>NC_140690.1:280000-880000 GCF_054131305.1 Coturnix japonica
GGCGGCGGCTGCTAGAGGTCGCTGCCTATGAGGCTCGACTAGGTCGGCATGGTCTACCCGGCTCCGAGCGGGCCGTGGCGCTCGGCGGCGGCTGCTAGAGGTCGCTGCCTATGCGGCTCGACTACGTCGGCACGGTCTACCCGGCTCCGAGCGGGCCGTGGTGCTCGGCGGCGGATGCTAGAGGTCGCTGCCCATGCGGCTCGACTAGGTCGGCACGGTCTACCCGGCTCCGAGCGGGCCGTGGCGCTCGGCGGCGGCTGCTAGAGGTCGCTGCCTATGCGGCTCGACTAGGTCGGCACGGTCTACCCTGCTCCGTGGGTGCGCGAGGGCTCGGCGGCGGTCGCTAGGTGTCGCTGCACGTCTGCCAGCCCGTCCGTCAGCGACCTCTAGCGTCCGCGGCGGAGCAGGGTAGACCGTGCCGACGTGAGCCGGCCGCCGCTCAGCGACCCCTGGCCGCCGCCGCATGAGCTTCGGTCCGCTCGGAGCCGGGTAGACCGTGCCGACCAACTCGAGCCGGACGTGCAGCGACCGCTGGCCAGCGCGGAGGCTCGTGTGCGCCGGCACGGTCCAGCCTCTCCCGGCGGGCTCCGTTCGGTTCGGACGTTCCTCGGTGGTGTCCGGGGGGTCTCAGCCGCGGCGGCTCGAGTGCGCCGGCACTGCACAGCCCCTCCCTGCGGGCTCCGCTCGGCACGGGCTTTCCTCGTCGGCGTCCGGCGATCTGAGCCGCGGCGGCTCGAGTGCGCCGGCACGGTCCAACCGCTCCCGGCGGGTTCCGCTCGGCTCGGACGCTCCTCGGCGGAGTCGGGCGATCTGAGCCGCGGCGGCACGGTCCAGCCTCTCCAGGCGGACTCAGCACGGCTCGGACGTTCCGCGGAAGTGGCCAAGTGCCGCTCTTGTGGCTGCTCCGCTGCGCCTGCACTGTGTACCCGGCTCCGAGCGTCTCCGGGGGGGGGGGTAAGGGGGGGGGGGGGAGTAAGGGGGGGGGGGGGGGCACGGCGTCGGCGGCTAGGCGTCGCTGCCCATGCGGCTCGGCTAGGTCGCCACGGTCTACCCGGCTCCGAGCGGGCCGTGGTGCTCGGCGGCGGCGGCTAGGCGTCGCTGCCCATGCGGCTCGACTAGGTCGGCACGGTCTACCCGGCTCCGAGCAGGCCGTGGTGCTCGGCGGCGGCGGCTAGGGGTCGCTGCCTATGCGTCTCGGCTAGGTTGGCACGGTCTACCCGGCTCCGAGCGGGCCGTGGTGCTCGGCGGCGGCGGCTAGGCGTCGCTGCCCATGCGGCTCGGCTAGGTCGGCACGGTCTACCCGGCTCCGAGCGGGCCGTGGTGCTCGGCGGCGGCGGCTAGGGGTCGCTGCCCATGCGGCTCGGCTAGGTCGGCACGGTCTACCCGGCTCCGAGCGGGCCGTGGTGCTCGGCGGCGGCGGCTAGGCGTCGCTGCCCATGCGGCTCGGCTAGGTCGGCACGGTCTACCCGGCTTCGAGCGGGCCGTGGTGCTCGGCGGCGGCGGCTAGGCGTCGCTGCCCATGCGGCTCGGCTAGGTCGGCACGGTCTACCCGGCTCCGAGCGGGCCGTGGTGCTCGGCGGGGGCGGCTAGGCGTCGCTGCCCATGCGTCTCGATTACGTCGGCACGGTCTACCCGGCTCCGAGCGGTCAATGGTGCTCGGCGGCGGCGGCTAGGGGTCGCTTCCTATGCGGCTCGGCTAGGTCGGCACGGTCTACCCGGCTCCGAGCGGGCCGTGGTGCTCGGCGGCGGCTGCTAGAGGTCGCTGCCTATGCGTCTCGACTAGGTCGGCACGGTCTATCCTGCTCCGTGGGTGCGCGAGGGCTCGGCGGCGGTCGCTAGGTGTCGCTGCACGTCTGCCAGCCCGTCCGTCAGCGACCTCTAGCGTCCGCGGCGGAGCAGGGTAGACCGTGCCGACGTGAGCCGGCCGCCGCTCAGCGACCCCTGGCCGCCGCCGCATGAGCTTCGGTCCGCTCGGAGCCGGGTAGACCGTGCCGACCAACTCGAGCCGGACGTGCAGCGACCGCTGGCCAGCGCGGAGGCTCGTGTGCGCCGGCACGGTCCAGCCTCTCCCGGCGGGCTCCGTTCGGTTCGGACGTTCCTCGGTGGTGTCCGGGGGGTCTCAGCCGCGGCGGCTCGAGTGCGCCGGCACTGCACAGCCCCTCCCTGCGGGCTCCGCTCGGCACGGACTTTCCTCGTCGACGTCTGGCGATCTGAGCCGCGGCGGCTCGAGTGCGCCGGCACGGTCCAACCGCTCTCGGCGGGCTCGGCTCGGCTCGGACGTTCCGCGGCGGCGTCCGGGGGGTCTCAGCCGCGGAGGCTCGGGTGCGCCGGCACGGTCCAGTCTCTCCCGGCGGGCTCCGCTCGGCTCGGACGTTCCTCGGCGGCGTCCGACGATCTGAGCCGCGGCGGCTCGAGTGCGCCGGCACGGTCCAACCGCTCCCGGTGGGTTCCGCTCGGCTCGGACGCTCCTGGGCGGAGTCGGGCGATCTGAGCCGCGGCGGCTCGAGTGCGCCGGCACGGTCCAACCGCTCTCGGCGGACTCGGCTCGGCTCGGACGTTCCGCGGCGGCGTCCGGGGGGTCTCAGCCGCGGAGGCTCGGGTGCGCCGGCACGGTCCAACCGCTCCCGGCGGGTTCCGCTCGGCTCGGACGCTCCTCGGCGGAGTCGGGCGATCTGAGCCGCGGCGGCACGGTCCAGCCTCTCCAGGCGGACTCAGCACGGCTCGGACGTTCCGCGGAAGTGGCCAAGTGCCGCTCTTGTGGCTGCTCCGCTGCGCCTGCACTGTGTACCCGGCTCCGAGCGTCTCCGGGGGGGGGGGGTAAGGGGGGGGGGGGGAGTAAGGGGGGGGGGGGGGGGCACGGCGTCGGCGGCTAGGCGTCGCTGCCTATGCGGCTCGACTAGGTCGGCACGGTCTACCCGGCTCCGAGCGGGCACTGGTGCTCGGCGGCGGCGGCTAGGGGTCGCTGCCTATGCGGCTCGACTAGGTCGGCACGGTCTACCCGGCTCCGAGCGGGCCGTGGTGCTCGGCGGCGGCGGCTAGGGGTCGCTGCCTATGCGGCTCGACTAGGTCGGCACGGTCTACCCGGCTCCGAGCGGGCCGTGGTGCTCGGCGGCGGCGTTTAGGGGTCGCTGCCTATGCGGCTCGGCTAGGTCGGCACGGTCTACCCGGCTCCGAGCGGGCCGTGGTGCTCGGCGTCGGCGGCTAGAGGTCGCTGCCCATGCGGCTCGTCTAGGTCGGCACGGTCTACCCGGCTCGGAGCGGGCCGTGGTGCTCGGCGGCGGCGGCTAGGGGTCGCTGCCCGTGCGGCTTGCGTGTAGCTGCCAGGTCTACCCGCTTTCGGCTAGGCTTTGCCGTCCTGTGATATGGGGGGCGCTAAAGCTCCGGAGCTTGCTAGGGGGTCGCTGTTGTTTCTTACCTACCGTTACGTCGACGTAGAGCGCCGCTTACCCTCGGCACCTCTGCGGCTCGACTAGGTCGGCACGGTCTACCCGGCTCCGAGCGGGCCGTGGAGTTTTTCGGTTGCGGCTTTCTGGTGCGCCGCTTGGTTCTGTGAGTCAGATGTATGAGGCAGGAGCTGCTGTGGGGCAGATGTGGGTCAGATCTATGGGGCAGGAGCTGCTGTCGAGATGATGTGGGTAAGATCTTTGGGTAGGAGCTGCTGTGGGGCAGATCTGGGTAAGATGTATGGGGCAGGAGCTGCTGTGGGGCAGATGTGGGTCAGATCTATGGGGCAGGAGATGCTGTGGGGCAGATGTGGGTCAGATCTATGGGGCAAAGGCTGCTGTGTGGCAGATGTGGGTCAGATCTATGGGGCAGGAGCTGCTGTGGGTCAGATGTGGGTCAGATCTATGGGGCAGGAGCTGCTGTGGCTGATGTGGGCCAGTTCTATGGGGCAGGAGATGCTGTGAGTCAGATGTATGAGGCAGGAGCTGCTGTGGGGCAGATGGGGGTCAGATCTATGGGGCAGGAGATGCTGTTGGGCAGATGTGGGACATAACTAAAGGGGCAAAATCTGCTGTGGGGCAGATGTGGGTCAGATCTATGGGCAGGAGCTGCTGTGCTGCACATGTTGGAAGGGGCTATGGGGCAGGAGCTGCTGTGGGGCAGATGTGGTCGGATTTATGGGGCAGGAGCTTCTGTGGGGCAGATGTGGTCGGATTTATGGGGCAGGAGCTTCTGTGGGGCACTTGTTGGTCAGATATATGGGGCAGTAGCTGCTGTGGGTCAGATCTATTGGGCAGCAGCTGTTTTGCATATGATGTGTGTCAGATCTTTCGGGCAGGAGCTGCTGTGGGTCTGATGGGGGTCAGATCTATGGGGCAGGAGCTGCTGTGGGGTTGATGTGGGTCAGATCTATGGGGCAGGAGCTGCTGTGGTGCAGATGTGGGTCAGAAGCTTCTGTGGGGTTGATGTGGGTCAGATCTATGGGGCAAGAGCTGCTGTGGGGCACATGTGGGTCAGATGTATTGGGCCGGAGGTGCTGTGGGGCTGATGTAGGAAAGATCTATGGGGCAGGAGATGCTTTGGGGCAGATGTGGGTCAGGTCTATTGGGCTGGAGCTGCTGTGGGGCACTTGTGGGTCAGATCTATGAGGCAGGGGCTGCTGTGGGGCACATGTGGGTCAGATCTATGGGGCAGGAGATGCTGTGGGGCAGATGTGGGTCAGATCTATGGGGCAAAGGCTACTGTGGGGCAGATGTGGGTCCGATCTATGTGGCAGGAGCTGCTGTGGGGCAGATGTGGGTCAGATCTATGGGGCAGGAGATGCTGTGGGGCAGATGTGGGTCAGATCGATGGGGCAGGAGATGCTGTTGGGCAGATGTGGGACATAACTAAAGGGGCAAAATCTGCTGTGGGGCTGATGTGGGTAAGATCTATGTGACAGGAGCTGCTGTGGTTCAGATCTATGTGTTAGGAGCTGCTGTGGGGCACATGTGGGTCAGATCTATGTGTTAGGAGCTGCTGTGGGGCACATGTGGGTCAGATCTATGGGGCAGGAGATGCTGTGGGGCAGATGTGGGTCAGATCTATGGGGCAAAGGCTACTGTGGGGCAGATGGGGGTCAGATCTATGGGGCAGGAGCTGCTGTAGAGCAGATGTGGGTCCGATCTATGTGGCAGGAGCTGCTGTGGGGCAGATGTGGGTCAGATCTATGGCCAGGAGATGCTGTGGGGCAGATGTGGGTCAGATCTATGGGGCAGGAGCTGCTGTGGGGCAGATGTGGGTTAGTTCTATGAGACAGGAGCTGCTGTGGTTCAGATCTATGGGGCAGGAGCAGCTCTGGGGCAAATGTGGGTCAGATCTATGTGTTAGGAGCTGCTGTGGGGCACATGTGGGTCAGATCTATGGGGCAGCAACTGCTGTCGAGATGATGTGGGTCAGATCTTTGGGTAGGAGCTGCTGTGGGGCAGATCTGGGTAAGATGTATGGGGCAGGAGCTGCTGTGGGTCAGATGTGGGTCAGATCTATGGGGCAGGAGCTGCTGTGGCTGATGTGGGCCAGTTCTATGGGGCAGGAGATGCTGTGAGTCAGATGTATGAGGCAGGAGCTGCTGTGGGGCAGATGTGGGTCAGATCTGTGGGGCAGGAGATGCTGTTGGGCAGATGTGGGACATAACTAAAGGGGGAAAATCTGCTGTGGGGCTGATGTGGGTAAGATCTATGTGACAGGAGCTGCTGTGGTTCAGATCTATGGGGCAGGAGCAGCTCTGGGGCACATGTGGGTCAGATCTATGTGTTAGGAGCTGCTGTGGGGCACATGTGGGTCAGATCTATGGGGCAGGAGATGCTGTGAGGCAGATGTGGGTCAGATCTATGGGGCAAAGGCTGCTGTGTGGCAGATGTGGGTCAGATCTATGGGGCAGGAGCTGCTGTGGGGCAGATGTGGGTCAGATCTATGGGGCAGGAGCTGCTGTGGGGCAGATGTGGGTTAGATCTATGAGACAGGAGCTGCTGTGGTTCAGATCTATGGGGCAGGAGCAGCTCTGGGGCACATGTGGGTCAGATCTATGTGTTAGGAGCTGCTGTGGGGCACATGTGGGTCAGATCTATGGGGCAGAAGATGCTGTGGGGCAGATGTGGGTCAGATCTATGGGGCAAAGGCTATTGTGGGGCAGATGGGGGTCAGATCTATGGGGCAGGAGCTGCTGTAGAGCAGATGTGGGTCAGATCTATGGGGCAGGAGCTGCTGTGGGGCAGATGTGGGTCAGATCTATGGGGCAGGAGATGCTGTGGGGCAGATGTGGGTCAGATCTATGGGGCAGGAGATGCTGTTGGGCAGATGTGGGACATAACTAAAGGGGCAAAATCTGCTGTGGGGCTGATGTGGGTAAGATCTATGTGACAGGAGCTGCTGTGGTTCAGATCTATGGGGCAGGAGCAGCTCTGGGGCACATGTGGGTCAGATCTATGTGTTAGGAGCTGCTGTGGGGCACATGTGGGTCAGATGTATGAGGCAGGAGCTGCTGTGGGGCAGATGTGGGTCAGATCTATGTGGCAGGAGCTGCTGTGGGGCAGATGTGGGTCAGATCTATGGGGCAGGAGATGCTGTGGAGCAGATGTGGGTCAGATCTATGGGGCAGGAGCTGCTGTGGGGCAGATGTGGGTTAGATCTATGAGACAGGAGCAGCTGTGGTTCAGATCTATGGGGCAGGAGCAGCTCTGGGGCACATGTGGGTCAGATCTATGTGTTAGGAGCTGCTGTGGGGCACATGTGGGTCAGATCTATGGGGTAGGAGATGCTGTGGGGCAGATGTGGGTCAGATCTATGGGGCAAAGGCTACTGTGGGGCAGATGGGGGTCAGATATATGGGGCAGGAGATGCTGTAGAGCAGATGTGGGTCCGATCTATGTGGCAGGAGCTGCTGTGGGGCAGATGTGGGTCAGATCTATGGGGCAGGAGATGCTGTGGGGCGGATGTGGGTCAGATCTATGGGGCAAAGGCTACTGTGGGGCAGATGTGGGTCAGATCTATGTGGCAGGAGCTGCTGTGGGGCAGATGTGGGTCAGATCTATGTGGCAGGAGCTGCTGTGGGGCAGATGTGGGTTAGATCTATGGGCAGGAGCTGCTGTGCTGCACATGTTGGTAGGGTCTATGGGGCAGGAGCTGCTGTGGGGCAGATGTGGGTCAGATCTATGGGGCAGGAGCTGCTGTGGAGCAGATGTGGGTCAGATCTATAGGTCAGGAGCTGCTGTGGCTGATGTGGGCCAGTTCTATGGGGCAGGAGATGCTGTGAGTCAGATGTATGAGGCAGGAGCTGCTGTGGGGCAGATGTGGGTCAGATCAATGTGGCAGGAGCTGCTGTGGGGCAGATGTGGGTCAGATCTATGGGGCAGGAGATGCTGTTGGGCAGATGTGGGTCAGATCTATGGGGCAGGAGCTGCTGTGGGGCAGATGTGGGTCAGATCTATGGGGCAGGAGCTGCTGTGGGGCAGATGTGGGTTAGTTCAATGAGACAGGAGCTGCTGTGGTTCAGATCTATGGGGCAGGATAAGCTCTGGGGCACATGTGGGTCAGATCTATGTGTTAGGAGCTGCTGTGGGGCACATGTGGGTCAGATCTATGGGGCAGCGGCTGCTGTCGAGATGATGTGGGTCAGATCTTTGGGTAGGAGCTGCTGTGGGGCAGATCTGGGTAAGATGTATGGGGCAGGAGCTGCTGTGGGTCAGATGTGGGTCAGATCTATGGGGCAGGAGCTGCTGTGGCTGATGTGGGCCAGTTCTATGGGGCAGGAGATGCTGTGAGTCAGATGTATGAGGCAGGAGCTGCTGTGGGGCAGATGGGGGTCAGATCTATGGGGCAGGAGATGCTGTGGAGCAGATGTGGGTCCGATCTATGTGGCAGGAGCTGCTGTGGGGCAGATGTGGGTCAGATCTATGGGGCAGGAGATGCTGTGGGGCAGATGTGGGTCAGATCTATGGGGCAGGAGATGCTGTTGGGCAGATGTGGGACATAACTAAAGGGGCAAAATCTGCTGTGGGGCTGATGTGGGTAAGATCTATGTGACAGGAGCTGCTGTGGTTCAGATCTATGGGGCAGGAGCAGCTCTGGGGCACATGTGGGTCAGATCTATGTGTTAGGAGCTGCTGTAGGGCACATGTGGGTCAGATCTATGGGGCAGGAGATGCTGTGGGGCAGATGTGGGTCAGATCTATGGGGCAAAGGCTGCTGTGTGGCAGATGTGGGTCAGATCTATGGGGCAGGAGCTGCTGTGGCTGCTGTGGGCCAGTTCTATGGGGCAGGAGATGCTGTGAGTCAGATGTATGAGGCAGGAGCTGCTGTGGGGCAGATGGGGGTCAGATCTATGGGGCAGGAGATGCTGTGGAGCAGACGTGGGTCAGATCTATGGGGCAGGAGCTGCTGTGGGGCAGATGAGGGTTAGATCTATGAAACAGGAGCTGCTGTGGTTCAGATCTATGGGGCAGGAGAAGCTCTGGGGCACATGTGGGTCAGATCTATGTGTTAGGAGCTGCTGTGGGGCAGATGTGGGTCAGATCTATGGGGCAGGAGATGCTGTGGGGCAGATGTGGGTCAGATCTATGGGGCAAAGGCTACTGTGGGGCAGACTGGGGTCAGATCTATGGGGCAGGAGCTGTTGTAGAGCAGATGTGGGTCAGATCTATGTGGCAGGAGCTGCTGTGGGGCAGATGTGGGTCAGATCTATGGGGCAGGAGATGCTGTGGGGCAGATGTGGGTCAGATCTATGGGGCAGGAGATGCTGTTGGGCAGATGTGGGACATAACTAAAGGGGCAAAATCTGCTGTGGGGCTGATGTGGGTAAGATCTATGTGACAGGAGCTGCTGTGGTTCAGATCTATGGGGCAGGAGCAGCTCTGGGGCACATGTGGGTCAGATCTATGTGTTAGGAGCTGCTGTGGGGCACATGTGGGTCAGATCTATGGGGCAGGAGATGCTGTGGGGCAGATGTGGGTCAGATCTATGGGGCAAAGGCTGCTGTGTGGCAGATGTGGGTCAGATCTATGGGGCAGGAGCTGCTGTGGCTGCTGTGGGCCAGTTCTATGGGGCAGGAGATGCTGTGAGTCAGATGTATGAGGCAGGAGCTGCTGTGGGGCAGATGGGGGTCAGATCTATGGGGCAGGAGATGCTGTGGAGCAGACGTGGGTCAGATCTATGGGGCAGGAGCTGCTGTGGGGCAGATGTGGGTTAGATCTATGAGACAGGAGCTGCTGTGGTTCAGATCTATGGGGCAGGAGCAGCTCTGGGGCACATGTGGGTCAGATCTATGTGTTAGGAGCTGCTGTGGGGCAGATGTGGGTCAGATCTATGGGGCAGGAGCTGCTGTGGGGCAGATGTGGGTCAGATCTATGGGGCAAAGGCTACTGTGGGGCAGACTGGGGTCAGATCTATGGGGCAGGAGCTGTTGTAGAGCATATGTGGGTCAGATCTATGTGGCAGGAGCTGCTGTGGGGCAGATGTGGGTCAGATCTATGGGGCAGGAGATGCTGTGGGGCAGATGTGGGTCAGATCTATGGGGCAGGAGATGCTGTTGGGCAGATGTGGGACATAACTAAAGGGGCAAAATCTGCTGTGGGGCTGATGTGGGTAAGATCTATGTGACAGGAGCTGCTGTGGTTCAGATCTATGGGGCAGGACCACCTCTGGGGCACATGTGGGTCAGATCTATGTGTTAGGAGCTGCTGTGGGGCACATGTGGGTCAGATCTATGGGGCAGGAGATGCTGTGGGGCAGATGTGGGTCAGATCTATGGGGCAAAGGCTGCTGTGTGGCAGATGTGGGTCAGATCTATGGGGCAGGAGCTGCTGTGGCTGATGTGGGCCAGTTCTATGGGGCAGGAGATGCTGTGAGTCAGATGTATGAGGCAGGAGCTGCTGTGGGGCAGATGGGGGTCAGATCTATGGGGCAGGAGATGATGTGGGGCAGATGTGGGTCAGATCTATTGGGCAAAGGCTACTGTGGGGCAGATTGGGGTCAGATCTATGGGGCAGGAGCTGTTGTAGAGCAGATGTGGGTCAGATCTATGTGGCAGGAGCTGCTGTGGGGCAGATGTGGGTCAGATCTATGGGGCAGGAGATGCTGTGGGGCAGATGTGGGTCAGATCTATGGGTCAGGAGATGCTGTTGGGCAGATGTGGGACATAACTAAAGGGGCAAAATCTGCTGTGGGGCTGATGTGGGTAAGATCTATGTGACAGGAGCTGCTGTGGTTCAGATCTATGGGGCAGGAGCAGCTCTGGGGCACATGTGGGTCAGATCTATGTGTTAGGAGCTGCTGTGGGGCACATGTGGGTCAGATCTATGGGGCAGGAGATGCTGTGGGGCAGATGTGGGTCAGATCTATGGGGCAGGAGCTGCTGTGGCTGATGTGGGCCAGTTCTATGGGGCAGGAGATGCTGTGAGTCAGATGTATGAGGCGGGAGCTGCTGTGGGGCAGATGGGGGTCAGATCTATGGGGCAGGAGATGCTGTGGAGCAGATGTGGGTCCGATCTATGTGGCAGGAGCTGCTGTGGGGCAGATGTGGGTCAGATCTATGGGGCAGGAGATGCTGTGGGGCAGATGTGGGTCAGATCTATGGGGCAGGAAATGCTGTTGGTCAGATGTGGGACATAACTAAAGGGGCAAAATCTGCTGTGGGGCTGATGTGGGTAAGATCTATGTGACAGGTGCTGCTGTGGTTCAGATCTATGGGGCAGGAGCAGCTCTGGGGCACATGTGGGTCAGATCTATGTGTTAGGAGCTGCTGTGGGGCACATGTGGGTCAGATCTATGGGGCAGGAGATGCTGTGGGGCAGATGTGGGTCAGATCTATGGGGCAGGAGATGCTGTGGGGCAGATGTGGGTCAGATCTATGGGGCAGGAGATGCTGTGGAGCAGATGTGGGTCAGATCTATGGGGCAGGAGCTGCTGTGGGTCAGATGTGGGTTAGATCTATGAGACAGGAGCTGCTGTGGTTCAGATCTATGGGGCAGGAGCAGCTCTGGGGCACATGTGGGTCAGATCTATGTGTTAGGAGCTGCTGTGGGGCACATGTGGGTCAGATCTATGGGGCAGGAGATGCTGTGGGGCAGATGTGGGTCAGATCTATGGGGCAAAGGCTGCTGTGTGGCAGATGTGGGTCAGATCTATGGGGCAGGAGCTGCTGTGGCTGATGTGGGCCAGTTCTATGGGGCAGGAGATGCTGTGAGTCAGATGTATGAGGCAGGAGCTGCTGTGGGGCAGATGGGGGTCAGATCTATGGGGCAGGAGATGCTGTGGAGCAGATGTGGGTCCGATCTATGTGGCAGGAGCTGCTGTGGGGCAGATGTGGGTCAGATCTATGGGGCAGGAGATGCTGTGGGGCAGATGTGGGTCAGATCTATGGGGCAGGAGATGCTGTTGGGCAGATGTGGGACATAACTAAAGGGGCAAAATCTGCTGTGGGGCTGATGTGGGTAAGATCTATGTGACAGGAGCTGCTGTGGTTCAGATCTATGGGGCAGGAGCAGCTCTGGGGCACATGTGGGTCAGATCTATGTGTTAGGAGCTGCTGTAGGGCACATGTGGGTCAGATCTATGGGGCAGGAGATGCTGTGGGGCAGATGTGGGTCAGATCTATGGGGCAAAGGCTGCTGTGTGGCAGATGTGGGTCAGATCTATGGGGCAGGAGCTGCTGTGGCTGCTGTGGGCCAGTTCTATGGGGCAGGAGATGCTGTGAGTCAGATGTATGAGGCAGGAGCTGCTGTGGGGCAGATGGGGGTCAGATCTATGGGGCAGGAGATGCTGTGGAGCAGACGTGGGTCAGATCTATGGGGCAGGAGCTGCTGTGGGGCAGATGAGGGTTAGATCTATGAAACAGGAGCTGCTGTGGTTCAGATCTATGGGGCAGGAGAAGCTCTGGGGCACATGTGGGTCAGATCTATGTGGCAGGAGCTGCTGTGGGGCAGATGTGGGTCAGATCTATGTGGCAGGAGCTGCTGTGGGGCAGATGTGGGTCAGATCTATGTGGCAGGAGCTGCTGTGGGGCAGATGTGGGTCAGATCTATGTGGCAGGAGCTGCTGTGGGGCAGATGTGGGTTAGATCTATGGGCAGGAGCTGCTGTGCCGCACATGTTGGTAGGGTCTATGGGGCAGGAGCTGCTGTGGGGCAGATGTGGGTCAGATCTATGAGGCAGGAGCTGCTGTGGAGCAGATGTGGGTCAGATCTATAGGTCAGGAGCTGCTGTGGCTGATGTGGGCCAGTTCTATGGGGCAGGAGATGCTGTGAGTCAGATGTATGAGGCAGGAGCTGCTGTGGGGCAGATGTGGGTCAGATCTATGTGGCAGGAGCTGCTGTGGGGCAGATGTGGGTTAGTTCAATGAGACAGGAGCTGCTGTGGTTCAGATCTATGGGGCAGGAGCAGCTCTGGGGCACATGTGGGTCAGATCTATGTGTTAGGAGCTGCTGTGGGGCACATGTGGGTCAGATCTATGGGGCAGCGGCTGCTGTCGAGATGATGTGGGTCAGATCTTTGGGTAGGAGCTGCTGTGGGGCAGATCTGGGTAAGATGTATGGGGCAGGAGCTGCTGTGGGTCAGATGTGGGTCAGATCTATGGGGCAGGAGCTGCTGTGGCTGATGTGGGCCAGATCTATGGGGCAGGAGATGCTGTGGGGCAGATGTGGGTCAGATCTATGGGGCAGGAGATGCTGTTGGGCAGATGTGGGACATAACTAAAGGGGCAAAATCTGCTGTGGGGCTGATGTGGGTAAGATCTATGTGACAGGAGCTGCTGTGGTTCAGATCTATGGGGCAGGAGCAGCTCTGGGGCACATGTGGGTCAGATCTATGTGTTAGGAGCTGCTGTGGGGCACATGTGGGTCAGATCTATGGGGCAGGAGATGCTGTGGGGCAGATGTGGGTCAGATCTATGGGGCAAAGGCTGCTGTGTGGCAGATGTGGGTCAGATCTATGGGGCAGGAGCTGCTGTGGCTGATGTGGGCCAGTTCTATGGGGCAGGAGATGCTGTGAGTCAGATGTATGAGGCAGGAGCTGCTGTGGGGCAGATGGGGGTAAGATCTATGGGGCAGGAGATGCTGTGGAGCAGACGTGGGTCAGATCTATGGGGCAGGAGCTGCTGTGGGGCAGATGTGGGTTAGATCTATGAGACAGGAGCTGCTGTGGTTCAGATCTATGGGGCAGGAGCAGCTCTGGGGCACATGTGGGTCAGATCTATGTGTTAGGAGCTGCTGTGGGGCAGATGTGGGTCAGATCTATGGGGCAGGAGATGCTGTGGGGCAGATGTGGGTCAGATCTATGGGGCAAAGGCTACTGTGGGGCAGACTGGGGTCAGATCTATGGGGCAGGAGCTGTTGTAGAGCAGATGTGGGTCAGATCTATGTGGCAGGAGCTGCTGTGGGGCAGATGTGGGTCAGATCTATGGGGCAGGAGATGCTGTGGGGCAGATGTGGGACATAACTAAAGGGGCAAAATCTGCTGTGGGGCTGATGTGGGTAAGATCTATGTGACAGGAGCTGCTGTGGTTCAGATCTATGGGGCAGGAGCAGCTCTGGGGCACATGTGGGTCAGATCTATGTGTTAGGAGCTGCTGTGGGGCACATGTGGGTCAGATCTATGGGGCAGGAGATGCTGTGGGGCAGATGTGGGTCAGATCTATGGGGCAAAGGCTGCTGTGTGGCAGATGTTGGTCAGATCTATGGGGCAGGAGCTGCTGTGGCTGATGTGGGCCAGTCCTATGGGGCAGGAGATGCTGTGAGTCAGATGTATGAGGCAGGAGCTGCTGTGGGGCAGATGGGGGTCAGATCTATGGGGCAGGAGTTGATGTGGGGCAGATGTGGGTCAGATCTATTGGGCAAAGGCTACTGTGGGGCAGATTGGGGTCAGATCTATGGGGCAGGAGCTGTTGTAGAGCAGATGTGGGTCAGATCTATGTGGCAGGAGCTGCTGTGGGGCAGATGTGGGTCAGATCTATGGGGCAGGAGCTGCTGTGGGGTAGATGGGGGTCAGATCTATGGGGCAGGAGATGCTGTGGGGCAGATGTGGGTCAGATCTATGGGGCAAAGGCTACTGTGGGGCAGATGGGGGTCAGATCTATGGGGCAGGAGATGCTGTAGAGCAGATGTGGGTAAGATCTATGTCGCAGGAGCTGCTGTGGGGCAGACGTGGCACATATCTATGGGGCAAAATCTGCTGTGGGGCAGATGTGGGTCAGATCTATGGGGCAGGAGCTGCTGTGGGGCTGATGTTGGTCAGATCTTTGGGGCAGCAGCTGCTGTGGAGCAGATCTGGGTAAGATATATGTCGCAGGAGCTGCTGTGGGGCAGACGTGGCACATATCTATGGGGCAAAATCTGCTGTGGGGCTGATGTGGGTCAGATCTATAGGTCAGGAGCTGCTGTGGCTGCTGTGGGCCAGTTCTATGGGGCAGGAGATGCTGTGAATCAGATGTATGGGGCAGGAGCTGCTGTGGGGCAGATGGGGGTCAGATCTATGGGGCAGGAGATGCTGTGGAGCAGATGTGGGTCCGATCTATGTGGCAGGAGCTGCTGTGGGGCAGATGTGGGTCAGATCTATGGGGCAGGAGATGCTGTGGGGCAGATGTGGGTCAGATCTATGGGGCAGGAGATGCTGTTGGGCAGATGTGGGACATAACTAAAGGGGCAAAATCTGCTGTGGGGCTGATGTGGGTAAGATCTATGTGACAGGAGCTGCTGTGGTTCAGATCTATGGGGCAGGAGCAGCTCTGGGGCACATGTGGGTCAGATCTATGTGTTAGGAGCTGCTGTGGGGCACATGTGGGTCAGATCTATGGGGCAGGAGATGCTGTAGGGCAGATGTGGGTCAGATCTATGGGGCAAAGGCTGCTGTGTGGCAGATGTGGGTCAGATCTATGGGGCAGGAGCTGCTGTGGCTGATGTGGGCCAGTTCTATGGGGCAGGAGATGCTGTGAGTCAGATGTATGAGGCAGGAGCTGCTGTGGGGCAGATGGGGGTCAGATCTATGGGGCAGGAGATGATGTGGGGCAGATGTGGGTCAGATCTATTGGGCAAAGGCTACTGTGGGGCAGATTGGGATCAGATCTATGGCGCAGGAGCTGTTGTAGAGCAGATGTGGGTCAGATCTATGTGGCAGGAGCTGCTGTGGGGCAGATGTGGGTCAGATCTATGGGGCAGGAGCTGCTGTGGGGCAGATGGGGGTCAGATCTATGGGGCAGGAGATGCTGTAGAGCAGATCTGGGTCTGATCTATCTGTTAGGAGCTGCTGTGGGGCAGATGTGGGTCAGATCTATGGGGCAGGAGATGCTGTGGGGCAGATGTGGGTCAGATCTATGGGGCAGGAGATGCTGTGGGGCAGATGTGGGACATAACTAAAGGGGCAAAATCTGCTGTGGGGCTGATGTGGGTAAGATCTATGTGACAGGAGCTGCTGTGGTTCAGATCTATGGGGCAGGAGCAGCTCTGGGGCACATGTGGGTCAGATCTATGTGTTAGGAGCTGCTGTGGGGCACATGTGGGTCAGATCTATGGGGCAGGAGATGCTGTGGGGCAGATGTGGGTCAGATCTATGGGGCAAAGGCTGCTGTGTGGCAGATGTTGGTCAGATCTATGGGGCAGGAGCTGCTGTGGCTGATGTGGGCCAGTCCTATGGGGCAGGAGATGCTGTGAGTCAGATGTATGAGGCAGGAGCTGCTGTGGGGCAGATGGGGGTCAGATCTATGGGGCAGGAGTTGATGTGGGGCAGATGTGGGTCAGATCTATTGGGCAAAGGCTACTGTGGGGCAGATTGGGGTCAGATCTATGGGGCAGGAGCTGTTGTAGAGCAGATGTGGGTCAGATCTATGTGGCAGGAGCTGCTGTGGGGCAGATGTGGGTCAGATCTATGGGGCAGGAGCTGCTGTGGGGTAGATGGGGGTCAGATCTATGGGGCAGGAGATGCTGTGGGGCAGATGTGGGTCAGATCTATGGGGCAAAGGCTACTGTGGGGCAGATGGGGGTCAGATCTATGGGGCAGGAGATGCTGTAGAGCAGATGTGGGTAAGATCTATGTCGCAGGAGCTGCTGTGGGGCAGACGTGGCACATATCTATGGGGCAAAATCTGCTGTGGGGCAGATGTGGGTCAGATCTATGGGGCAGGAGCTGCTGTGGGGCTGATGTTGGTCAGATCTTTGGGGCAGCAGCTGCTGTGGAGCAGATCTGGGTAAGATATATGTCGCAGGAGCTGCTGTGGGGCAGACGTGGCACATATCTATGGGGCAAAATCTGCTGTGGGGCTGATGTGGGTCAGATCTATAGGTCAGGAGCTGCTGTGGCTGCTGTGGGCCAGTTCTATGGGGCAGGAGATGCTGTGAATCAGATGTATGGGGCAGGAGCTGCTGTGGGGCAGATGGGGGTCAGATCTATGGGGCAGGAGATGCTGTGGAGCAGATGTGGGTCCGATCTATGTGGCAGGAGCTGCTGTGGGGCAGATGTGGGTCAGATCTATGGGGCAGGAGATGCTGTGGGGCAGATGTGGGTCAGATCTATGGGGCAGGAGATGCTGTTGGGCAGATGTGGGACATAACTAAAGGGGCAAAATCTGCTGTGGGGCTGATGTGGGTAAGATCTATGTGACAGGAGCTGCTGTGGTTCAGATCTATGGGGCAGGAGCAGCTCTGGGGCACATGTGGGTCAGATCTATGTGTTAGGAGCTGCTGTGGGGCACATGTGGGTCAGATCTATGGGGCAGGAGATGCTGTAGGGCAGATGTGGGTCAGATCTATGGGGCAAAGGCTGCTGTGTGGCAGATGTGGGTCAGATCTATGGGGCAGGAGCTGCTGTGGCTGATGTGGGCCAGTTCTATGGGGCAGGAGATGCTGTGAGTCAGATGTATGAGGCAGGAGCTGCTGTGGGGCAGATCTGGGTAAGATCTATGGGGCAGGAGATGATGTGGGGCAGATGTGGGTCAGATCTATTGGGCAAAGGCTACTGTGGGGCAGATTGGGATCAGATCTATGGCGCAGGAGCTGTTGTAGAGCAGATGTGGGTCAGATCTATGTGGCAGGAGCTGCTGTGGGGCAGATGTGGGTCAGATCTATGGGGCAGGAGCTGCTGTGGGGCAGATGGGGGTCAGATCTATGGGGCAGGAGATGCTGTAGAGCAGATCTGGGTCTGATCTATCTGTTAGGAGCTGCTGTGGGGCAGATGTGGGTCAGATCTATGGGGCAGGAGATGCTGTGGGGCAGATGTGGGTCAGATCTATGGGGCAAAGGCTACTGTGGGGCAGATGGGGGTCAGATCTATGGGGCAGGAGATGCTTTAGAGCAGATGTGGGTAAGATCTATGTCGCAGGAGCTGCTGTGGGGCAGACGTGGCACATATCTATGGGGCAAAATCTGCTGTGGGGCAGATGTGGGTCAGATCTATGGGGCAGGAGCTGCTGTGGGGCTGATGTTGGTCAGATCTTTGGGGCAGCAGCTGCTGTGGAGCAGATCTGGGTAAGATATATGTCGCAGGAGGTGCTGTGGGGCAGACGTGGCACATATCTATGGGGCAAAATCTGCTGTGGGGCAGATGTGGGTCAGATCTATGTGGCAGGAGCTGCTGTGGGGAAGATGTGGGACAGATCTATG
The DNA here is from genome assembly GCF_054131305.1 of Coturnix japonica. Lineage (NCBI taxonomy): Eukaryota > Metazoa > Chordata > Aves > Galliformes > Phasianidae > Coturnix > Coturnix japonica. Next base: position 297,561 of record NC_140690.1, read on the forward strand.
GGGCAGGAGATGCTGTGGGGCAGATGTGGGTCAGATCTATGGGGCAGGAGCTGCTGTGGGGCAGATGTGGGTCAGATCTATGGGGCAGGAGATGCAGTGGAGCAGATGTGGGTCAGATCTATGGGGCAGGAGATTCTGTGGTTCAGATCTATGGGGAAGGAGCAGCTCTGGGGCACATGTGGGTCAGATCTATGTGTTAGGAGCTGCTGTGGGGCACATGTGGGTCAGATCTATGGGGCAGGAGATGCTGTGGGGCAGATGTGGGTCAGATCTATGGGGCAAAGGCTACTGTGGGGCAGATGGGGGTCAGATCTATGGGGCAGGAGATGCTGTAGAGCAGATGTGGGTCCGATCTATGTGGCAGGAGCTGCTGTGGGGCAGATGTGGGTCGGATCTATGGGGCAGGAGATGCTGTGGGGCAGATGTGGGTCAGATCTATGGGGCAAAGGCTACTGTGGGGCAGATGGGGGTCAGATCTATGGGGCAGGAGATGCTGTCGAGCAGATGTGGGTCAGATCTATGTGGCAGGAGCTGCTGTGGGGCAGATGTGGGTTAGATCTATGGGCAGGAGCTGCTGTGCTGCACATGTTGGTAGGGTCTATGGGGAGGAGCTGCTGTGGGGCAGACGTGGCACATATCTATGGGGCAAAATCTGCTGTGGGGCTGATGTGGGTCAGATCTATAGGTCAGGAGCTGCTGTGGCTGCTGTGGGCCAGTTCTATGGGGCAGGAGATGCTGTGAGTCAGATGTATGAGGCAGGAGCTGCTGTGGGGCAGATGTGGGTCAGATCTATGTGGCAGGAGCTGCTGTGGGGCAGATGTGGGTCAGATCTATGGGCAGGAGATGCTGTGGGGCAGATGTGGGTCAGATCTATGGGGCAGGAGCTGCTGTGGGGCAGATGTGGGTTAGTTCTATGAGACAGGAGCTGCTGTGGTTCAGATCTATGGGGCAGGAGCAGCTCTGGGGCACATGTGGGTCAGATCTATGTGTTAGGAGCTGCTGTGGGGCACATGTGGGTCAGATCTATGGGGCAGGAGATGCTGTGAGGAAGATGTGGGTCAGATCTATGGGGCAAAGGCTGCTGTGTGGCAGATGTGGGTCAGATCTATGGGGCAGGAGCTGCTGTGGCTGATGTGGGTCAGATCTATGGGGCAGGAGATGCTGTGAGTCAGATGTATGCGGCAGGAGCTGCTGTGGGGCAGATGGGGGTCAGATCTATGGGGCAGGAGATGCTGTGGGGCAGATGTGGGTCAGATCTATGGGGCAGGAGCTGCTGTGGGGCAGATGTGGGTTAGATCTATGAGACAGGAGCTGCTGTGGTTCAGATCTATGGGGCAGGAGCAGCTCTGGGGCACATGTGGGTCAGATCTATGTGTTAGGAGCTGCTGTGGGGCACATGTGGGTCAGATCTATGGGGCAGGAGATGCTGTGGGGCAGATGTGGGTCAGATCTATGGGGCAAAGGATATTGTGGGGCAGATGGGGGTCAGATCTATGGGGCAGGAGCTGCTGTAGAGCAGATGTGGGTCAGATCTATGTGGCAGGAGCTGCTGTGGGGCAGATGTGGGTCAGATCTATGGGGCAGGAGATGCTGTGGGGCAGATGTGGGTCAGATCTATGGGGCAGGAGATGCTGTTGGGCAGATGTGGGACATAACTAAAGGGGCAAAATCTGCTGTGGGGCTGATGTGGGTAAGATCTATGTGACAGGAGCTGCTGTGGTTCAGATCTATGGGGCAGGAGCAGCTCTGGGGCACATGTGGGTCAGATCTATGTGTTAGGAGCTGCTGTGGGGCACATGTGGGTCAGAAGTATGAGGCAGGAGCTGCTGTGGGGCAGATGTGGGTCAGATCTATGTGGCAGGAGCTGCTGTGGGGCAGATGTGGGTCAGATCTATGGGGCAGGAGATGCTGTGGAGCAGATGTGGGTCAGATCTATGTGTTAGGAGCTGCTGTGGGGCACATGTGGGTCAGATCTATGGGGCAGGAGATGCTGTGGGGCAGATGTGGGTCAGATCTATTGGGCAAAGTCTACTGTGGGGCAGATGGGGGTCAGATATATGGGGCAGGAGATGCTGTAGAGCAGATGTGGGTCCGATCTATGTGGCAGGAGCTGCTGTGGGGCAGATGTGGGTCAGATCTATGGGGCAGGAGATGCTGTGGGGCAGATGGGGGTCAGATCTATGGGGCAAAGGCTACTGTGGGGCAGATGTGGGTCAGATCTATGTGGCAGGAGCTGCTGTGGGGCAGATGTGGGTCAGATCTATGTGGCAGGAGCTGCTGTGGGGCAGATGTGGGTTAGATCTATGGGCAGGAGCTGCTGTGCTGCACATGTTGGTAGGGTCTATGGGGCAGGAGCTGCTGTGGGGCAGATGTGGGTCAGATCTATGGGGCAGGAGATGCTGTGGAGCAGATGTGGGTCAGATCTATAGGTCAGGTGCTGCTGTGGCTGATGTGGGCCAGTTCTATGGGGCAGGAGATGCTGTGAGTCAGATGTATGAGGCAGGAGCTGCTGTGGGGCAGATGTGGGTCAGATCTATGTGGCAGGAGCTGCTGTGGGGCAGATGTGGGTCAGATCTATGGGGCAGGAGATGCTGTTGGGCAGATGTGGGTCAGATCTATGGGGCAGGAGCTGCTGTGGGGCAGATGTGGGTCAGATCTATGGGGCAGGAGATGCTGTGGGGCAGATGTGGGTCAGATCTATGGGGCAGGAGATGCTGTTGGGCAGATGTGGGACATAACTAAAGGGGCAAAATCTGCTGTGGGGCTGATGTGGGTAAGATCTATGTGACAGGAGCTGCTGTGGTTCAGATCTATGGGGCAGGAGCCGCTCTGGGGCACATGTGGGTCAGATCTATGTGTTAGGAGCTGCTGTGGGGCACATGTGGGTCAGATCTATGGGGCAGGAGATGCTGTGGGGCAGATGTGGGTCAGATCTATGGGGCAAAGGCTGCTGTGTGGCAGATGTGGGTCAGATCTATGGGGCAGGAGCTGCTGTGGCTGATGTGGGCCAGTTCTATGGGGCAGGAGATGCTGTGAGTCAGATGTATGAGGCAGGAGCTGCTGTGGGGCAGATGGGGGTCAGATCTATGGGGCAGGAGATGCTGTGGAGCAGACGTGGGTCAGATCTATGGGGCACGAGCTGCTGTGGGGCAGATGTGGGTTAGATCTATGAGACAGGAGCTGCTGTGGTTCAGATCTATGGGGCAGGAGCAGCTCTGGGGCACATGTGGGTCAGATCTATGTGTTAGGAGCTGCTGTGGGGCAGATGTGGGTCAGATCTATGGGGCAGGAGATGCTGTGGGGCAGATGAGGGTCAGATCTATGGGGCAAAGGCTACTGTGGGGCAGACTGGGGTCAGATCTATGGGGCAGGAGCTGTTGTAGAGCAGATGTGGGTCAGATCTATGTGGCAGGAGCTGCTGTGGGGCAGATGTGGGTCAGATCTATGGGGCAGGAGATGCTGTGGGGCAGATGTGGGTCAGATCTATGGGGCAGGAGATGCTGTTGGGCAGATGTGGGACATAACTAAAGGGGCAAAATCTGCTGTGGGGCTGATGTGGGTAAGATCTATGTGACAGGAGCTGCTGTGGTTCAGATCTATGGGGCAGGAGCAGCTCTGGGGCACATGTGGTTCAGATCTATGTGTTAGGAGCTGCTGTGGGGCACATGTGGGTCAGATCTATGGGGCAGGAGATGCTGTGGGGCAGATGTGGGTCAGATCTATGGGGCAAAGGCTGCTGTGTGGCAGATGTGGGTCAGATCTATGGGGCAGGAGCTGCTGTGGCTGATGTGGGCCAGTTCTATGGGGCAGGAGATGCTGTGAGTCAGATGTATGAGGCAGGAGCTGCTGTGGGGCAGATGGGGGTCAGATCTATGGGGCAGGAGATGATGTGGGGCAGATGTGGGTCAGATCTATTGGGCAAAGGCTACTGTGGGGCAGATTGGGGTCAGATCTATGGGGCAGGAGCTGTTGTAGAGCAGATGTGGGTCAGATCTATGTGGCAGGAGCTGCTGTGGGGCAGATGTGGGTCAGATCTATGTGGCAGGAGATGCTGTGGGGCAGATGTGGGTCAGATCTATGGGGCAGGAGATGCTGTTGGGCAGATGTGGGACATAACTAAAGGGGCAAAATCTGCTGTGGGGCTGATGTGGGTAAGATCTATGTGACAGGAGCTGCTGTGGTTCAGATCTATGGGGCAGGAGCAGCTCTGGGGCACATATGGGTCAGATCTATGTGTTAGGAGCTGCTGTGGGGCACATGTGGGTCAGATGTATGAGGCAGGAGCTGCTGTGGGGCAGATGTGGGTCAGATCTATGTATCAGGAGCTGCTGTGGGGCAGATGTGGGTCAGATCGATGGGGCAGGAGATGCTGTGGAGCAGATGTGGGTCAGATCTATGTGGCAGGAGCTGCTGTGGGGCAGATGTGGGTTAGATCTATGAGACAGGAGCTGCTGTGGTTCAGATCTATGGGGCAGGAGCAGCTCTGGGGCACATGTGGGTCAGATCTATGTGTTAGGAGCTGCTGTGGGGCACATGTGGGTCAGATCTATGGGGCAGGAGATGCTGTGGGGCAGATGTGGGTCAGATCTATGGGGCAAAGGCTACTGTGGGGCAGATGGGGGTTAGATCTATGGGGCAGGAGATGCTGTAGAGCAGATGTGGGTCCGATCTATGTGGCAGGAGCTGCTGTGGGGCAGATGTGGGTCAGATCTATGGGGCAGGAGATGCTGTGGGGCAGATGTGGGTCAGATCTATGGGGCAAAGGCTACTGTGGGGCAGATTGGGGTCAGATCTATGGGGCAGGAGCTGTTGTAGAGCAGATGTGGGTCAGATCTATGTGGCAGGAGCTGCTGTGGAGCAGATGTGGGTCAGATCTATGTGGCAGGAGCTGCTGTGGGGCAGATGTGGGTTAGATCTATGGGCAGGAGCTGCTGTGCTGCACAAGTTGGTAGGGTCTATGGGGCAGGAGCTGCTGTGGGGCGGATGTGGGTCAGATCTATGGGGCAGGAGCTGCTGTGGGGCTGATGTTGGTCAGATCTTTGGGGCAGCAGCTGCTGTGGAGCAGATCTGGGTAAGATCTATGTCGCAGGAGCTGCTGTGGGGCAGACGTGGCACATATCTATGGGGCAAAATCTGCTGTGGGTCAGATGTGGGTCAGATCTATATGTCAGGAGCTGCTGTGGCTGATGTGGGCCAGTTCTATGGGGCAGGAGATGCTGTGAGTCAGATGTATGAGGCAGGAGCTTCTGTGGGGCAGATGTGGGTCAGATCTATGTGGCAGGAGCTGCTGTGGGGCAGATGTGGGTCAGATCTATGGGGCAGGAGATGCTTTGGGGCAGATGTGGGTCAGATCTATGTGGCAGGAGCTGCTGTGGGGCAGATGTGGGTCAGATCTATGGGGCAGGAGATGCTGTGGGGCAGATGTGGGTCAGATCTATGTGGCAGGAGCTGCTGTGGGGCAGATGTGGGTCAGATCTATGGGGCAGGAGATGCTGTGGGGCAGATGTGGGTCAGATCTATGGGGCAGGAACTGCTGTGGTTCAGATCTATGGGGCAGGAGCAGCTCTGGGGCACATGTGGGTCAGATCTATGTGTTAGGAGCTGCTGTGGGGCACATGTGGGTCAGATCTATGGGGCAGCGGCTGCTGTCGAGATGATGTGGGTCAGATCTTTGGGTAGGAGCTGCTGTGGGGCAGATCTGGGTAAGATGTATGGGGCAGGAGCTGCTGTGGGTCAGATGTGGGTCAGATCTATGGGGCAGGAGTTGCTGTTGAACAGATGTGGGACATAACTAAAGGGGCAAAATCTGCTGTGGGGCTGATGTGGGTAAGATCTATGTGACAGGAGCTGCTGTGGTTCAGATCTATGGGGCAGGAGCAGCTCTGGGGCACATGTGGGTCAGATCTATGTGTTAGGAGCTGCTGTGGGGCACATGTGGGTCAGATCTATGGGGCAGGAGATGCTGTGGGGCAGATGTGGGTCAGATCTATGGGGCAGGAGCTGCTGTGGCTGATGTGGGCCAGTTCTATGGGGCAGGAGATGCTGTGAGACAGATGTATGAGGCAGGAGCTGCTGTGGGGCAGATGGGGGTCAGATCTATGGGGCAGGAGATGCTGTGGAGCAGATGTGGGTCAGATCTATGGGGCAGGAGCTGCTGTGGGGCAGATGTGGGTTAGATCTATGAGACAGGAGCTGCTGTGGTTCAGATCTATGGGGCAGGAGCAGCTCTGGGGCACATGTGGGTCAGATCTATGTGTTAGGAGCTGCTGTGGGGCACATGTGGGTCAGATCTATGGGGCAGGAGATGCTGTGGGGCAGATGTGGGTCAGATCTATGGGGAAAGGCTACTGTGGGGTAGATGGGGGTCAGATCTATGGGGCAGGAGATGCTGTAGAGCAGATGTGGGTCCGATCTATGTGGCCGGAGCTGCTGTGGGGCAGATGTGGGTCAGATCTATGGGGCAGGAGATGCTGTGGGGCAGATGTGGGTCAGATCTATGGGGCAAAGGCTACTGTGGGGCAGATGGGGGTCAGATCTATGTGGCAGGAGCTGCTGTGGGGCAGATGTGGGTTAGATCTATGGGCAGGAGCTGCTGTGCTGCACATGTTGGTAGGGTCTATGGGGCAGGAGCTGCTGTGGGGCAGATGTGGGTCAGATCTATGGGGCAGGAGCTGCTGTGGGGCTGATGTTGGTCAGATCTTTGGGGCAGCAGCTGCTGTGGAGCAGATCTGGGTAAGATCTATGTCGCAGGAGCTGCTGTGGGGCAGACGTGGCACATATCTATGGGGCAAAATCTGCTGTGGGGCTGATGTGGGTCAGATCTATAGGTCAGGAGCTGCTGTGGCTGATGTGGGCCAGTTCTATGGGGCAGGAGATGCTGTGAGTCAGATGTATGAGGCAGGAGCTGCTGTGGGGCAGATGTGGGTCAGATCTATGTGGCAGGAGCTGCTGTGGGGCAGATGTGGGTCAGATCTATGGGGCAGGAGATGCTGTGGGGCAGATGTGGGTCAGATCTATGGGGCAGGAGCTGCTGTGGGGCAGATGTGGGTTAGTTCTATGAGACAGGAGCTGCTGTGGTTCAGATCTATGGGGCAGGAGCAGCTCTGGGGCACATGTGGGTTAGATCTATGTGTTAGGAGCTGCTGTGGGGCACATGTGGGTCAGATCTATGGGGCAGTGGCTGCTGTCGAGATGATGTGGGTCAGATCTTTGGGTAGGAGCTGCTGTGGGGCAGATGTGGGTCAGATCTATGTGTTAAGAGCTGCTGTGGGGCACATGTGGGTCAGATCTATGGGGCAGGAGATGCTGTGGGGCAGATGTGGGTCAGATCTATGGGGCAAAATCTGCGGTGGGGCTGATGTGGGTCAGATCTATAGGTCAGGAGCTGCTGTGGGTCAGATGTGGGTCAGATCTATAGGTCAGGAGCTGCTGTGGCTGATGTGGGCCAGTTCTATGGGGCAGGAGATGCTGTGAGTCAGATGTATGAGGCAGGAGCTGCTTTGGGGCAGATGTGGGACAGATCTATGGGGCAGGAGATGCTGTGGGGCAGATGTGGGTCAGATCTATAGGTCAGGAGCTGCTGTGGCTGATGTGGGCCAGTTCTATGGGGCAGGAGATGCTGTGAGTCAGATGTATGAGGCAGGAGCTGCTGTGGGGCAGATGGGGGTCAGATCTATGGGGCAGGAGATGCTGTGGGGCAGATGTGGGACATAACTAAAGGGGCAAAATCTGCTGTGGGGCAGATGTGGGTCAGATCTATGGGCAGGAGCTGCTGTGCTGCACATGTTGGTAGGGTCTATGGTGCAGGAGCTGCTGTGGGGCAGATGTGGTCGGATTTATGGGGCAGGAGCTTCTGTGGGGCACTTGTGGGTCAGATATATGGGGCAGTAGCTGCTGTGGGTCAGATCTATTGGGCAGCAGCTGTTTTGCATATGATGTGTGTCAGATCTTTCGGGCAGGAGCTGCTGTGGGTCTGATGGGGGTCAGATCTATGGGGCAGGAGCTGCTGTGGTGCAGATGTGGGTAAGATCTATAGGGCAGGAGCTTCTGTGGGGTTGATGTGGGTCAGATCTATGGGGCAGGAGCTGCTGTGGTGCAGATGTGGGTCAGAAGCTTCTGTGGGGTTGATGTGGGTCAGATCTATAAGGCAAGAGCTGCTGTGGGGCACATGTGGGTCAGATCTATTGGGCCGGAGGTGCTGTGGGGCTGATGTAGGAAAGATATATGGGGCAGGAGATGCTTTGGGGCAGATGTGGGTCAGGTCTATTGGGCTGGAGCTGCTGTGGGGCACTTGTGGGTCAGATCTATGAGGCAGGGGCTGCTGTGGGTCAGATCTATGGGGCAGGAACAAATGTGGGCCTGATGTTGGTCAGATTTATGGAGCAGGAGCTGCTGTGTTGCAGATGTGGGTCAGATCTATGTTGCAGGAGCTGATGTGGGGCAGATGTAGGGCATATCTATGGGGCAGGAGCTGCTGTGGGGCAGATGTGGGTCAGATCTATGGGGCAAAGGCTACTGTGGGGCAGATGGGGGTCAGATCTATGGGGCAGGAGATGCTGTGGGGCAGATGTGGGTCAGATCTATGGGGCAGGAGATGCTGTTGGGCCGATGTGGTACATAACTAAAGGGGCAAAATCTGCTGTGGGGCTGATGTGGGTAAGATCTATGTGACAGGAGCTGCTGTGGTTCAGATCTATGGGGCAGGAGCAGCTCTGGGGCACATGTGGGTCAGATCTATGTGTTAGGAGCTGCTGTGGGGCAGATGTGGGTGAGATCTATGGGGCAGGAGATGCTGTGGGGCAGATGTGGGTCAGATCTATGGGGCAAAGGCTACTGGGGGGCAGATGGGGGTCAGATCTATGGGGCAGGAGATGCTGTGGGGCACATGTCGGTCAGATCTATGGGGCAGCGGCTGCTGTCAAGATGATGTGGGTCAGATCTTTGGGTAGGAGCTGCTGTGGGGCAGATCTGGGTAAGATGTATGGGGCAGGAGGTTTTGTGGGTCAGATGTGGGTAAGATCTATGGGGCAGGAGCTGCTGTGGGGCAGATGTGGGTCAGATCTATGGGGCAGGAGATGCTGTGGGGCAGATGTGGGTCAGATCTATTAGGCAAAGGCTGCTGTGTGGCAGATGTGTGTCAGATCTATGGGGCAGGAGCTGCTGTGGCTGCTGTGGGCCAGTTCTATGGGGCAGGAGATGCTGTGAGTCAGATGTATGAGGCAGGAGCTGCTGTGGGGCTGATGGGGGTTAGATCTATGGGGCAGGAGATGCTGTGGAGCAGATGTGGGTCAGATCTATAGGTCAGGAGCTGCTGTGGGGCTGATGTGGGTCAGATCTATAGGTCAGGAGCTGCTGTGGCTGATGTGGGCCAGTTCTATGGGGCAGGAGATGCTGTGAGTCAGATGTATGAGGCAGGAGCTGCTGTGGGGCAGATGGGGGTCAGATCTATGGGGCAGGAGATGCTGTGGAGCAGATGTGGGTCAGATCTATGGGGCAGGAGCTGCTGTGGGGCAGATGTGGGTTAGATCTATGAGACAGGAGCTGCTGTGGTTCAGATCTATGGGGCAGGAGCAGCTCTGGGGCACATGTGGGTCAGATCTATGTGGCAGGAGCTGCTGTGGGGCACATGTGGGTCAGATCTATGGGGCAGGAGATGCTGTGGGGCAGATGTGGGTCAGATCTATGGGGCAAAGGCTACTGTGGGGCACATGTGGGTCAGCTCTATGGGGCAGGAGATGCTGTGGAGCAGATGTGGGTCAGATCTATAGGTCAGGAGCTGCTGTGGCTGATGTGGGCCAGTTCTATGGGGCAGGAGATGCTGTGAGTCAGATGTATGAGGCAGGAGCTGCTGTGGGGCAGATGGGGGTCAGATCTATGTGCAGGAGCTGCTGTGCTGCACATGTCGGTAGGGTCTATGGGGCAGGAGCTGCTGTGGGGCAGATGTGGGTCAGATCTATGGGGCAGGAGCTGCTGTGGGGCTGATGTTGGTCAGATCTTTGGGGCAGCAGCTGCTGTGGAGCAGATCTGGGTAAGATCTATGTCGCAGGAGCTGCTGTGTGGCAGACGTGGCACATATCTATGGGGCAAAATCTGCTGTGGGGCTGATGTGGGTCAGATCTATAGGTCAGGAGCTGCTGTGGCTGATGTGGGCCAGTTCTATGGGGCAGGAGATGCTGTGAGTCAGATGTATGAGGCAGGAGCTGCTGTGGGGCAGATGTGGGTCAGATCTATGGGGCAGGAGCTGCTGTGGGGCAGATGTGGGTCAGATCTATGGGGCAGGAGATGCTGTGGGGCAGATGTGGGTCAGATCTATGGGGCAGGAGCTGCTGTGGGGCAGATGTGGGTTAGTTCTATGAGACAGGAGCTGCTGTGGTTCAGATCTATGGGGCAGGAGCAGCTCTGGGGCACATGTGGGTTAGATCTATGTGTTAGGAGCTGCTGTGGGGCACATGTGGGTCAGATCTATGGGGCAGCGGCTGCTGTCGAGATGATGTGGGTCAGATCTTTGGGTAGGAGCTGCTGTGGGGCAGATCTGGGTAAGATGTATGGGGCAGGAGCTGCTGTGGGTCAGATGTGGGTCAGATCTATGGGGCAGGAGCTGCTGTGGGGCAGATGTGGGTCAGATCTATGGGGCAGGAGATGCTGTGTGGCAGATGTGGGTCCGATCTATGTGGCAGGAGCTGATGTGGGGCAGATGTGGGTCAGATCTATGGGGCAGGAGATGCTGTGGGGCAGATGTGGGTCAGATCTATGGGGCAGGAGATGCTGTTGGGCAGATGTGGGACATAACTAAAGGGGCAAAATCTGCTGTGGGGCTGATGTGGGTAAGATCTATGTGACAGGAGCTGCTGTGGTTCAGATCTATGGGGCAGGAGCAGCTCTGGGGCACATGTGGGTCAGATCTATGTGTTAGGAGCTGCTGTGGGGCACATGTGGGTCAGATCTATGGGGCAGGAGATGCTGTGGGGCAGATGTGGGTCAGATCTATGGGGCAAAGGCTACTGTGGGGCAGATGGGGGTCAGATCTATGGGGCAGGAGATGCTGTAGAGCAGATGTGGGTCCGATCTATGTGGCAGGAGCTGCTGTGGGGCAGATGTGGGTCAGATCTATGGGGCAGGAGGTGCTGTGGGGCAGATGTGGGTCAGATCTATGGGGCAAAGGCTACAGTGGGGCAGATGGGGGTCAGATCTATGGGCAGGAGCTGCTGTGCTGCACATGTTGGTAGGGTCTATGGGGCAGGAGCTGCTGTGGGGCAGATGTGGGTCAGATCTATGGGGCAGGAGCTTCTTTGGGGCTGATGTTGGTCAGATCTTTGGGGCAGCAGCTGCTGTGGAGCAGATCTGGGTAAGATCTATGTCGCAGGAGCTGCTGTGGGGCAGACGTGGCACATATCTATGGGGCAAAATCTTCTGTGGGGCTGATGTGGGTCAGATCTATAGGTCAGGAGCTGCTGTGGCTGATGTGGGCCAGTTCTATGGGGCAGGAGATGCTGTGAGTCAGATGTATGAGGCAGGAGCTGCTGTGGGGCAGATGGGGGTCAGATCTATGGGGCAGGAGATGCTGTAGAGCAGATGTGGGTCCGATCTATGTGGCAGGAGCTGCTGTGGGGCAGATGGGGGTCAGATCTATGGGGCAGGAGCTGCTGTGGGGCAGATGTGGGTTAGTTCTATGAGACAGGAGCTGCTGTGGTTCAGATCTATGGGGCAGGAGCAGCTCTGGGTGTTATGGTTTTGCAATTTGGTTGGTGTTGGTATTCCACATCAGAACACCATGCTTCATAATGGGTGTAAAGGGGACAAGTTTTTTTTTCTGTGAACTGCCTTAATGAGCATGTGGGGAGGGGCACCGGAAGGGAAGTGAGGAAGGGGACGGCGTTGCTGGACCCGGCTCCCTGCGAGGAGACAACGTGGTCAGAGCTTCCTGCCTTCCACAGCTCCATCGGTGAGATTGGGGACTTGGTATTCTCTTTGTTGAAATTCTCTTGTTGTTGTTTAGTGTTATTAGGTTATTAAACTGCCATTCGTTCTCAGATCACCTTTTTCCTCCCTTATTTTTTGTTAGACCTAATCGCAATCTCCCTTCCCTTCCCCTCTTCTGAAACGCACGTGGCCGGGCCGGGCCACGCCGCACTCTGCCGTACCTTGCCGCTAGAGAAAAGGGGGGGAGGGGGCTTTTGTTCCTGCTGCCCCGGGTTTTGTGCCCCTGTCCCGGAGTGAGCTCTAGAGAGAACTCCGTGACATTTTTGGTGGAGAATGCGGGCAGAGCTCAGGGCAATGTTTTGGGCAGTAATTTGGTGGTCTTTTTCAGCAGCCCTGTATATAGGACTGATAGTCCCTAGGTTCCTGTGGTCCTGGCTTAAGGACTTCCTGATGTTGGGGGTAGGGGTAGATTTATTAAGCCGATGGCTGGCAGGGTTAGAGATATCTGCCTGGCTCCTTTCCAGACTAATGAACATCACAGGCACCGTGCTTGAACTGGCTCACGAATGCTCTGAATTCCTTAAGTATGACTGGGGTGTCAATTGGAATACTGTGTTGTTAGTCTCTCTAATTGTAGTAGTTTACTATAAATTGCAGAGAGACTTGCAAAGAATAGTGCAGAGAGACTCAGGAAAAGGGCCAGAAGCATCGGGACCCCCAGTATCAGGTAATCTCACCCCTGAACACCAGAGGGACCTTGGGAAATTAATAGAACCCCTGAGTGAGTGTGGGAGATCAGGGGGATCTCAGATCGAATGGCTTATGAAAAAGATAGAGAGTCTCGAGAATGAGATCCAAACCCTAAGGGGAAGGCAACAAGTTAATCCCAGCCGACCACAGGAAGCACCAGCATCAGTGTCAGTCGCCCCAGTGGAAGGCCAGAGATGGGAACGTGTGTCCTCACGTCTGGAACGGATGGAGGAAGTAGAGGAAGATCCGGGTGAGGGACCCTCCCCAAAACCACCGAGAAAGGCAACCCAGAAGACTAACAGATGCGGAGAAGATAGTGATGATGAGGGAAAAGTCACTGCTTCCTCTACTCGTAAACCTCTGAAAATTACTGAAATCCAAAGTGCTAGAAAGGAGTTTGCCCGACTCCCAGGTGAACGCCTTGTCACTTGGCTGCTCCGGTGTTGGGACAATGGGGCCTCCTGCATGTCTCTAAGCTGCGATGAGGCTCGTCAATTAGGAAACATCGCTCGAGACTCATCTATTGATAGAGGGATCAGCAGATGTCTCGATGGAGTCGCCAATCTCTGGGAGAGGATTCTATCAGCTGTAAAGGCAACCGGTCTTCTCAAAAGTGATTTGGAGCCTGTACTGGAAAAATGGAGTACAGCTGAGGAAGGTATCCAGTACCTGAGAGAAATGGCTGTGGCAGAAATGCTGTTCGATCCCACGTTTGTCCCTGGGGACCCAGAGGATTACCATGACCCAGAAAAGGTGAGCGGTACTCCGGAAATATGCAAGAAACTCATACGGTCAGCACCAGGGAAGTATTCCAGTGTACTATTAACGAACTCTAACAGGTATGATGAGCTGGATAGGAGACCTGAAATTTTTGAGCTCATCCTTTCACTGCAAAATATCGAATACTCACTACTGCCACACCGTACCACCATCGCAGCCATCTGTAAAATGGTGGATAGAATGGACCAAATGGAGAGAAGACAGGACAACATGCAGAAGAGCTGGTCTGCGGCAAGGAACCACAGTGAACCTGTGGCAGTCTCAGCTGTCAGACGCAAACGCACACCTGTCCGAGTGAAGGACCGCAGTGAGCCTATGTCACGTGGTGCCATGTGGAACTACCTGCGTGACCATGGAGAGGATATGAAGAAGTGGCATGACTAACCCAATTTTGTACTGCGAGCACGGGTAAGAAAATTACAAAAGAGGTCAGCCACTACTGAGGTTGCCTCTACCGCCTCAGACAACCAATAGAGGGGCCCTGCCCTCAGCCAGGGGGGGGAAAGGGATAATAGAGTGTATTGGACTGTGTGGATTCGGTGGCCTGGCACATCAGAACCACAAAAATATAAAGCACTGGTGGATACCGGTGCACAGTGCACTCTGATACCCTCAGGTTTCGAAGGGACAGAACGGATACATATACATGGGGTGACTGGGGGTTCGCAGGAACTGTCTGTATTGGAGGCCGAGATAAGCCTCACTGGTAGAGACTGGCAGAAACATTGCATAGTGACTGGCCAGGGGGCTCCTTGCATACTTGGAATAGATTACCTAAGAAGGGGACATTTCAAGGACCCCAAAGGATACAGATGGGCTTTTGGAATAGCTGCTATAGAAACAGACAGTATTAAGCAGCTGTCTGATTTGCCTGGCCTATCAGGGGACCCGTCTGCTGTGGGGTTACTACGGGTGGAAGAACAACGGGTACCAATTGCCACGAGAACAGTACACAGACGACAGTACCGTACTAATAGGGATTCCTTGCTCCCTATCCATAAGCTCATTCAACAACTAGAAAGTCAGGGAGTAATTAGTAAGACCCATTCACCCTTCAATAGCCCCATATGGCCAGTGCGCAAAGCCAGTGGAGAATGGAGGCTGACAGTGGACTATCGTGGCCTTAATGAGGTCACACCCCCATTGAGTGCTGCAGTGCCAGACATGTTGGAACTCCAGTATGAACTGGAATCCAAAGAGGCAAAATGGTATGCCACCATTGATACTGCCAATGCATTCTTCTCTGTCCCTTTGGCCACAGAGTGTAGGCCACAGTTTGCCTTTACTTGGAGGGGTGTTCAGTACACTTGGAATCGTTTGCCCCAGGGGTGGAAACACAGCCCGACCATCTGCCATGGGCTGATCCAAGCCACATTGGAACAGGGCGGTGCTCCAGAGCACCTGCAGTATATAGATGATATCGTTGTGTGGGGTGATACAGCGACGGAGGTTTTTAAAAAAGGAGAACGGATAATCCAAATCCTCCTGTCTGCTGGTTTCGCTATTAAGCGAGACAAAGTGAAGGGCCCTGCCCAAGAAATCCAGTTTCTTGGGGTGAAATGGCAAGATGGGCATCGCCACATCCCAACTGATGTGATCAACAAAATTACTGCAATGTCTGCGCCCACTGACAAAAAAGAGACACAGTCCTTCCTGGGTGTGGTAGGCTTCTGGAGGATGCACATCCCAAATTATAGCCTCATTGTGAGCCCCCTCTATCAGGTGACCCGAAAGAAGAATAGCTTCGCGTGGGGCCCTGAACAGCAGCAGGCCTTTGAGCAAATCAAGCAAGAGATAGCCCGTGCTGTGGCCCTGGGGCCAGTACGGATGGGACAGGATGTGAAGAACATCCTTTACACGGCTGCTGGGGAGAAAGGTCCCACTTGGAGCTTGTGGCAGAGAACCTCAGATGAGACCCGAGGCCGACCCCTAGGATTCTGGAGTAGAGCATATAGGGGGTCGGAAGAGGGCTACACTCCAACTGAAAAGGAGATCCTAGCCGCATATGAAGGGGTCCGGGCTGCCTCTGAGGTAATTGGCACCGAAACACAGCTTCTCCTGGCACCTCGACTTCCAGTGCTGAATTGGATGTTTAAAGGGCAGGTTCCCTCCACTCACCATGCCACAGACGCCACATGGAGTAAGTGGGTTGCACTAATCACACAGCGGGCCCGGATGGGGAACCTCAACCGTCCAGGGATCCTAGAAGTGATCATGGACTGGCCCGAAGGTAAAAAGTTTGAAGCACCACCAGCAGAAGAGGTGTCACGCGCCAAAGAGGCTCCCCCATACAATGAACTTCTGGAAAATGAAAAGAAGTTCGCCCTGTTCACTGATGGATCGTGCCGCATTGTTGGGAAACATCGCAGATGGAAGGCTGCAGTGTAGAGCCCCACACGACAAGTCGCAGAGGCCACAGAAGGAAGAGGAGAATCGAGTCAATTTGCGGAGGTAAAGGCTGTCCAGCTGGCCCTAGACATTGCTGAGCGGGAGAAATGGCCAGTGCTTTACCTCTATACTGACTCATGGATGGTGGCCAATGCCTTGTGGGGGTGGTTGCAGCAATGGGAGCAAAACAACTGGCAGCGGAAAGGTAAACCTATTTGGGCCGCTGAACTATGGAAGAACATTGCTGCTCGAATAAAGAATATGGTCCTAAAGGTGCGTCACGTAGATGCCCACGTGCCCAAGAGTCGAGCAACAGAGGAGCAACAAAATAACCACCAGGTAGATCGAGCTGCCAGAACTGAGGTGGCTGAGATAGACCTGGACTGGCAGAATAAGGGAGAGTTATTCCTAGCTCGGTGGGCCCATGAGACCTCAGGCCATCAAGGCAGAGATGGAACACATAAGTGGGCTAGAGACCGAGGGGTGGACATAACTATGGACGCTGTTGCACAGATCATCCATGATTGTGACACCTGTGCCATGATCAAACAGGCCAAGAGGATGAGACCTCTCTGGGGGGAAAGGCGATGGGAAGAGTATAAATATGGGGAGGCATGGCAGATTGATTATATCACCCTGCCAAAGACTCGTAATGGTAAGCATTATGTACTCACCATGGTGGAGGTAACCACCGGGTGGCTTGAGACATATGCGGTACCCCATGCCACTGCCAGAAACACCATATTAGGCCTAGAGACACAAATCCTGTGGCGACATGGCACCCCAGAGAGGATCGAATCAGACAATGGGACTCATTTCAGAAATTCACTGGTGAGCACTTGGGCCAAAGAACATGGCATTGAATGGATCTATCACATCCCCTATCACGCACCAGCCGCTGGTAAGATCGAGCGCCACAACGGTTTGCTGAAAACCACGCTGAAAGCGATGGGTGGTGGAACATTTAAGAACTGGGAGAAACATCTAGCAGAAGCCACCTGGCTGGTAAACACCCGAGGATCAGCCAACCGAGACGGCCCTACACAGTCCAACTCCCTGCGTACCGTGGAGGGAGACAAGGTTCCTGTGGTGCATGTAAAGAATATGCTGGGAAAAGCGGTTTGGGTCCTTCCAGCCTCTGGAAAGGGGAGGCCCCTCCGTGGAACTGTCTTTGCACAGGGACCTGGGTGCACCTGGTGGGTGATGCAGAAGGATGGGGATGTTCAGTGTGTGCCACAGGGAAATTTGATGCTGGGGGAGTGCAGCCTGTGATTCCATGTGTGTGTATATATATATATCTGTATGTACATATGTAATGCATGTTAACTACTGTTCTGTTTATATGTTGATAAAAGTTAGGCATGATGTGATGATGTGTAATAAGGGGTGGAATGTTATGGTTTTGCAATTTGGTTGGTGTTGGTATTCCACATCAGAACACCATGCTTCATAATGGGAGTAAAGGGGACAAGTTTTTTTTTCTGTGAACTGCCTTAATGAGCATGTGGGGAGGGGCACCGGAAGGGAAGTGAGGAAGGGGACGGCGTTGCTGGACCCGGCTCCCTGCGAGGAGACAACGTGGTCAGAGCTTCCTGCCTTCCACAGCTCCATCGGTGAGATTGGGGACTTGGTATTCTCTTTGTTGAAATTCTCTTGTTGTTGTTTAGTGTTATTAGGTTATTAAACTGCCATTCGTTCTCAGATCACCTTTTTCCTCCCTTATTTTTTGTTAGACCTAATCGCAATCTCCCTTCCCTTCCCCTCTTCTGAAACGCACGTGGCCGGGCCGGGCCACGCCGCACTCTGCCGTACCCTGCCGCTAGAGAAAAGGGGGGGAGGGGGCTTTTGTTCCTGCTGCCCCGGGTTTTGTGCCCCTGTCCCGGAGTGAGCTCTAGAGAGAACTCCGTGACACTGGGGCACATGTGGGTCAGATCTATGTGTTAGGAGCTGATGTGGGGCACATGTGGGTCAGAACTATGGGGCAGCGGCTGCTGTCGAGATGATGTGGGTCAGATCTTTGGGTAGGAGCTGCTGTGGGGCAGATCTGGGTAAGATGTATGGGGCAGGAGCTGCTGTGGGTCAGATGTGAGTAAGATCTATGGGGCAGGAGCTGCTGTGGGGCAGATGTGGGTCAGATCTATGGGGCAGGAGCTGCTGTGGGGCAGATGGGGGTCAGATCTATGGGGCAGGAGATGCTGTGGAGAAGATGTGGGTCAGATCTATGGGGCAAAGGCTACTGTGTGGCAGATGGGGGTCAGATCTATGGGGCAGGAGATGCTGTAGAGCAGATGTGGGTCCGATCTATGTGGCAGGAGCTGCTGTGGGGCAGATGGGGGTCAGATATATGGGGCAGGAGATGCTGTAGAGCAGATGTGGGTCAGATCTATGTGGCAGGAGCTGCTGTGGGGCAGATGTGGGTTAGATCTATGGGCAGGAGCTGCTGTGCTGCACATGTTGGTAGGGTCTATGGGGCAGGAGCTGCTGTGGGGCAGATGTGGGTCAGATCTATGGGGCAGGAGCTGCTGTGGGGCTGATGTTGGTCAGATCTTTGGGGCAGCAGCTGCTGTGGAGCAGATCTGGGTAAGATCTATGTCGCAGGAGCTGCTGTGGGGCAGACGTGGCACATATCTATGGGGCAAAATCTGCTGTGGGGCTGATGTGGGTCAGATCTATAGGTCAGGAGCTGCTGTGGCTGATGTGGGCCAGTTCTATGGGGCAGGAGATGCTGTGAGTCAGATGTATGAGGCAGGAGCTGCTGTGGGGCAGATGTGGCACATATCTATGGGGCAAAGGCTGCTGTGGGGCTGATGTGGGTCAGATCTATAGGTCAGGAGCTGCTGTGGCTGATGTGGGCCAGTTCTATGGGGCAGGAGATGCTGTGAGTCAGATGTATGAGGCAGGAGCTGCTGTGGGGCAGATGTGGGTCAGATCTATGTGGCAGGAGCTGCTGTGGGTCAGATGTGGGTCAGATCTATGGGGCAGGAGATGCTGTGGGGCAGATGTGGGTCAGATCTATGGGGCAGGAGCTGCTGTGGGGCAGATGTGGGTTAGTTCTATGAGACAGGAGCTGCTGTGGTTCAGATCTATGGGGCAGGAGCAGCTCTGGGGCACATGTGGGTTAGATCTATGTGTTAGGAGCTGCTGTGGGGCACATGTGGGTCAGATCTATGGGGCAGCGGCTGCTGTCGAGATGATGTGGGTCAGATCTTTGGGTAGGAGCTGCTGTGGGGCAGATCTGGGTAAGATGTATGGGGCAGGAGCTGCTGTGGGTCAGATGTGGGTCAGATCTATGGGGCAGGAGCTGCTGTGGGGCAGATGTGGGTCAGATCTATGGGGCAGGAGATGCTGTGGGGCAGATGTGGGTCCGATCTATGTGGCAGGAGCTGCTGTGGGGCAGATGTGGGTCAGATCTATGGGGCAGGAGATGCTGTGGGGCAGATGTGGGTCAGATCTATGGGGCAGGAGATGCTTTTGGGCAGATGTGGGACATAACTAAAGGGGCAAAATCTGCTGTGGGGCTGATGTGGGTAAGATCTATGTGACAGGAGCTGCTGTGGTTCAGATCTATGGGGCAGGAGCAGCTCTGGGGCACATGTGGGTCAGATCTATGTGTTAGGAGCTGCTGTGGGGCACATGTGGGTCAGATCTATGGGGCAGGAGATGCTGTGGGGCAGATGTGGGTCAGATCTATGGGGCAAAGGCTACTGTGTGGCAGATGGGGGTCAGATCTATGGGGCAGGAGATGCTGTAGAGCAGATGTGGGTCCGATCTATGTGGCAGGAGCTGCTGTGGGGCAGATGTGGGTCAGATCTATGGGGCAGGTGATGCTGTGGGGCAGATGTGGGTCAGATCTATGGGGCAAAGGCTACTGTGGGGCAGATGGGGGTCAGATCTTTGGGGCAGCAGCTGCTGTGGAGCAGATCTGGGTAAGATCTATGTCGCAGGAGCTGCTGTGGGGCAGACGTGGCACATATCTATGGGGCAAAATCTGCTGTGGGGCTGATGTGGGTCAGATCTATAGGTCAGGAGCTGCTGTGGCTGATGTGGGCCAGTTCTATGGGGCAGGAGATGCTGTGAGTCAGATGTATGAGGCAGGAGCTGCTGTGGGGCAGATGTGGGTCAGATCTATGGGGCAGCGGCTGCTGTCGAGATGATGTGGGTCAGATCTTTGGGTAGGAGCTGCTGTGGGGCAGATCTGGGTAAGATGTATGGGGCAGGAGCTCCTGTGGGTCAGATGTGGGTAAGATCTATGGGGCAGGAGCTGCTGTGGGGCAGATGTGGGTCAGATCTATGTGGCAGGAGCTGCTGTGGGGCAGATGTGGGTCAGATCTATGGGGCAGGAGATGCTGTGGGTCAGATGTGGGTCAGATCTATGGGGCAGGAGCTGCTGTGGGGCAGATGTGGGTCAGATCTATGGGGCAGGAGCTGCTGTGGGGCAGATGTGGGTCAGATCTATGGGGCAAAGGCTACTGTGGGGCAGATGTGGGTCAGATCTATGGGGCAGGAGCTGCTGTGGGGCAGATGTGGGTTAGTTCTATGAGACAGGAGCTGCTGTGGTTCAGATCTATGGGGCAGGAGCAGCTCTGGGGCACATGTGGGTTAGATCTATGTGTTAGGAGCTCCTGTGGGGCACATGTGGGTCAGATCTATGGGGCAGCGGCTGCTGTCGAGATGATGTGGGTCAGATCTTTGGGTAGGAGCTGCTGTGGGGCAGATCTGGGTAAGATGTATGGGGCAGGAGCTGCTGTGGGTCAGATGTGGGTCAGATCTATGGGGCAGGAGCTGCTGTGGGGCAGATGTGGGTCAGATCTATGGGGCAGGAGCTGCTGTGGGGCAGATGTGGGTCAGATCTATGGGGCAGGAGATGCTGTGGGGCAGATGTGGGTCAGATCTATGGGGCAGGAGATGCTGTTGGGCAGATGTGGGACATAACTGTGGGAATCAAATGTTGTTTCTGCATTTAGAACAAAATATGAATATATAAGTGAAGAAATTTGTAGTTATTAGGTAAAAATCATAGTTATAAAGACCGCAGCTCCTGTCTGTCCAGCGATCTGAAATAAAACTACTTTTGGTGCTGGACAAATAGGACCTGAGTGATAAAAGATCCAAAGAGGATAAGTTAAAAGAACAATATAACCGTATAAACTAGCAATAATATATGATTTAACGTTTTTGTTGTATACACTGTAAAACCTACAAGTCATGCCATACCTAAGGATGGGCCTGGAGAGATATGGGAAGAACTGGAATCACCCCCCCAGGCTTTTTGTTTAACGACGGCGTCTGGGACAGAATGAAAGAAAGGAAATCAACATATCAATAAGGGTACCGAGACACCTTGGAAACAAAACCAGCGGGATGGCGACTGACTATCACAAGATAACGCGGGAATCAACAAATGTCGGAATGTAATGCAAATCTCGAGTAAAACTGTAACCTGGAATACCCAATCAAAGGGGAAACAGGAGGGGAAAACATATGGGAGAAAAGGTATAAAAACTGTAACATCATGTCCATAGGTGCGCTTCTGCCATCAGGGCGCCCGCCATTGCAATCGCGAATAAAAACTGCTTTTTATCAGAGATACCGTCCTGACCAAAATTTATTGAGGATATTTCCAACATAACTAAAGGGGCAAATTCTGCTGTGGGGCTGATGTGGGTAAGATCTATGTGACAGGAGCTGCTGTGGTTCAGATCTATGGGGCAGGAGCAGCTCTGGGGCACATGTGGGTCAGATCTATGTGTTAGGAGCTGCTGTGGGGCACATGTGTGTCAGATCTATGGGGCAGGAGATGCTGTGGGGCAGATGTGGGTCAGATCTATGGGGCAAAGGCTACTGTGGGGCAGATGGGGGTCAGATCGATGGGGCAGGAGATGCTGTAGAGCAGATGTGGGTCCGATCTATGTGGCAGGAGCTGCTGTGGGGCAGATGTGGGTCAGATCTATGGGGCAGGAGATGCTGTGGGGCAGATGTGGGTCAGATCTATAGGTCAGGAGCTGCTGTGGCTGATGTGGGCCAGTTCTATGGGGCAGGAGATGCTGTGAGTCAGATGTATGAGGCAGGAGCTGCTGTGGGGCAGATGTGGGTCAGAACTATGGGGCAGGAGATGCTGTGGAGCAGATGTGGGTCAGATATATGGGGCAGGAGCTGCTGTGGTTCAGATCTATGGGGCAGGAGCTGCTGTGGGGCAGATGTGGGTCAGATCTATGGGGCAGGAGATGCTGTGGGGCAGATGTGGGTCAGATCTATGGGGCAGGAGATGCTTTTGGGCAGATGTGGGACATAACTAAAGGGGCAAAATCTGCTGTGGGGCTGATGTGGGTAAGATCTATGTGACAGGAGCTGCTGTGGTTCAGATCTATGGGGCAGGAGCAGCTCTGGGGCACATGTGGGTCAGATCTATGTGTTAGGAGCTGCTGTGGGGCACATGTGGGTCAGATCTATGGGGCAGGAGATGCTGTGGGGCAGATGTGGGTCAGATCTATGGGGCAAAGGCTACTGTGTGGCAGATGGGGGTCAGATCTATGGGGCAGGAGATGCTGTAGAGCAGATGTGGGTCCGATCTATGTGGCAGGAGCTGCTGTGGGGCAGATGTGGGTCAGATCTATGGGGCAGGTGATGCTGTGGGGCAGATGTGGGTCAGATCTATGGGGCAAAGGCTACTGTGGGGCAGATGGGGGTCAGATCTTTGGGGCAGCAGCTGCTGTGGAGCAGATCTGGGTAAGATCTATGTCGCAGGAGCTGCTGTGGGGCAGACGTGGCACATATCTATGGGGCAAAATCTGCTGTGGGGCTGATGTGGGTCAGATCTATAGGTCAGGAGCTGCTGTGGCTGATGTGGGCCAGTTCTATGGGGCAGGAGATGCTGTGAGTCAGATGTATGAGGCAGGAGCTGCTGTGGGGCAGATGTGGGTCAGATCTATGGGGCAGCGGCTGCTGTCGAGATGATGTGGGTCAGATCTTTGGGTAGGAGCTGCTGTGGGGCAGATCTGGGTAAGATGTATGGGGCAGGAGCTCCTGTGGGTCAGATGTGGGTAAGATCTATGGGGCAGGAGCTGCTGTGGGGCAGATGTGGGTCAGATCTATGTGGCAGGAGCTGCTGTGGGGCAGATGTGGGTCAGATCTATGGGGCAGGAGATGCTGTGGGTCAGATGTGGGTCAGATCTATGGGGCAGGAGCTGCTGTGGGGCAGATGTGGGTCAGATCTATGGGGCAGGAGCTGCTGTGGGGCAGATGTGGGTCAGATCTATGGGGCAAAGGCTACTGTGGGGCAGATGTGGGTCAGATCTATGGGGCAGGAGCTGCTGTGGGGCAGATGTGGGTTAGTTCTATGAGACAGGAGCTGCTGTGGTTCAGATCTATGGGGCAGGAGCAGCTCTGGGGCACATGTGGGTTAGATCTATGTGTTAGGAGCTCCTGTGGGGCACATGTGGGTCAGATCTATGGGGCAGCGGCTGCTGTCGAGATGATGTGGGTCAGATCTTTGGGTAGGAGCTGCTGTGGGGCAGATCTGGGTAAGATGTATGGGGCAGGAGCTGCTGTGGGTCAGATGTGGGTCAGATCTATGGGGCAGGAGCTGCTGTGGGGCAGATGTGGGTCAGATCTATGGGGCAGGAGCTGCTGTGGGGCAGATGTGGGTCAGATCTATGGGGCAGGAGATGCTGTGGGGCAGATGTGGGTCAGATCTATGGGGCAGGAGATGCTGTTGGGCAGATGTGGGACATAACTGTGGGAATCAAATGTTGTTTCTGCATTTAGAACAAAATATGAATATATAAGTGAAGAAATTTGTAGTTATTAGGTAAAAATCATAGTTATAAAGACCGCAGCTCCTGTCTGTCCAGCGATCTGAAATAAAACTACTTTTGGTGCTGGACAAATAGGACCTGAGTGATAAAAGATCCAAAGAGGATAAGTTAAAAGAACAATATAACCGTATAAACTAGCAATAATATATGATTTAACGTTTTTGTTGTATACACTGTAAAACCTACAAGTCATGCCATACCTAAGGATGGGCCTGGAGAGATATGGGAAGAACTGGAATCACCCCCCCAGGCTTTTTGTTTAACGACGGCGTCTGGGACAGAATGAAAGAAAGGAAATCAACATATCAATAAGGGTACCGAGACACCTTGGAAACAAAACCAGCGGGATGGCGACTGACTATCACAAGATAACGCGGGAATCAACAAATGTCGGAATGTAATGCAAATCTCGAGTAAAACTGTAACCTGGAATACCCAATCAAAGGGGAAACAGGAGGGGAAAACATATGGGAGAAAAGGTATAAAAACTGTAACATCATGTCCATAGGTGCGCTTCTGCCATCAGGGCGCCCGCCATTGCAATCGCGAATAAAAACTGCTTTTTATCAGAGATACCGTCCTGACCAAAATTTATTGAGGATATTTCCAACATAACTAAAGGGGCAAATTCTGCTGTGGGGCTGATGTGGGTAAGATCTATGTGACAGGAGCTGCTGTGGTTCAGATCTATGGGGCAGGAGCAGCTCTGGGGCACATGTGGGTCAGATCTATGTGTTAGGAGCTGCTGTGGGGCACATGTGTGTCAGATCTATGGGGCAGGAGATGCTGTGGGGCAGATGTGGGTCAGATCTATGGGGCAAAGGCTACTGTGGGGCAGATGGGGGTCAGATCGATGGGGCAGGAGATGCTGTAGAGCAGATGTGGGTCCGATCTATGTGGCAGGAGCTGCTGTGGGGCAGATGTGGGTCAGATCTATGGGGCAGGAGATGCTGTGGGGCAGATGTGGGTCAGATCTATAGGTCAGGAGCTGCTGTGGCTGATGTGGGCCAGTTCTATGGGGCAGGAGATGCTGTGAGTCAGATGTATGAGGCAGGAGCTGCTGTGGGGCAGATGTGGGTCAGAACTATGGGGCAGGAGATGCTGTGGAGCAGATGTGGGTCAGATATATGGGGCAGGAGCTGCTGTGGTTCAGATCTATGGGGCAGGAGCTGCTGTGGGGCAGATGTGGGTCAGATCTATGGGGCAGGAGATGCTGTGGGGCAGATGTGGGTCAGATCTATGGGGCAGGAGATGCTTTTGGGCAGATGTGGGACATAACTAAAGGGGCAAAATCTGCTGTGGGGCTGATGTGGGTAAGATCTATGTGACAGGAGCTGCTGTGGTTCAGATCTATGGGGCAGGAGCAGCTCTGGGGCACATGTGGGTCAGATCTATGTGTTAGGAGCTGCTGTGGGGCACATGTGGGTCAGATCTATGGGGCAGGAGATGCTGTGGGGCAGATGTGGGTCAGATCTATGGGGCAAAGGCTACTGTGTGGCAGATGGGGGTCAGATCTATGGGGCAGGAGATGCTGTAGAGCAGATGTGGGTCCGATCTATGTGGCAGGAGCTGCTGTGGGGCAGATGTGGGTCAGATCTATGGGGCAGGTGATGCTGTGGGGCAGATGTGGGTCAGATCTATGGGGCAAAGGCTACTGTGGGGCAGATGGGGGTCAGATCTTTGGGGCAGCAGCTGCTGTGGAGCAGATCTGGGTAAGATCTATGTCGCAGGAGCTGCTGTGGGGCAGACGTGGCACATATCTATGGGGCAAAATCTGCTGTGGGGCTGATGTGGGTCAGATCTATAGGTCAGGAGCTGCTGTGGCTGATGTGGGCCAGTTCTATGGGGCAGGAGATGCTGTGAGTCAGATGTATGAGGCAGGAGCTGCTGTGGGGCAGATGTGGGTCAGATCTATGGGGCAGCGGCTGCTGTCGAGATGATGTGGGTCAGATCTTTGGGTAGGAGCTGCTGTGGGGCAGATCTGGGTAAGATGTATGGGGCAGGAGCTCCTGTGGGTCAGATGTGGGTAAGATCTATGGGGCAGGAGCTGCTGTGGGGCAGATGTGGGTCAGATCTATGTGGCAGGAGCTGCTGTGGGGCAGATGTGGGTCAGATCTATGGGGCAGGAGATGCTGTGGGTCAGATGTGGGTCAGATCTATGGGGCAGGAGCTGCTGTGGGGCAGATGTGGGTCAGATCTATGGGGCAGGAGCTGCTGTGGGGCAGATGTGGGTCAGATCTATGGGGCAGCGGCTGCTGTCGAGATGATGTGGGTCAGATCTTTGGGTAGGAGCTGCTGTGGGGCAGATCTGGGTAAGATGTATGGGGCAGGAGCTCCTGTGGGTCAGATGTGGGTAAGATCTATGGGGCAGGAGCTGCTGTGGGGCAGATGTGGGTCAGATCTATGTGGCAGGAGCTGCTGTGGGGCAGATGTGGGTCAGATCTATGGGGCAGGAGATGCTGTGGGTCAGATGTGGGTCAGATCTATGGGGCAGGAGCTGCTGTGGGGCAGATGTGGGTCAGATCTATGGGGCAGGAGCTGCTGTGGGGCAGATGTGGGTCAGATCTATGGGGCAAAGGCTACTGTGGGGCAGATGTGGGTCAGATCTATGGGGCAGGAGCTGCTGTGGGGCAGATGTGGGTTAGTTCTATGAGACAGGAGCTGCTGTGGTTCAGATCTATGGGGCAGGAGCAGCTCTGGGGCACATGTGGGTTAGATCTATGTGTTAGGAGCTCCTGTGGGGCACATGTGGGTCAGATCTATGGGGCAGCGGCTGCTGTCGAGATGATGTGGGTCAGATCTTTGGGTAGGAGCTGCTGTGGGGCAGATCTGGGTAAGATGTATGGGGCAGGAGCTGCTGTGGGTCAGATGTGGGTCAGATCTATGGGGCAGGAGCTGCTGTGGGGCAGATGTGGGTCAGATCTATGGGGCAGGAGCTGCTGTGGGGCAGATGTGGGTCAGATCTATGGGGCAGGAGATGCTGTGGGGCAGATGTGGGTCAGATCTATGGGGCAGGAGATGCTGTTGGGCAGATGTGGGACATAACTGTGGGAATCAAATGTTGTTTCTGCATTTAGAACAAAATATGAATATATAAGTGAAGAAATTTGTAGTTATTAGGTAAAAATCATAGTTATAAAGACCGCAGCTCCTGTCTGTCCAGCGATCTGAAATAAAACTACTTTTGGTGCTGGACAAATAGGACCTGAGTGATAAAAGATCCAAAGAGGATAAGTTAAAAGAACAATATAACCGTATAAACTAGCAATAATATATGATTTAACGTTTTTGTTGTATACACTGTAAAACCTACAAGTCATGCCATACCTAAGGATGGGCCTGGAGAGATATGGGAAGAACTGGAATCACCCCCCCAGGCTTTTTGTTTAACGACGGCGTCTGGGACAGAATGAAAGAAAGGAAATCAACATATCAATAAGGGTACCGAGACACCTTGGAAACAAAACCAGCGGGATGGCGACTGACTATCACAAGATAACGCGGGAATCAACAAATGTCGGAATGTAATGCAAATCTCGAGTAAAACTGTAACCTGGAATACCCAATCAAAGGGGAAACAGGAGGGGAAAACATATGGGAGAAAAGGTATAAAAACTGTAACATCATGTCCATAGGTGCGCTTCTGCCATCAGGGCGCCCGCCATTGCAATCGCGAATAAAAACTGCTTTTTATCAGAGATACCGTCCTGACCAAAATTTATTGAGGATATTTCCAACAATTTGGGGGCTCGTCCGGGGTTCATTATTGCTACTTGGGGTGTCCCTCACTGCACTGGACAGGATAAGTGCACTCCGCTGATTTTAGCGGTCCTGTCTGGGTGGTGGGGTGACTTCTCAGGACAGCCGATAGGAAACCGAGATTGTTACATAAAGGACGGACTCTGTGAAAGCCAAGGGGCTAGGCAGGCACAGGTGTTAACCCTTGCAAACCCGGAAAATTCGTGCACGGATCAAGGTAAGGGAATTTAATTCTTATCTTGGGTTGAGACTCTTGAGTGTGTGTGGCTGAGACGCACTTCTAGTGCGAAGTGAGTGCGGAGTCCCAATCCGCGGTTCCGTTGTCCCGCGAGGGGCACGGCCGGAGACGGACGAAGCGGTTGTGGTGCTGAAAGCGAGAGTCTCGGGAGGGAGCTGTTGGTGTACGGTACCCTGCGCACTTGACGAAGTGCCAGCAGTACACCCCTATTTAATCCCAGAGACGGAGCGGGTGCTCCCGAGGGATTGGGCCCAAAAATCCGAGAATCGGAGTGTGGTGACATGTGAGCTGGGTAGTTCACAGTAGCACTCCGGAGGGATGGGTAATAGGAGCTCCGTATAACAGGGTAAAAGGGTCCCTAACACTGTGCCCAAAGATAGCCCCTTGGGAAAGATACTAGACCGGTCTTGTGCAGTCTGTGTGAGTGTGGTTGTGAGTGAGACGCAGCCCAGCTGCGGGGCGAGTGAGGAGTCCCGACCTGCGGTTCCGTCCTCCCGCGAGGGAAACGGCCGGGGACGGACGAAGCGAAACACCTCTATGTTCTATATGTTGCGATGTTCTTGTATTTGTTACGATGTTTTTGTCTTATTAATTATTGTTAGTATTGTGGCAATTGTAACACACATATTGGTGAAGTGCATATGCAGTCGGGTGGGGGAAAAAGCCCACAAAAGGCAAACCACAATTAGTATCGAGAACCTGTTGCTTTTGTTGTAGAAAATACCGCGGTTTAAATGTGATAATGATCCAGATTAGAGAAACAGTAGGGTTGTGTTACCTCCGCTTTAACATGTTAACCTTACGAAATTTGTTTTTGAACCATTGTTCCCCCTCCTCGTGTGTGTACGAACATAAGGGAAAGAGATACCTAAGAAAGTCTCTTAGGATGTATGTTGGCATGTTGGAGGGATATTGCTGGGGAACCGGGAGGGACTCTAAGCAAGAACACCCTCATCAAATAATGTAATCATTGGTGGTTAGTGTATGAGTTGGAGGACGGGTTAAAATTATCCCAAAACCAGGAAAAAGGATAAGGAAAAGATGTTTAAATATTGTGTCAGATATGGCCTAGAGAACTTCTACAGGGAAAATCAATATTTGGCCAAAATACGGATCTGATGAAGGTTGGGTTTGTCAGATCTCGAATTTATATGTAAAGAACAAAACCTCTTTTCAAAGGAGGAATCAGAATATGCTGCCTGTTGGATACAAGAAATCAGCCTGTTATTAGTAAAAAGAAAAAGGCCTGGACCAGGAAGGAGAGGAATTAGAAAAAGGAACTAATCAATGGGACCCTCCTGAGAACCTCCCCCCCATATAACCCCAATGTAGCACAAAGGGAGATAGGCACTGCCCCAGTAAGAGGAAATGGTAAAGCACACAGGGACATTTCACAGAAAAGGGGGGAGGGGGGGAGGGGAATGCTGGGCTCAGGAGAGAATTAAAGCAATGTAAAAGGGACATAAAAATTTCTCCTTTCCCAGACACTAGCTGTACCAGCACCTCGGTGTACCCCTTATGGGAGGTCCCACTGGGACAAGGACAAATATGCTATGTAAACTCCCCACTCACTAGTGGAGAAATTAGAAATTTTAAGAAGGAAATGAAATCTTTAATTGAAGATCCTATAAGAGTAGCAGAACAATTAGATCAATTTCTGGGGCTTTCAAAACTTTGGTCCCACCAGGAGCCCCTGGTAAATATAAAAGTGGGACCTGAGGGGGAAGAAGTTGTGGTTTTAGTTGATACTGGGACAGCTCGTTCATCACTGGCCCATAAGGTGTAAGGACTCAAATTAACAAATAAGGCCTTAAAGATAACAGGGGTAGAGAGAACCAGGATGACAGTACCACTTTTTGAGAATACTGTATTAAAACTAGGGGATAAAGATGAAATCGGGAATCAAGAAAAACATGAAATAAGGCCATAAAGATAAGGGTGGAACAGCCCAAGGAATTGAATGATATGGATTGCTAAGGGAAAGTTATATGGTATTAAGGGTGTTTGTGGAAACTGAAAAATTGTACTGTTTGATATGTGGGGTTTGAAGGGAATGGGACAAACTGCTTTGATGGTATAAGAAAGTGTAATTGCT
The DNA here is from genome assembly GCF_054131305.1 of Coturnix japonica. Classification (NCBI taxonomy): domain Eukaryota; kingdom Metazoa; phylum Chordata; class Aves; order Galliformes; family Phasianidae; genus Coturnix; species Coturnix japonica. Next base: position 327,304 of record NC_140690.1, read on the forward strand.
ATTGGTATACAAAAGTATAATTGAGGGTGTGTCAAAGTGTAACTGACGGTACAAATAGTGAAATCGTGTACAAAGGAAAAAGGGTTAAAGAGAAAGTGAATTTATCTGTGCTGGTATGAGAGCAACCCCCTGTATTGTTTCCCCCCCTTGCAAGAACTCTTGGAGTGAGAGAGAGCCGGTATGGAGACTGTTGCTGTAAGCAAAAGGGGGGAGGTGGGGAGGAGGGGGCAATGGAAGTAAGAATAGCCTTCATGTGCAGAGATGTAGGAAACCTGAAATCCCAGTGTTAGCACTGGACACCTGGAGAGAAGGAGGTGAAACTGAAATAGGATGTTAGTAGTTTATGTAATGATGAGAGTTTGGAAAGTGAGGAAGTTTGGGACAGACACAGGCTGGAGGAGGAAGGACTGTCAAGGTATAACATTGATGTCAGGACTGAAAAGAGGTGAATGATATGAAAACAAAACAAAACTGATTGACAAACAGATAGTAAGGGAATTGGTGATAATAACAGCTGTTACTGTTGTGGTGCCAGAATAGGACCGTAGGACCCAGAGATCCCGCAGAGAGAGGTGGGGGAAGTGGGGGCTTGAAGTGCCCAGGGAGGGCTCCGCCCCACTGGAAGGAAAGCAGTGTGCAACTACAATGGGAAATTGCATCTAGGGAAGCAGAATAAAGAGGTTTATTTTCTGGTGGATATGGGTGCTTTTTACTACTCATAGATGGTTTTGTAACAGTACAAGAAAAGGTTTACGTTTTTTTTGGATTAATTAAATATAAACTAAGTAGGAATACAGAAATTCTTGTACCTGCCAGGTTGCTCTGGCAAGAAATTTAATAAAACTGGAGCTAAGGGTCCAACAATATTGACTGATTAAAAACTGTAAGTCAGACTTTAGCACAAATGGGGAAAAACAGTGTTGTACCCCAGGAGTCACAGCAATATCAAATATGATGCTCTTAGGGGTGTGGGCATCAGGGCCACACATGAAGCCCTGAATAAAAGTTAAAAGCAAGAGATTGCCCAGTCAGGGTAAAGCGGTGCCCTATAAGGATATGTAACTGTAGAAGGATAGAAGAAATAATAGATAACTTTTTGGAGTTTGGACTCCAATTTTGCAAAATTTTTGATAGCAAGTGCAATAGTTTGGTACAAGACTTGAGGGCAAGTAATAGAATTGTTGAATGCATACGCTCAGTGGTGGCAAATCCATGCACTTTATTAACCCAGTTAAGGAATGAATAGGTGGAGTTTACTTTCTGGATTTGAAGGATGTTTCTTCTGTCTGGTTTGGCCAATACTGGGAGAAGAGACTCAGTTAACCAGGACAGCGTTACCCAGGGTTGTGAGAACAGCTTAATGATTTTTGAGAACTGGTCAACTCGTGAGACTGAGACCTGGGATCCTCCATCCCAGGGTGGAACTTTACTGCAGCACATGAATGCCACGGCAACAAAAGAGAACTGTATAATGGACTGTGAGTTTGCTGAGTTTCTTGGTTTACAGAAAAGCACAAATAACTCTAACAGCAAGTGACATATTTGGGAGATTACAGCTGGACTTTGGACCTTAAGGGCTGCCAGGAAAGAAGCCATCTGCCAAACCCCTGAGCCGCAAACTGCCAAGGAACTCCATACGTTCCCAGGAATGACAGGATGATGCTGACTTTGGATACACAGCTATGGACTGATCGTAAAGCTCCAAACAACTTGATAAAGTGAGTAAGGGTTGGCCAGGGTGCCTGAGGGCGGTGGCTGCACTGGTGCTCAATATTCTAGAAGCCTGTAAATCTACATTGGGCCAAAAGATACCAGTTTTAATATCTCAGACAGTGTTTATTGTATTGGAGGCAAAAGGGGGACATTGGATCTCAGCCCAAAGATTCCCAAAAATACCAGGCCATCCTGATAGAGCAGGATGATGTAGAAATAATTGTAACTAATATTGTCAACCCAGTATCTTTCCTTAGCGGAACTCCTGGAGAATCAGTATCTCCTGACTGCTTTGAAACAACTGAAGCTGCACATTGCAGCCGGTCAGTTGGACCTGAAGAACAAGCCCTTAGAAGATGCAAAAGATGCCTGCTTTACCAACAGCTACAAGGAGACTGTAAGGCAGGTTATGCAATAACTGCTACTGACCGGGACCCAGGGACTATTCTTCCAGTTCACCCATTTCAAGCCGGGGACTGGATCCTGATCCAGACGGAGAAGGAGACAAAGCTGCAGCCTGACTGGGAAGGACCACTTCAAGTACTTCTAATGACTGAAACATCTATGAGGACAGACGAGAAAGGATGGACTCACTACACACTGGTAAAGGCATCCACTAGCCCTGAGGAGTGGGAACTGTTGCCACAGAAAAACCTTTAAAAGATAAGAATTAGAAGGAAATCATGAAAAGTTTTTTTTTAAAAGCATTTTTTTTTTAAATTATTATTTTAACTAACCTTTAACTTTTCCTCAAATAGGTGAATAAATTATATACGTAAGTGGGAGAATATTATAACCTATATAGAACTAATGCTCAGAAAAAGTTTTCCATGTTGTAACAAAAAGTTTTTACTGCTGTAACAGAGTGTATCCCATTCATTATCCTGATATATATTTGTTATCCTGTTCTGGAAAATGTAAAATTTGACAATAATGCAGGGGAGGGACCAACTGGTAGTTTTTGATATGAATAAGGGACTCTCTTGTAGTGTATGGAATGATGTATGGTGGGGAACTACCTATTGAGGCTGGACATATACACCTGGAATATTTGATACTTCATGAGCACATAAGGGAGTTGTCCAGTGAGATTGCAAACCGTTGTAGTGTAACCCGGTAAAATTAACAAGACTGATAGCACTGTTAATACCACTTTTGGTCTTGGGGTAGATATGCATGGAAAGGATTCAACAGCGAGATTCCAGATAGCTGTGTGGGATACACTGTGAAAATATCCAAATTGTCCAGGATAGGGAAGAGCTTATAAAAGGGGTTTAGAAAATCTTCCTAAAAACCCTGTAATTGTGACAGCTAAGGAGATAAACGATCTTAGATAAGCATTTGAAATCAAAACAGGATATGGGGACATTAATGCCTGGGTAGAATGGATTAAGTATACTGTCCAGAGTCTCAACCATAGCAATTGCTATGCTTGTGCATCCGGATGGCTCATAGCTCAGGTGGTGCCCATTCTGCTGGGATGGACCAAGGACCCAAAGGGAATGCAATGCATGATTGCCCTGTACCAAGAGAAAACTGCCTGGGGAAACAGAGACTGCAGATCTCTATCCCCCTTGTCTCCTCCAATGCCTGATACAGATGTCAAGATCCCTCCTGCAGTCTCTACAGCGGTAGGTAACCATACAGCTTGCCTCTCACGGTAGGGTGTGAAGGCTACCAGGCCTATGGGAAACTTTTCCTTGTGCAGTGAGGTCTTGAATGTTATGGAGGATTCAGCAGGAAATTATTCAAGACTGGGAATCTCCAGGGCAGATCTCTGGTGGTACTGTGGGGGAAAGGTTTTATGGTCCACCCTACCATCTAAATGGGGAGGCACCTGTGCACTTGTTCAATTAGTTATACCATTCACCCTGGCATTTGAAAAAGGAATATGAAAAATTTTGGAAGAACCAAAAGGAGTTTAGGGGTATCATTTGATGATGCAATATATATAGATTCAATTGAGGTACCTAGAGGTGTCCCTGATAAACTTAAGGCAAGAAATCAAAATGCTGCAGGATTTGAGTCACTGTTTTGGTGGGTGACTATCAACAAGAATGTAGACTGGATTAACTACATCTATTATAATTAACCGCGATTTATAAATGATACAAAAGGTGCAATTAAGGGAATTGCAGAACAGCTAGATGCCACGAGTAGGATGGCCTGGGAAAATTGGATTGCTCTAGATATGATGCTAGCTGAAAAGTTGTGTGTGTGTGTGCAATGTTGGGAACCCACTGTTGTACCTTCATCCCCAATAACACCGATCCAGACGGCACAATAATTCATGCATTGCAGGGACTTACTACCCTTGCGAATGAATTGGCAGAAAATTCAGGAACAGATACCTCTATCACTAGATGGATGGACTCGTGGTTTGGTAAATGGAAAGGGATGATTGTTTATAATATTAAAGGAGATGGGTAATGAAAATAATGATATTAGAGGAGATGGGGAATGAAGGAAGTGATGAAGAGGAAGAGTTCTATAAGATAATACCTTAAAGAAAAAGCAAAGCTTGCAGAAATCAACAGTGTATAAAGAAGAAAAGGGGGGATTGTGGGAATCAAATGTTGTTTCTGCATTTAGAACAAAATATGAATATATAAGTGAAGAAATTTGTAGTTATTAGGTAAAAATCATAGTTATAAAGACCGCAGCTCCTGTCTGTCCAGCGATCTGAAATAAAACTACTTTTGGTGCTGGACAAATAGGACCTGAGTGATAAAAGATCCAAAGAGGATAAGTTAAAAGAACAATATAACCGTATAAACTAGCAATAATATATGATTTAACGTTTTTGTTGTATACACTGTAAAACCTACAAGTCATGCCATACCTAAGGATGGGCCTGGAGAGATATGGGAAGAACTGGAATCACCCCCCCAGGCTTTTTGTTTAACGACGGCGTCTGGGACAGAATGAAAGAAAGGAAATCAACATATCAATAAGGGTACCGAGACACCTTGGAAACAAAACCAGCGGGATGGCGACTGACTATCACAAGATAACGCGGGAATCAACAAATGTCGGAATGTAATGCAAATCTCGAGTAAAACTGTAACCTGGAATACCCAATCAAAGGGGAAACAGGAGGGGAAAACATATGGGAGAAAAGGTATAAAAACTGTAACATCATGTCCATAGGTGCGCTTCTGCCATCAGGGCGCCCGCCATTGCAATCGCGAATAAAAACTGCTTTTTATCAGAGATACCGTCCTGACCAAAATTTATTGAGGATATTTCCAACATAACTAAAGGGGCAAATTCTGCTGTGGGGCTGATGTGGGTAAGATCTATGTGACAGGAGCTGCTGTGGTTCAGATCTATGGGGCAGGAGCAGCTCTGGGGCACATGTGGGTCAGATCTATGTGTTAGGAGCTGCTGTGGGGCACATGTGTGTCAGATCTATGGGGCAGGAGATGCTGTGGGGCAGATGTGGGTCAGATCTATGGGGCAAAGGCTACTGTGGGGCAGATGGGGGTCAGATCGATGGGGCAGGAGATGCTGTAGAGCAGATGTGGGTCCGATCTATGTGGCAGGAGCTGCTGTGGGGCAGATGTGGGTCAGATCTATGGGGCAGGAGATGCTGTGGAGCAGATGTGGGTCAGATCTATAGGTCAGGAGCTGCTGTGGCTGATGTGGGCCAGTTCTATGGGGCAGGAGATGCTGTGAGTCAGATGTATGAGGCAGGAGCTGCTGTGGGGCAGATGTGGGTCAGAACTATGGGGCAGGAGATGCTGTGGAGCAGATGTGGGTCAGATATATGGGGCAGGAGCTGCTGTGGTTCAGATCTATGGGGCAGGAGCAGCTCTGGGGCACATGTGGGTCAGATCTATGTGTTAGGAGCTGCTGTGGGGCACATGTTGGTCAGATATATGGGGCAGGAGATGCTGTGGGGCAGATGTGGGTCAGATCTATGGGGCAAAGGCTACTGTGGGGCAGATGGGGGTCAGATCTATGGGGCAGGAGATGCTGTAGAGCAGATGTGGGTCAGATCTATGTGGCAGGAGCTGCTGTGGGGCAGATGTGGGTTAGATCTATAGGCAGGAGCTGCTGTGCTGCACATGTTGGTAGGGTCTATGGGGCAGGAGCTGCTGTGGGGCAGATGTGGGTCAGATCTATGGGGCAGGAGCTGCTGTGGGGCTGATGTTGGTCAGATCTTTGGGGCAGCAGCTGCTGTGGAGCAGATCTGGGTAAGATCTATGTCGCAGGAGCTGCTGTGGGGCAGACGTGGCACATATCTATGGGGCAAAATCTGCTGTGGGGCTGATGTGGGTCAGATCTATGGGGCAAAATCTGCTGTGGGGCTGATGTGGGTCAGATCTATAGGTCAGGAGCTGCTGTGGCTGATGTGGGCCAGTTCTATGGGGCAGGAGATGCTGTGAGTCAGATGTATGAGGCAGGAGCTGCTGTGGGGCAGATGTGGGTCAGATCTATGGGGCAGGAGCTGCTGTGGGGCAGATGTGGGTCAGATCTATGGGGCAGGAGATGCTGTGGGGCAGATGTGGGTCAGATCTATGGGGCAGGAGCTGCTGTGGGGCAGATGTGGGTTAGTTCTATGAGACAGGAGCTGCTGTGGTTCAGATCTATGGGGCAGGAGCAGCTCTGGGGCACATGTGGGTTAGATCTATGTGTTAGGAGGTGCTGTGGGGCACATGTGGGTCAGATCTATGGGGCAGCGGCTGCTGTCGAGATGATGTGGGTCAGATCTTTGGGTAGGAGCTGCTGTGGGGCAGATCTGGGTAAGATGTATGGGGCAGGAGCTGCTGTGGGTCAGATGTGGGTCAGATCTATGGGGCAGGAGCTGCTGTGGGGCAGATGTGGGTCAGATCTATGGGGCAGGAGATGCTGTGGGGCAGATGTGGGTCAGATCTATAGGTCAGGAGCTGCTGTGGCTGATGTGGGCCAGTTCTATGGGGCAGGAGATGCTGTGAGTCAGATGTATGAGGCAGGAGCTGCTGTGGGGCAGATGGGGGTCAGATCTATGGGGCAGGAGATGCTGTGGAGCAGATGTGGGTCAGATCTATAGGTCAGGAGCTGCTGTGGCTGATGTGGGCCAGTTCTATGGGGCAGGAGATGCTGTGAGTCAGATGTATGAGGCAGGAGCTGCTGTGGGGCAGATGGGGGTCAGATCTATGGGGCAGGAGATGCTGTGGAACAGATGTGGGTCAGATCTATGGGGCAGGAGCTGCTGTGGGGCAGATGTGGGTTAGATCTATGAGACAGGAGCTGCTGTGGTTCAGATCTATGGGGCAGGAGCAGCTCTGGGGCACATGTGGGTCAGATCTATGTGTTAGGAGCTGCTGTGGGGCACATGTGGGTCAGATCTATGGGGCAGGAGATGCTGTGGGGCAGATGTGGGTCAGATCTATGGGGCAAAGGCTACTGTGGGGCAGATGGGGGTCAGATCTATGGGGCAGGAGCTGCTGTAGAGCAGATGTGGGTCCGATCTATGTGGCAGGAGCTGCTGTGGGGCAGATGTGGGTCAGATCTATGGGGCAGGAGCTGCTGTGGGGCTGATGTTGGTCAGATCTTTGGGGCAGCAGCTGCTGTGGAGCAGATCTGGGTAAGATCTATGTCGCAGGAGCTGCTGTGGGGCAGACGTGGCACATATCTATGGGGCAAAATCTGCTGTGGGGCTGATGTGGGTCAGATCTATAGGTCAGGAGCTGCTGTGGCTCATGTGGGCCAGTTCTATGGGGCAGGAGATGCTGGGATTCAGATGTATGAGGCAGGAGCTGCTGTGGGGCAGATGGGGGTCAGATCTATGGGGCAGGAGATGCTGTGGAGCAGATGGGGGTCAGATCTATGGGGCAGGAGATGCTGTGGGGCAGATGTGGGTCAGATCTATGGGGCAGGAGCTGCTGTGGGGCAGATGTGGGTCAGATCTATGGGGCAGGAGCTGCTGTGGGGCAGATGTGGGTTAGTTCTATGAGACAGGAGCTGCTGTGGTTTAGATCTATGGGGCAGGAGCAGCTCTGGGGCATATGTGGGTCAGATCTATGTGTTAGGAGCTGCTGTGGGGCACATGTGGGTCAGATCTATGGGGCAGCGGCTGCTGTCGAGATGATGTGGGTCAGATCTTTGGGTAGGAGCTGCTGTGGGGCAGATCTGGGTAAGATGTATGGGGCAGGAGCTGCTGTGGGTCAGATGTGGGTCAGATCTATGGGGCAGGAGCTGCTGTGGGGCAGATGTGGGTCAGATCTATGGGGCAGGAGATGCTGTGGGGCAGATGTGGGTCAGATCTATAGGTCAGGAGCTGCTGTGGCTGATGTGGGCCAGTTCTATGGGGCAGGAGATGCTGTGAGTCAGATGTATGAGGCAGGAGCTGCTGTGGGGCAGATGGGGGTCAGATCTATGGGGCAGGAGATGCTGTGGAGCAGATGTGGGTCAGATCTATAGGTCAGGAGCTGCTGTGGCTGATGTGGGCCAGTTCTATGGGGCAGGAGATGCTGTGAGTCAGATGTATGAGGCGGGAGCTGCTGTGGGGCAGATGGGGGTCAGATCTATGGGGCAGGAGATGCTGTGGAACAGATGTGGGTCAGATCTATGGGGCAGGAGCTGCTGTGGGGCAGATGTGGGTTAGATCTATGAGACAGGAGCTGCTGTGGTTCAGATCTATGGGGCAGGAGCAGCTCTGGGGCACATGTGGGTCAGATCTATGTGTTAGGAGCTGCTGTGGGGCACATGTGGGTCAGATCTATGGGGCAGGAGATGCTGTGGGGCAGATGTGGGTCAGATCTATGGGGCAAAGGCTACTGTGGGGCAGATGGGGGTCAGATCTATGGGGCAGGAGCTGCTGTAGAGCAGATGTGGGTCCGATCTATGTGGCAGGAGCTGCTGTGGGGCAGATGTGGGTCAGATCTATGGGGCAGGAGCTGCTGTGGGGCTGATGTTGGTCAGATCTTTGGGGCAGCAGCTGCTGTGGAGCAGATCTGGGTAAGATCTATTTCGCAGGAGCTGCTGTGGGGCAGACGTGGGTCAGATCTATAGGTCAGGAGCTGCTGTGGCTCATGTGGGCCAGTTCTATGGGGCAGGAGATGCTGGGATTCAGATGTATGAGGCAGGAGCTGCTGTGGGGCAGATGGGGGTCAGATCTATGGGGCAGGAGATGCTGTGGAGCAGATGGGGGTCAGATCTATGGGGCAGGAGATGCTGTGGGGCAGATGTGGGTCAGATCTATGGGGCAGGAGCTGCTGTGGGGCAGATGTGGGTCAGATCTATGGGGCAGGAGATGCTGTGGAGCAGATGGGGGTCAGATCTATGGGGCAGGAGATGCTGTGGGGCAGATGTGGGTCAGATCTATGGGGCAGGAGCTGCTGTGGGGCAGATGTGGGTCAGATCTATGGGGCAGGAGCTGCTGTGGGGCAGATGTGGGTTAGTTCTATGAGACAGGAGCTGCTGTGGTTTAGATCTATGGGGCAGGAGCAGCTCTGGGGCATATGTGGGTCAGATCTATGTGTTAGGAGCTGCTGTGGGGCACATGTGGGTCAGATCTATGGGGCAGCGGCTGCTGTCGAGATGATGTGGGTCAGATCTTTGGGTAGGAGCTGCTGTGGGGCAGATCTGGGTAAGATGTATGGGGCAGGAGCTGCTGTGGGTCAGATGTGGGTAAGATCTATGGGGCAGGAGCTGCTGTGGGGCAGATGTGGGTCAGATCTATGGGGCAGGAGATGCTGTGGGGCAGATGTGGGTCAGATCTATGGGGCAAAGGCTGCTGTGTGGCAGATGTGTGTCAGATCTATGGGGCAGGAGCTGCTGTAGAGCAGATGTGGGTCCGATCTATGTGGCAGGAGCTGCTGTGGGGAAGATGTGGGTCAGATCTATGGGGCAGGAGCTGCTGTGGGGCTGATGTTGGTCAGATCTTTGGGGCAGCAGCTGCTGTGGAGCAGATATGGGTAAGATCTATGTCGCAGGAGCTGCTGTGTGTTGGAAGTAACCGCGGGAGACAAGTCTCATGCTATCATGGTCAACAAGCCTCGTTTATTAGGTGTTACAGCATCTCATTTATACAATCAGTAATAAGTTCATGCATATTGCAAAAGTTAAGCTCAGGATTGGTGAATTAGACATTACTTCATCTGACCTTTGTGGTTAGTCTTATAGATACTTTTTCTTTGCAGCTTTGTCTACACCTTGCTACACATCTTGCTTTTCCCTTAGGCCGTCCTTGCTTCTAGATACATATTTCATCTTTAGCTACATACCCTGTCTTTTCACATACTGATTTCCCCACAGCTGCTTAGCTCGTGACCGTCCCTAGGATAAACCGTCTTTGTCTTTAATCACATTCATTCTTTTACAATTTAACTAGAGGAATCTCTTCATGTCCTTTCTCATGAAGCCATTCTGCATAAACACTCTCCACATTTCCCCCGTTTTCTTTTTGGACGACCAAGGATACATTGTATTTTGAGTCAACCATTCTCATTAGTGCATTTTGCAAGCATTTAAAGAGGCAAGGAACTATTAATATGATAGCTATCAGTACCAGACCGATTGTAATCAAATGCTGTAGTAGAGAAGTAAGCCAGGGGCCTAAACCTAAACTTCTAAGCCAGTCATCAAGACCAAAACCAGATTGCACCTGCAAACGGTTAGTTAATGCGTGCAGCGTTTGTATCTGTTTATGTATAGACACGGAGTGGTCTGATAAGTTCATACAACACATGCCTTCGAACTCCTCACATCCGTGCCCCTGTGCTAGTAATAGAAAATCAATTGCTGCTCTATTCTGGAGTGTAGCATGCCTTACTGAATCCACATCCATCAGTAGTTGAGATAATGCCTCTGAAGTGGCATTCGTTTGTTTTGCTAGCCAGCAGCCTAAACCATTTAGCATGGCTAATGCTTTAGCAGCGGCAACATTAGCTGACAAAATAGAGGCAAATATTCTTCCTGTTGTAGACCAAAATTGTACCTTATCCTTACAGTCTGGGGTAAAGGCATGAGTCACCCTTTTCACTCTAGAATGCTGTCTGTGAATTTGGAGGATCATAGAAGTATTTGGAGTAAGCAGTGTTAAACGACCTAATGTGCATGGTCCTCCTATTATCTTAGAGGGGACTCCTGCCCAAGCCCGATCCCCACATATCAGAAACACTCCATAGGGCAATGTTATAGGGTTGTTAGATGAAACAGATATACTGGTGCTTGTATAGTTACACCATGCTGATTGATTTCTATATACAAGCAGGCTAGAATTTACACTTCTTGGTTTGATTTTTGATCTGTCAGGCCCAATTCGATAACTGCCGGTCCAATTAAAATATATGCACCAATCGGCTTTTACTGATCCCAAAATTTCTAATTCTTGTGGTTCTAGAGGGGCTACAGGAAAGTGTGGTATATATGCATCCCAATGGTCTGCGTAGCCCTTTGTACCTTTTGATTGGCAAGGCAGAACACCTTCTGGACATGGAGGAGTGTCCAAAGGTATGCCTACCAAGCAGGTAGAAAAAGGATTGCCAGGAGATGATAATGCTAAACATATGGCATCTTGACCCGTCTTGTTGGCTAACGTAACCCAGACGTTTTCCTTAGGCTGCGGAGGGGCCCAAAATGCACCACAGCATTGCAGCCAGACCAGAACTCCTAGGGCTGTTAGGCCCCAAGAGCTCTGACTGTACCGCCGCATTGATAGCTTATGATGCGAGACCTCCTAGCAGCTCGAGCTCTCTGAGCGAATCTCTTAAGCACCCAGCAAAGACGGGTCACTGATAAAATATCCTCCGGTTCTGAATCTAGCGGTTGGTCTTCTGCACACCAGGTTTTATCACACTCTCTGCACCACAGATAGTGTTGGTTAATGTAAAAGACTGATTGGTGGTACCAACCCAATTTTCCACAACCACCACAAAGAAGCAACGCTTGAGCCTGATGCTCACGCACACCACATCCCCAACACCTGTAATATCTATTAGATGGAATCAGTCCTCGTATGTTAACCAACGCATGTATCAGTTCCATATATGGACCATAGAAATTTTGAGTCACTGTTGACTGAACATGCCGAATGAAGGTTTGGAGTGGCTCCTCAATCAGCTGGAGACACTCTTCCAACTTTTCTGCAGTCACCGATCTGTAGTCAGTCATCCAGGTTCACTGTGCTCTCCGGGATGCGATGGCGTCACCGGCTTGGTCCAACGAGCAGGAATCCACTCAGAACCTGTAGGGGTTGAAACACAAAGGTAGCCTCGCCCTAAATAAAGCACTCTTGCAGGGCCTTTCCATTCCCCAGTTTTCAAGCATCTATACCTAACCCACATTTCTTCTTCAAGATGCTTCTCTGATTCTGGGCTCTGTAACTTATGTTTTTCGGCTGCAGGACAATCTGAGGATCCTATTATGCATAAATGATTCAATACAAACAGTGCCTTAGCAAGCCTTTCCTGCATGTCCTGAATTTCTGAGAATTTCTTGAGATAAGTTTTCAAGGTGCTATTTGCTCGTTCAACTATTGCCTGCCCTTGTGGATTGTGTGGAATGCCAGTAATATGTTTAACACCCCATTGTTGTAGAAAACGTTGAACCTTTTGACCTATGTAGGCAGGACCATTATCTGTTTTTAACTGTTTGCATACTCCCATGACTGCAAAACATGCTGTGAGGTGTCGGGTTACATGGATGCCCCTTTCCCCAGCCTGAGCTGTTGCCCAGATAAAATTGCTGTAGGTGTCAATGGTGACATGCACATATTTTAACCTTCCCAGACTGGGTTCATGGGTAACATCCATTTGCCATATTTCATTGACTGATAAACCTCTAGGATTAACTCCAATTCCCAGACCCATTCCATTGTTGTGATTTGCACAGACTGGGCAGCTTCTGACAATGGCAGAAGCATCTGTTTGAGAGATCTGAAATTGCCTCTGCAGTCCTCTGGCATTCTGATGGAAGGTAGCATGAGCTTCCCTTGCCAGAGTAAATTGTGACATTGGTACTGCAACTGATACCAGCCGATCTGCCCTCTGATTGCCTTCTCCTAAACCCGTGCTTAATTTATGACTCCTGATATGGATAATGGAGTAAGGCTCTGTTCTGTTCCTGAGGGCTCGCTTGAGTTGTAAAAATAACTCATATAATCGCTTGTTCTGAACCTCCTTAACAATTGCATCCTCAATTCTTGAGGCCACCCCTACTACATAGAGAGAATCTGAAACCACATTCAAAGGCTCAGTGATATTAGAAACAGCCCACACTACAGCAAGAAGTTCTAGTGTTTGTAAACTGTCTTCAGGGACCGCCTCCAGTGTGTGTTGCTGCCAAATTCCCTTCTTTTGCCAAACAATAGCTGCTTTGCGTGTCTTTTTCCCAGCGTCAGTGTAAACAGTTACAGCTTCCGAGATGGGTTTGTCCCTTCGCAAAGGCACGCCAATCCAGCTCCATTCACCGATCCATTGCAATGCTCGTGGAACAAGTGGACCTGTTTCTATTTTAGCTCCCAAGGCTAAAAGCGCTTCAGCTAGATCTGGCGAATTCAGCAAATACCAGTCTAGCGTTGCTTTTTCCATGGGAAGATAAACTGTCTGTGGTTCCAGACCGCTAATTTCCAATATACGCATGCGGCCTTTTTTGACCACTGCTGCCAGATTTTCAATTTTTGTGGTTATTGTTTTCCGTTTTTGAAGAGGTGGCGAAATCCACTCCAGGACCCTTTCCCCCGTTTTCTTTTTATGCTGAGTAACTGCACCAAGGAGATGCATATCGCTGCTCCAAATGGTAAGAGTCAATGGTACTGTAGGGTCCATGCGGGAAACGAACCCTTTGGTAATACAGTCTGAAATTTTTTGTAGCACCTCCTTTTGTTCTGGTATAAGAGTCACTGGGGTGCAAGGGTCCGTGCCTTTCAGCAGGGGCAGCAGTTTTTCTAGCAGCACATTTGGGAGACCTACTATTGGTTTTAGCCATTGTAAGTCTCCAAGGAGTTTTTGTGCATCATTAAGGGTAGAAATGCCTGTAGCAATGGTTAATTTTTGCGGTTTCACCTGCTTATTGGTGATTTGCCATCCCAGATATTTCCAGGGCGTGGATTTCTGTACCTTTTCAGGAGCTATAACTAAAGAGGAGGTTGCCAGCACTGCTTTGATATGTTCAATCTGAGAGTCTGTGAATGGATCCTTTTGAGCCAGAAGAATATCATCCATATAGTGATAAATAATAGTGTCCGGCATTTCTCGGCGTAACGGTTGCAGTGCTGCGTCGACATACAGCTGGCAAATGGTTGGGGAGTTACGCATTCCTTGTGGTAACACTGTCCATTCAAATTGCTTGTCGGGTTCTCCCCTATTTATCGCTGGCAGAGTAAAAGCAAAACGTTTTGTATCCTGGGGGTGTAAGGCAATTGTAAAGAAACAGTCTTTCAGGTCGATGATGAGGATGGGCCAATTCTCGGGAATCATAGAAGGGTTGGGTAATCCGGGTTGTAGCGCCCCCATGGGCTCCATCTGGTCGTTGACAGCCCTTAGGTCGTGCAATAAACGATATTTTCCAGATTTCTTTTTGATTACGAATATCGGAGTATTCCAAGGGCTAGTAGACAGTTTCAAATGCCCCTGGGCAAACTGCTCCTGCACAAGTTGATGTGCTTGCTGAAGACTTTCCCTTTTTAGTGGCCACTGCTTAACCATGACTGGAGTTTCTGTAGTCCATGTAAGTGGTAGTGGGAAAGTCCAAGCAATGGCCATTATACTAAAGGGTGTTCATTGGTAAGAACAAGACCCAGTTGAGCCAGCACGTCCCTGCCGATAAGGCAGGATACCGTAGGTGGAAGTAGTGTAAGTGAAAAAATTGCTGTGGCTCTCCTGCCATCTATTTCCACTGTGAGCATGGGGGTTCGGCTTGCCAGTGTCATTCCTCCGACCCCTGACACTGTGGTAGTTGAAGATTGAAGCGGCCAGTCAGACGGCCACTCCCCTGGGGTGATAATTGATGTATCCGCTCCTGTATCCAAAAGTCCTGTCAGAGTAATACTCTGATCACGGTAGTGCAAAGTGCACGATTTTTTCGGGCGCGTTGATAAGTCAAGAGTAAGCAAAGTTAATTTCCCAGTTGAGCCAAATGCTCCCTGTTTTCTTGGCTCTTGTTTAAGGGGAGTCAGTCCTTTTGCTAACTGCGGCAGCGGCACTAATTGAGCTAGACGCTGCCCTTTAAGTATTTTTACAGGCGGGTAAGGGGTGTGTACCATGATCATAATTTCCCCTTGATAGTCCGCATCTATTACTCCAGGTAAAACAAACAGTCCCATCATGCTGACAGACGATCTACCCAATAACAGTCCTCCTACTGCTTGTTCATTAATCATGACAGGGCCAAATAGTCCAGTAGGAATCCGATAGGGCTGATTAGTCAAAATAGTAACATTTACTGAGGCTGCCAAGTCCAAGCCGAGGCTCCCGCTGGTGGCAGGTTGGGGTTGTTGCTGTTGGGGGTTGCCGATACTGCAGCTGCTACTTGTGTCCGAGCGCGGCTGCTGCTCGCGCTGCTTTTCGAGTTTCCCGACCTGCAGGCAGCAGCGTTGTGAGTGTTGGATCGACATTTGCTGCACCAAATCCCAGTGGCTTGGCAATCGCGACGAAAATGTCCAGTTTTTCCACAACGGAAACATTTCATACGGAGGCTGTTCTGCGAGCGTGGGTTTGTAGCGACTGCAGCTTGGAGGGGTGCAAGGGCTGCTAGAACCTGAGTATGTGAGGATTTTGATTGCTCCTGAAATGCTTTTGCCTGCTCCTGCAACCCCTCACTAATTTTCTGCAAAGCACTCACTAAGAATGCCTGGGTTCCAGTTGGAACCGAAGCAGCCTTTTCTAACAACTCAGGGATCGACCAATCTCCGGGCAATGTATTGACCAGGGATCGGGTTGAGGAATTACCATTTTGAAGCACACATTGTTTAATCAAAGCCCCTTGCATATATTCCGGAACACTAGCCTTCTTAATGGCATCCACAACTTTATCTATGAAATTACCTAGCGGCTCCTCACGTCCCTGTTTTATTCCCATGTAAATGGGCGTTCCTCCCGGAGCTTTTATACTATCCATAGCTTTCCTGGCTAAATTCATAGTTTCTCGCAAAACTTCAGGGTCAGAAATCGCCTGAGCCTCTATTCGAGTCCATGCCCCAAGACCCAACAATTGTTCCATTGTTACACCTGCTAAGGGGTCTCCTGGTCCTCTCTGAACTGCTGCAGACGCCACAGCTAACTGATGCCAATGAGCATTAAACAATATTAACTGATGAGGAGTATAAATCAATTTCGTGATACTTCTAATATCTGCTGGGAGAAGGATATGTGCACTAAAAAGATAATCTAGCATTTGCCTGGCCGGTTCACTAGTCACTCCATATGACCCTACAGTAGCTCGCAACTGTGATAACATCTTCCAGTCTAGAGATTGAATCTCAGCCTGAACTCCTCCCTGCGGCAAGGGAGCATAAACAACAGGAAATGCAAGATTCTCAGTCGCTGCCTGTACTAATTCATTATCACCATCCTCTATTCCGCGCCTTGCCAGCATAGACCACAACTTGCGTCTTTCCCTTGCAACAGTCCCCACAAAATCAGACCCAGCTCCAGAGATCGGACCCGACCCGCGCAGAACTGACAGCTCCGGAGCTACCGAAAGCTCAGAGCAGCCGGACGGCTGCGGCTGCGGCACAGACGGTGCCGAGACAGGGAGCGGCGCCGAGTCGGCTCCGGACGGCGGAGCTCCGGACAGCGAAGGGGGGGGGCTAGAGGAGACCTCTGCGGGCTCCGTTGCTAGGTCAGCCTGCACTTCGCGAGGGGGTGCAGAGGGCACTGCGGCTGCAGACGGCAGAGTAACGGAAGAAAAAACAGGGGGGTTTGGAACGCTAGTGCCCCATGGCAGCCCATAATCTTGATTCTGTTTTTGCGCAGCTTGAGCTTCCTGAGCTGCCCTTTTTTCCGCCTGACTCATCAACAACTCATTATGCACTGCTTTCCACAACTTACTTATCTTTTTTGCCGACTTATCATCATCTAAAACTAACTCCCACAACTTATCCCCATACCGCCGCCACTCCTCTAATGTATGCACTAAGTGGGGGTTTGCAAAAAAGCCATATGAGACCGCGTGGCTCAATAAAGCAGGGAGATCCTTTTCTAAGTCTATACCCTTAAACTGTCTCCGCCTAAGAAAAGCGGAAAATAAATCATATGCTGCTTGCCTGTCCATTTTTACTCACGTCGGTACCGTTGCAGCCCTCCAGGCTTCGGCAGCACGTGTCGGTCGAGCCCACCTGTGTGGTCACTCGAGACGCGGAGCTCCAATTTTAGCTCTTTCGTCGTCCGTCGGGCTGTGAAATCCGGACCCGAACCCAACGCAGTTCTTCACCCGTGGCACCCTTTTTTCCTTATCACGTCGGGGTCACCATTTGTTGGAAGTAACCGCGGGAGACAAGTCTCATGCTATCATGGTCAACAAGCCTCGTTTATTAGGTGTTACAGCATCTCATTTATACAATCAGTAATAAGTTCATGCATATTGCAAAAGTTAAGCTCAGGATTGGTGAATTAGACATTACTTCATCTGACCTTTGTGGTTAGTCTTATAGATACTTTTTCTTTGCAGCTTTGTCTACACCTTGCTACACATCTTGCTTTTCCCTTAGGCCGTCCTTGCTTCTAGATACATATTTCATCTTTAGCTACATACCCTGTCTTTTCACATACTGATTTCCCCACAGCTGCTTAGCTCGTGACCGTCCCTAGGATAAACCGTCTTTGTCTTTAATCACATTCATTCTTTTACAATTTAACTAGAGGAATCTCTTCATGTCCTTTCTCATGAAGCCATTCTGCATAAACACTCTCCACAGCTGTGGGGCAGACGTGGCACATATCTATGGAGCAAAATCTGCTGTGCGGCTGATGTGGGTCAGATCTATATGTCAGGAGCTGCTGTGGCTCATGTGTGCCAGTTCTATGGGGCAGGAGATGCTGGGAGTCAGATGTATGAGGCAGGAGCTGCTGTGGGGCAGATGGGGGTCAGATCTATGGGGCAGGAGATGCTGTGGAGCAGATGGGGGTCAGATCTATGGGGCAGGAGATGCTGTGGGGCAGATGTGGGTCAGATCTATGTGGCAGGAGCTGCTGTGGGGCAGATGTGGGTCAGATCTATGGGGCAGGAGCTGCTGTGGGGCAGATGTGGGTCAGATCTATGGGGCAGGAGATGCTGTGGGGCAGATGTGGGTCTGATCTATGGGGCAAAGGCTACTGTGGGGCAGATGGGGGTCAGATCTATGGGGCAGGAGCTGCTGTAGAGCAGATGTGGGTCCGATCTATGTGGCAGGAGCTGCTGTGGGGCAGATGTGGGTCAGATCTATGGGGCAGGAGCTGCTGTGGGGCTGATGTTGGTCAGATCTTTGGGGCAGCAGCTGCTGTGGAGCAGATATGGGTAAGATCTATGTCGCAGGAGCTGCTGTGGGGCAGACGTGGCACATATCTATGGGGCAAAATCTGCTGTGCGGCTGATGTGGGTCAGATCAATAGGTCAGGAGCTGCTGTGGCTCATGTGGGCCAGTTCTATGGGGCAGGAGATGCTGGGAGTCAGATGTATGAGGCAGGAGCTGCTGTGGGGCAGATGGGGGTCAGATCTATGGGGCAGGAGATGCTGTGGAGCAGATGGGGGTCAGATCTATGGGGCAGGAGATGCTGTGGGGCAGATGTGGGTCAGATCTATGTGGCAGGAGCTGCTGTGGGGCAGATGTGGGTCAGATCTATGGGGCAGGAGATGCTGTGGGGCAGATGTGGGTCAGATCTATGGGGCAGGAGATGCTGTGGGGCAGATGTGGGTCAGATCTATGGGGCAGGAGATGCTGTTGGGCAGATGTGGGACATAACTAAAGGGGCAAAATCTGCTGTGGGGCTGATGTGGGTCAGATCTATGTGACAGGAGCTGCTGTGGTTCAGATCTATGGGGCAGGAGCAGCTCTGGGGCACATGTGGGTCAGATCTATGTGTTAGGAGCTGCTGTGGGGCAGATGTGGGTCCGATCTATGTGGCAGGAGCTGCTGTGGGGCAGATGTGGGTCAGATCTATGTGGCAGGAGCTGCTGTGGGGCAGATGTGGGTTAGATCTATGGGCAGGAGCTGCTGTGCTGCACATGTTGGTAGGGTCTATGGGGCAGGAGCTGCTGTGGGGCAGATGTGGGTCAGATCTATGGGGCAGGAGCTGCTGTGGGGCAGATGTGGGTCAGATCTATGGGGCAGGAGCTGCTGTGGGGCTGATGTTGGTCAGATCTTTGGGGCAGCAGCTGCTGTGGAGCAGATCTGGGTAAGATCTATGTCGCAGGAGCTGCTGTGGGGCAGACGTGGCACATATCTATGGGGCAAAATCTGCTGTGGGGCTGATGTGGGTCAGATCAATAGGTCAGGAGCTGCTGTGGCTGATGTGGGCCAGTTCTATGGGGCAGGAGATGCTGTGAGTCAGATTTATGAGGCACGAGCTTCTGTGGGGCAGATGTGGGTCAGATCTATGGGGCAGGAGATGCTGTGGGGCAGATGTGGGTCAGATCTATGGGGCAGGAGATGCTGTGGGGCAGATGTGGGTCAGATCTATGGGGCAAAGGCTGCTGCGTGGCAGATGTGGGTCAGATCTATGAGACCGGAGCTGCTGTGGTTCAGATCTATGGGGCAGGAGCAGCTCTGGGGCACATGTGGGTCAGATCTATGTGTTAGGAGCTGCTGTGGGGCACATGTGGGTCAGATCTATGGGGCAGCGGCTGCTGTCGAGATGATGTGGGTCAGATCTTTGGGTATGAGCTGCTGTGGGGCAGATCTGGGTAAGATGTATGGGGCAGGAGCTGCTGTGGGTCAGATGTGGGTCAGATCTATGGGGCAGGAGCTGCTGTGGGGCAGATGTGGGTCAGATCTATGGGGCAGGAGATGCTGTGGGGCAGATGTGGGTCAGATCTATGGGGCAAAGGCTGCTGTGTGGCAGATGTGTGTCAGATCTATGGGGCAGGAGCTGCTGTGGCTGATGTGGGCCAGTTCTATGGGGCAGGAGATGCTGTGAGTCAGATGTATGAGGCAGGAGCTGCTGTGGGGCAGATGGGGGTCAGATCTATGGGGCAGGAGATGCTGTGGAGCAGATGTGGGTCAGATCTATAGGTCAGGAGCTGCTGTGGCTGATGTGGGCCAGTTCTATGGGGCAGGAGATGCTGTGAGTCAGATGTATGAGGCAGGAGCTGCTGTGGGGCAGATGGGGGTCAGATCTATGGGGCAGGAGATGCTGTGGAGCAGATGTGGGTCAGATCTATGGGGCAGGAGCTGCTGTGGGGCAGATGGGGGTTAGATCTATGAGACAGGAGCTGCTGTGGTTCAGATCTATGGGGCAGGAGCAGCTCTGGGGCACATGTCTGTCAGATCTATGTGTTAGGAGCTGCTGTGGGGCACATGTGGGTCAGATCTATGGGGCAGGAGATGCTGTGGGGCAGATGTGGGTCAGATCTATGGGGCAAAGGCTACTGTGTGGCAGATTGGGGTTAGATCTATGGGGCAGGAGATGCTGTAGAGCAGATGTGGGTCAGATCTATGTGGCAGGAGCTGCTGTGGGGCAGATGTGGGTCAGATCTATGGGGCAGGAGATGCTGTGGGGCAGATGTGGGTCAGATCTATGGGGCAAAGGCTACTGTGGGGCAGACGGGGGTCAGATCTATGGGGCAGGAGATGTTGTAGAGCAGATGTGGGTCAGATCATTGTGGCAGGAGCTGCTGTGGGGCAGATGTGGGTTAGATCTATGGGCAGGAGCTGCTGTGCTGCACATGTTGGTAGGGTCTATGGGGCAGGAGCTGCTGTGGGGCAGATGTGGGTCAGATCTATGGGGCAGGAGCTGCTGTGGGGCTGATGTTGGTCAGATCTTTTCGGCAGCAGCTGCTGTGGAGCAGATCTGGGTAAGATCTATGTCGCAAGAGCTGCTGTGGGGCAGACGTGGCACATATCTATGGGGCAAAATCTGCTGTGGGGCTGATGTGGGTCAGATCTATAGGTCAGGAGCTGCTGTGTCTGATGTGGGCCAGTTCTATGGGGCAGGAGATGCTGCGAGTCAGATGTATGAGGCAGGAGCTGCTGTGGGGCAGATGGGGGTCAGATCTATGGGGCAGGAGATGCTGTGGGGCAGATGTGGGTCAGATCTATGGGGCAGGAGCTGCTGTGGAGCAGATCTGGGTAAGATCTATGTCGCAGGAGCTGCTGTGGGGCAGACGTGGCACATATCTATGGGGCAAAATCTGCTGTGGGGCTGATGTGGGTCAGATCTATGGGGCAGGAGATGCTGTGGGGCAGATGTGGGTCAGATCTATGGGGAAAGGCTGCTGTGTAACAGATGTGGGTCAGATCTATAGGTCAGGAGCTGCTGTGGCTGATGTGGGCCAGTTCTATGGGGCAGGAGATGCTGTGAGTCAGATGTATGAGGCAGGAGCTGCTGTGGGGCAGATGGGGGTCAGATCTATGGGGCAGGAGATGCTGTGGAGCAGATGTGGGTCAGATCTATAGGTCAGGAGCTGCTGTGGCTGATGTGGGCCAGTTCTATGGGGCAGGAGATTCTGTGAGTCAGATGTATGAGGCAGGAGCTGCTGTGGGGCAGATGGGGGTCAGATCTATGGGGCAGGAGCTGCTGTGGGGCAGATGTGAATTAGATCTATGAGACAGGAGCTGCTGTGGTTCAGATCTATGGGGCCAGGAGCAGCTCTGGGGCACATGTGGGTCAGATCTATGTGTTAGGAGCTGCTGTGGGGCACATGTGGGTCAGATCTATGGGGCAGCGGCTGCTGTCGAGATGATGTGGGTCAGATCTTTGGGTAGGAGCTGCTGTGGGGCAGATCTGGGTAAGATGTATGGGGCAGGAGCTGCTGTGTTGCAGATGTGGGTCAGATCTATGGTGCAAAGGCTGCTGTGTGGCAGATGTGGGTCAGATCTATGGGGCAGGAGCTGCTGTGGGTTAGATGTGGGTCAGATCTATAGGTCAGGAGCTGCTGTGGCTGATGTGGGCCAGTTCTATGGGGCAGGAGATGCTGTGAGTCAGATGTATGAGGCAGGAGCTGCTGTGGGGCAGATGGGGGTCAGATCTATGGGGCTGGAGATGCTGTGGGGCTGATTTGGGTCAGATCTATGTGGCAGGAGATGTTTTGGGTCAGATCTATGGGGCAGGAGCTGCTGTGGGGAACATGTGGGTCAGGTCTATGGGGCAGGAGCTGCTGTGGGCACATGTGGGTCAGATCTATGGGGCAGGAGTTTCTGTTGGGCAGATGTGGGGCATAACTATGGGGCAAAATCTGCTGTGGGTCTGATGTGGGTAAGATCTATGAGACAGGAGCTGCTGTGGTTCAGATCTATGGGGCAGGAGCAGCTGTGGGCCACATGTGGGTCAGATCTATGTGTTAGGAGCTGCTGTGGGGCACATGTGGGTCAGATCTATGGGGCAGGAGCTGCTGTCGAGATGATGTGGGTCAGATCTTTGGGTAGGAGCTGCTGTGGGGCAGATCTGGGTAAGATGTATGGGGCAGGAGCTGCTGTGGGTCAGATGTGGGTCAGATCTATGGGGAAGGAGCTGCTGTGGGGCAGATGTGGGTCAGATCTATGGGGCAAAGGCTGCTGTGTGGCAGATGTGGGTCAGATCTATGGGGCAGGAGCTGCTGTGGGTCAGATGTGGGTCAGATTTATGGGGCAGGAGCTGCTGTGGGGCAGATGGGGGTCAGATCTATGGGGCAGAAGATGCTGTGGAGCAGATGTGGGTCAGATCTATAGGTCAGGAGCTGCTGTAGCTGATGTGGGCCAGTTCTATGGGGCAGGAGATGCTGTGAGTCAGATGTATGAGGCAGGAGCTGCTGTGGGGCAGATGGGGGTCAGATCTATGGGGCAGGAGATGCTGTGGAGCAGATGTGGGTCAGATCTATAGGACAGGAGCTGCTGTGGCTGATGTGGGCCAGTTCTATGGGGCAGGAGATGCTGTGAGTCAGATGTATGAGGCAGGAGCTGCTGTGGGGCAGATGGGGGTCAGATCTATGGGGCAGGAGATGCTGTGGGGCTGATTTGGGTCAGATCTTTGTGGCAGGAGATGCTTTGGGTCAGATCTATGGGGCAGGAGCTGCTGTGGGGAACATGTGGGTCAGGTCTATGGGGCAGGAGCTGCTGTGGGCAAATGCGGGTCAGATCTATGGGGCAGGAGTTGCTGTTGGGCAGATGTGGGGCATAACTATGGGGCAAAATCTGCTGTGGGTCTGATGTGGGTAAGATCTATGAGACAGGAGCTGCTGTGGTTCAGATCTATGGGGCAGGAGCAGCTGTGGGGCACACGTGGGTGAGATCTATGTGTTAGGAGCTGCTGTGGGGCACATGTGGGTCAGATCTATGGGGCAGGAGCTGCTGTGGGGCAGATGTGGGTCAGATCTATAGGTCAGGAGCTGCTGTGGCTGATGTGGGCCAGTTCTATGGGGCAGGAGATGCTGTGAGTCAGATGTATGAGGCAGGAGCTGCTGTGGGGCAGATGGGGGTCAGATCTATGGGGCAGGAGATGCTGTGGAGCAGATGGGGGTCAGATCTATGGGGCAGGAGCTGCTGTGGGGCAGATGTGGGTCAGATCTATTGGCAGGAGCTGCTGTGCTGCACATGTTGGTAGGGTCTATGGGGCAGGAGCTGCTGTGGGGCAGATGTGGGTCAGATCTATGGGGCAGGAGCTGCTGTGGGGCTGATGTTGGTCAGATCTTTGGGGCAGCAGCTGCTGTGGAGCAGATCTGGGTAAGATCTATGTCGCAGGAGCTGCTGTGGGGCAGACGTGGCACATATCTATGGGGCAAAATCTGCTGTGGGGCTGATGTGGGTCAGATCTATGGGGCAGGATTTCCTGTGGGGCTGATGTGGGTCAAATCAATGGGGCAGAGCTGCTCTGGGGCACATGTGGGTCAGATCTATGGAGCAGGAGCTGCTGTGGGGCAGATTTGAATCAGATCTATAGGGCAGGAGCTGCTGTGGGTCAGATCTATGGGCAGGAGCTGCTGTGGGGCACATGTGAGTTAGATCTATGGGGCAGGAGATGGTGTGGGGCAGATTTGGGTCAGATGTATGGGTCAGGAGCTGCTGTGTTGCTGATGAGGGTCAGATCTATGGGGCATGGGCTGCTGTGGTTCAGATCTACGGGACTGGAGCTGCAGTGGAGCACATGTGGGTCAGATCTATGGGGTAGAAGCTGTTGTGGGGCTGATGGGGGTCATATCTATAAGGCAGGAGCTGCTGTGGGGCTGACTTGGGTCAGATCTATGGGGCAGGAGCTGCTTTGGGGCTGATGGTGGTTAGATCTGTATGGCAGGAGCTGCTGTGGGGCACATGTGGGTCAGACCTATGGGGCAGGAGCTGCAGAGGGGATGATGTAGGTCAGATCTATGGGGCAGGAGTTGCTTTGGGGAATATGAGGGACATATCTATGGTGCAAAATCTGCTGTTGGACTGATGTGAGTCAGATCTATGAGTTTGGAGCTGCTGTGGGGCACATGTGGGTCAGATCTATGGGGCTGGAGATGCTGTGGGGCTGATTTGGGTCAGATCTATGTGGCAGGAGATGCTGTGGATCAGATCTATGGGGCAGGAGCTGCTGTGGGGAACATGTGGGTCAGGTCTATGGGGCAGGAGCTGCTGTGGGCACATGTGGGTCACACTGGGACCCATATGGGGACAAAGGGAGACATCATAGAGACTCATAGGGACCTATTGGGACCAATAGGGACCCAAAGAGAGACATAGAGACCCCATAGAAACCCATGGAGACCCCATAGAGGCACAAAGTGACACATAGAGGGACACCAAGACCCATAGAAACCAGATAGAGACTCCATATAGACACAAAGGAACACATAGAGACCCACTGGGACAGTGAGACCACATATAGACTCATAGGGACACATTAGGAGCCATTAAGACCCATAGGGACACATAGGACGACTTTGAAACTTATAGATACCCAAAGGAAGACATTTGGGCCCAGAGATAACCATAAGAGACCCCATAGAGACCCCATAGGGGCACATAGCAACCCATAGGGGGGACATTGGGACACATAGGTACACATTGTGACCCGTAGGAAGACACTGGGACCCATAGGGGGACATTGGGACACATAGGGACCCAATGAATTACAGTGGGGGACAGTGAGACCCATAGAGATACATAAGGACCCCGCTGAGACCCATAAGAGACCCCATAGAGGCACCTAGGGACCACATTGAAACTCATAGATACTTGTAGGAAGACATTTGGGCCCAGAGATATCCATAAGAGACCCCACAGAGACCCCATAGAGGCACATAGCAACCCATAGGGGGGACATTGGGACACGTAGGGAAACATTCTGACCCATAGGGAGACACTGGGACCCATATGGGGACATTGGGACACATAGGGACCCCATAGAGAGACATAGAGACATATAGGGACCCATTTAGAGGCATAATAACCCCTTAGAGTCCTATAGGGACACCCAGAGATCCATAGGGAAACATTGGGACCCACAGGGGCTGTGTGGGAGATTGGGAATCACAGCCTGAACCTCTGATTAATCAGCTGAGGCAAGTGTGGGGTCAGCTGCGGGAGCACAGGTGAGAGTAATGGAGCTGTGCTCCCGGGAGGGCTGGAGCTCGACTCCACATCCTCTGAGACCTCATTTAAGGGCTGAGCCTCACTCGAGCCGCTTTCCATTATCTTTCCGAGCTCCCTGTTACCGGGTGAGGTCCCAGAAGACTGGAGGCTTGCCAACGTGACTCCCATTTCCAAGCAAGGTTGTCAGGAGGATCCGGGCAACTCCAGGCCTGTTAGCCTGACCTCGGTGCCAGGGAAGGGAATGGAACGAATTGTCTTGAGGGAGATGACAGATGCGGCAGGTGTGGGATGAGCAGGAGATCAGACCTAGCCAGCATGGGTTCGTGAAGGGCAGCTCCTGCTTGACCAATCTGATCTCCTTCTACGATCCTGTGACCCATCTGATGGATGAAGGAAAGAAAGAAAGGCTGTTGATGTGCTCTACTTGGACTTCAGCAAAGCCTTCACAACTGTCTCCCATGCTATTCTCCTACAAAAGCTGGCAGCCCTTTTCCAACCTTGAGAATTCTGTGATTCTGTGAGGCAGCATCTCTTGGACATCGCTCTGCAGTGAAGACCGCCCCAGCTTCCTCAGCGAAGGCATCACCACTGGTGAGTTTCTCTCTCGCTTAGAACCTCTGTACATTTGTTACCATCTTTGTTACCATCTGTAGAGTTACCACCTAGACAGGGGGACATAGAGAGACACTGGGACCCCTAGGGACCCATAGAGATCCAGAGGAAGACATTGGGACCCATAGAGAGACACTGGGACCCATAGGGACACATAGAGAGACACTGGGACCCATAGGGACACATAGAGACCCATAGACAGTCATTGGGAGCCATAAGGATAAATTGAGACCCATAGAGACCCCATTGAGACCCATAGTGCCTCAAAGAAACCCATAGCGACCCCATAGTCACCCATAGCGCCCCATAGGAACACAAAGATACCCCATAGAGCCCCATAGTGACCCATAGGGGCCCAAAGAGACCCCATAGCACCCCATAGCTACTCCATAGTGCCCCATAGCAGCCCATGGAGCCTCATAGACACTCCATTGTGCCCCAGAGCACCCCATTGCACCCCATAGGGACCCATAGACACAGCATACTGCTCCATAGAGCCCCATAGACACCCCATAGTTCCCCACAGCACCCCATAGCAGCCCACAGTGCCCCATAGACACCACATAAGGCCCTACAGCCACACCATAGAGCCCAATTGAACCAAATAGACACCCCATATCGCCCCATAGTGCCTGTAGACACCCCATAGAGCCCCATAGAAACTCACTGAACCCCATACAGACCCCATGCAGACCCCATAGAGCCCCACAGACAACCCATAGATCCCCAAAGACACCCCATAGACTCCCCATAGAGCCCCATAGGGACTCCATAGCGCCCCATAGAGACCCATTCTTCCGCATAGAGCCCCATAGCAAACCATAGCACCCCATAGTCACCCATAGCGCCCCATAGGAACCCAAGGATACCCCAAAGCACCCCATAGCCACCCTACAGCACCGCATAGCCACCCCATAGAGCCCCATAGACACCACATAGTGACCCATAGTGACCCATAGGTGTACAAAGAGACCCCAAATCATCCCATAGCTACTCCATAGTGCCCCATAGCAGCCCATGGAGCCTCATAGACACTCTCTTGTGCCCCACAGCGCCCCATTGCACCCCATAGAGACCCATAGACACCCTATACTGCTCCATAGAGCCACATAGCACCCCATAGTGCCTCACAGCACCCCATAGCACAACATAGTGCCACATAGACACCACATAAGGACATATAGCCGCGCCATAGAGTCCCACAGATATCCCATAGAGCCCCCTAGGCAACCCATTGTGCCCCATAGAGCTCCCATAGCCACCCATAGAAACTAATTTACCAAATAGACACACCATAGCGTTCCATAGACACCCCATAGAAACCTCAGAACGCCCCATAGAGCTCCATAGGCACCCCATAGAGCCCCATAGAGAACCCATAGAGGCACATAGCAACCCATAGGGGGGACATTGGGACACATAGGGACACATAGTGACCCATAGGGAGACACTGGGACCCGTAGGGAGACATTGGGACACATAGGGACACCATGGATTACATGGTTGATACAACCCATGTTGTATGTTTTCATGTTTATCAACATGGTTGATGTGGGTCAGATCTATGAGGCAGGAGCTGCTGTGGGGCAGATGGGGGTCAGATCTATGTTGCAGGAGCTGATGTGGGGCAGATGTAGGGCATATCTATGGGGCAGGAGCTGCTGTGGGGCTGATGGGTGTTAGATCTATGGGGAGGAGCTGCTGTGGTGCAGATGTGGGTCACATCTATGGGGCGGGAGATGCTGTGTGGCTGATGTGGGTCAAATCTATGGGGCAGGAGCTGCTTTGGGGCTGATGGTGGTTAGATCTATGGGGCAGGAGCTGCTGTGAGGCGCATTTGGGTAAGACCTATGGGGCAGGAGCTGCTGTGGGGCGCATGTGGGTCAGATCTATGGGGCAGGAGTTGCTGGTGGGCAGATGTGGGACATAACTATGGGGCAAAATCTGCTGTGGGGCTGATGTGGGTAAGATCTATGAGACAGGAGCTGCTGTGGTTCAGATCAATGGGGCAGGAGCAGCTCTGGGGCACATGTGGGTCAGATCTATGTGTTAGGAGCTGCTGTGGGGCACATGTGGGTCAGATCTATGGGACAGGAGCTGCTGTCGAGATGATGTGGGTCAGATCTTTGGGTAGGAGCTGCTGTGGGGCAGATCTGGGTAAGATGTATGGGGCAGGAGCTGCTGTGGGTCAGATGTGGGTCAGATCTATGGGGCAGGAGCTGCTGTGGGGCACATGTGGGTCAAATCTATGGGGCAGGAGATGCTGTGGGGCAGAAGTGGGTCAGATCTATGGGGCAAAGGCTGCTGTGTGGCAGATGTGGGTCAGATCTATGGGGCAGGAGCTGCTGTGGGTCAGATGTGGGTCAGATCTATAGGTCAGGAGCTGCTGTGGCTGATGTGGGCCAGTTCTATGGGGCAGAAGATGCTGTGAGTCAGATGTATGAGGCAGGAGCTGCTGTGGGGCAGATGGGGGTCAGATCTATGGGGCATGAGATGCTGTGGAGCAGATGTGGGTCAGATCTATGGGGCAGGAGTTGCTGTGAGTCAGATGTATGAGGCAGGAGCTGCTGTGGGGCAGATGGGGGTCAGACCTATGGGGCAGGAGCTGCAGAGGGGATGATGTAGGTCAGATCTATGGGGCAGGAGTTGCTGTGGGGAATATGAGGGACATATCTATGGTGCAAAATCTGCTGTTGGACTGATGTGAGTCAGATCTATGAGTTTGGAGCTGCTGTGGGGCACATGTGGGTCAGACCTGTGGGGCAGGAGATGCTGTGGGGCTGATTTGGGTCAGATCTATGTGGCAGGAGATGCTGTGGGTCAGATCTATGGGGCAGGAGCTGCTGTGGGGAACATGTGGGTCAGGTCTATAGGGGAAGGAGCTGCTGTGGGCACATGTGGGTCAGATCTCTGGGGCAGGAGTTGCTGTGGGGAACATGTGGGTCAGGTCTATAGGGGAAGGAGCTGCTGTGGGGAACATGTGGGTCAGGTCTATAGGGGAAGGAGCTGCTGTGGGCACATGTGGGTCAGATCTCTGGGGCAGGAGTTGCTGTTGGGCAGATGTGGGGCATAACTATAGGGCAAAATCTGATGTGGGGCTGATGTGGGTAAGATCTATGAGACAGGAGCTGCTGTGTTTCAGATCTATGGGGCAGGAGCAGCTTTGGGGCACATGTGGGTCAGATCTATGTGTTAGGAGCTGCTGTGGGGCACATGTGGGTCAGATCTATGGGGCAGGAGATGCTGTGGGGCAGATGTGGGTCAGATCTTGGGGGCAAAGGCTGCTGTGTGGCAGATCTGGGTCAGATCTATGGGACAGGAGCTGCTGTGGGGCAGATGTGGGTCAGATCTATAGGTCAGGAGCTGCTGTGGTTGATGTGGGCCAGTTCTATGGGGCAGGAGATGCTGTGAGTCAGATGTATGAGGCAGGAGCTGCTGTGGGGCAGATGGGGGTCAGATGTATGTGGAAGGAGCTGCTGTGGGGAAGATGGGGGTCAGATCCATGGGGCAGGAGATGCTGTGGGGCAGATGGGGGTCAGATCTATGGGGCAGGAGCTGCTGTGGGGCAGATGTGGGTCAGATCTATGGGCTGGAGCTGCTGTGCTGCACATGTTGGTAGGGTCTATGGGGCAGGAGCTGCTGTGGGGCAGATGTGGGTCAGATCTATGGGGCAGGAGCTGCTGTGGGGCTGATGTTGGTCAGATCTTTGGGGCAGCAGCTGCTGTGGAGCAGATCTGGGTAAGATCTATGTCGCAGGAGCTGCTGTGGGGCAGACGTGGCACATATCTATGGGGCAAAATCTGCTGTGGGGCTGATGTGGGTCAGATCTATGGGGCAGGATCTCCTGTGGGGCAGATGTGGGTCAAATCAATGGGTCAGAGCTGCTACGGGGCACATGTGGGTCAGATCTATGGAGCAGGAGCTGCTGTGGGGCAGATTTGAATCAGATCTATAGGGCAGGAGCTGCTGTGGGTCAGATCTATGGGCAGGAGCTGCTGTGGAGCAGTAGTGGGTCAGATCTATGGGGCAGGAGCTGCTGTGGGTCAGATGTGGGTCAGATCTATAGGTCAGGAGCTGCTGTGGCTGATGTGGGCCAGTTCTATGTGGCAGGAGATGCTGTGAGTCAGATGTATGAGGCAGGAGCTGCTGTGGGGCAGATGGGGGTCAGATCTATGGGGCAGGAGATGCTGTGGGGCTGACTTGGGTTAGATCTATGGGCAGGAGCTACTGTGCTGCACATGTTGGTAGTGTCTATGGGGCAGGAGCTGCTGTGGGGCAGATGTGGGTCAGATCTATGGGGCAGCAGCTGCTGTGGAGCAGATCTGGATAAGATCTATGTCGCAGGAGCTGCTGTGGGGCAGACGTGGCACATATCTATGGGGCAAAATCTGCTGTGGGGCTGATGTGGGTCAGATCTATGGGGCAGGCGCTGCTGTGGGTCAGATGTGGGTCAGATCTATAGGTCAGGAGCTGCTGTGGCTGATGTGGGCCAGTTTTATGGGGCAGGAGATGCTGTGAGTCAGATGTATGAGGCAGGAGCTGCTGTGGGGCAGATGTGGGTCAGATCTATGGGGCAGGAGCTGCTGTGGGGCTGATGTTAGTCAGATCTTTGGGGCAGCAGCTGCTGTGGAGCAGATGTGGGTAAGATCTATGTCTCAGGAGCTGCTGTGGGGCAGACGTGGCACATATCTATGGGGCAAAATCTGCTGTGGGGCTGATGTGGGTCAGATCTATGGGGCAGGAGATGCTGTGGGTCAGATGTGGGTCAGATCTATAGGTCAGGAGCTGCTGTGGCTGATGTGGGCCAGTTCTATGGGGCAGGAGATGCTGAGAGTAAGATGTATGAGGCAGGAGCTGCTGTGGGGCAGATGGGGGTCAGATCTATGGGGCAGGAGCTGCTGTGGGTCAGATGTGGGTCAGATCTATAGGTCAGGAGCTGCTGTGGCTGATGTGGGCCAGTTCTATGGGGCAGGAGATGCTGTGAGTCAGATGTATGAGGCAGGAGCTGCTGTGGGGCAGATGGGGGTCAGATCTATGGGGCAGGAGATGCTGTGGAGCAGATGTGGGTCAGATCTATAGGTCTGGAGCTGCTGTGGCTGATGTGGGCCAGTTCTATGGGGCAGGAGATGCTGTGAGTCAGATGTATGAGGCAGGAGCTGCTGTGGGGCAGTTGGGGGTCAGATCTATGGGGCAGGAGATGCTGTGGAGCAGATGTGGGTCAGATCTATGGGGTAGGAGCTGCTGTGGGGCAGATGTGGGTCAGATCTATGGGCAGGAGCTGCTGTGCTGCACATGTTGGTAGGGTCTATGGGGCAGGAGCTGCTGTGGGGCAGATGTGGGTCAGATCTATGTGGCAGGAGCTGCTGTGGGGCTGATGTTGGTCAGATCTTTGGGGCAGCAGCTGCTGTGGAGCAGATCTGGGTAAGATCTATGTCGCAGGAGCTGCTGTGGGGCAGACGTGGCACATATCTATGGGGCAAAATCTGCTGTGGGGCAGATGGGGGTCAGATCTATGGGGCAGGAGATGCTGTGGAGCAGATGTGGGTCAGATCTATGGGGCAGGAGCTGCTGTGGGGCAGATCTATGGGCAGGAGCTGCTGTGGGGCACATGTGAGTTAGATCTATGGGGCAGGAGATGGTGTGGGGCAGATTTGGGTCAGATGTATGGGTCAGGAGCTGCTGTGTTGCGGATGAGGGTCAGATCTATGGGGCATGGGCTGCTGTGGTTCAGATCTACGGGACTGGAGCTGCAGTGGAGCACATGTGGGTCAGATCTATGGGGTAGAAGCTGTTGTGGGGCTGATGGTGGTTAGATCTATAAGGCAGGAGCTGCTGTGGGGCTGACTTGGGTTAGATCTATGGGGCAGGAGCTGCTTTGGGGCACATGTGGGTCAGACCTATGGGGCAGGAGCTGCAGAGGGGATGATGTAGGTCAGATCTATGGGGCAGGAGTTGCTGTGGGGAATATGAGGGACATATCTATGGTGCAAAATCTGCTGTTGGACTGATGTGAGTCAGATCTATGAGTTTGGAGCTGCTGTGGGGCACATGTGGGTCAGATCTATGGGGCAGGAGATGCTGTGGGGCTAATTTGGGTCAGATCTGTGTGGCAGGAGATGCTGTGGGTCAGATCTATGGGGCAGAAGCTGCTGTGGGGAACATGTGGGTCAGGTCTATGGGGCAGGAGCTGCTGTGGGCACATGTGGGTCAGATCTATGGGGCAGAAGTTGCTGTTGGGCAGATGTGGGGCATAAATATGGGGCAAAATCTGCTGTGGGGCTGATGTGGGTAAGATCTATGAGACAGGAGCTGCTGTGGTTCAGATCTATGGGGCAGGAGCAGCTCTGGGGCACATGTGGGTCAGATCTATGTGTAAGGAGCTGCTGTGGGGCAGATGTGGGTCAGATCTATTGGGCAAAGGCTGCTGTGTGGCAGATGTGGGACAGATCTATGGGGCAGGAGCTGCTGTGGGTCAGATGTGGGTCAGATCTATAGGTCAGGAGCTGCTGTGGCTGATGTGGGCCATTTCTATGGGGCAGGAGATGCTGTGAGTCAGATGTATGAGGCAGGAGATGCTGTGGGGCAGATGGGGGTCAGATCTATGGGGCAGGAGATGCTGTGGAGCAGATGTGGGTCAGATCTATGGGGCAGGAGCTGCTGTGGGGCAGATGTGGGTCAGATCTATGGGCAGGAGCTGCTGTGCTGCACATGTTGGTAGGGTCTATGGGGCAGGAGCTGCTGTGGGGCAAATGTGGGTCAGATCTTTGGGGCAGCAGCTGCTGTGGAGCAGATCTGGGTAAGATCTATGTCGCAGGAGCTGCTGTGGGGCAGACGTGGCACATATCTATGGGGCAAAATCTGCTGTGGGGCTGATGTGGGTCAGATCTATAGGTCAGGAGCTGCTGTGGCTGATGTGGGCCAGTTCTATGACACAGGAGCTGCTGTGGTTCAGATCTATGGGGCAGGAGCAGCTCTGGGGCACATGTGGGTCAGATCTATGTGTTAGGAGCTGCTGTGGGGCACATGTGGGTCAGATCTATGGGGCAGGAGCTGCTGTCGAGATGATGTGGGACAGATCTTTGGGTAGGAGATGCAGTGGGGCAGATCTGGGTAACATGTATAGGGCAGGAGCTGCTGTGGGTCAGATGTGGGTCAGATCTATGGGGCAGGAGCTGCTGCGGGGCACATGTGAGTTAGATCTATGGGGCAGGACATGGTGTGGGGCAGATTTGGGTCAGATGTATGGGTCAGGAGCTGCTGTGTTGCTGATGAGGGTCAGATCTATGGGGCATGGGCTGCTGTGGTTCAGATCTACGGGACTGGAGCTGCAGTGGAGCACATGTGGGTCAGATCTATGGGGTAGAAGCTGTTGTGGGGCTGATGGTGGTCATATCTATAAGGCAGGAGCTGCTGTGGGGCTGACTTGTGTCAGATCTATGGGGCAGGAGCTGCTTTGGGGCTGATGGTGGTTAGATCTATTTGGCAGGAGCTGCTGTGGGCACATGTGGGTCAGATCTATGGGGCAGGAGTTGCTTTTGGGCAGATGTGGGGCATAACTATGGGCCAAAATCTGCTGTGGGGCTGATGTGGGTAAGATCTATGAGACAGGAGCTGCTGTGCTTCAGATCTATGGGGCAGGAGCAGCTCTGGGACACATGTGGGTCAGATCTATGTGTTAGGAGCTGCTGTGGGGCACATGTGGGTCAGATCTATGGGGCAGGAGCTGCTGTGGGGCAGATGTGGGTCAGATCTATGGGGCAAAGGCTGCTGTGTGGCAGATGTGGGTCAGATCTATGGGGCAGGAGCTGCTGTGGGTCAGATGTGGGTCAGATCTATAGGTCAGGCGCTGCTGTGAGTCAGATGTATGAGGCAGGAGCTGCTGTGGGGAAGATGGGGGTCAGATCTATGGGGCAAGAGCTGCTGTGGGGCAGATGTGGGTCAGATCTATGGGGCAGGAGCTGCTGTGTGGCAGATGTGGGTCAGACCTATGGGGCAGGAGCTGCTGTGGGACAGATGGGGGTCAGATCTATGGGGCAGGAGATGCTGTGGAGCAGATGTGGGTCAGATCTATGGGGCAGGAGATGCTGTGGGGCAGATGTGGGTCAGATCTATGGGCAGGAGCTGCTGTGGGTCAGATCTATGGGCAGGAGCTGCTGTGGGGCACATGTGGGTCAGATCTATGTATTAGGAGCTGCTGTGTGGCAGATGTGGGTCAGATCTATGGGGCAGGAGCTGCTGTGGGTCAGATGTGGGTCAGATCTATAGGTCAGGAGCTGCTGTGGCTGATGTGGGCCAGTTCTATGGGGCAGGAGATGCTGTGAGTCAGATGTATGAGGCAGAAGCTGCTGTGGGGCAGATGTGGGTCAGATCTATGGGGCAGGAGCTGCTGTGGGGCAGATGTGGGTCAGATCTATGGGGCAGGAGCTGCTGTGGGGCTGATGTTGGTCAGATCTTTGGGGTAGCAGCTGCTGTGGAGCAGATCTGGGTAAGTTCTATGTCGCAGGAGCTGCTGTGGGGCAGACGTGGCACATATCTATGGGGCAAAATCTGCTGTGGGGCTGATGTGGGTCAGATCTATGCGGCAGGATCTCCTGTGGGGCTGATGTCGGTCAAATCAATGGGGCAGAGCTGCTCTGGGGCACATGTTGGTCAGATCTATGGAGCAGGAGCTGCTGTGGGGCAGATTTGAATCAGATCTATAGGGCAGGAGCTGCTGTGGGTCAGATCTATGGGCAAGAGCTGATGTGGGCACATGTGGGTCAGATCTATGGGGCAGGAGTTGCTTTTGGGCAGATGTGGGGCATAACTATGGGCCAAAATCTGCTGTGGGGCTGATGTGGGTAAGATCTATGAGACAGGAGCTGCTGTGCTTCAGATCTATGGGGCAGGAGCAGCTCTGGGGCACATGTGGGTCAGATCTATGTGTTAGGAGCTGCTGTGGGGCACATGTGGGTCAGATCTATGGGGCAGGAGCTGCTGTGGGGCAGATGTGGGTCAGATCTATGGGGCAAAGGCTGCTGTGTGGCAGATGTGGGTCAGATCTATGGGACACGAGCTGCTGTGGGTCAGATGTGGGTCAGATCTATAGGTCAGGCGCTGCTGTGAGTCAGATGTATGAGGCAGGAGCTGCTGTGGGGCAGATGGGGGTCAGATCTATGGGGCAGGAGCTGCTGTGGGGCAGATGTGGGTCAGATCTATGGGGCAGGAGCTGCTGTGTGGCAGATGTGGGTCAGACCTATGGGGCAGGAGCTGCTGTGGGACAGATGGGGGTCAGATCTATGGGGCAGGAGATGCTGTGGAGCAGATGTGGGTCAGATCTATGGGGCAGGAGATGCTGTGGGGCAGATGTGGGTCAGATCTATGGGCAGGAGCTGCTGTGCTGCACATGTTGGTAGGGTCTATGGGGCAGGAGCTGCTGTGGGGCACATGTGGGTCAGATCTATGTATTAGGAGCTGCTGTGTGGCAGATGTGGGTCAGATCTATGGGGCAGGAGCTGCTGTGGGTCAGATGTGGGTCAGATCTATAGGTCAGGAGCTGCTGTGGCTGATGTGGGCCAGTTCTATGGGGCAGGAGATGCTGTGAGTCAGATGTATGAGGCAGAAGCTGCTGTGGGGCAGATATGGGTCAGATCTATGGGGCAGGAGCTGCTGTGGGGCAGATGTGGGTCAGATCTATGGGGCAGGAGCTGCTGTGGGGCTGATGTTGGTCAGATCTATGGGGCAGGAGCTGCTGTGGGGCTGATGTGGGTCAGATCTATGGGCAGGAGCTGCTGTGCTGCACAAGTTGGTAGGGTCTATGGGGCAGGAGCTGCTGTGGGGCACATGTGGGTCAGATCTATGTATTAGGACCTGCTGTGTGGCAGATGTGGGTCAGATCTATGGGGCAGGAGCTGCTGTGGGGCTGATGTTGGTCAGATCTTTGGGACAGCAGCTGCTGTGGAGCAGATCTGGGTAAGTTCTATGTCGCAGGAGCTGCTGTGGGGCAGACGTGGCACATATCTATGGGGCAAAATCTGCTGTGGGGCTGATGTGGGTCAGATCTATGGGGCAGGATCTCCTGTGGGGCTGATGTGGGTCAAATCAATGGGGCAGAGCTGCTCTGGGGCACATGTGGGTCAGATCTATGGAGCAGGAGCTGCTGTGGGGCAGATTTGAATCAGATCTATAGGGCAGGAGCTGCTGTGGGTCAGATCTATGGGCAGGAGCTGCTGCGGGGCACATGTGAGTTAGATCTATGGGGCAGGAGATGGTGTGGGGCAGATTTGGGTCAGATGTATGGGGCAGGAGCTGCTGTGTTGCTGATGAGGGTCAGATCTATGGGGCATGGGCTGCTGTGGTTCAGATCTACGGGACTGGAGCTGCAGTGGAGCACATGTGGGTAAGATCTATGGGGAAGGAGCTGTTGTGGGGCTGATGGTGGTTAGATCTATAAGGCAGGAGCTGCTGTGGGGCTGACTTGGGTCAGATCTATGGGGCAGGAGCTGCTTTGGGGCTGATGGTGGTTAGATCTATATGGCAGGAGCTGCTGTGGGGCACATGTGGGTCAGACCTATGGGGCAGGAGCTGCAGAGGGGATGATGTAGGTCAGATCTATGGGGCAGGAGTTGCTGTGGGGAATATGAGGGACATATCTATGGTGCAAAATCTGCTGTTGGACTGATGTGAGTCAGATCTATGAGTTTGGAGCTGCTGTGGGGCACATGTGGGTCAGATCTATGGGGCAGGAGATGCTGTGGGGCTGATTTGGGTCAGATCTGTGTGGCAGGAGATGCTGTGGGTCAGATCTATGGGGCAGGAGCTGCTGTGGGGAACATGTGGTTCAGGTCTATGGGGCAGGAGCTGCTGTGGGCACATGTGGGTCAGATCTATGGGGCAGGAGTTGCTGTTGGGCAGATGTGGGGCATACCTATGGGGCAGGAGATGCTGTGGGGCAGATGTGGGTCAGATCTATGGGGCAAAGGCTGCTGTGTGGCAGATGTGGGTCAGATCTATGGGGCAGGAGCTGCTGTGGGTCAGATGTGGGTGAGATCTATAGGTCAGGAGCTGCTGTGGCTGATGTGGGCCAGTTCTATGTGCAGGAGATGCTGTGAGTCAGATGTATGAGGCAGGAGCTGCTGTGGGGCAGATGGGGGTCATATCTATGGGGCAGGAGATGCTGTGGAGCAGATGTGGGTCAGATCTATTGGGCAGGAGCTGCTGTGGGGCAGATGTGGGTCAGATCTATGGGCAGGAGCTGCTGTGCTGCACATGTTGGTAGGGTCTATGGGGCAGGAGCTGCTGTGGGGCAGATGTGGGTCAGATCTATGGGGCAGGAGCTGCTGTGGGGCTGATGTTGGTCAGATCTTTGGGGCAGCAGCTGCTGTGGAGCAGATCTAGGTAAGATTTATGACGCAGGAGCTGCTGTGGGGCAGACGTGGCACATATCTATGGGGCAAAATCTGCTGTGGGGCTGATGTGGGTCAGATCTATGGGGCAGGATTTCCTGTGGGGCTGATGTGGGTCAAATCAATGGGGCAGAGCTGCTCTGGGGCACATGTGGGTCAGATCTATGGAGCAGGAGCTGCTGTGGGGCAGATTTGAATCAGATCTATAGGGCAGGAGCTGCTCTGGGTCAGATCTATGGGCAGGAGCTGCTGTGGGGCACATGTGAGTTAGATCTATGGGGCAGGAGATGGTGTGGGGCAGATTTGGGTCAGATGTATGGGTCAGGAGCTGCTGTGTTGCTGATGAGGGTCAGATCTATGGGGCATGGGCTGCTGTGGTTCAGATCTACGGGACTGGAGCTGCAGTGGAGCACATGTGGGTCAGATCTATGGGGTAGAAGCTGTTGTGGGGCTGATGGTGGTTAGATCTATAAGGCAGGAGCTGCTGTGGGGCTGACTTGGGTCAGATCTATGGGGCAGGAGCTGCTTTGGGGCTGATGGTGGTTAGATCTATATGGCAGGAGCAGCTGTGGGGCACATGTGGGTCAGACCTATGAGGCAGGAGCTGCAGAGGGGATGATGTAGGTCAGATCTATGGGGCAGGAGTTGCTGTGGGGAATATGAGGGACATATCTATGGTGCAAAATCTGCTGTTGGACTGATGTGAGTCAGATCTATGAGTTTGGAGCTGCTGTGGGGCACATGTGGGTCAGATCTATGGGGCAGGAGATGCTGTGGGGCTAATTTGGGTCAGATCTGTGTGGCAGGAGATGCTGTGGGTCAGATCTATGGGGCAGAAGCTGCTGTGGGGAACATGTGGGTCAGGTCTATGGGGCAGGAGATGCTGTGGGCACATGTGGGTCAGATCTATGGGGCAAAGGCTGCTGTGTGGCAGATGTGGGTCAGATCTATGGGGCAGGAGCTGCTGTTGGGCAGATGTGGGGCATAACTATGGGGCAAAATCTGCTGTGGGGCTGATGTGGGTAAGATCTATGAGACAGGAGCTGCTGTGGTTCAGATCTATGGGGCAGGAGCAGCTGTGGGTCAGATGTGGGTCAGATCTATGTGTTAGGAGCTGCTGTGGGGCACATGTTCGTCAGATCTATGGGGCAGGAGATGCTGTGGGGCAGATGTGGGTCAGATCTATGGGGCAAAGGCTGCTGTGTGGCAGATGTGGGTCAGATCTATGGGGCAGGAGCTGCTGTGGAGCAGATGTGGGTCAGATCTATAGGTCAGGAGCTGCTGTGGCTGATGTGGGCCAGTTCTATGGGGCAGGAGATGCTGTGAGTCAGATGTATGAGGCAGGAGCTGCTGTGGGGCAGATGGGGGTCAGATCTATGGGGCAGGAGATGCTGTGGAGCAGATGTGGGTCAGATCTATGGGGTAGGAGCTGCTGTGGGGCAGATGTGGGTCAGATCTATGGGCAGGAGCTGCTGTGCTGCACATGTTGGTGGGGTCTATGGGGCAGGAGCTGCTGTGGGGCACATGTGGGTCAGATCTATGGGGCAGGAGATGCTGTGGGGAAGATGTGGGTCAGATCTATGGGGCAGGAGCTGCTGTGGGTCAGATGTGGGTCAGATCTATGGGGCAGGAGCTGCTGTGGCTGATGTGGGTCAGATCTATAGGTCAGGAGCTGCTGTGGCTGATGTGGGCCAGTTCTATGGGGCAGGAGATGCTGTGAGTAAGATGTATGAGGCAGGAGCTGCTGTGGGGCAGATGGGGGTCAGATCTATGGGGCAGGAGATGCTGTGGAGCAGATGTGGGTCAGATCTATGGGGCAGGAGCTGCTGTGGGGCAGATGTGGGTCAGATCTATGGGCAGGAGCTGCAGTGCTGCACATGTTGGTAGGGTCTATGGGGCAGGAGCTGCTGTGGGGCAGATGTGGGTCAGATCTATGGGGCAGGAGCTGCTGTGGGGCAGATGTGGGTCAGATCTATGG
The DNA here is from genome assembly GCF_054131305.1 of Coturnix japonica. Classification (NCBI taxonomy): domain Eukaryota; kingdom Metazoa; phylum Chordata; class Aves; order Galliformes; family Phasianidae; genus Coturnix; species Coturnix japonica. The sequence continues at coordinate 366,602 of NC_140690.1, forward strand.
GCAGGAGCTGCTGTGCTGCACATGTTGGTAGGGTCTATGGGGCAGGAGCTGCTGTGGGGCAGATGTGGGTCAGATCTATGGGGCAGGAGCTGCTGTGGGGCTGATGTTGGTCAGATCTTTAAGGCAGCAGCTGCTGTGGAGCAGATCTGGGTATGATCTATGTCGCAGGAGCTGCTGTGGGGCAGACGTGGCACATATCTATGGGGCAAAATCTGCTGTGGGGCTGATGTGGGTCAGATCTATGGGGCAGGATCTCCTGTGGGGCTGATGTGGGTCAAATCAATGGGGCAGAGCAGCTCTGGGGCACATGTGGGTCAGATCTATGGAGCAGGAGCTGCTGTGGGGCAGATTTGAATCAGATCTATAGGGCAGGAGCTGCTGTGGGTTAGATCAATGGGCAGGAGCTGCTGCGGGGCACATGTGAGTTAGATCTATGGGGCAGGAGATGGTGTGGGGCAGATTTGGGTCAGATGTATGGGTCAGGAGCTGCTGTGTTGCTGATGAGGGTCAGATCTATGGGGCATGGGCTGCTGTGGTTCAGATCTACGGGACTGGAGCTGCAGTGGAGCACATGTGGGTCAGATCTATGGGGTAGAAGCTGTTGTGGGGCTGATGGTGGTTAGATCTATAAGGCAGGAGCTGCTGTGGGGCTGACTTGGGTTAGATCTATGGGGCAGGAGCTGCTTTGGGGCACATGTGGGTCAGACCTATGGGGCAGGAGCTGCAGAGGGGATGATGTAGGTCAGATCTATGGGGCAGGAGTTGCTGTGGGGAATATGAGGGACATATCTATGGTGCAAAATCTGCTGTTGGACTGATGTGAGTCAGATCTATGAGTTTGGAGCTGCTGTGGGGCACATGTGGGTCAGATCTATGGGGCAGGAGATGATGTGGGGCTGATTTGGGTCAGATCTGTGTGGCAGGAGATGCTGTGGGTCAGATCTATGGGGCAGGAGCTGCTGTGGGGAACATGTGGGTCAGGTCTATGGGGCAGGAGCTGCTGTGGGCACATGTGGGTCAGATCTATGGGGCAGAAGTTGCTGTTGGGCAGATGTGGGGCATAAATATGGGGCAAAATCTGCTGTGGGGCTGATGTGGGTAAGATCTATGAGACAGGAGCTGCTGTGGTTCAGATCTATGGGGCAGGAGCAGCTCTGGGGCACATGTGGGTCAGATCTATGTGTAAGGAGCTGCTGTGGGGCAGATGTGGGTCAGATCTATTGGGCAAAGGCTGCTGTGTGGCAGATGTGGGACAGATCTATGGGGCAGGAGCTGCTGTGGGTCAGATGTGGGTCAGATCTATAGGTCAGGAGCTGCTGTGGCTGATGTGGGCCATTTCTATGGGGCAGGAGATGCTGTGAGTCAGATGTATGAGGCAGGAGATGCTGTGGGGCAGATGGGGGTCAGATCTATGGGGCAGGAGATGCTGTGGAGCAGATGTGGGTCAGATCTATGGGGCAGGAGCTGCTGTGGGGCAGATGTGGGTCAGATCTATGGGCAGGAGCTGCTGTGCTGCACATGTTGGTAGGGTCTATGGGGCAGGAGCTGCTGTGGGGCAGATGTGGGTCAGATCTTTGGGGCAGCAGCTGCTGTGGAGCAGATCTGGGTAAGATCTATGTCGCAGGAGCTGCTGTGGGGCAGACGTGGCACATATCTATGGGGCAAAATCTGCTGTGGGGCTGATGTGGGTCAGATCTATAGGTCAGGAGCTGCTGTGGCTGATGTGGGCCAGTTCTATGACACAGGAGCTGCTGTGGTTCAGATCTATGGGGCAGGAGCAGCTCTGGGGCACATGTGGGTCAGATCTATGTGTTAGGAGCTGCTGTGGGGCACATGTGGGTCAGATCTATGGGGCAGGAGCTGCTGTCGAGATGATGTGGGACAGATCTTTGGGTAGGAGATGCAGTGGGGCAGATCTGGGTAAGATGTATAGGGCAGGAGCTGCTGTGGGTCAGATGTGGGTCAGATCTATGGGGCAGGAGCTGCTGCGGGGCACATGTGAGTTAGATCTATGGGGCAGGACATGGTGTGGGGCAGATTTGGGTCAGATGTATGGGTCAGGAGCTGCTGTGTTGCTGATGAGGGTCAGATCTATGGGGCATGGGCTGCTGTGGTTCAGATCTACGGGACTGGAGCTGCAGTGGAGCACATGTGGGTCAGATCTATGGGGTAGAAGCTGTTGTGGGGCTGATGGTGGTCATATCTATAAGGCAGGAGCTGCTGTGGGGCTGACTTGTGTCAGATCTATGGGGCAGGAGCTGCTTTGGGGCTGATGGTGGTTAGATCTATTTGGCAGGAGCTGCTGTGGGCACATGTGGGTCAGATCTATGGGGCAGGAGTTGCTTTTGGGCAGATGTGGGGCATAACTATGGGCCAAAATCTGCTGTGGGGCTGATGTGGGTAAGATCTATGAGACAGGAGCTGCTGTGCTTCAGATCTATGGGGCAGGAGCAGCTCTGGGACACATGTGGGTCAGATCTATGTGTTAGGAGCTGCTGTGGGGCACATGTGGGTCAGATCTATGGGGCAGGAGCTGCTGTGGGGCAGATGTGGGTCAGATCTATGGGGCAAAGGCTGCTGTGTGGCAGATGTGGGTCAGATCTATGGGGCAGGAGCTGCTGTGGGTCAGATGTGGGTCAGATCTATAGGTCAGGCGCTGCTGTGAGTCAGATGTATGAGGCAGGAGCTGCTGTGGGGAAGATGGGGGTCAGATCTATGGGGCAAGAGCTGCTGTGGGGCAGATGTGGGTCAGATCTATGGGGCAGGAGCTGCTGTGTGGCAGATGTGGGTCAGACCTATGGGGCAGGAGCTGCTGTGGGACAGATGGGGGTCAGATCTATGGGGCAGGAGATGCTGTGGAGCAGATGTGGGTCAGATCTATGGGGCAGGAGATGCTGTGGGGCAGATGTGGGTCAGATCTATGGGCAGGAGCTGCTGTGGGTCAGATCTATGGGCAGGAGCTGCTGTGGGGCACATGTGGGTCAGATCTATGTATTAGGAGCTGCTGTGTGGCAGATGTGGGTCAGATCTATGGGGCAGGAGCTGCTGTGGGTCAGATGTGGGTCAGATCTATAGGTCAGGAGCTGCTGTGGCTGATGTGGGCCAGTTCTATGGGGCAGGAGATGCTGTGAGTCAGATGTATGAGGCAGAAGCTGCTGTGGGGCAGATGTGGGTCAGATCTATGGGGCAGGAGCTGCTGTGGGGCAGATGTGGGTCAGATCTATGGGGCAGGAGCAGCTCTGGGGCACATGTGGGTCAGATCTATGTGTTAGGAGCTGCTGTGGGGCACATGTGGGTCAGATCTATGGGGCAGGAGCTGCTGTGGGGCAGATGTGGGTCAGATCTATGGGGCAAAGGCTGCTGTGTGGCAGATGTGGGTCAGATCTATGGGACACGAGCTGCTGTGGGTCAGATGTGGGTCAGATCTATAGGTCAGGCGCTGCTGTGAGTCAGATGTATGAGGCAGGAGCTGCTGTGGGGCAGATGGGGGTCAGATCTATGGGGCAGGAGCTGCTGTGGGGCAGATGTGGGTCAGATCTATGGGGCAGGAGCTGCTGTGTGGCAGATGTGGGTCAGACCTATGGGGCAGGAGCTGCTGTGGGACAGACGGGGGTCAGATCTATGGGGCAGGAGATGCTGTGGAGCAGATGTGGGTCAGATCTATGGGGCAGGAGATGCTGTGGGGCAGATGTGGGTCAGATCTATGGGCAGGAGCTGCTGTGCTGCACATGTTGGTAGGGTCTATGGGGCAGGAGCTGCTGTGGGGCACATGTGGGTCAGATCTATGTATTAGGAGCTGCTGTGTGGCAGATGTGGGTCAGATCTATGGGGCAGGAGCTGCTGTGGGTCAGATGTGGGTCAGATCTATAGGTCAGGAGCTGCTGTGGCTGATGTGGGCCAGTTCTATGGGGCAGGAGATGCTGTGAGTCAGATGTATGAGGCAGAAGCTGCTGTGGGGCAGATATGGGTCAGATCTATGGGGCAGGAGCTGCTGTGGGGCAGATGTGGGTCAGATCTATGGGGCAGGAGCTGCTGTGGGGCTGATGTTGGTCAGATCTATGGGGCAGGAGCTGCTGTGGGGCTGATGTGGGTCAGATCTATGGGCAGGAGCTGCTGTGCTGCACATGTTGGTAGGGTCTATGGGGCAGGAGCTGCTGTGTGGCAGATGTGGGTCAGATCCATGGGGCAGGAGCTGCTGTGGGGCTGATGTTGGTCAGATCTTTGGGACAGCAGCTGCTGTGGAGCAGATCTGGGTAAGTTCTATGTCGCAGGAGCTGCTGTGGGGCAGACGTGGCACATATCTATGGGGCAAAATCTGCTGTGGGGCTGATGTGGGTCAGATCTATGGGGCAGGATCTCCTGTGGGGCTGATGTGGGTCAGATCTATAGGTCAGGAGCTGCTGTGGCTGATGTGGGCCAGTTCTATGTGCAGGAGATGCTGTGAGTCAGATGTATGAGGCAGGAGCTGCTGTGGGGAAGATGGGGGTCAGATCTATGGGGCAGGAGATGCTGTGGAGCAGATGTTGGTCAGATCTATTGGGCAGGAGCTGCTGTGGGGCAGATGTGGCTCAGATCTATGGGCAGGAGCTGCTGTGCTGCACATGTTGGTAGGGTCTATGGGGCAGGAGCTGCTGTGGGGCAGATGTGGGTCAGATCTATGGGGCAGGAGCTGCTGTGGGGCTGATGTTGGTCAGATCTTTGGGGCAGCAGCTGCTGTGGAGCAGATCTAGGTAAGATTTATGACGCAGGAGCTGCTGTGGGGCAGACGTGGCACATATCTATGGGGCAAAATCTGCTGTGGGGCTGATGTGGGTCAGATCTATGGGGCAGGATTTCCTGTGGGGCTGATGTGGGTCAAATCAATGGGGCAGAGCTGCTCTGGGGCACATGTGGGTCAGATCTATGGAGCAGGAGCTGCTGTGGGGCAGATTTGAATCAGATCTATAGGGCAGGAGCTGCTCTGGGTCAGATCTATGGGCAGGAGCTGCTGTGGGGCACATGTGAGTTAGATCTATGGGGCAGGAGATGGTGTGGGGCAGATTTGGGTCAGATGTATGGGTCAGGAGCTGCTGTGTTGCTGATGAGGGTCAGATCTATGGGGCATGGGCTGCTGTGGTTCAGATCTACGGGACTGGAGCTGCAGTGGAGCACATGTGGGTCAGATCTATGGGGTAGAAGCTGTTGTGGGGCTGATGGTGGTTAGATCTATAAGGCAGGAGCTGCTGTGGGGCTGACTTGGGTCAGATCTATGGGGCAGGAGCTGCTTTGGGGCTGATGGTGGTTAGATCTATATGGCAGGAGCAGCTGTGGGGCACATGTGGGTCAGACCTATGAGGCAGGAGCTGCAGAGGGGATGATGTAGGTCAGATCTATGGGGCAGGAGTTGCTGTGGGGAATATGAGGGACATATCTATGGTGCAAAATCTGCTGTTGGACTGATGTGAGTCAGATCTATGAGTTTGGAGCTGCTGTGGGGCACATGTGGGTCAGATCTATGGGGCAGGAGATGCTGTGGGGCTAATTTGGGTCAGATCTGTGTGGCAGGAGATGCTGTGGGTCAGATCTATGGGGCAGAAGCTGCTGTGGAGAACATGTGGGTCAGGTCTATGGGGCAGGAGATGCTGTGGGCACATGTGGGTCAGATCTATGGGGCAAAGGCTGCTGTGTGGCAGATGTGGGTCAGATCTATGGGGCAGGAGCTGCTGTTGGGCAGATGTGGGGCATAACTATGGGGCAAAATCTGCTGTGGGGCTGATGTGGGTAAGATCTATGAGACAGGAGCTGCTGTGGTTCAGATCTATGGGGCAGGAGCAGCTGTGGGTCAGATGTGGGTCAGATCTATGTGTTAGGAGCTGCTGTGGGGCACATGTTCGTCAGATCTATGGGGCAGGAGATGCTGTGGGGCAGATGTGGGTCAGATCTATGGGGCAAAGGCTGCTGTGTGGCAGATGTGGGTCAGATCTATGGGGCAGGAGCTGCTGTGGAGCAGATGTGGGTCAGATCTATAGGTCAGGAGCTGCTGTGGCTGATGTGGGCCAGTTCTATGGGGCAGGAGATGCTGTGAGTCTGATGTATGAGGCAGGAGCTGCTGTGGGGCAGATGGGGGTCAGATCTATGGGGCAGGAGATGCTGTGGAGCAGATGTGGGTCAGATCTATGGGGTAGGAGCTGCTGTGGGGCAGATGTGGGTCAGATCTATGGGCAGGAGCTGCTGTGCTGCACATGTTGGTGGGGTCTATGGGGCAGGAGCTGCTGTGGGGCAGATGTGGGTCAGATCTATGGGGCAGGAGCTGCTGTGGGGCTGATGTTGGTCAGATCTTTGGGGTAGCAGCTGCTGTGGAGCAGATCTGGGTAAGATCTATGTCGCAGGAGCTGCTGTGGGGCAGACGTGGCACATATCTATGGGGCAAAATCTGCTGTGGGGCTGATGTGGGTCAGATCTATGGGGCAGGATCTCCTGTGGGGCTGATGTGGGTCAAATCAATGGGGCAGAGCTGCTCTGGGGCACATGTGGGTCAGATCTATGGAGCAGGAGCTGCTGTGGGGCAGATTTGAATCAGATCTATAGGGCAGGAGCTGCTGTGGGTCAGATCTATGGGCAGGAGCTGCTGTGGGGCACATGTGAGTTAGATCTATGGGGCAGGAGATGGTGTGGGGCAGATTTGGGTCAGATGTATGGGTCAGGAGCTGCTGTGTTGCTGATGAGGGTCAGATCTATGGGGCATGGGCTGCTGTGGTTCAGATCTACGGGACTGGAGCTGCAGTGGAGCACATGTGGGTCAGATCTATGGGGTAGAAGCTGTTGTGGGGCTGATGGTGGTTAGATCTATAAGGCAGGAGCTGCTGTGGGGCTGACTTGGGTCAGATCTATGGGGCAGGAGCTGCAGAGGGGATGATGTAGGTCAGATCTATGGGGCAGGAGTTGCTGTGGGGAATATGAGGGACATATCTATGGTGCAAAATCTGCTGTTGGACTGATGTGAGTCAGATCTATGAGTTTGGAGCTGCTGTGGGGCACATGTGGGTCAGATCTATGGGGCAGGAGATGCTGTGGGGCAGATGTGGGTCAGATCGATGGGGCAAAGGTTGCTGTGTGGCAGATGTGGGTCAGATCTATGGGGCAGGAGCTGCTGTGGGCACATGTGGGTCAGATCTATAGGTCAGGAGCTGCTGTGGCTGATGTGGGCCAGTTCTATGGGGCAGGAGATGCTGTGAGTCAGATGTATGAGGCAGGAGCTGCTGTGGGGCAGATGGGGGTCAGATCTATGGGGCAGGAGATGCTGTGGAGCACATGTGGGTCAGATCTATGGGCAGGAGCTGCTGTGGGTCAGATGTGGGTCAGATCTATGGGCAGGAGCTGCTGTGCTGCACATGTTGGTAGGGTCTATGGGGCAGGAGCTGCTGTGGGGCACATGTGGGTCAGATCTATGTATTAGGAGCTGCTGTGTGGCAGATGTGGGTAAGATCTATGGGGCAGGAGCTGCTGTGGGTCAGATGTGGGTCAGATCTATAGGTCAGGAGCTGCTGTGGGGCAGACGTGGCACATATCTATGGGGCAGAGCTGCTCTGGGGCACATGTGGGTCAGATCTATGGAGCAGGAGCTGCTTTGGGGCAGATTTGAATCAGATCTATAGGGCAGGAGCTGCTGTGGGTCAGATCTATGGGCAGGAGCTGCTGCGGGGCACATGTGAGTTAGATCTATGGGGCAGGAGATGGTGTGGGGCAGATTTGGGTCAGATGTATGGGTCAGGAGCTGCTGTGTTGCTGATGAGGGTCAGATCTATGGGGCATGGGCTGCTGTGGTTCAGATCTACGGGACTGGAGCTGCAGTGGAGCACATGTGGGTCAGATCTACGGGGTAGAAGCTGTTGTGGGGCTGATGGGGGTCATATCTATAAGGCAAGAGCTGCTGTGGGGCTGACTTGGGTCAGATCTATGGGGCAGGAGCTGCTTTGGGGCTGATGGTGGTTAGATCTATATGGCAGGAGCTGCTGTGGGGCACATGTGGGTCAGACCTATGGGGCAGGAGCTGCAGAGGGGATGATGTAGGTCAGATCTATGGGGCAGGAGTTGCTGTGGGGAATATGAGGGACATATCTATGGTGCAAAATCTGCTGTTGGACTGATGTGAGTCAGATCTATGAGTTTGGAGCTGCTGTGGGGCACATGTGGGTCAGATCTATGGGGCAGGAGATGCTGTGGGGCTGATTTGGGTCAGATCTATGTGGCAGGAGATGCTGTGGGTCAGATCTATGGGGCAGGAGCTGCTGTGGGGAACATGTGGGTCAGGTCTATGGGGCAGGAGCTGCTGTGCGCACATGTGGGTCACACTGTGACCCATGTGGGGACAAAGGGAGACATCATAGAGACTCATAGGGACCTATTGGGACCAATAGGGACCCAAAGAGAGACATAGAGACCCCATAGAAACCCATGGAGACCCCATAGAGGCACAAAGTGACACATAGAGGGACACCAAGACCCATAGAAACCAGATAGAGACTCCATATAGACACATAGGAACACATAGAGACCCACTGGTACACTGAGACCACATATAGACGCATAGGGACACATTAGGAGCCATTAAGACCTATAGGGACACATAGGACGACTTTGAAACTTATAGATACCCAAAGGAAGACATTTGGGCCCAGAGATAACCATAAGAGACCCCATAGAGACCCCATAGGGGCACATAGCAACCCATAGGGGGGACATTGGGACACATAGGTACACATTGTGACCCGTAGGAAGACACTGGGACCCATAGGGGGACATTGGGACACATAGGGACCCAATGAATTACAGTGGGGGACAGTGAGACCCATAGAGATACATAAGGACCCCGCTGAGACCCATAAGAGACCCCATAGAGGCACCTAGGGACCACATTGAAACTCATAGATACTTGTAGGAAGACATTTGGGCCCAGAGATATCCATAAGAGACCCCACAGAGACCCCATAGAGGCACATAGCAACCCATAGGGGGGACATTGGGACACGTAGGGAAACATTCTGACCCATAGGGAGACACTGGGACCCATATGGGGACATTGGGACACATAGGGACCCCATAGAGAGACATAGAGACATATAGGGACCCATTTAGAGGCATAATAACCCCATAGAGTCCTATAGGGACACCCAGAGATCCATAGGGAAACATTGGGACCCACAGGGGCTGTGTGGGAGATTGGTAATCACAGCCTGAACCTCTGATTAATCAGCTGAGGCAAGTGTGGGGTCAGCTGCGGGAGCACAGGTGAGAGTCATGGAGCTGTGCTCCCGGGAGGGCTGGAGCTCGACTCCACCTCCTCTGAGACCTCATTTAAGGGCTGAGCCTCACTCGAGCCGCTTTCCATTATCTTTCCGAGCTCCCTGTTACCGGGTGAGGTCCCAGAAGACTGGAGGCTTGCCAACGTGACTCCCATTTCCAAGCAAGGTTGTCAGGAGGATCCGGGCAACTCCAGGCCTGTTAGCCTGACCTCGGTGCCAGGGAAGGGAATGGAACGAATTGTCTTGAGGGAGATGACAGATGCGGCAGGTGTGGGATGAGCAGGAGATCAGACCTAGCCAGCATGGGTTCGTGAAGGGCAGCTCCTGCTTGACCAATCTGATCTCCTTCTACGATCCTGTGACCCATCTGATGGATGAAGGAAAGAAAGAAAGGCTGTTGATGTGCTCTACTTGGACTTCAGCAAAGCCTTCACAACTGTCTCCCATGCTATTCTCCTACAAAAGCTGGCAGCCCTTTTCCAACCTTGAGAATTCTGTGATTCTGTGAGGCAGCATCTCTTGGACATCGCTCTGCAGTGAAGACCGCCCCAGCTTCCTCAGCGAAGGCATCACCACTGGTGAGTTTCTCTCTCGCTTAGAACCTCTGTACATTTGTTACCATCTTTGTTACCATCTGTATAGTTACCACCTAGACAGGGGGACATAGAGAGACACTGGGACCCATAGGGACCCATAGAGATCCAGAGGAAGACATTGGGACCCATAGAGAGACACTGGGACCCATAGGGACACATAGAGAGACACTGGGACCCATAGGGACACATAGAGACCCATAGACAGTCATTGGGAGCCATAAGGATAAATTGAGACCCATAGAGACCCCATTGAGACCCATAGTGCCTCAAAGAAACCCATAGCGACCCCATAGTCACCCATAGCACCCCATAGGAACACAAAGATACCCCATAGAGCCCCATAGACACCCCATAGTGACCCATAGGGGCCCAAAGAGACCCCATAGCACCCCATAGCTACTCCATAGTGCCCCATAGCAGCCCATGGAGCCTCATAGACACTCCATTGTGCCCCACAGCACCCCATTGCACCCCATAGGGACCCATAGACACAGCATACTGCTCCATAGAGCCCCATAGACACACCATAGTTCCCCACAGCACCCCATAGCAGCCCACAGTGCCCCATAGACACCACATAAGGCCCTACAGCCACACCATAGAGCCCAATTGAACCAAATAGACACCCCATATCGCCCCATAGTGCCTGTAGACACCCCATAGAGCCCCATAGAGACCCACTGAACCACATACAGACCCCATGCAGACCCCATAGAGCCCCACAGACAACCCATAGATCCCCAAAGACACCCCATAGAGCCCCATAGAGACCCACTGAACCCCATACAGACCCCATGCAGACCCCATAGAGCCCCACAGACAACCAATAGATCCCCAAAGACACCCCATAGACTCCCCATAGAGCCCCATAGGGACCTCATAGCGCCCCATAGAGACCCCATTCTTCCGCATAGAGCCCCATAGCAAACCATAGCACCCCATAGTCACCCATAGCGCCCCATAGGAACCCAAGGATACCCCAAAGCACCCCATAGCCACCATACAGCACCGCATAGCCACCCCATAGAGCCCCATAGACACCACATAGTGACCCATAGCGCCCCATAGGGGCACAAAGAGACCCCATGGCACCCCATAGCTACTCCATAGTGCCCCATAGCAGCCCATGGAGCCTCATAGACACTCCATTGTGCCCCACAGCACCCCATTGCACCCCATAGGGACCCATAGACACAGCATACTGCTCCATAGAGCCCCATAGACACCCCATAGTTCCCCACAGCACCCCATAGCAGCCCACAGTGCCCCATAGACACCACATAAGGCCCTACAGCCACAACACAGAGCCCAATTGAACCACATAGACACCCCATATCGCCCCATAGTGCCTGTAGACACCCCATAGAGCCCCATAGAGACCCACTGAACCCCATACAGACCCCATGCAGACCCCATAGAGCCCCACAGAAAACCCATAGATCCCCAAAGACACCCCATAGACTCCCCATAGAGCCCCATAGGGACCTCATAGCGCCCCATAGAGACCCCATTCTTCCGCATAGAGCCCCATAGCAAACCATAGCACCCCATAGTCACCCATAGCGCCCCATAGCAACCCAAGGATACCCCAAAGCACCCATAGCCACCCTACAGCACCGCATAGCCACCCCATAGGGCCCCATAGACACCACATAGTGACCTATAGCGCCCCATAGGGGCACAAAGAGACCCCAAATCATCCCATAGCTACTCCACAGTGCCCCATAGCAGCCCATGGAGCCTCATAGACACTCCCTTGTGCCCCACAGCGCCCCTTTGCACCCCATAGGGACCCATAGACACCCTATACTGCTCCATAGAGCCCCATAGCACCCCATAGTGCCTCACAGCACCCCATAGCACAACATAGTGCCACATAGACACCACATAAGGATATATAGCCGCGCCATAGAGCCCCATAGAAATCCCATAGAGCCCCATAGGTAACCCATTGTGCCCCATAGATCTCCCATAGCCACCCATAGAAACTCATTTTGCCACATAGACACACCATAGCGTTCCATAGACACCCCATAGAAACCTCAGAACGCCCCATATTACTCCATAGAGCTCCATAGGCACCCCATAGAGCCCCATAGAGAACCCAAAGAGGCACATAGCAACCCATAGGGGGGACATTGGGACACATAGGGACACAAAATTACCCATAGGGAGACACTGGGACCCATAGGGGGACATTGGGACACATAGAGACCCCATGGATTAAGGTGGGGGACAGTGAGACCCATAGAGGCACATAGGGACCACATTGAAACCCATAGATACCCATAGGAAGACATTTGGGCCCAGAAATACCCATAAGAGACCACATAGAGACCCCATAGAGGTACATAGCAACCCATATTGTGGACATTGGGACACAGAGTGACCCCATGGATTACAGTGGGGAACAGTGAGACCCGTAGAGACACATAGGGGCTCCACTGATACCCATAAGAGACCCCATAGAGGCACATAGGGACCTCATTGAAACCCATAGATACCCATAGGAAGACATTTGGGCCCAGAGATACCAGTAAGAGTCCCCATAGAAACCCCAAAGTGGGCCATTGGGACACATAGGGGGGACATTCGGCACTTAGGAACACATAGTGACCCATAGGGAGACACTGGGACCCATAGGGGTATATTGGGACACATAGGGACCCCATGGAACATAGTGGGGGACAGTGAGACCCATAGAGACACATAGGGACTTCGCTGTAACCCTTAAGAGACCCCATAGAGGCACATAGGGACGTAATGTAACCTATGGATACCAATAGGTAGATATTTTGGCCCAGAGATACTCATAAGAGACCCCATGGAGACACTTAGCAACACATAGGAGGGACATTGGGACACATAGGGACACATTGTGACCCATAGGCTGACACTGGGACCAATAGGGGGACATTGGGACACATAGGGACCCCATGGATTTCAGTGGGGGACAGTGAGACCCATAGAGACACATAGGGACCTCGCTGAGACCCATAAGAGACCCCATAGAGGCACATAGGGACCACATTGAAACCCATAGGTACCCATAGGAATACATTGGGCAGGAAATTGAGCTTTTGGGGCAGGAGATGGCACTTGTGGGGCGTAAGGTGGAACTTATGGGGCAGGAGGTGGAACTTGTGGAGCAGGAGGTGGCACTTGTGGGGCAGGAGGTTGGAGTTGTTGGGCAGGAGGTGGCATTTTGAGGCAGAAGGTGGCATTTGTGTGGCAGGAGGTGGCAATTGTGGGGCACGAGTTGGAAATTGTTGGGCAGGAGGTGGAAGTTTTGGGGCAGGGTTTGGCAGTTGTAGGGCGGGAGGTGGCACTTGTGGGCCAGGAGGTGGAAGTTGTAGGGCAGGAGGTGGCACTTGTGGGGCGGAAATTGGAACTTGTTGGGAGGGAAGAGGTACTTGTGGGGCAGGAAGTGGCTCTTGTGGGGCAGGAGCTGGCACTTGTGGGGCAGGAGGTTGCACTTGTGGGTCAGGAGGAGGAAGTTGGTCAGTCAGTGACACTTGTGGGGCAGGAGGTGGATTATTTGGGGGGGAGGAGGCAATGGTGTGGACAAATGTGGCACTTCAGGGGAATGAGCTGGCACTTGTGGGGCAGAAATTGGCACTTATGGGGCAGGAGGATGTCTTTGTCGGTCAGGAGGTGGCACTTGTGGGGCAGGAAGTGGATGACGTAGTGCAGGAGCTGGCACTTGTGAAGCATGAGCTGGCACATGTGGGGCAGGAATTGGCACTTGTGGGGCAGATGGTGGCACTTGTTGGGTGGGAGGTGGACGATGTGGGGCAGGAGGTGGCACTTGTGGAGCAGGAGGTGGAAGTTGCATTGCAGGATTTGGCATTTGTGGGTTGGGAGTTGGCACTTGTGGGGCATGAGGTGGAATTTGTGGGGTGGTAGGTGGAACATGTGGGGCAGGGGCTGGCACTTGTGGGGCAGGATGTGGCACACGTTGCCAGGAGTCGTCACTTGTGTGGCGGGATGTTGAAGTTGTGGGGCGGGAGGTGGCACTTGTGGAAAAGGTGTTGTCACTTTTGGGGCAGGAGGTGGCACTTGTGGGGCAGGAGGTGGCACTTGTGGGGCAGGAGGTGGCACTTGTGGGGCAAGAGGTGGCACTTGTGGGGCATGAGCTGGCACTTGTGGGGCAGGAATTGGCACTTGTGAAGCAGGAGGTGGATGATGTGGGGCAGGAGGCTGTCTTTGTGGGGTTAGAGGTGGCACTTGTGTGGCGGGAAGTTGATGATGTGGGGCATGAGCTGGCATTTGTGAAGCATGAGCTGGCACTTGTGAAGCAGGAATTGGCACTTTTGGGGCAGGAGGTGGAACTTGTGGGGTGGGATGTGGAATTTGTGGGGTGGGAGGTGAAACTTGTAAGGCAGGAGTTGGCACATGTGGGGGGGGAAATGGCACTTGTGGGGCAGGAAATGGCACCAGTGGGGTAGGATTTGGAACCTGTGGGGTAAGAAATGGCACTTGTTGGGCAGGAGGTGGCACTTGTGGGGCGGAAGTGGAACTTGTTTGTCATGTGGCCACAATTGTTGGGCGGGAGGTGGCACTTGTGGGGCAGGAGGTGGCAATTGTGGGGCGGGAGGTGGAAGTTGTGGGGTGGGAGGTGGCACCTGTGGGGCTTGAGGTGGATCTTTTTGTGCAGGAGGTGGCGCTTGTGGGGCTGGAGTTGGATGATGTGGAGCCGGAAATTTGTAGGGCACAGGTGGATGTTGTGGGGCATGATTAGGCACTTATGGGGCTGGAGGTGGCACTTGTGGGGCGGAAGTGGAACTTGTAAGACAGGAGGTGGAAATTGTTGTGGTGGGAGTTGGAAGTTGTGAGGCAGGAGGTGGCACTTGTGGGGCGGGAGATGTAACTTGAGGGGCAGGAGGTGGCACTTGTGGGGTGGGAGGTAGATGATGTGGGGCAGGAGGTGGCACTTGTGGAGCAGGAGTTGGAAGTTGCAGAACAGGATTTGGCAATTGTGGGGCAGGAGGTGGCACTTGTGTGGCGGGATGTTGAAGTTGTGGGGCGGGAGGTGGCATTTGTGGGGCTGGAACTGGCTCTTGTGGGCCGTGAGGTAGAAGTTGTGGGGCTGAAAATGGCACTTGTGGGGCAGGAGTTAGCACATGTGGGACAGGAGGTGGCACTTGTGGGGCAGGAGCTGGCACTTCAGGGGAGTGAGCTGGCACTTGTAGGGCATGAATTGGCACTTGTGCTGCAGGGGGTGGGTGATGTGGGGCAGGAGGTGGTCGTTGTGGGGCAGGAGGTGGCACTTGTGGGGCAGAAGGTGGATGATGTGGGACAGGACCTGGCACTTGTGGGGCATGAGCTGGCACATGTGGGGCAGGAATTGGCACTTGTGGGGCAGGAGGTGGCACTTGTTGGGTGGGAGGTGGACGATGTGGGGCAGGAGTTGGCACTTGTGGGGCAGGATGTGGCACACGTTGGGCAGGAGTCGGCACTTGTGTGGCAGGATGTTGAAGTTGTGGGGCAGGAGGTTGCACTTGTGGGTCAGGAGGAGGAAGTTGGGCGGTCAGTGACACTTGTGGGGCAGGAGGTGGATTATTTGGGGGGGGAGGTGGCAGTGGTGTGGCAAAATGTGGCACTTGTGGGGCAGGAGCTGGCACTTCAGGGGAATGAGCTGGCACTTGTAGGGCAGGAATTGGCACTTGTGGGGCAGGAGGTGGATGATGTGGGGCAGGAGGTGGTCATTGTGGGGCAGGAGGTGGATGATGTGGGGCAGGAGGTTGTCATTGTGGGGCAGGAGGTGGAACTTGTGGGGCAGGAGGTGGAATTTGTGGCGTGGTAGGTGGCACTTGTGGGACAGGAACTGGCACTTCTGGGGCGGGAGGTGGAAGTTGTGGGGCAGGAAATGGCACTTGTGGGGCAGGAGTTGGCACATGTGGGACAGGAGTTGGAACCTGTGGGGTAAGAAATGGCAATTGTTGGGCAGGAGGTGGCACTTGTGGGGCGGGAAGTGGATGATGTGGAGCAGGAGCTGGCACTTGTGAAGCCTGAGCTGGCACTTGTGGGGCAGGAAGTGGAACTTGTAAGAGAGGAGGTGGAAATTGTGGGGCGGAATGTAAAGTTGTTTGGGCAGGAGGTGGCACTTGTGGTTCAGGTGTTGGCACTTGTGGGGCAAAAGATGTAACTTGAGGGGAGGGGGTGGAAGTTGTGGGGCGGGAGGTGGCACTTGTGGGGCAGGAGGTGGCACTTGTGGGGAGGGATGTGGCACTTGTGGGGCTGGAGGTGGCACTTGTGGGGCGCGAGTTGGCACTTGTGGGGCAGGTAGTTGCATTAGTGGGGCAGGAGTTGGCACTTGTGGGTCAGGTGGTGGCACTTGTTGGGCGGGATGTGGAAGTTGTGGGGCGTGAGGTGTCACTTGTGGGGCAAAAGTTGACACTGTTGGGGTGTGAGGTGGCACTTGTGGGGCGGAAGGTGGCACTTGTGGGGCAGGAGGTGACACTTGTGGGGCAGGATGTGGCACTTGTGCGTGGGAGGTGGAGTTTGTGGAGAGGGAGGTGGCGCTTGTGGGGCGGGAGGTGGCACTTGTGGGGAGGAGGTGGAACTTGTGGGGTGGGAGGTGGAAGTTGTGATGCAGGAGGTGGTACATGTGGGGCGGGAGGTGGAACTTGTGATGCAGGAGGTGGTACATGTGGGGCGGGATGTGGCACTCGTGAGCAGGGAGGTGGCACTTGTGGGGCAGGAGGTGGATGATGAGGGGCAGGAGCTGGCACTTGTGAAGCATGAGCTGGCACTTGTGGGGCAGGAATTGGCACTTGAGGGGCAGGAAGTGGCACTTGTTGGATGGGAGGTGGTTGATATGGGGAAGGAGGTGGCAATTGTGCGGTTCGAGGTGGCACTTGTGGAGCAGGAGATGGAATTTGCGGGGCAGGAATTGGCACTTGTGGGTCGGGAGGTGACACTTGTGGGGCAGGAGGTGAATGATGTGGGGCAGGAATTGGCACTTGTGGGTCGGGAGGTGGCACTTGTGAGGCGGGAGGTGGCACTTGTGGGGCAAAATGCAACACTTGTGGGGCAGGAGTTATAACTCGTGGGGCAGGAGGTGGAAGTTGTGGAACAGAAGGTGGAACTTGTAGGGCAGGAGGTGGCACTTGTGGGGCAGGAGGTGTCAGTTGTTTGGAGGGAGGTGGCACTTGTGGGGCAGGAGGTGGCACTTGTGGGGCAGGAGCTGGCACTTGTGGGGCATGAACTGGCACTTGTGGGGCAGGAATTGGCACTTGTGGGCAGGAAGTGGATGATGTGGTGCAGGAGCTGGCACTTGTGAAGCATGAGCTGGCACATGTGGGGCAGGAATTGGCAGTTGTGGGGCAGGAGCCTACACTTGTGGGGCAGAACGTGGCACTTGTGGGGCAGGAGGTTGAAGTTGTGGTGCAGGATGTAGCACTTGTGGGGCAGGAGGTAGCACTTGTGGGGAGGGATGTGGCACTTGTGGGGCAGGAGGTGGCACTTGTGGCGTGGTAGGTGGCACTTGTGGGGAGGGATGTGGCACTTGTGGGGCAGGAGTTGGCACTTATGGGGCTGGAGGTGGCACTTGTGGGGCAGGAGGTGGATGATGTGGGGCAGGAGTTGGCACTTGTGGAGCAGGAGGTAAAAGTTGCGGGGCAGGATTTGGCACTTGTGGGGCAGGATGTGGCACACGTTTGGCAGGAGGTGGCACTTGTATGGCGGGATGTTGAAGTTGTGGGGCGGGAGGTGGCATTTGTGGGGCTGGAACTGGCTCTTGTGGGGCAGGAGGTGGAAGTTGTAGGGCAGGAAATGGCACTTGTGGGGCAGGAGGTGGCACTTGTGGGGCAAGAAATGGCACTTGTGCGGCAGGAGTTGGCACTTGTGGGTCAGGTGGTGGCACTTGTGGTGTGGGAGGTGGCACTTGTGGAATTGGAGTTGGCACTAGTGCGGCAGAAGGTGGAAGTTGTGGGGAAGTATTTGGCACTTGTGGGGCAAGAGGTGGCACTTGTGGGGCAGGAGGTGGTCCTTGTGGGACGAGAGGTGGCACTTGTTGTGCAGGAGGTGGAACTTATGGGGCGTTACGTGGAAGTTGTGGGGCGGGAGGTGGCACCTATGGAAATGGAGATGGCACTAGTGGGGCAGGTAGTGGCACTTGTGGGGCGGGATATGGAACTTATGGGGCAGGAGTTGACACTCCTGCCCCATAAGTTTTTGTTTTTGGGGCAGGAGGTGGAAGTTGTGGGGCTGGACGTGGACCTTGTGGGGCGGGAGTTGGCATTTTGGGGAGGGTGGTGGCACTTGTTGGGCAGGAGGTGGCACTTGTGGGGCAGGAGTTGGCACTTGTGGGGCAGGAGGTGGAACTTATGGGACGTTACGTGGAAGTTGTGGGGCAGGACGTGGCTCTTTTTAGGCAGGAGGTGGAACTTGTGAGCCAGGAGATGGAAGTTGTAGGGCGGGAGGTGGCACTTGTGGGGCAGGAGGTGGAAGTTGTGGAGCGGGAGGTGGAAGTTGTAGGGCGGGAGGTGGCACTTGTGGGGCAGGAGGTTGCAGTTGTGTGTCAGGAGGAGGAAGTTGGGCGGTCAGTGACACTTGTGGGGCAGGAGCTGGCACTTCAGGGGAATGAGCTGGCACTTGTAGGGCAGGAATTGGCACTTGTGGCGCAGGGGGTGGATGATGTGGGGCAGGAGGTGGTCATTGTGGGGCGGGAGGTGGCACTTGTGGAGCAGGAAGTGGATGATGTAGTGCAGGAGCTGGCACTTGTGAAGCATGAGCTGGCACATGTGGGGCAGGAATTGGCACTTGTGGGGCAGGTGGTGGCACTTGTTGGGTGGGAGGTGGACGATGTGGGGCAGGAGGTGGCAATTGTGCGGTTCGAGGTGGCACTTGTGGAGCAGGAGATGGAAGTTGCGGGGCAGGAGTTGGCACTTGTGGGTCGGGAGGTGGCACTTGTGAGGCGGGAGGTGGCACTTGTGGGGCAAAATGCAACACTTGTGGGGCAGGAGCTGGAAGTTGTGGAACAGAAGGTGGCACTTGTGGGGCGGGTGGTGGCACTTGTGGGGTGGGATGTGGCACTTGTGGGGCGGGAGGTGGGACTTGTGGGGCCAGAGGTTGAGGTTGTGGTTCGGGAGGTGGCACTTGTGGAGCAGGAGACTACACTTGTGGGGCAGAATGTGGCACTTGTAAGGCAGGACGTTGAAATTGTGGAGCAGGTTGTGGCACTTGTGGGGCAGGAGGTGGAAATTGTGGGGCAGGAGGTGGTAATGGTGGGGCAGGAGGTCGCACTTGTGGGCCAGGAGTTGGAAGTTGTGGGGCGGGAGAATGAAGTTGTAGGGCGGGAGGTGGCACTTGTGGGGCGGGAGTTGGAAGTTGAGTGACGGGAGGTGGCACTTGTGGGGCAGGTTGTGGAAGTTGTGGGGCGGGAGGTTGCACTTGTGAGACAGGAGGTGGCACTTGTGGGGCGGGAGGTGGCACTTGTGGGGCGGGAGGTGGCACTTGGGCAGATTGTGTCACTCGTGAGCAGGGAGGTTGCACTTGTGGGGCAGGAGGTGAAAGTTGTGGGGCAGGAGGTGGCATTTGTAAGGCGGGAAGTGGCACTTGTGGGGCAGAAATTGGCACTTATGGGGCAGGAGGTGGCACTTGTGGTGCGGGAGGTGGCACTGATGGGGCAGGAAATTGAGCTTTTGGGGCAGGAGATGGCACTTGTGGGGCGTAAGGTGGAACTTATGGGGCAGGAGGTGGAACTTGTGGAGCAGGAGGTGGTACTTGTGAGGCGGGAGGTTGGAGTTGTTGGGCAGAAGGTGGCATTTGTGTGGCAGGAGGTGGCAACTGTGGGGCACGAGTTGGAAATTGTTGGGCAGGAGGTGGAAGTTTTGGGGCAGGGTTTGGCAGTTGTAGGGCGGGAGGTGGCACTTGTGGGCCAGGAGGTGGAAGTTGTAGGGCAGGATGTGGCACTTGTGGGGCGGGAGGTGGCACTTCTGGGGCAGGAAATGGAGCTTTTAGGGCAGGAGGTGGAACTTGTGCAGAAGGAGGTGGTACTTGTTGGGTGGAAATTGGAACTTGTTGGGAGGGAAGAGGTACTTGTGGGGCAGGAAGTGGCTCTTGTGGGGCAGGAGCTGGCACTTGTGGGGCAGGAGGTTGCACTTGTGGGTCAGGAGGAGGAAGTTGGTCAGTCAGTGACACTTGTGGGGCAGGAGGTGGATTATTTGGGGGGGAGGAGGCAGTGGTGTGGACAAATGTGGCACTTGTGGGGCAGGAATTGGCACTTGTGGGGCAGAAGGATGTCTTTGTCGGTCAGGAGGTGGCACTTGTGAGCAGGAAGTGGATGATGTAGTGCAGGAGCTGGCACTTGTGAAGCATGAGCTGGCACATGTGGGGCAGGAATTGGCACTTGTGGGGCAGGTGGTGGCACTTGTTGGGTGGGAGGTGGACGATGTGGGGCAGGAGGTGGCACTTGTGGAGCAGGAGGTGGAAGTTGCATTGCAGGATTTGGCATTTGTGGGTTGGGAGTTGGCACTTGTGGGGCATGAGGTGGAATTTGTGGGGTGGTAGGTGGAACATGTGGGGCAGGGGCTGGCACTTGTGGGGCAGGATGTGGCACACGTTGCCAGGAGTCGGCACTTGTGTGGCGGGATGTTGAAGTTCTGGGGCGGGAGGTGGCACTTGTGGAAAAGGTATTGTCACTTTTGGAGGAGGAGGTGGCACTTGTGGGGCAGGAGGTGGTACTTGTGGGGCAGGAGGTGGATGATGTGGGGCAGGAGGCTGTCTTTGTGGGGTTAGAGGTGGCACTTGTGGGGCAGGAAGTTGATGATGTGGGGCATGAGCTGGCATTTGTGAAGCATGAGCTGGCACTTGTGAAGCAGGAATTGGCACTTTTGGGGCAGGAGGTGGAACTTGTGGGGTGGGAGGTGGAATTTGTGGGGTGGGAGGTGAAATTTGTAAGGCTGGAGTTGGCACATGTGGGGGGGGAAATGGCACTTGTGGGGCAGGAGGTGGCACTTGTGGGGCGGAAGTGGAACTTGTTTGTCATGTGGCCACAATTGTTGGGCGGGAGGTGGCACTTATGGGGCAGGAGGTGGCAATTGTGGGGCGGGAGGTGGAAGTTGTGGGGCGGGAGGTGGCACCTGTGGGGCTTGAGGTGGATCTTTTTGTGCAGGAGGTGGCGCTTGTGGGGCTGGAGTTGGATGATGTGGAGCCGGAAATTTGTAGGGCACAGGTGGATGTTGTGGGGCATGATTAGGCACTTATGGGGCTGGAGGTGGCACTTGTGGGGCGGAAGTGGAACTTGTAAGACAGGAGGTGGAAATTGTTGTGGTGGGAGTTGGAAGTTGTGAGGCAGGAGGTGGCACTTGTGGGGCGGGAGATGTAACTTGTGGGGCAGGAGGTGGCACTTGTGGGGTGGGAGGTAGATGATGTGGGGCAGGAGGTGGCACTTGTGGAGCAGGAGTTGGAAGTTGCAGAACAGGATTTGGCACTTGTGGGGCAGGAGGTGGCACTTGTGTGTCGGGATGTTGAAGTTGTGGGGCGGGAGGTGGCATTTGTGGGGCTGGAACTGGCTCTTGTGGGCCGTGAGGTAGAAGTTGTGGGGCTGAAAATGGCACTTGTGGGGCAGGAGTTAGCACATGAGGGACAGGAGGTGGCACTTGTGGGGCAGGAGCTGGCACTTCAGGGGAGTGAGCTGGCACTTGTAGGGCATGAATTGGCACTTGTGGTGCAGGGGGTGGATGATGTGGGGCAGGAGGTGGCACTTGTGGGGCAGAAGGTGGATGATGTGGGACAGGACCTGGCACTTGTGGGGCATGAGCTGGCACATGTAGGGCAGGAATTGGCACTTGTGGGGCAGGAGGTGGCACTTGTTGGGTGGGAGGTGGACGATGTGGGGCAGGAGTTGGCACTTGTGGGGCAGGATGTGGCACACGTTGGGCAGGAGTCGGCACTTGTGTGGCGGGATGTTGAAGTTGTGGGGCAGGAGGTTGCACTTGTGGGTCAGGAGGAGGAAGTTGGGCGGTCAGTGACACTTGTGGGGCAGGAGGTGGATTATTTGGGGGGGGAGGTGGCAGTGGTGTGGCAAAATGTGGCACTTGTGGGGCAGGAGCTGGCACTTCAGGGGAATGAGCTGGCACTTGTAGGGCAGGAATTGGCACTTGTGGTGCAGGAGGTGGATGATGTGGGGCAGGAGGTGGTCATTGTGGGGCAGGAGGTGGTCATTGTGGGGCAGGAGGTGGAACTTGTGGGGCAGGAGGTGGAATTTGTGGCGTGGTAGGTGGCACTTGTGGGACAGGAACTGGCACTTCTGGGGCGGGAGGTGGAAGTTGTGGGGCAGGAAATGGCACTTGTGGGGCAGGAGTTGGCACATGTGGTACAGGAGGTGGTACTTGTGGGGCAGGAAATGGCACCTGTGGGGCAGGAGTTGGAACCTGTGGGGTAAGAAATGGCAATTGTTGGGCATGAGGTGGCACTTGTGGGGCGGGAAGTGGATGATGTGGTGCAGGAGCTGGCACTTGTGAAGCCTGAGCTGGCACTTGTGGGGCAGGAAGTGGAACTTGTAAGACAGGAGGTGGAAATTGTGGGGCGGAATGTAAAGTTGTGGGGCAGGAGGTGGCACTTGTGGGTCAGGTGTTGGCACTTGTGGGGCAGGAGATGTAACTTGAGGGGAGGGGGTGGAAGTTGTGGGGAGGGATGTGGCACTTGTGGGGCAGGAGCTGGCACTTGTGGGGAGGGAGGTGGATGATATGGGGCAGGAGTTGGCACTTGTGGAGCAGGAGGTAAAAGTTGCAAGGCAGGATTTGGCACTTGTGGGGCAGGATGTGGCACACGTTGGGCAGGAGTTGGCACTTGTATGGCGGGATGTTGAAGTTGTGGGGCGGGAGGTGGCATTTGTGGGGCTGGAACTGGCTCTTGT
Organism: Coturnix japonica; assembly: GCF_054131305.1. Lineage (NCBI taxonomy): Eukaryota > Metazoa > Chordata > Aves > Galliformes > Phasianidae > Coturnix > Coturnix japonica. The sequence goes on from NC_140690.1 coordinate 389,344, forward strand.
GGGGCAGGAGGTGGAAGTTGTAGGGCAGGAAATGGCACTTGTGGGGCGGGAGGTGGCACTTGTGGACACACGGAGCCACTGGGCCAGTCACAATAGGATGTTTTTGCCAGTCTTTACCAGTGAGGCTTATTTCGGCCTCCAACACAGTCAATTCTTGAGAGCCCCCAGTCACTCCATTGATTCTGTTTGATTGATTCTGTCCCTTTGTGATTCGAGGGCATTAGAGTGCACTTTGCACCGGTATCCAGCAGTGGTTCTGTGGTTCTGTTGGGCCAGACCATTTAATCCACACAGTCCAATAAACTCTTATTATCCCTCTCCCCGCCAAGACTGAGGGCAGGGCCCCTCTATGGGTTACCTGTGATGACCGGAGGAACTCCACTGGTGGTTGGTCTGTTTTGTAGTTCTCTCACCCGTGCTCGTAGTACAGGAGTAGGCTGGTCGTGCCACTTCCTCATGTCTTCTCTGTGGTCCCGTAGGTAGCACCACATGGAAACACGCTGTGCAATCTTACTGTTGTTCCTTGCTTGAGCTGGAAAGCACGTGTGTCTAATAGCTGAAACTTTTCATGATACAGGTGAAGAGTAGGATTGGAATATTTTGATCAGGTCCTTCACTAGACCTGGTGACCCGTATGGAGACTGACCTTCATCAGTCGTTTCTGATACTACTACTCGACCATCACAATTAGTCGATGGAAATAGTTTCTTGTGCATTTCATCTATCAGTCTTCTACTCGTGAGATGGCAGAAACTGCGGTGCGTACTGGGGGGAGCTGCTCTTCATAGTTTTGAAGTGTCATAATCAGTTCAAAAACTCGGGGTCTTCTCTCTTGTTCCTCAGATCTTCCAAATGTCGTTGCCAGTGTGTGTGCATATCTTTCTGGTGCTGTACTTGTGAGTTTCTGCCACATGCTAGGCTTGGTCCTCACTCTCTCAGGATCACGGTCTTGTGGATCAGGGTCATACAACATTTCCACCACGGTCATTTCCCTCAGGTACTGGATACCTTTTTCGATGGTATCCCACTTAATAGTCTGAGGCTTCAAAGCATCCTTGAAGGGTTACATTTCCCTCACGGCTGTTAACAGTCCAGAGGGTGCCAGCTCCATCCAAACATCTGCTAATCTCTCTGTCGATAGCTGGGTCTCTGGCAATGCTTCCTAGTTGGCGAGATTCATTACCAGCTAGAGACAGGCTGTTGGCCCCGTTGTCCCAGCAGCAAATCAATCAGGCAAGAGACCTTCATTTTGATGCCATGTAAACTCCTTTCTTGAGCCTTGGAATTCATCCATCTTCAGAGATTGATGAATGGTAATAGAGATTTCCTCCTCATCACTCTCTTCTTCATGCCTCTTAGTTTTTTTTTTTTGTTTTTTTTTGTTTTTTTTTTGCATTTCTCAGTGCCAATCCAGACCCCCTACCTGGATCTTCTGCTGCCTCCTCCTCTGCTTCTCCTTCTTCTCATCCTAGACACAAGGACACCTGTTTCCATTTCTTCCTTCCACAGGGGCAACTGATATTGTTACTGGTGCCTCCTGTGACTGATCAGAGTTGACTTGGGGATTTTTTTTTTTTTGAGGCTTGAACCTCAGATCGGAAACTCTCCCTCTCCAGGGTAGTAGTATATAGAGCACGGTAAGCATAAGCCAAACCCCAAGTGTGGTTTACCTCCTTAGATCTCTGACTCAAATACTCAATTTCTCAGGGTCCCTCAGGTGTTCAAGAGTGAAATCCCATGACACTGCGGGTCCCCACGCTTCTAAGATTTTTCCTAAACCTTTCCATATTCCCTGCCAGTCAGCATTTTCTGGTTTTGGAGGGGACTTCCGCATAGAACGAATGGAGAGGAGTACGTTCATATATATTGATACTGATAACATGAACATGAGCAAAGAGAGATTTGTTCTAAAAGCTAAAAAGCAGCAGCTTATGCCCGCCATCTCCACCAAAATCTGTCACAGGTTACCTAGATTTACCTTTGCGAATGACAGGGGGCAGCTGCCCTGTAGGGTCCCCAGCCCAAAAAAGAGAGCTCCAGCCTGGGAGGAGATTATACATATGTCCTCCTCCCATGACTAACTTTGGCCGCGAAGTCCTCTGGGATATGTAGTTTTCTTCTGAGAGATGAGTATTTGGAACGTTGTTATTCCATGGAACTGGAGTACGAAGCTTCTAATGATCAACACTGCACATAATGTTATGATGTGGCACTTGTGCGGCAGGAGGTGGCACTTGTTGGATGGGAGGTGGTTGATATGGGGAAGGAGGTGGCAATTGTGCGGTTCGAGGTGGCACTTGTGGAGCAGGAGGTGGACGTTGCGTGGCAGGATTTGGCACTTGTGTGGTGGGAGTTGGCACTTGTGGGGCAGGAGGTTGCACTTGTGGGGCAGGATTTGGAACTTGTGGGGCAGGATGTGGCACACGTTGGGCAGGAGGTGGCACTTGTATGGCGGGTTGTTGAAGTTGTGGGGCGGGAGGTGGCCTTTGTGGGGCTGGAACTGGCTCTTGTGGGGCAGGAGGTGGAAGTTGTAAAGCAGGAAATGGCACTTGTGGGGCAGGAGGTGGCACTTGTGGGGCAAGAAATGGCACTTGTGCGGCAGGAGTTGGCACTTGCGGGTCAGGTGGTGGCACTTGTGGTGTGGGAGGTGGCACTTGTGGAATTGGAGTTGGCACTAGTGCGACAGAAGGTGGAAGTTGTGGGGAAGTATTTGGCACTTGTGGGGCAGGAGGTGGTCCTTGTGGGACGAGAGGTGGCACTTGTTGGGCAGGAGGTGGAACTTATGGGGCGTTACGTGGAAGTTGTGGGGCGGGAGGTGGCACCTGTGGAAATGGAGATGGCACTAGTGGGGCAGGTAGTGGCACTTGTGGGGCAGGATATGGAACTTATGGGGCAGGAGTTGACACTTTTGGGGCAGGAGGTGGAAGTTGTGGGGCTGGACGTGGCTCTTGTGGGGCGGGAGTTGGCATTTTGGGGAGGGTGGTGGCACTTGTTGGGCAGGAGGTGGCACTTGTGGGGCAGGAGGTGGTCCTTGTGGGACGAGAGGTGGCACTTGTTGGGCAGGAGGTGGAACTTATGGGGCGTTACGTGGAAGTTGTGGGGCGGGAGGTGGCTCTTTTGAGCCAGGAGGTGGCTCTTGTGGGGCGGGAGGTGGCACTTGTGGGTCGGGAGGTGGCAGTACTGGGGCAGGAGGTGGAAGTTGTGGAGTGGGAGGTGGAAGTTGTGGAGCGGGAGGTGGCACTTGTGGGGCGAAAGGTGGCATTTGTTGGGCAGGAGGTTGCAGTTGTGGGGCAGGAGGTGGCACTTGTGGGGCGGAAATTGGAACTTGTTGGGAGGGAAGAGGTACTTGTGGGGCAGGAAGTGGCTCTTGTCGGGCAGGAGCTGGCACCTGTGGGGCAGGAGGTTGCACTTGTGGGTCAGGAGGAGGAAGTTGGGCGGTCAGTGACACTTGTGGGGCAGGAGGTGGATTATTTTGGCGGGGAGGTGGCAGTTGTGTGGCAAAATGTGGCACTTGTGGGGCAGGAGCTGGCACTTCAGGGGAATGAGCTGGCACTTGTAGGGCAGGAACTGGCACTTGTAAGGCAGGAGGTGGAACTTGTGGGGGGGGATGTGGCACTTGTGGGTCGGGAGGTGGCACTTGTGGGGCAGGAGGAGGCTGTTGTTGGGCGGGAGGTGGGACTTGTGTAACAAGAGGTGGAAATTGTGCGGTGGGATGTGGCACTTGTGGGGCAAGGGGTGGCACTTGCGGGGCTGGGGGCGGCACTTGTGGGGCAGTGTGTGGCACTTGAGGGGCGGGAGGTGGCACTTGTGGGGCGGGATGTGGCAGTTGTGGGGCAGATGATGACACCTGTGGGGCGGGAGGTGGATGTTTTGGGGAAGGAGGTTGAAGTTGTGGGGAGGGTGGTGGCACTTGTGGGGCGGGAGGTGGCACTAGTGGGGCAGGAGTTGGCACTTTTGGGCTGGGTCATAGCACTTGTTGGGCAGGGGTTGGCACTTGTGGGGCAGGAAATGTTACTTGTGGGGCAAGAAGTGGCTCTTGAAGGGCAGGAGGTGGCACTTGTGGGGCAGGAGTTAATTCTTGTGGATCTGGAGGTGGCACTTGTGGGCCTGGAGGTTGCACTTGTGAGGCGAGAGGTGGAAGTTGTGGGGCGGGTGGTGGCAGTTGTGGGGCTGGAGGTATCACTTGTGCGGCAGGAAGTGGCACTTGTGGAGCAGAAGGTGGCACTTGTGGGGAAGAGGTGACACTTGAGGGGCAGGAGCTGGCACTTGTGGGGCAGAAGTTGGCACATGTGGGGCAGGAGGTGGCACTTGTGGTGCGGGAGGTGGAACTTGTGGGGCGGGAGGTGGCACATGTGGGTCAGGAGTTGGATTTGTGGGGCGGGTTGTGGCACTTGTGGGGTGGGAGGTGGCACTTGTGGGGCGTGAGGTGGAAGTTGTGGGGCGGCAGGTGGCAATTGTGGGTCAGGAGGAGGCATTTGTGAGGCAGGAGGTGGATGATGTGGGGCAGGCGGTGGCACTTGTGGGGAAGTAGGTAGCACTTGTGGGGCAGGAAGTGGCACTTGTGGGGCAGGAGGTGGCACTTGTGTGGCAGGAGGAGGCACATGTGGGGCAGGAGGAGGCTGTTGTTGGGCGGGAAGTGGAAGTTGTGGGGTGGGAGGTGGCACTTGTGGGGCTGGATGTGGAAGTTGTGTGGCAGGATTTGACACTTCTGGGGCTGCAGGTGGCACTTGTGGGGTGGGTGGTAGAACTTGTGGGGGGTGAGGTGTAACTTGTGGAGCGGGAGGTGAAAACTGTGGGACAGGAGGAGGCACTTGTGGGTCGGGAGGTGGCACTTTTAAGGCGGGAGGTGGCAGTTGTGGGGCGGGAGGTGGCACTTATGGGGCAGGAGATGGTATTTGTTGTGCAGTAGGTGGCACCTTTGGAGTGGGAGATGGAAGTTGTGGGGCAGGAGGTGACACTTGTGGGGCGGTTGGTGGATGATGTGGGGCAGGAGCTGGAAGTTGTGGGGCAGGAGGTGGAAGTTGCAGGGCAGGATTTGGCATTTGTGGGGCAGGAGGTGGCACCTGTTGGGCAAGAGGTGGCACTTGTGGGGCAGGTGCTGGCACTTGTGGGGCATGAGCTGGCAATTGTGGGGCAGGAATTGGCACTTGTGGGGCAGGAGGTGGCACTTGTGGGGAAGGAGGCTGTCTTTGTGGGGTTGGAGGTGGCACTTGTGGGGCAGGAAGTTGATGATGTGGGGCAGGAGCTGGCACTTGTGAAGCATGAGCTGGCACTTGTGGGGCGAGAGGAGCTGGACTTGCAGGGTGACAGGTGGCACTTGTGGGGCGGGAGGTGGCACTTGTGGGGCAGGTGTTGGCACTTGTGGGGCAGATGTTGGCACTTGTGGGGCAGGAGGTGGAAGTTGTGGGGCAGTAGGTTGCACTTGTGCGTGGGAGGTGGATGTTGTGGGGCAGGAAATGGCACCTGTGGGGCAGGAGGTGGCGCTTTTGGGGGAGGTGGTGGCATTTGTTGGGCGAGAGGTGAAACTTATGGGGCAGGAGGTAACACTTGTAGGTCAAGATGTGGAACTTGTTGGGCAGGAGGTGACACTTGTGGGGCAGGAGGTGTCAGTTGTTTGGTGGGAGGTGGCACTTGTGGGGCAGGTGGTGTCAGTTGTTTGGCGGGAGGTGGCACTTGTGGGGCAGGAGGTGGCACTTGTGGGGCAGGAGGTGGCACTTGTGGGGCAGGAGGTGGCACCTGTGAGGGAAGAGCTAGCACTTGTGGGGCAGGAGCTGACACTTGTGGGGCATGAGCTGGCACTTGTGGGGCAGGAATTGGCACTTGTGGGGCAGGAGGTTGATGATGTGGGGCAGGAGGCTGTCTTTGTGGGGTTGGAGGTGACACTTGTGGGGCAGGAAGTTGATGATGTGGGGCAGGAGCTGGCATTTGTGAAGCATGAGCTGGCACTTGTGAAGAAGGAATTGGCACTTGTAAGGCAGGAGGTGGCACTTGTGGGGCAGGAAGTGGCTCTTGTCGGGCAGGAGCTGGCACTTGTGGGGCGAGAGATGGCACTTGTGGGGCAGGAGGTTGCACTTGTGGGGTGGGATGTGGTACTTGTGGGGCGGGAGGTGGCACTTGTTGGGGGGGTGGTGGCAATTGTGGGGCAGGAGGTGGCACTTGTTGGGCGAGAGTTGCAATTGTGAGACGGGAGGTGGCAATTGTGGGTCACGTAGTGGCACTTGTGGGTCAGGAGGTGGTACTTGTGGGGCGGGCGGTGGAACTGGTGGGGCTGGAGGTGGCACTTGTTGGGTGGGAGGTGGCACTTGTGGGGCAGGAGGTGGCAATTTTGGAGCAGGACGTGGATTATGTGGGGCAGGAGGTGGCACTTGTGGGGCAGGATGTGGAAGTTGTGGGTCAGGAGGTGACATTTGTGGAACAGGAGGTGGATGATGTGGGGAAGGAGGTGGATGATGTGGAACAGTAGGTGGCACCTGTGGGGCAGGAGATGGCACTTGTGGGGCGGGAGGTAAAAATTGTGGGGTGGGAGGTGGAAATTGTGGGGCAAGGGGTGGCAGTTGCGGGGCTGGGGGCGGCACTTGTGGGGCAGTGTGTGGCACTTGAGGGGCGGGAGGTGGCACTTGTGGGGCAGGAGTTGGATTTGTGGGGCGGGTTGTGGCACATGTGGGTCGGGAGGTGGCACTTGTGGGGCGTGAGGTGGAAGTTGTGGGGCGGCAGGTGGCAATTGTGGGTCAGGAGGAGGCATTTGTGAGGCAGGAGGTGGATGATGTGGGGCAGGAGGTGGATGATGTGGGGCAGGAGGTGGATGATGTTGGGCAGGAGGTGGCACTTGTGGGGAAGTAGGTGGCACTTGTGGGGCAGGAGGTGGCACTTGTGTGGCAGGAGGAGGCACTTGTGGGGCAGAAGGTGGCACTTGTGGGGCAGGAGGTGGAAGTTGTGGGTCAGGAGGTGACATTTGTGGAACAGGAGGTGGATGATGTGGGGAAGGAGTTGGATGATGTGGAACAGTAGGTGGCACCTGTGGGGCAGGAGATGGCACTTATGGTGCATGACATGGTATTTGTTGTGCAGTAGGTGGCACAACAAAAGTGGAGTGGGAGATGGAAGTTGTGGGGCAGGAGGTGGCAATTGTGGGGCGGGAGGTGGCACTATTGGGGCAGGAGCTGGAAGTTGTGGGTCAGGAGGTGGCACTTGTGGTGCAGGAGGTGGCACTTGTGGGGCAGTTGGTGGATGATGTGGGGCAGGAGTTGGCACTTGTGGGGTAAGGGTTGGCACTTGTGGGTGGGAGGAGGCACTTGTGGGGCGGGGGGTGGCAATTGCTGGGTGGGAAGTGGCAGTTGTGGGGCAGTAGGTTGAAGGTTTGGGGCAGGACGTGGCACTTGTGGGTTGGAAGGTAAGAAGATTTGGGGTGTGACGTGGAAGTAGTGGGGCGGGAGGTGGCACTTGTTGGGCAGGAGTTGGCACTTGTGTGGCTGGAGGTTGAAGCTGTGGGGGGAGAGGTAACACTTGTGGGGCAGGAGTTGGCACTTGTGGGTCAGGTGGTGGCACATGTGGGGCAGGGGTCGACGTTGTGGGGCAAGAGGTGTAACTTGTGGGGCAGGAGGTGGCCATAGAGGGGCGGGAGGTGGCACTTGTGGGGCAGGAGATGGCACTTGAGGAGCAGGAGGTGGAAGTTCCGCGTCAGGATTTGGCACTTGTGGGGCGGGAGATGGCACTTGTGGGGCAGGACGTGGCACTTGTGTGTCTGGAGGTTAAACTTGTGGGGCGGGAGGTGGCACTTGTGGGGAAGGAGGTGGCACTTGTGGGGCGGGAGATGGCACTTGTGTCTCTGGAGGTTAAACTTGTGGGGTGGGAGGTGGCACTTGTGGGGAAGGAGGTGGCACTTGTGGGGCAGGAGGTGGCAAATGTGGTGCAGGAAATGGCACTTGTGGGGCAGGAGTTGGCACATGTGGGATAGGAGGTGGCACTTGTGGGTCAGGAGGTGGATGATGTGGGGCAGGAGCTGGCAATTGTGAAGCATGAGCTGGCACTTTTAGGGCTGGAATTGGCACTTGTGCCACAGGAGGTGGCACTTGTGGGGTGGGAGGTGGATGATGTGGGGCAGGAGGTGGAAGTTGCGTGGCAGGATTTGGCCCTTGTGGGGCGGGAGATGGCACTTGTGGGGCAGGACGTGGCACTTGTGGAGCGGGAGGGGGCACTTGTGGGGCCTGAGGTGGCACTTGTAGGGCAGGAGGTGGCATTTGTGGGGCGGGATGTGGAAGCTGTGAGGCAGGGGGTGGCACTTGTAAGGCAGGAGGTAGAACTTGTGGGGCAGGAGTTGGCACTTGTGGGGCGCGAGTTGGCACTTGTGGGGCAGGTAGTTGCATTAGTGGGGCAGGAGTTGGCACTTGTGGGTCAGGTGGTGGCACTTGTTGGGCGGGATGTGGAAGTTGTGGGGCGTGAGGTGTCACTTGTGGGGCGGAAGTTGACACTGTTGGGGTGTGAGGTGGCACTTGTGGGGCGGAAGGTGGCACTTGTGGGGCAGGAGGTGACACTTGTGGGGCAGGATGTGGCACTTGTGCGTGGGAGGTGGAGTTTGTGGAGAGGGAGGTGGCGCTTGTGGGGCGGGAGGTGGCACTTGTGGGGAGGAGGTGGAACTTGTGGGGTGGGAGGTGGAAGTTGTGATGCAGGAGGTGGTACATGTGGGGCGGGATGTGGCACTCATGAGCAGGGAGGTGGCACTTGTGGGGCAGGAGGTGGATGATGAGGGGCAGGAGCTGGCACTTGTGAAGCATGAGCTGGCACTTGTGGGGCAGGAGCTGTAAATTGTCTGGCGAGATAAGGCACTTGTGGGGCAGGAGGTTGCACTAGTTTGGCATGAGGTGGCACTTGTGGGGCGGGATGTGGCACTTGTGGGGCAGGAGGTGGCACATGTGGAGCAGAATGTGGATGATGTGGGGCAGGAGCTGGCAATTGTGAAGCATGAGCTGTCACTTTTGGTGCAGGAATTGTCAGTTGTGCGGCAGGAGTTGGCACTTGTGGGGCAGGATGTGGCACACGGGCGGGAGTTGGCACTTGTGTGGTGGAATGTTGAAGTTGTTGGGCGGGAGGTGGCACTTGTGGGGCTGGAAGTGGCAGTTGTAGGGCTGGAGGTGGCACTTGTGGAATTGGAGTTGGCAATAGTGGGGCAGAAGGTGGAAGTTGTGGGGAAGAATTTGGCACTTGTGGGGCAAGAGGTGGAACTTGTGGAGCAGGAGGTGGTCCTTGTGGGACGAGAGGTGGCACTTGTGGGGCAGGAGGTGGATGATGTGGGGCAGGAGGCTGTCTTTGTGGGGTTGGAGGTGGCACTTGTGGGGCAGGAAGTTGATGATGTGGGGCAGGAGCTGGCATTTGTGAAGCATGAGCTGGCACTTGTGAAGCAGGAATTGGCACTTGTGGGGCAGGAGGTGGCACTTGTGGGGAGGGATGTGGCACTTGTGGGGCAGGAGGTGGCACTTGTGGCGTGGTAGGTGGCACTTGTGGGGCAGGAGCTGGCACTTGTGGGGAGGGATGTGGCACTTGTGGGGCAGGAGTTGGCACTTGTGGGGCTGGAGGTGGCACTTGTGGGGCAGGAGGTGGATGATGTGGGGCAGGAGTTGGCACTTGTGGAGCAGGAGGTAAAAGTTGCGGGGCAGGATTTGGCACTTGTGGGGCAGGATGTGGCACACGTTGGGCAGGAGGTGGCACTTGTATGGCGGGATGTTGAAGTTGTGGGGCGGGAGGTGGCCTTTGTGGGGCTGGAACTGGCTCTTGTGGGGCAGGAGGTGGAAGTTGTAGGGCAGGAAATGGCACTTGTGGGGCAGGAGGTGGCACTTGTGGGGCAAGAAATGGCACTTGTGCGGCAGGAGTTGGCACTTGTGGGTCAGGTGGTGGCACTTGTGGTGTGGGAGGTGGCACTTGTGGAATTGGAGTTGGCACTAGTGCGGCAGAAGGTGGAAGTTGTGGGGAAGTATTTGGCACTTGTGGGGCAAGAGGTGGAACTTGTGGGGCAGGAGGTGGCACTTGTGGGGCAGGAGGTGGTCCTTGTGGGACGAGAGGTGGCACTTGTTGGGCGAGAGGTGGAACTTATGGGGCGTTACGTGGAAGTTGTGGGGCGGGAGGTGGCTCTTTTGAGGCAGGATATGGCACTTGTGGACCAGGAGATGGAAGTTGTAGGGCGGGAGGTGGCACTTGTGGGGCAGGAGGTGGAAGTTGTGGAGCGGGAGGTGGCATTTGTGGGGCGAAAGGTGGCATTTGTGGGGCAGGAGGTTGCACTTGTGGGGCAGGAGGTGGCACTTGTGGGGCGGAAATTGGAACTTGTTGGGAGGGAAGAGGTACTTGTGGGGCAGGAAGTGGCTCTTGTCGGGCAGGAGCTGGCACTTGTGGGGCAGGAGGTTGCACTTGTGCGTCAGGAGGAGGAAGTTGGGCGGTCAGTGACACTTGTGGGGCAGGAGGTGGATTATTTGGGGGGGAGGTGGCAGTGGTGTGGCAAAATGTGGCACTTGTGGGGCAGGAGCTGGCACTTCAGGGGAATGAGCTGGCACTTGTAGGGCAGGAATTGGCACTTGTGGGGCAGGAGGTGGAACTTGTGGGGCAGGAAATGGCACCAGTGGGGTAGGATTTGGAACCTGTGGGGTAAGAAATGGCACTTGTTGGGCAGGAGGTGACACTTGTGGGGCGGAAGTGGAACTTGTTTGTCATGTGGCCACAATTGTTGGGCGGGAGGTGGCACTTATGGGGCAGGAGGTGGCAATTGTGGGGCGGGAGGTGGAAGTTGTGGGGCGGGAGGTGGCACCTGTGGGGCTTGAGGTGGATCTTTTTGTGCAGGAGGTGGCGCTTGTGGGGCTGGAGTTGGATGATGTGGAGCCGGAAATTTGTAGGGCACAGGTGGATGTTGTGGGGCATGATTAGGCACTTATGGGGCTGGAGGTGGCACTTGTGGGGCGGAAGTGGAACTTGTAAGACAGGAGGTGGAAATTGTTGTGGTGGGAGTTGGAAGTTGTGAGGCAGGAGGTGGCACTTGTGGGGCGGGAGATGTAACTTGTGGGGCAGGAGGTGGCACTTGTGGGGTGGGAGGTAGATGATGTGGGGCAGGAGGTGGCACTTGTGGAGCAGGAGTTGGAAGTTGCAGAACAGGATTTGGCAATTGTGGGGCAGGAGGTGGCACTTGTGTGGCGGGATGTTGAAGTTGTGGGGCGTGAGGTGGCATTTGTGGGGCTGGAACTGGCTCTTATGGGCCGTGAGGTAGAAGTTGTGGGGCAGAAAATGGCACTTGTGGGGCAGGAATCAGCACATGTGGGACAGGAGGTGGCATTGTGGGGCAGGAGCTGGCACTTCAGGGGAGTGAGCTGGCACTTGTAGGGCATGAATTGGCACTTGTGGTGCAGGGGGTGGATGATGTGGGGCAGGAGGTGGTCGTTGTGGGGCAGGAGGTGGCACTTGTGGGGCAGAAGGTGGATGATGTGGGACAGGACCTGGCACTTGTGGGGCATGAGCTGGCACATGTAGGGCAGGAATTGGCACTTGTGGGGCAGGAGGTGGCACTTGTTGGGTGGGAGGTGGACGATGTGGGGCAGGAGTTGGCACTTGTGGGGCAGGATGTGGCACACGTTGGGCAGGAGTCGGCATTTGTATGGCGGGATGTTGAAGTTGTGGGGCAGGAGGTGGCATTTGTGGGGCTGGAACTGGCTCTTGTGGGGCAGGAGGTGGAAGTTGAAGGGCAGGAAATGGCACTTGTGGGGCAGGAGGTGGCACTTGTGGGGCAAGAAATGGCACTTGTGCGGCAGGAGTGGGCACTTGTGGGTCAGGTGGTGGCACTTGTGGTGTGGGAGGTGGCACTTGTGGAATTGGAGTTGGCACTAGTGCGGCAGAAGGTGGAAGTTGTGGGGAAGTATTTGGCACTTGTGGGGCAAGAGGTGGCACTTGTAAGGCAGGAGGTGGTCCTTGTGGGACGAGAGGTGGCACTTGTTGGGCAGGAGGTGGAACTTATGGGGCGTTACGTGGAAGTTGTGGGGCGGGAGGTGGCACCTATGGAAATGGAGATGGCACTAGTGGGGCAGGTAGTGGCACTTGTGGGGTGGGATATGGAACTTATGGGGAAGGAGTTGACACTCCTTCAAGTGTCAACTTGAAGGAGTTTGTTTTTGGGGCAGGAGGTGGAAGTTGTGGGGCTGGACGTGGACCTTGTGGGGCGGGAGTTGGCATTTTGGGGAGGGTGGTGGCACTTGTTGGGCAGGAGGTGGCACTTGTGGGGCAGGAGTTGGCACTTGTGGGGCAGGAGGTGGAACTTATGGGACGTTACGTGGAAGTTGTGGGGCAGGACGTGGCTCTTTTTAGGCAGGAGGTGGAACTTGTGAGCCAGGAGATGGAAGTTGTAGGGCGGGAGGTGGCACTTGTGGGGCAGGAGGTGGAAGTTGTGGAGCGGGAGGTGGAAGTTGTAGGGCGGGAGGTGGCACTTGTGGGGCAGGAGGTTGCAGTTGTGTGTCAGGAGGAGGAAGTTGGGCGGTCAGTGACACTTGTGGGGCAGGAGCTGGCACTTCGGGGGAATGAGCTGGCACTTGTAGGGCAGGAATTGGCACTTGTGGCGCAGGGGGTGGATGATGTGGGGCAGGAGGTGGTCATTGTGGGGCAGGAGGTGGCACTTGTGAGCAGGAGGTGGATGATGAGGGGCAGGAGCTGGCACTTGTGAAGCATGAGCTGGCACTTGTGGGGCAGGAATTGGCACTTGTGGGGCAGGAGGTGGCACTTGTTGGATGGGAGGTGGTTGATATGGAGATGGAGGTGGCAATTGTGCGGTTCGAGGTGGCACTTGTGGAGCAGGAGATAAAAGTTGCGGGGCAGGAGTTGGCACTTGTGGGTCGGGAGGTGGCACTTGTGAGGCGGGAGGTGGCACTTGTGGGGCAAAATGCAACACTTGTGGGGCAGGAGTTATAACTTCTAAGGCACGAGGTGGAAGTTATGGAACAGAAGGTGGCACTTGTGGGGCGGGTGGTGGCACTTGTGGGCGGGATGTGGCACTTGTGGGGCGGGAGGTGGGACTTGTGGGGCCAGAGGTTGAGGTTGTGGTTCGGGAGGTGGCACTTGTGGAGCAGGAGCCTACACTTGTGGGGCAGAATGTGGCACTTGTAAGGCAGGACGTTGAAATTGTGGAGCAGGTTGTGGCACTTGTGGGGCAGGAGGTGGAAATTGTGGGGCAGGAGGTGGTAATGGTGGGGCAGGAGGTTGCACTTGTGGGCCAGGAGTTGGAAGTTGTGGGGCGGGAGAATGTGGAAGTTATGAGGCAGGAGGTGGAAGTTGTGAGGCAGGAGGTGGAAGTTGTGGTGCGGGAGGTGGAAGTTGTGGTGCGGGAGGTGGCACTTGTGGGGCGGGAGTTGGAAGTTGAGTGACGGGAGGTGGCACTTGTGGGGCAGGTTGTGGAAGTTGTGGGGCGGGAGGTTGCACTTGTGGGGCAGGAGGTGGCACTTGTAGGGTGGGAGGTGAATGATGTGGGGCAGGAATTGGCACTTGTGGGTCGGGAGGTGGCACTTGTGGAGCGGGAGGTGGCACTTGTGAAGCAAAATGCAACACTTGTGGGGCAGGAGTTATAACTTGTGGGCCAGGAGTTGGAAGTTGTGGGGCGGGATGTGGAAGTTGTAGGGCGGGAGGTGGCACTTGTGGGTCGGGAGTTGGAAGTTGAGTGACGGGAGGTGGCACTTGTGCAGCAGGTTGTGGAAGTTGTGGGGCGGGAGGTTGCACTTGTGAGACTGGAGGTGGCACTTGTGGGGCAGGAGGTGGAAGTTGTGGGGCAGGAGGTGGCATTTGTAAGGCGGGAAGTGGCACTTGTGGGGCAGAAATTGGCACTTATGGGGCAGGAGGTGGCACTTGTGGTGCGTGAGGTAGCACTGATGGGGCAGGAAATTGAGCTTTTGGGGCAGGAGATGGCACTTGTGGGGCGTAAGGTGGAAATTATGGGGCAGGAGGTGGAACTTGTGGAGCAGGAGGTGGTACTTGTGGGGCGGGAGGTTGGAGTTGTTGGGCAGGAGGTGGCATTTTGAGGCAGAAGGTGGCATTTGTATGTCAGGAGGTGGCAATTGTGGGGCAGGAGGTTGCACTTGTGTGTCAGGAGGAGGAAGTTGGTCAGTCAGTGACACTTGTGGGGCAGGAGGTGGATTATTTGGGGGGGAGGAGGCAGTGGTGTGGACAAATGTGGCACTTGTGGGGCATGAACTGGCACTTGTGGGGCAGGAATTGGCACTTGTGGGGCAGAAGGATGTCTTTGTCGGTCAGGAGGTGGCACTTGTGAGCAGGAAGTGGATGACGTAGTGCAGGAGCTGGCACTTGTGAAGCATGAACTGGCACTTGTGGGGCAGGAATTGGCACTTGTGGGGCAGGTGGTGGCACTTGTTGGGTGGGAGGTGGACGATGTGGGGCAGGAGGTGGCACTTGTGGAGCAGGAGGTGGAAGTTGCATTGCAGGATTTGGCATTTGTGGGTTGGGAGTTGGCACTTGTGGGGCATGAGGTGGAATTTGTGGGATGGTAGGTGGAACATGTGGGGCAGGAGCTGGCACTTGTGGGGCAGGATGTGGCACACGTTGCCAGGAGTCGTCACTTGTGTGGCGGGATGTTGAAGTTGTGGGGCGGGAGGTGGCACTTGTGGAAAAGGTATTGTCACTTTTGGGGGAGGAGGTGGATGATGTGGGGCAGGAGGTGTCACTTGTGGGGCAGGAGGATGTCTTTGTCGGTCAGGAGGTGGCACTTGTGGGGCAGGAAGTGGATGACGTAGTGCAGGAGCTGGCACTTGTGAAGCATGAGCTGGCACGTGTGGGGCAGGAAGTTGATGATGTGGGGCATGAGCTGGCATTTGTGAAGCATGAGCTGGCACTTGTGAAGCAGGAATTGGCACTTTTGGGGCAGGAGGTGGAACTTGTGGGGTGGGAGGTGGAATTTGTGGGGTGGTAGGTGAAACTTGTAAGGCAGGAGTTGGCACATGTGGGGGGGGAAATGGCACTTGGGGGCAGGAAATGGCACCAGTGGGGTAGGATTTGGAACCTGTGGGGTAAGAAATGGCACTTGTTGGGCAGGAGGTGGCACTTGTGGGGCGGAAGTGGAACTTGTTTGTCATGTGGCCACAATTGTTGGGCGGGAGGTGGCACTTGTGGGGCAGGAGGTGGCAATTGTGGGGCGGGAGGTGGAAGTTGTGGGGCGGGAGGTGGTCGTTGTGGGGCAGGAGGTGGCACTTGTGGGGCAGGAGGTGGAAGTTGAAGGACAGGACCTTGCACTTGTGGGGCATGAACTGGCACTTGTTTGGCAGGAGGTGGAAATTGTGGGGCTGTAGGTGTGACTTGTGGTGCAGGAAGTGGAACTTCTGGGGCAGGAGGTGGCGATAGAGGGGCAGGAAGTGGCACTTTTGGGGCGGGAGTTGGCACTTGTGGGGCAGGAGGCTGGACTAATATGGCAGGAGGTGGCATTGTGGGGAGGGAGGTGGCAGGTTTTGGGCAGGAGGTGGCACTTGTGGGGCAGGAGGTGGATGATGAGGGGCAGGAGCTGGCACTTGCGAAGCATGAGCTGGCACTTGGGGGGCTGGAATTGGCAGTTGTGCGGCGGGAGTTGGCACTTGTGGGGCGGGAGTTGGCACTTGTGGGGCGGGAGTTGGCACTTGTGGGGCGGGAGTTGGCACTTGTGGGGTGGGAGTTGGCACTTGTGGGGCAGGAGGTGGCACTTTTGGGGCGGGAGGTGGCACTTGTGGGCGGGAGGCTGAATTTGTGGAGAGGGAGGTGGCACTTATGGGGCGGGAGGTGGCACTAGTGGGGCGAGAGGTGGCACATGTGGGGCAGGAGCTGGCACTTGCATGGCAGGAGGTGGCACTTGTGGGTCGGGAGGTGGCACTTGTGGGTCGGGAGGTGGCACTAGTGGGGCAGGAGGTGGCACTTGTTGGGCAGGAGTTGGCACTTGTGAGGCAGGAGGTGTCAGTTGTTTGGCGGGAGTTCGCACTTGTGGGTCGCAAGGTGGAAGTTGTGGGGCAGGAGGTGGCACTTGTGGGTCGGGAGGTGGAAGTTGTGAAGCAGGAGGTGGCACTTGTGGGGAAGGAGGAGGCACTTGTATGGCAGGAATTGGAACTTGTGGTGTGGGATGGGGTACTTGTGGGGAAGGAAGTGGCTCTTGTGGGGCGGGATGTGGCACTTGTGGGGCAGGAGGTGGATGATGTTAGGCTGGAGCTGGCGCTTGTGAAGCATGTGCTGGCACTTGTGGGGCAGGAATTGGCACTTGTTGTGCAGGAGGTGGCACTTATGGGTTTGGAGGTGGATGATGTGCGGCAGGAGGTGACACATGTGGGGCAGGAGATGACACTTCTGGGGCAGGAGGTGGAAGTTGTGGGGCAGGATTTGGTACTTGTGGGGTGGGAGATGGCACTTGTGGGGCTGGAGGTGGCACTTGTGGGGCGGGAGGTGGCACTAGTGGGGCAAGACTTGGGACTTGTGGTGCAGGAGATATCACACGTTGGGCAGGAGTTGGCACTTCTGTGGCGGGAGGCTGAAGTTGTGGTGTGGGAGGTGGCACCTGTTGGGCATGTAGTGGCACTTGTGGGGTGGGATTTTTCACTTGTTTGTCATGTGGCCACAATTGTTGGGCGGGAGGTGGCACTTGTGGGGCAGGAGGTGGATGATGAGGGGCAGGAGCTGGCACTTGTGAAGCATGAGCTGGCACTTGTGGGGCAGGAATTGGCACTTGTGCGGCAGGTGGTGGCACTTGTTGGATGGGAGGTGGATGATGTGGGGCAGGAGGTGGAACTTGTGGAGCAGGATGTGGACGTTGCGTGGCAGGATTTGGCACTTGTGGGGTGGGAGGTGGAACTTGTGGGGCAGGAGGTGGCACTTGTGGCGTGGTAGGTGGCACTTGTGGGGCAGGAGCTGGCACTTGTGGGGAGGGATGTGGCACTTGTGGGGCAGGAGTTGGCACTTGTGGGGCTGGAGGTGGCACTTGTGGGGCAGGAGGTGGATGATGTGGGGCAGGAGTTGGCACTTGTGGAGCAGGAGGTAAAAGTTGCGGGGCAGGATTTGGCACTTGTGGGGCAGGATGTGGCACACGTTTGGCAGGAGGTGGCACTTGTATGGCGGGATGTTGAAGTTGTGGGGCGGGAGGTGGCATTTGTGGGGCTGGAACTGGCTCTTGTGGGGCAGGAGGTGGAAGTTGTAGGGCAGGAAATGGCACTTGTGGGGCAGGAGGTGGCACTTGTGGGGCAAGAAATGGCACTTGTGGGGCAGGAGTTGGCACTTGTGGGTCAGGTGGTGGCACTTGTGGTGTGAGAGGTGACACTTGTGGAATTGGAGTTGGCACTAGTGCGGCAGAAGGTGGAAGTTGTGGAGAAGTATTTGGCACTTGTGGGGCAAGAGGTGGAACTTGTGGGGCAGGAGGTGGTCCTTGTGGGACGAGAGGTGGCACTTGTTGGGCAGGAGGTGGAACTTATGGGGCGTTACGTGGAAATTGTGGGGCGGGAGGTGGCACATATGGAAATGGAGATGGCACTAGTAGGGCAGGTAGTGGCACTTGTGGGGCGGGATATGGAACTTATGGGGCAGGAGTTGACACTCCTGCCCCATAAGTTTTTGTTTTTGGGGCAGGAGGTGGAAGTTGTGGGGCTGGACATGGCACTTGTGGGGCAGGAGTTGGCACTTGTGGGTCAGGTGGTGGCACTTGTGGTGTGGGAGGTGGCACTTGTGGAATTGGAGTTGGCACTAGTGCGGCAGAAGGTGGAAGTTGTGGGGAAGTATTTGGCACTTGTGCGGCAAGAGGTGGCACTTGTGGGGCAGGAGGTGGTCCTTGTGGGACGAGAGGTGGCACTTGTTGGGCAGGAGGTGGAACTTATGGGGCGTTACGTAGAAGTTGTGGGGCGGGAGGTGGCACCTGTGGAAATGGAGGTGGCACTAGTGGGGCAGGTAGTGGCACTTGTGGGGCGGGATATGGAACTTATGGGGCAGGAGTTGACACTTTGGGGGCAGGAGGTGGATGTTGTGGGGCTGGACGTGGCACTTGTGGGGCGGGAGTTGGCATTTTGGGGAGGGTGGTGGCACTTGTTGGGCAGGAGGTGGCACTTGTGGGGCAGGAGGTGGCACTTGTGGGGCAGGAGGTGGCACTTGTGGGGCAGGAGGTGGTCCTTGTGGGACGAGAGGTGGCACTTGTTGGGCAGGAGGTGGAACTTATGGGGCGTCACGTGGAAGTTGTGGGGCGGGAGGTGGCTCTTTTGAGGCAGGAGGTGGAACTTGTGAGCCAGGAGATGGAAGTTGTAGGGCAGGAGGTGGCTCTTGTGGGGCGGGAGGTGGCACTTGTGGGTCGGGAGGTGGCACTACTGGGGCAGGAGGTGGAAGTTGTGGAGTGGGAGGTGGAAGTTGTGGAGCGGGAGGTTGCACTTGTGTGTCAGGAGGATGAAGTTGGGCGGTCAGTGACACTTGTGGGGCAGGAGGTGGATTATTTGGGGGGAAGGTGGCAGTGGTGTGGACAAATGTGGCACTTGTGGGGCAGGAGCTGGCACTTCAGGGGAATGAGCTGGCACTTGTAGGGCAGGAATTGGCACTAGTAAGGCAGGAGGTGGAACTTGTGGGGCGGGATGTGGCACTTGTGGGATGCGAGGCGGCTCTTGTGGGGCAGGAGGAGGCACTTGTGGGGCAGTAGGAGGCACTTGTAAGGCAGGAGGAGGAACTTGTGGGGCAGGAGGTGGCACTTGTGGTGCGGAAGGTGGAACTTGTGGGGCGGGAGGTGACACTTGTGGGTCAGGAGTTGGATTTGTGGGGCGGGTTGTGGCACTTGTGGGGCGGGAGGTGGCACTTGTGGGTCAGGAGGAGGCATTTGTGAGGCAGGAGGTGGATGATGTGGGGCAGGAGGTGGCACTTGTGGGGAAGTAGGTAGCACTTGTGGGGCAGGAAGTGGCACATGTGTGGCAGGAGGTGGCTCTTGTGGGGCAGGAGGAGGCACTTGTGGGGCAGGAGGAGGCACTTGTGTGGCAGGAGGAGGAACCTGTGGGGAAGTAGGTAGCACTTGTGGGGCAGGAGGAGGCACTTGTGGGGCACGAGGTGGCACTTGTGGGGCAGGAGTTGGCACTTGTGGGGCAGGAGGTGGCACTTGTGGGGCAGGAGGAGGCACTTGTGGGGCAGGAGGAGGCACTTGTGGGGCAGGAGGAGGCACTTGTGGGGAAGTAGGTAGCACTTGTGGGGCAGGAGGAGGCACTTGTGGGGCAGAAGGAGGAAGTTGGGCGGTCAGTGACGCTTGTGGGGCAGGAGGTGGATTATTTGGGGGGGAGGTGGCAGTGGTGTGGCAAAATGTGGCACTTGTGGGGCAGGAGCTGGCACTTCAGGGGAATGAGCTGGCACTTGTAGGGCAGGAATTGGCACTTGTAAGGCAGGAGGTGGAACTTGTGGGGCGGGATGTGGCACTTGTGGGATGCGAGGCGGCACTTGTGGGGCAGGAGGTTGCACTTGTGGGGCAGGAGGAGGCTGTTGTTGGGCGGGAGGTGGGACTTGTGTAACAAGAGGTGGAAATTGTGCGGTGGGATGTGGCACTTGTGGGGCAAGGGGTGGCACTTGTGGGGCGGGATGTGGCAGTTGTGGGACAGATGATGACACCTGTGGGGCGGGAGGTGGATGTTTTGGGGAAGGAGGTTGAAGTTGTGAGGAGGGATGTGGCACTTGTGGGGCGGGAGGTGGCACTAGTGGGGCAGGAGTTGGCACTTGTGGGGCAGGAAATGTTACTTGTGGGGCAAGAAGTGGCTCTTGAAGGGCAGGAGGTGGCACTTGTGGGGCAGGAGTTAATTCTTGTGGATCTGGAGGTGGCACTTGTGGGCCTGGAGGTTGCACTTGTGAGGCGGGAGGTGGAAGTTGTGGGGCGGGTGGTGGCAGTTGTGGGGCTGGAGGTATCACTTGTGCCGCAGGAAGTGGCACTTGTGGGGAGGAGGTGACACTTGAGGGGCAGGAGCTGGCACTTGTGGGGCAGAAGTTGGTACATGTGGGTCGGGAGTTGGCACTTGTGGTGCGGGAGGTGGCACTTGTGGTGCGGGAGGTGGAACTTGTGGGGCGGGAGGTGGCACTTGTGGGTCAGGAGTTGGATTTGTGGGGCGGGTTGTGGCACTTGTGGGGCGGGAGGTGGCATCTGTGGGGCGTGAGGTGGAAGTTGTGGGGCAGCAGGTGGCAATTGTGGGTCAGGAGGAGGCATTTGTGAGGCAGGAGGTGGATGATGTGGGGCAGGAGGTGGCACTTGTGGGGAAGTAGGTAGCACTTGTGGGGCAGGAAGTGGCACTTGTGTGGCAGGAGGTGGCACTTGTGGGGCAGGAGGAGGCACTTGTGGGGCAGGAGGATACACTTGTGGGGCAGGAGGAGGCACTTGTGGGGCAGGAGGAGGCACTTGTGGGGCAGGAGGTGGCACTTGTGGGGCAGGAGGTGGCACTTGTGGGGCAGGAGGAGGCACTTGTGGGGCAGGAGGAGGCACTTGTGGGGCAGGAGGAGGCACTTCTGGGGAAGTAGGTAGCACTTGTGGGGCAGGAGGAGGCACTTGTGGGGCAGGAGGAGGCACTTGTGGGGCAGGAGGTGGCACTTGTGTGGCAGGAGGTGGCACTTGTGGGGCATGAAGTGGCACTTGTGGGGCAGGAAGTGGCACTTGTGTGGCAGGAGGTGGCACTTGTGGGGCAGGAGGAGGCACTTGTGGGGCAGGAGGAGGCACTTGTGGGGCAGGAGGTGGCACTTGTGGGGCAGGAGGTGGCACTTGTGGGGCAGGAGGAGGCACTTGTGGGGCAGGAGGAGGCACTTGTGGGGCAGGAGGAGGCACTTCTGGGGAAGTAGGTAGCACTTGTGGGGCAGGAGGAGGCACTTGTGGGGCAGGAGGAGGCACTTGTGGGGCAGGAGGTGGCACTTGTGTGGCAGGAGGTGGCACTTGTGGGGCAGGAGGAGGCACTTGTGGGGCAGGATGAGGCACTTGTGGGGAAGTAGGTAGCACTTGTGGGGCAGGAGGAGGCACTTGTGGGGCAGGAGGAGGCACTTGTGGGGCAGGAGGTGGCACTTGTGGTGCGGAAGGTGGAACTTGTGGGGCGGGAGGTGGCACTTGTGGGTCAGGAGTTGGATTTGTGGGGCGGGTTGTGGCACTTGTGGTGCAGGAGGTGGCACTTGTGGGGCGTGAGGTGGAAGTTGTGGGGCGGCAGGTGGCAATTGTCGGTCAGGAGGAGGCATTTGTGAGGCAGGAGGTGGATGATGTGGGGCAGGAGGTGGCACTTGTGGGGAAGTAGGTAGCACTTGTGGGGCAGGAAGTGGCACATGTGTGGCAGGAGGTGGCACTTGGGGGCAGGAGGAGGCACTTGTGGGGCTGGAGGAGGCACTTGTGGGGAAGTAGGTAGCACTTGTGGGGCAGGAGGTGGCACTTGTGGGGCAGGAGGAGGCACTTGTGGGGCAGGAGGAGGCACTTGTGGGGAAGTAGGTAGCACTTGTGGGGCAGGAGGAGGCACTTGTGGGGCAGGAGGAGGAAGTTGGGCAGTCAGTGACGCTTGTGGGGCAGGAGGTGGATTATTTGGGGGGGAGGTGGCAGTGGTGTGGCAAAATGTGGCACTTGTGGGGCAGGAGCTGGCACTTCAGGGGAATGAGCTGGCACTTGTAGGGCAGGAATTGGCACTTGTAAGGCAGGAGGTGGAACTTGTGGGGCGGGATGTGGCACTTGTGGGATGCGAGGCGGCACTTGTGGGGCAGGAGGTTGCACTTGTGGGGCAGGAGGAGGCTGTTGTTGGGCGGGAGGTGGGACTTGTGTAACAAGAGGTGGAAATTGTGCTTTGGGATGTGGCACTTGTGTGGCAGGAGGTGGCACTTGTGAGGCGGGAGGTGGAAGTTGTGGGGCGGGTGGTGGCAGTTGTGGGGCTGGAGGTATCAATTGTGCGGCAGGAAGTGGCACTTGTGGGGAGGAGGTGACGCTTGAGGGGCAGGAGCTGGCACTTGTGGGGCAGAAGTTGGTACATGTGGGTCGGGAGTTGGCACTTGTGGGGCAGGAGGTGGCACTTGTGGTGCGGGAGGTGGAACTTGTGGGGCGGGAGGTGGCACTTGTGAGGCGTGAGGTGGAAGTTGTGGGGCGGCAGGTGGCAATTGTGGGTCAGGAGGAGGCATTTGTGAGGCAGGAGGTGGATGATGTGGGGCCGGAGGTGGCACTTGTGGGGAAGTAGGTAGCACTTGTGGGGCAGGAAGTGGCACTTGTGTGGCAGGAGGTGGCACTTGTGGGGCAGGAGGAGGCACTTGTGGGGCAGGAGGAGGCACTTGTGTGGCAGGAGGAGGCACTTGTGGGGAAGTAGGTAGCACTTGTGGGGCAGGAGGAGGCACTTGTGGGGCAGGAGGTGGCACTTGTGGGGCAGGAGGTGGCACTTGTGTGGCAGGAGGAGGCACTTGTGGGGCAGGAGGAGGCACTTGTGGGGAAGTAGGTAGCACTTGTGGGGCAGGAGGAGGCACTTGTGGGGCAGGAGGAGGCACTTGTGGGGCAGGAGGTGGCACTTGTGGGGCAGGAGGTGGCACTTGTGGGGCAGGAGGAGGCACTTGTGGGGCAGGAGGAGGCACTTGTGGGGAAGTAGGTAGCACTTGTGGGGCAGGAGGAGGCACTTGTGGGGCAGGAGGAGGCACTTGTGGGGCAGGAGGTGGCACTTGTGGTGCGGAAGGTGGAACTTGTGGGGCGGGAGGTGGCACTTGTGGGTCAGGAGTTGGATTTGTGGGGCGGGTTGTGGCACTTGTGGGGCGGGAGGTGGCACTTGTGGGGTGTGAGGTGGATGTTGTGGGGCGGCAGGTGGCAATTGTGGGTCAGGAGGAGGCATTTGTGAGGGAGGAGGTGGATGATGTGGGGCAGGAGGTGGCACTTGTGCGGCAGGAGGTGGCACTTGTGGGGCAGGAAGTGGCACTTGTGGGGCAGGAGGTGACACTTGTGGGGAAGGAGGTGGCACTTGTGGGGCAGGAAGTGGCACTTGTGGGGCAGAAGTTGGCACATGTGGGTCGGGAGGTGGCACTTGTGTTGCGGGAGGTGGAACTTGTGGGGCGGGAGGTGGAACTTGTGGGTCAGGAGTTGGATTTGTGGGGCGGGTTGTGGCACTTGTGGGGCGGGAGGTGGCACTTGTGGGGCGTGAGGTGGAAGTTGTGGGGCGGCAGGTGGCAATTGTGGGTCAGGAGGAGGCATTTGTGAGGCAGGAGGTGGATGATGTGGGGCAGGAGGTGGCACTTGTGGGGAAGTAGGTAGCACTTGTGGGGCAGGAAGTGGCACTTGTGGGGCAGGAGGTGGCACTTGTGTGGCAGGATGAGGCACTTGTGGGGCAGGAGGAGGCTGTTGTTGGGTGGGAAGTGGAAGTTGTGGGGTGGGAGGTGGCACTTGTGGGGCTGGATGTGGAAGTTGTGTGGCAGGATTTGACACTTCTGGGGCTGCAGGTGGCACTTGTGGGGTGGGTGGTAGAACTTGTGGGGGGTGAGGTGTAACTTGTGGAGCGGGAGGTGACAACTGTGGGACAGGAGGAGGCACTTGTGGGTCGGGAGGTGGCACTTTTAAGGCGGGAGGTGGCAGTTGTGGGGCGGGAGGTGGAAGTTGTGCGGCACGATTTAGCACTTGTGTGGCTGGAGGCGGCACTTGTGGGGCGGGATTTGGCACTTGTGGGGTGGGAAATGGAACTTGTGGGGCAGCACGTGGCACTAGTTGAGCAGGAGGTGGGGCGGGAGGTGAATGATATGAGGCAGGAGGTAGCGGTTGTGGGGCAGGAGGTGGCACTTATGGGGCAGGAGATGGAATTTGTTGTGCAGTAGGTGGCACTTGTGGAGTGGGAGATGGAAGTTGTGGGGCAGGAGGTGACACTTGTGGGGCGGTTGGTGGATGATGTGGGGCAGGAGTTGGCACTTGTGGGGTAAGGGTTGGCACTTGTGGGGTGGGATGAGGCACTTGTGGGGCGGGGGGTGGCAATTGCTGGGTGGGAAGTGGCAGTTGTGTGGCAGTAGGTTGAAGGTTTGGGGCAGGAGTTGGCACTTGTGGGGTGGAAGGTAAGAAGATTTGGGGTGTGACGTGGAAGTAGTGGGGCGGGAGGTGGCATTTGTGGGGCGGGAGGTGGCACTTGTGTGGCTGGAGGTTGAGGTTGTGGGGCGAGAGGTAGCACTTGTGGGGCAGGAGCCGGCACTTGTGGGGCAGGACGCGACAAATGTGGTGCAGGAAATGGCACTTGTGGGGCAGGAGTTGGCACTTGTGGGTCAGGTGGTGGCACATGTGGGGCGGGGGTCGACGTTGTGGGGCAAGAGGTGTAACTTGTGGGGCAGGAGGTGGCTATAGAGGGGCGGGAGGTGGCACTTGTGGGGCAGGAGATGGCACTTGTGGAGCAGGAGGTGGAAGTTGCACGTCAGGATTTGGCACTTGTGGGGCGGGAGATGGCACTTGTGGGGCGGGAGATGGCACTTGTGGGGCGGGAGATGGCACTTGTGTGTCCAGAGGTTAAACTTGTGGGTTGGGAGGTGGCACTTGTGGGGCAGGAGGTGGCAAATGTGGTGCAGGAAATGGCACTTGTGGGGCAGGAGTTGGCACATGTGGGATAGGAGGTGGCACTTGTGGGTCAGGAGGTGGATGATGTGGGGCAGGAGCTGGCAATTGTGAAGCATGAGCTGGCACTTTTAGGGCTGGAATTGGCACTTGTGCCACAGGAGGTGGCACTTGTGGGGTGGGAGGTGGATGATGTGGGGCAGGAGGTGGAAGTTGCGTGGCAGGATTTGGCCCTTGTGGGGCGGGAGATGGCACTTGTGGGGCAGGACGTGGCACTTGTGGAGCGGGAGGGGGCACTTGTGGGGCCTGAGGTGGCACTTGTAGGGCAGGAGGTGGCATTTGTGGGGCGGGAGGTGGAAGTTGTGATGCAGGAGGTGGTACATGTGGGGTGGGAGGTGGAAGTTGTGATGCAGGAGGTGGTACATGTGGGGCGGGAGGTGGAAGTTGTGATGCAGGAGGTGGTACATGTGGGGCGGGAGGTGGAAGTTGTGATGCAGGAGGTGGTACATGTGGGGCGGGAGGTGGAAGTTGTGATGCAGGAGGTGGTACATGTGGGGCGGGAGGTGGAAGTTGTGATGCGGGAGGTGGAACTTGTGGGGCGGGAGGTGGAAGTTGTGATGCAGGAGGTGGTACATGTGGGGCGGGAGGTGGAAGTTGTGATGCAGGAGGTGGTACATGTGGGGCGGGAGGTGTAAGTTGTGATGCAGGAGGTGGTACATGTGGGGCGGGAGGTGTAAGTTGTGATGCAGGAGGTGGTACATGTGGGGCGGGAGGTGTAAGTTGTGATGCAGGAGGTGGTACATGTGGGGCGGGAGGTGGAAGTTGTGATGCAGGAGGTGGTACATGTGGGGCGGGAGGTGGAAGTTGTGATGCAGGAGGTGGTACATGTGGGGCGGGATGTGGCACTCGTGAGCAGGGAGGTGGCACTTGTGGAACTTGTAGCAGGTGTAACTTGTCGGGCAGGAGGCGGCTCTTGTGGGGCTGGAGATTGATGTTGTGGGTCAGGAGGTGGCACTTGTGGGGCAGGAGGTGGATGATGAGGGGCTGGAGCTGGCACTTGTGAAGCATGAGCTGGTACTTGTGGGGCAGGAATTGGCACTTGTGGGGCAGGAGGTGGCACTTGTTGGATGGGAGGTGGTTGATATGGGGAAGGAGGTGGCAATTGTGCGGTTCGAGGTGGCACTTGTGGAGCAGGAGATGGAAGTTGCAGGGCAGGAGTTGGCACTTGTGGGTCGGGAGGTGGCACTTGTGAGGCGGGAGGTGGCACTTGTGGGGCAAAATGCAACACTTGTGGGGCAGGAGTTATAACTTCTAAGGCAGGAGGTGGAAGTTGTGGAACAGAAGGTGGCACTTGTGGGGCAGGATGTGGCACTTGTGGGGCAGGATGTGGCACTTGTGGGGCGGGAGGTGGGACTTGTGGGGCCAGAGGTTGAGGTTGTGGTTCGGGAGGTGGCACTTGTGGAGCAGGAGCCTACACTTGTGGGGCAGAATGTGGCACTTGTAAGGCAGGACGTTGAAATTGTGGAGCAGGTTGTGGCACTTGTGGGGCAGGAGGTGGAAATTGTGGGGCAGGAGGTGGTAATGGTGGGGCAGGAGGTCGCACTTGTGGGCCAGGAGTTGGAAGTTGTGGGGTGGGATGTGGAAGTTGTAGGGCGGGAGGTGGCACTTGTGGGGCGGGAGTTGGAAGTTGAGTGACGGGAGGTGGCACTTGTGGGGCAGGTTGTGGAAGTTGTGGGGCGGGAGGTTGCACTTGTGAGACAGGAGGTGGCACTTGTGGGGCAGGAGGTGGAAGTTGTGAGGCAGGAGGTGGCACTTGGGCAGATTGTGTCACTCGTGGGCAGGGAGGTTGCACTTGTGGGGCAGGAGGTGAAAGTTGTGGGGCAGGAGGTGGCACTTGTGGTGCGGGAGGTGGCACTGATGAGGCAGGAAATTGAGCTTTTGGGGCAGGAGATGGCACTTGTGGGGCGTAAGGTGGAACTTATGGGGCAGGAGGTGGAACTTGTGGAGCAGGAGGTTGTACTTGTGGGGCGGGAGGTTGGAGTTGTTGGGCAGGAGGTGGCATTTGTGTGGCAGGAGGTGGCATTTGTGTGGCAGGAGGTGGCAATTGTGGGGCAGGAGTTGGAAATTGTTGGGCAGGAGGTGGAAGTTATGGGGCAGGGTTTGGCAGTTGTAGGGCGGGAGGTGGCACTTGTGGGCCAGGAGGTGGAAGTTGTAGGGCAGGAGGTGGCACTTGTGGGGCGGGAGGTGGCACTTCTGGGGCAGGAAATTGAACTTTTAGGGCAGGAGGTGGAACTTGTGCAGAAGGAGGTGGTACTTGTTGGGCGGAAATTGGAACTTGTTGGGAGGGAAGAGGTACTTGTGGGGCAGGAGCTGGCACTTGTGGGGCAGGAGCTGGCACTTGTGGGTCAGGAGGAGGAAGTTGGTCAGTCAGTGACACTTGTGGGTCAGGAGGTGGATTATTTGGGAGGGGAGGTGGCAGTGGTGTGGACAAATTTGGCACTTGTGGGGCAGGAATTGGCACTTGTGGGGCAGGTGGTGGCACTTGTTGGGTGGGAGGTGGACGATGTGGGGCAGGAGGTTGCACTTTTGGGGCAGGAGGTGGCACTTGTGGGGTGGAAATTGGAACTTGTTGGGAGGGAAGAGGTACTTGTGGGGCAGAAGGTGGATGATGTGGGGCAGGAGCTGGCAATTGTGAAGCATGAGCTGGCACTTTTGGGGCAGGAATTGTCAGTTGTGCGGCAGGAGCTGGCACTTGTGGGGCAGGATGTGGCACACGGGCAGGAGTTGGCACTTGTGTGGCGGGATGTTGAAGTTGTGGGGCGGGAGGTGGCACTTGTGGAACAGGTATTGTCACTTGTGGGGGAGGAGGTGGATGATGTGGGGCAGGAGGTGGCCCCTGTGGGGCAAGAGGTGGCACTTGTGGGGCATGAGCTGGCACTTGTGGGGCAGGAAGTTGATGATGTGGGGCATGAGCTGGCATTTGTGAAGCATGAGCTGGCACTTGTGAAGCAGGAATTGGCACTTGTGGGGCAGGAGGTGGAACTTGTGGGGTGGGAAGTGGAATTTGTGGGGTGGGAGGTGAAACTTGTAAGGCAGGAGTTTGCACATGTGGGGGGGGAAATGGCACTTGTGGGGCAGGAAATGGCACCAGTGCGGTAGGATTTGGAACCTGTGGGGTAAGAAATGGCACTTGTTCAGCAGGAGGTGGCACTTGTGGGGCGGAAGTGGAACTTGTTTGTCATGTGGCCACAATTGTTGGGCGGGAGGTGGCAGTTGTGGGGCAGGAGGTGGCAATTTTGGGGCGGGAGGTGGATGATGTGGGGCAGGAGGTGGCACTTGTGGGGCGGAAATTGGAACTTGTTGGGAGGGAAGAGGTACTTGTGGGGCAGGAAGTGGCTCTTGTGGGGCAGGAGCTGGCACATGTGGGTCAGGAGGAGGAAGTTGGTCAGTCAGTGACACTTGTGGGGCAGGAGGTGGATTATTTCGGGGGGGAGGTGGCAGCGGTGTGGACAAATGTGGCACTTGTGGGGCATGAACTGGCACTTGTGGGGCAGGAATTGCCACATGTGGGGCAGGTGGTGGCACTTGTTGGGTGGGAGGTGGACGATGTGGGGCAGGATGTTGCACTTGTGGGGCAGGAGGTGGCACTTGTGGGGTGGAAATTGGAACTTGTTGGGAGGGAAGAGGTACTTGTGGGGCAGGAAGTGGGTCTTGTCGGGCAGGAGCTGGCACTTGTGGGGCAGGAGGTTGCACTTGTGGAGCAGGAGGAGGAAGTTGGTCAGTGAGTGACACTTGTGGGGCAGGAGGTGGATTAGTTGTTTGGGAGGAGGCTGTGGTGTGGACAAATGTGGCACTTGTGGGGCATGAACTGGCACTTGTGGGGCAGGAATTGGCACTTGTGGGGCAGGAATTGGCACTTGTGGGGCAGGAGGATGTCTTTGTCGGTCAGGATTTGGCACTTGTGGGGCAGGAAGTGGATGACGTAGTGCAGGAGCTGGCACTTGTGAAGCATGAGCTGGCACATGTGGGGCAGGAAGTTGATGATGTGGGGCATGAGCTGGCATTTGTGAAGCATGAGCTGGCACTTGTGAAGCAGGAATTGGCACTTTTGGGGCAGGAGGTGGAACTTGTGGGGTGGGAGGTGGAATTTGTGGGGTGGGAGGTGAAACTTGTAAGGCAGGAGTTGGCACATGTGGGGGGGGAAATGGCACTTGTGGGGCAGGAAATGGCACCAGTGGGGTAGGATTTGGAACCTGTGGGGTAAGAAATGGCACTTGTTGGGCAGGAGGTGGCACTTGTGGGGCGGAAGTGGAACTTGTTTGTCATGTGGCCACAATTGTTGGGCGGGAGGTGGCAGTTGTGGGGCAGGAGGTGACAATTGTGGGGCGGGAGGTGGAAGTTGTGGGGCAGGAGGTGGCACTTGTGGGGCAGGAGGTGGCACTTGTGGGGCAGGAGGTGGCACTTGTGAGGCGGAAATTGGAACTTGTTGGGAGGGAAGAGGTACTTGTGGGGCAGGAAGTGGCTCTTGTCGGGCAGGAGCTGGCACTTGTGGGGCAGGAGGTTGCACTTGTGGGTCAGGAGGATGAAGTTGGGCGGTCAGTGACACTTGTGGGGCAGGAGGTGGATTATTTGGGAAGGGAGGTGGCAGTGGTGTGGCAAAATGTGGCACTTGTGGGGCAGGAGCTGGCACTTCAGGGGAATGAGCTGGCACTTGTAGGGCAGGAATTGGCACTTGTGGGGAAGGAGGTGGATGATGTGGGGCAGGAGGTGGTCGTTGTGGGGCAGGAGGTGGCACCTGTGGGGCAGGAGGTGGAAGTTGAAGGACAGGACCTTGCACTTGTGGGGCATGAACTGGCACTTGTTGGGCAGGAGGTGGCACTTGTGGGGCGGAAGTGGAACTTGTAAAACAGGAGGTGGAAATTGTGGGGCTGTAGGTGTGACTTGTGGTGCAGGAAGTGGAACTTCTGGGGCAGGAGGTGGCGATAGAGGGGCAGGAAGTGACACTTTTGGGGCGGGATGTGGCACTTGTTTGGAAGGAGGTGGGACTTTTGGGGCGGGAGTTGGCACTTGTGGGGGAGGAGGCTGCACTAATATGGCAGGAGGTGGCATTGTGGGGAGGGAGGTGGCAGGTTTTGGGCAGGAGGTGGCACTTGTGGGGCAGGAGGTGGATGATGAGGGGCAGGAGCTGGCACTTGTGAAGCATGAGCTGGCACTTGTGGGGCTGGAATTGGCAGTTGTGCGGCAGGAGTTGGCACTTGTGGGGCGGGAGTTGGCACTTGTGGGGCGGGAGTTGGCACTTGTGGGGCGGGAGTTGGCACTTGTGGGGCGGGAGTTAGAACTTGTGGGGCGGGAGGTGGCACTTGTGGGGAGCGATGTGGCAATTGTGGGCGGGAGGCTGAATTTGTGGAGAGGGAGGTGGCACTTATGGGGCGGGAGGTGGCACTAGTGGGGCGAGAGGTGGCACATGTGGGGCAGGAGCTGGCACTTGCACGGCAGGAGGTGGAACTGGCGGGGCAGGAGGTGGCACTTGTGGGTCGGGAGGTGGCACTAGTGGGGCAGGAGGTGGCACTTGTTGGGCAGGAGTTGGCACTTGTGAGGCAGGAGGTGTCAGTTGTTTGGCGGGAGTTCGCACTTGTGGGTCGCAAGGTGGAAGTTGTGGGGCAGGAGGTGGCACTTGTGGGTCGGGAGGTGGAAGTTGTGAAGCAGGAGGTGGCACTTGTGGGGAAGGAGGAGGCACTTGTATGGCAGGAATTGGAACTTGTGGTGTGGGATGGGGTACTTGTGGGGAAGGAAGTGGCTCTTGTGGGGCGGGATGTGGCACTTGTGGGGCAGGAGGTGGATGATGTTAGGCTGGAGCTGGCGCTTGTGAAGCATGTGCTGGCACTTGTGGGGCAGGAATTGGCACTTGTTGTGCAGGAGGTGGCACTTATGGGTTTGGAGGTGGATGATGTGCGGCAGGAGGTGACATATGTGGGGCAGGAGATGACACTTCTGGGGCAGGAGGTGGAAGTTGTGGGGCAGGATTTGGTACTTGTGGGGCAGGAGGTGGCACTTGTGGCGTGGTAGGTGGCACTTGTAGGGCAGGAGCTGGCACTTGTGGGGAGGGATGTGGCACTTGTGGGGCAGGAGTTGGCACTTGTGGGGCTGGAGGTGGCACTTGTGGGGCAGGAGGTGGATGATGTGGGGCAGGAGTTGGCACTTGTGGAGCAGGAGGTAAAAGTTGCGGGGCAGGATTTGGCACTTGTGGGGCAGGATGTGGCACACGTTTGGCAGGAGGTGGCACTTGTATGGCGGGATGTTGAAGTTGTGGGGCGGGAGGTGGCATTTGTGGGGCTGGAACTGGCTCTTGTGGGGCAGGAGGTGGAAGTTGTAGGGCAGGAAATGGCACTTGTGGGGCAGGAGGTGGCACTTGTGGGGCAAGAAATGGCACTTGTGGGGCAGGAGTTGGCACTTGTGGGTCAGGTGGTGGCACTTGTGGTGTGGGAGGTGGCACTTGTGGAATTGGAGTTGGCACTAGTGCGGCAGAAGGTGGAAGTTGTGGGGAAGTATTTGGCACTTGTGGGGCAAGAGGTGGCACTTGTGGGGCAGGAGGTGGTCCTTGTGGGATGAGAGGTGGCACTTGTTGGGCAGGAGGTGGAACTTATGGGGCGTTACGTGGAAGTTGTGAGGCGGGAGGTGGCACCTGTGGAAATGGAGATGGCACTAGTGGGGCAGGTAGTGGCACTTGTGGGGCGGGATATGGAACTTATGGGGCAGGAGTTGACACTTTTGGGGCAGGAGGTGGAAGTTGTGGGGCTGGACGTGGCACTTGTGGGGCGGGAGTTGGCATTTTGAGGAGGGTGGTGGCACTTGTTGGGCAGGAGGTGGCACTTGTGGGACGAGAGGTGGCACTTGTGGGGCAGGAGGTGGCACTTGTTGGGCAGGAGGTGGCACTTGTAAGGCAGGAGGTGGCACTTGTGGGGCAGGAGGTGGTCCTTGTGGGACGAGAGGTGGCACTTGTTGGGCAGGAGGTGGAACTTATGGGGCATTACGTGGAAGTTGTGGGGCGGGAGGTTGCTCTTTTGAGGCAGGAGGTGGAACTTGTGAGCCAGGAGATGGAAGATGTAGGGCGGGAGGTGGCTCTTGTGGGTCGGGAGGTGGCACTTGTAGGGCAGGAGGTGGAAGTTGTGGAGTGGGAGGTGGAAGTTGTGGAGCGGGAGGTGGCACTTGTGGGGCGAAAGGTGGCATTTGTGGGGCAGGAGGTTGCACTTGTGGGGCAGGAGGTGGCACTTGTGGGGCAGGAGGTAGCACTTGTGGGGCAGAAATTGGAACTTGTTGGGAGGGAAGAGGTACTTGTGGGGCAGGAAGTGGCTCTTGTCGGGCAGGAGCTGGCACTTGTGGGGCAGGAGGTTGCACTTGTGTGTCAGGAGGAGGAAGTTGGGCGGTCAGTGACACTTGTGGGGCAGGAGGTGGATTATTTGGGGGGGAGGTTGCAGTGGTGTGGCAAATTGTGGAACTTGTGGGGCAGGAGCTGGCACTTGTAGGGCAGGAATTGGCACTTGTAATGCAGGAGGTGGAACTTGTGGGGCGGGATGTGGCACTTGTGGGATGCGAGGTGGCACTTGTGGGGCAGGAGGTGGTACTTCTGGGGCAGGATCGGGCACTTGTGGGGCAGGATGTGGAAGCTGTGGGACGGGAGGTGGAAGTTATGGGGTGGGAGGTGGAAGTTGTGGGGCAAGAATTGGCAATTGTGTGGCAAGAAGTGGCAATTTTGGGGCAGAGGGTGGCACTTGTACGGCAGGAGGTGGCACTTGTGGGACAGGACGTGGCAATTGGGAAGGACGTGGCACTTGTGGGGTGGGAGGTGGCACTTGTGGGGCAGGAGGTGGCACTTGTGGGGCAGGAGGAGGCTGTTGTTGGGCGGGAAGTGGGACTTGTGTAACAAGAGGTGGAAATTGTGCGGTGGGATGTGGCACTTGTGGGGCAAGGGGTGGCACTTGTGAGGCAGAAGGTGGCACTTGTGGGGCAGGAGGTGGAAATTGTGGGTCAGGAGGTGACATTTGTGGAACAGGAGGTGGATGATGTGGGGCAGGATGTAGCAATTTTGGGCCGGGACGTGGCACTAGTGGGGCGAGATGTTGCACTTGTTGGGCGGGAGGTGGCACTTTTGGGGCATAAGGTGAAAATTGAGGGACATGAGGTGGCACTTGTGGGGCAGGAGTTGGCACTTGTGTGGTAGGAGGTGGCAATTGTGGGGCAGGAGCTTGCAGTTGTGAGGCGGGATGTGGAAGTTGTGGGGCGGGTTGTGGCAGCTGTGGGGCTGGAGGTGTCACTTGTGCAGCGGGAAGTGGCACTTGTAAGGCAGGAAGTAGCACTTGTGGGGCAGGAGGTGGCACTTTTGGAGTGTGAGGTGGATGTTGTGGGGCAGGAGTTGGCACTTGGGGGGCGAGAGTTGGCACTTGTGGGGCGGGATGTGGTACTTGCGGGGCGGGAGGTGGCACTTGTTGGGGGGGTGGTGGCAATTGTGGGGCAGGAGGTGGCACTTGTGGGGTGGGAGGTGGCACTTGCGGGGCAGGAGGTGGCAATTTTGGAGCAGGACGTGGATTATGTGGGGCAGGAGGTGGCACTTGTGGGGCAGGATGTGGAAGTTGTGGGTCAGGTGGTGACATTTGTGGAACAGGAGGTGGATGATGTGGGGAAGGAGGTGGATGATGTGGAACAGTAGGTGGCACCTGTGGGGCAGGAGATGGCACTTGTGGGGCAGGAGGTAAAAATTGTGGGGTGGGAGGTGGAAATTGTGGGGCGAGGGGTGGCACTTGCGGGGCTGGGGGCTGCACTTGTGGGGCAGGAGGTGGCAATTGTGGGGCGGGATGTGGCAGTTGTGGGGCAGATGATGACACCTGTGGGGCGGGAGGTGGATGTTTTGGGGAAGGAGGTTGAAGTTGTGGAGAGGGTGGTGGCACTTGTGGGGCAGGAGGAGGCTGTTGTGGGGCAGGAGCTGGCACTTGTGGGGCAGGAGCTGGCACTTGTGGGGCAGGAATTGGCACTTGTGGGGCAGGAGGTGGATGATGTGGGGCAGGAGGCTGTCTTTGTGGGGTTGGAGGTGACACTTGTGGGGCAGGAAGTTGATGATGTGGGGCAGGAGCTGGCATTTGTGAAACATGAGCTGGCACTTGTGAAGCAGGAATGGGCACTTGTAAGGCAGGAGGTGGAACTTGTGGGGCGGGATGTGGCACTTGCGGGATGCGAGGTGGCACTTGTGGGGCAGGAGTTGGCACTTGTGGGTCAGGTGGTGGTACTTCTGGGGCAGGATCGGGCACTTGTGGGGCAGGATGTGGAAGCTGTGGGACGGGAGGTGGAAGTTATGGGGTGGGAGGTGGAAGTTGTGGGGCAAGAATTGGCAATTGTGGGGCAAGAAGTGGCAATTGTGGGGCAGAGGGTGGCACTTGTACGGCAGGAGGTGGCACTTGTGGGACAGGACGTGGCAATTGGGAAGGGCGTGGCACTTGTGGGGTGGGAGGTGGCACTTGTGGGGCAGGAGGTGGCACTTGTGGGGCAGGAGGAGGCTGTTGTTGGGCGGGAGGTGGGACTTGTGTAACAAGAGGTGGAAATTGTGCGGTGGGATGTGGCACTTGTGGGGCAAGGGGTGGCACTTGTGAGGCAGAAGGTGGCACTTGTGGGGCAGGAGGTGGAAGTTGTGGGTCAGGAGGTGACATTTGTGGAACAGGAGGTGGATGATGTGGGGCAGGAGGTAGCAATTTTGGGCCGGGACGTGGCACTAGTGGGGCGAGATGTTGCACTTGTTGGGCGGGAGGTGGCACTTTTGGAGCGTGAGGTGGATGTTGTGGGGCAGGAGTTGGCACTTGTGGGGCGAGAGTTGGCACTTGTTGGGGGGGTGGTGGCAATTGTGGGGCAGGAGGTGGCACTTGTTGGGCGAGAGTTGCAATTGTGAGACGGGAGGTGGCAATTGTGGGTCACGTAGTGGCACTTTTGGGTCAGGAGATGGTACTTGTGGGGTGGGCGGTGGAACTGGTGGGGCTGGAGGTGGCACTTGTGGGGCAGGAGGTGGCACTTGTGGGGCGAGAGTTGGCACTTGTGGGGCAGGAGGTTGCACTTGTGGGGTGGGATGTGGTACTTGTGGGGCGGGAGGTGGCACTTGTTGGGGGGGTGGTGGCAATTGTGGGGCAGGAGGTGGCACTTGTTGGGCGAGAGTTGCAATTGTGAGACGGGAGGTGGCAATTGTGGGTCACGTAGTGGCACTTGTGGGTCAGGAGGTGGTACTTGTGGGGCGGGCGGTGGAACTGGTGGGGCTGGAGGTGGCACTTGTGGAGCAGGAGGTGGCAATTTTGGAGCAGGACGTGGATTATGTGGGTCGGGAGGTGGCACTTGTGGGGCGGGAGGTGGAACTTGTGGGGCGGGAGGTGGAAATTGTGGGGCGGGAGGTGGAACTTGTGGGTCAGGAGTTGGATTTGTGGGGCGGGTTGTGGCACTTGTGGGGCGGGAGGTGGCACTTGTGGGGCGTGAGGTGGAAGTTGTGGGGCAGATGATGACACCTGTGGGGCGGGAGGTAGATGTTTTGAGGAAGGAGGTTGAAGTTGTGGGGAGGGTGGTGGCACTTGTGGGGCGGGAGGTGGCACTAGTGGGGCAGGAGTTGGCACTTGTGGGCTGGGTCATAGCACTTGTTGGGCAGAGGTTGGCACTTGTGGGGCAGGAAGTGTTACTTGTGGGGCAAGAAGTGGCTCTTGAAGGGCAGAAGGTGGCACTTGTGGGGCAGGAGTTAATTCTTGTGGATCTGGAGGTGGCACTTGTGGGCCTGGATGTTGCACTTGTGAGGCGGGAGGTGGAAGTTGTGGGGCGGGTGGTGGCAGTTGTGGGGCTGGAGGTATCACTTGTGTGGCAGGAAGTGGCACTTGTGGAGCAGAAGGTGGCACTTGTGGGGAAGAGGTGACACTTGACGGGCAGGAACTGGCAATTGTGGTTCAGAAGTTGGCACATGTGGATCGGGAGGTGGCACTTGTGGGGCAGGAGGTGGCACTTGTGGTGCGGGAGGTGGAACTTGTGGGGCGGGAGGTGGAACTTGTGGGTCAGGAGTTGGATTTGTGGGGCGGGTTGTGGCACTTGTGGGGCGGGAGGTGGCACTTGTGGGGCGTGAGTTGGAAGTTGTGGGGCGGCAGGTGGCAATTGTGGGTCAGGAGGAGGCATTTGTGAGGCAAGAGGTGGATGATGTGGGGCAGGAGGTGGCACTTGTGGGGAAGTAGGTAGCACTTGTGGGGCAGGAAGTGGCACTTGTGGGGCAGGAGGTGGCACTTGTGTGGCAGGAGGAGGCACATGTGGGGCAGGAGGAGGCTGTTGTTGGGTGGGAAGTGGAAGTTGTGGGGTGGGAGGTGGCACTTGTGGGGCTGGATGTGGAAGTTGTGTGGCAGGATTTGACAATTCTGGGGCTGCAGGTGGCACTTGTGGGGTGGGTGGTAGAACTTGTGTGGGGTGAGGTGTAACTTGTGGAGCGGGAGGTGACAACTGTGGGACAGGAGGAGGCACTTATGGGTCATGAGGTGGCACTTTTAAGGCGGGAGGTGGCAGTTGTGGGGCGGGAGGTGGAAGTTGTGCGGCACGATTTAGCACTTGTGTGGCTGGAGGCGGCACTTGTGGGGCGGGAGGTGGCACTTGTGGGGCAGGAGGTGGCAAATGTGGTGCAGGAAATGGCACTTGTGGGGTAAGGGTTGGCACTTGTGGGGTGGGAGGAGGCACTTGTGGGGCGGGGGGTGGCAATTGCTGGGTGGGAAGTGGCAGTTGTGGGGCAGTAGGTTGAAGGTTTGGGGCAGGAGGTGGCACTTGTGGGGTGGAAGGTAAGAAGATTTGGGGTGTGACGTTGAAGTAGTGGGGCGGGAGGTGGCACTTGTGGGGCAGGAGTTGGCACTTGTGGGGCAGGAACCGGCAATTGTGGGGCAGGACGCGACAAATGTGGTGCAGGAAATGGCACTTGTGGGGCAGGAGTTGGCACTTGTGGGTCAGGTGGAGGCACATGTGGGGCGGGGGTCGACGTTGTGGGGCAAGAGGTGTAACTTGTGGGGCAGGAGGTGGGCATAGAGGGGCGGGAGGTGGCACTTGTGTGGCGGGAGGTGGCACTTGTGGGGCAGGAGATGGCACTTGTGGAGCAGGAGGTGGAAGTTGCACGTCAGGATTTGGCACTTGTGGGGCGGGAGATGGCACTTGTGGGGCGGGAGATGGCACTTGTGGGGCGGGAGATGGCACTTGTGTGTCCAGAGGTTAAACTTGTGGGTTGGGAGGTGGCACTTGTGGGGCAGGAGGTGGCAAATGTGGTGCAGGAAATGGCACTTGTGGGGCAGGAGTTGGCACATGTGGGATAGGAGGTGGCACTTGTGGGTCAGGAGGTGGATGATGTGGGGCAGGATCTGGCAATTGTGAAGCATGAGCTGGCACTTTTAGGGCTGGAATTGGCACTTGTGCCACAGGAGGTGGCACTTGTGGGGTGGGAGGTGGATGATGTGGGGCAGGAGGTGGATGTTGCGTGGCAGGATTTGGCCCTTGTGGGGCGGGAGATGGCACTTGTGGGGCAGGACGTGGCACTTGTGGAGCGGGAGGGGGCACTTGTGGGGCCTGAGGTGGCACTTGTAGGGCAGGAGGTGGCATTTGTGGGGCGGGAGGTGGAAGTTGTGATGCAGGAGGTGGTACATGTGGGACGGGAGGTGGAAGTTGTGATGCAGGAGGTGGTACATGTGGGGCGGGAGGTGGAAGTTGTGATGCAGGAGGTGGTACATGTGGGGCGGGAGGTGGAAGTTGTGATGCAGGAGGTGGTACATGTGGGGCGGGAGGTGGAAGTTGTGATGCAGGAGGTGGTACATGTGGGGCGGGATGTGGCACTCGTGAGCAGGGAGGTGGCACTTGTGGAACTTGTAGCAGGTGTAACTTGTCGGGCAGGAGGCGGCTGCCTCCTGGGCTGGAGATTGATGTTGTGGGTCAGGAGGTGGCACTTGTGGGGCAGGAGGTGGATGATGAGGGGCAGGAGCTGGCACTTGTGAAGCATGAGCTGGCACTTGTGGGGCAGGAATTGGCACTTGTGGGGCAGGAGGTGGCACTTGTTGGATGGGAGGTGGACGATGTGGGGCAGGTGTTGACACTTGTGGGGCAGGATGTGGCACACGTTGCCAGGAGTCGGCACTTGTGTGGCGGGATGTTGAAGTTGTGGGGCTGGAGGTTGCACTTGTCTAACAGGTATTGTCACTTGTGGGGGAGGAGGTGGATGATGTGGGGCAGGATGTGGTCTTTGTGGGGTAGGAGGTGGCACTTGTGGGGCATGAGCTGGCACTTGTGGGGCAGGAATTGGCACTTGTGGGGCAGGAGGTGGATGATGTGGGGCAGGAGGCTGTCTTTGTGGGGTTAGAGGTGGCACTTGTGGGGCAGGAAGTTGATGATGTGGGGCATGAGCTGGCATTTGTGAAGCATGAGCTGGCACTTGTGAAGCAGGAATTGGCACTTTTGGGGCAGGACGTGGTAATGTGGGGTGGGAGGTGGAATTTGTAAGGCGGGAAGTGGCACTTGTGGGGCAGAAATTGGCACTTATGGGGCAGGAGGTGGCACTTGTGGTGCGGGAGGTGGCACTGATGGGGCAGGAAATTGAGCTTTTGGGGCAAGAGATGGCACTTGTGGGGCGTAAGGTGGAACTTATGGGGCAGGAGGTGGAACTTGTGGAGCAGGAGGTGGTACTTGTGGGGCGGGAGGTTGGAGTTGTTGGGCAGGAGGTGGCATTTTGAGGCAGAAGGTGGCATTTGTGTGGCAGGAGGTGGCAAATGTGGGGCACGAGTTGGAAATTGTTGGGCAGGAGGTGGAAGTTTTGGGGCAGGGTTTGGCAGTTGTAGGGCAGGAGGTGGCACTTGTGGGCCAGGAGGTGGAAGTTGTAGGGCAGGAGGTGGCACTTGTGGGCCAGGAGGTGGAAGTTGTAGGGCAGGAGGTGGCACTTGTGGGGCAGGAGGTGGCACTTGTTGGATGGGAGGTGGTTGATATGGGGATGGAGGTGGCAATTGTGCGGTTCGAGGTGGCACTTGTGGAGCAGGAGATGGAAGTTGCGGGGCAGGAGTTGGCACTTGTGGGTCGGGAGGTGGCACTTGTGAGGCGGGAGGTGGCACTTGTGGGGCAAAATGCAACACTTGTGGGGCAGGAGTTATAACTTGTGGGGCAGGAGCTGGAAGTTGTGGAACAGAAGGTGGCACTTGTGGGGCGGGTGGTGGCACTTGTGGGGCTGGATGTGGCACTTGTGGGGCGGGAGGTGGGACTTGTGGGGCCAGAGGTTGAGGTTGTGGTTCGGGAGGTGGCACTTGTGGAGCAGGAGCCTACACTTGTGGGGCAGAATGTGGCACTTGTAAGGCAGGACGTTGAAATTGTTGAGCAGGTTGTGGCACTTGTGGGGCAGGAGGTGGAAATTGTGGGGCAGGAGGTGGTAATGGTGGGGCAGGAGGTCGCACTTGTGGGCCAGGAGTTGGAAGTTGTGGGGCGGGATGTGGAACTTGTGAGGCAGGAGGTGGAAGTTGTGGTGCGGGAGGTGGAAGTTGTAGGGCGGGAGGTGGAAGTTGAGTGACGGGAGGTGGCACTTGTGGGGCAGGTTGTGGAAGTTGTGGGGCGGGAGGTTGCACTTGTGAGACAGGAGGTGGCACTTGTGGGGCAGGAGGTGGCACTTGTGGGATGGTAGGTGGAACTTGTGGGGCAAGACTTGGAACTTGTGGTGCAGGAGATATCACACGTTGGGCAGGAGTTGGCTCTTCCTCAAAGAAACCCATAGCGACCCCATAGTCACCCATAGCGCCCCATAGGAACACAAAGATACCCCATGGAGCCCCATAGACACCCCATAGTGACCCATAGGGGCCCAAAGAGACCCCATAGCACCCCATAGCTACTCCATAGTGCCCCATAGCAGCCCATGGAGCCTCATAGACACTCCATTGTGCCCCACAGCACCCCATTGCACCCCATAGGGACCCATAGACACAGCATACTGCTCCATAGAGCCCCATAGACACCCCATAGTTCCCCACAGCACCCCATAGCAGCCCACAGTGCCCCATAGAAACCACATAAGGCCCTACAGCCACACCATAGAGCCCAATTGAACCAAATAGACACCCCATATCGCCCCATACTGCCTGTAGACACCCCATAGAGCCCCATAGAAACTCACTGAACCCCATACAGACCCCATGCAGACCCCATAGAGCCCCACAGACAACCCATAGATCCCCAAAGACACCCCATAGACTCCCCATAGAGCCCCATAGGGACCTCATAGCGCCCCATAGAAACTCCATTCTTCCGCATAGAGCCCCATAGCAAACCATAGCACCCCATAGTCACCCATAGCGCCCCATAGGAACCCAAGGATACCCCAAAGCACCCCATAGCCACCCTACAGCACCGCATAGCCACCCCATAGAGCCCCATAGACACCACATAGTGACCCATAGTGACCCATAGGGGCCCAAAGAGACCCCATAGCACCCCATAGCTACTCCATAGTGCCCCATAGCAGCCCGTGGAGCCTCATAGACACTCTCTTGTGCCCCACAGCGCCCCATTGCACCCCATAGAGACCCATAGACACCCTATACTGCTCCATAGAGCCCCATAGCACCCCATAGTGCCTCACAGCACCCCATAGCACAACATAGTGCCACATAGACACCACATAAGGACATATAGCCGCGCCATAGAGCCCCACAGACATCCCATAGAGCCCCGTAGGCAACACATTGTGCCCCATAGAGCTCCCATAGCCACCCATAGTAACTAATTTACCAAATAGACACACTATAGAGTTCCATAGACACCCCATAGAAACCTCAGAACGCCCCATAGAGCTCCATAGGCACCCCATAGAGCCCCATAGAGAACCCATAGAGGCACATAGCAACCCATAGGGGGGACATTGGGACACATAGTGACCCATAGGGAGACACTGGGACCAATAGGGTGACATTGGGACACATAGGGACACCATAGATTACATGGTTGATACAACCCATGTTGTATGTTTTCATGTTTATCAACATGGTTGATGTGGGTCAGATCTATGGGGCAGGAGCTGCTGTGGGGCACATGTGGGTCAGATCTATTGGGCCGGAGGTGCTGTGGGGCTGATGTAGGAAAGATCTATGGGGCAGGAGATGCTTTGGGGCAGATGTGGGTCAGGTCTATTGGGCAGGAGCTGCTGTGGGGCACTTGTGGGTCAGATCTATGAGGCAGGGGCTGCTGTGGGTCAGATCTATGGGGCAGGAACAAATGTGGGCCTGATGTTGGTCAGATTTATGGAGCAGGAGCTGCTGTGTTGCAGATGTGGGTCAGATCTATGTTGCAGGAGCTGCTGTGGGGCAGATGTAGGGCATATCTATGGGGCAGGAGCTGCTGTGAGGCTGATGGGTGTTAGATCTATGGGGAGGAGCTGCTGTGGTGCAGATGTGGGTCACATCTATGGGGCGGGAGATGCTGTGTGGCTGATGTGGGTCAAATCTATGGGGCAGGAGCTGCTTTGGGGCTGATGGTGGTTAGATCTACGGGGTAGGAGCTGCTGTGAGGCGCATGTGGGTCAGACCTATGGGGCAGGAGCTGCTGTGGGGCGCATGTGGGTCAGACCTATGGGGCAGGAGCTGCTGTGGGGCGCATGTGGGTCAGATCTATGGGGCAGGAGTTGCTGTTGGGCAGATGTGGGACATTACTATGGGGCAAAATCTGCTGTGGGGCTGATGTGGGTAAGATCTATGAGACAGGAGCTGCTGTGGTTCAGATCTATGGGGCAGGAGCAGCTCTGGGGCGCACGTGGGTCAGATCTATGTGTTAGGAGCTGCTGTGGGGCACATGTGGGTCAGATCTATGGGGCAGGAGCTGCTATCGAGATGATGTGTGTCAGATCTATGGGTAGGAGATGCTGTGGGGCAGATCTGGGTAAGATGTATGGGGCAGGAGCTGCTGTGGGTCAGATGTGGGTCAGATCTATGTGGCAGGAGCTGCTGTGGGGCAGATGTGGGTCAGATCTATGGGGCAGGAGATGCTGTGGGGCAGATGTGGGTCAGATCTATGGGGCAAAGGCTGCTGTGGGTCAGATGTGGGTCAGATCAATGGGGCGGGAGCTGCTGTGGCTGATGTGGGCCAGTTCTATGGGGCAGGAGATGCTGTGGAGCAGATGTGGGTCAGATCTATGGGGCAGAAGCTGCTGTGTGGGGCAGATGTGGGTCAGATCTATGGGGCAGGAGCTGCTGTGGGGCTGATGTTGGTCAGATCTTTGGGGCAGCAGCTGCTGTGGAGCAGATCTGGGTAAGATCTATGTCGCAGGAGCTGCTGTGGTGCAGACATGGCACATATCTATGGGGCAAAATCTGCTGTGGGGCTGATGTGGGTCAGATCTATGGGGTAGGAGCTGCTGTGGGGCTGATGTGGGTCAGATCTATGGGGTAGGAGCTGCTGTGGGGCTGATGTCGGTCAGATCTATGGGCAGGAGCTGATGTAGGGAAGATTTGGGTCTGATCTATGGGGCAGGAACTGCTGTGGTTCAGATCTATGGGGCAGGAGCAGCTGTGAGGCACATGTGGGTCAGATCTATGGTTTAGTTGCTGCTTTGGGGAAAATGTGGGTCAGATCTATGTGGCAGGAGATGCTGTGGGGCTGATGTGGGTCAGATCTATGGGGCAGGAGATGCTGTGAGTCAGATCTATGAGGCATTAGCTGCTGTGGGGCTGATTTGTGTCAGGTCTATGGGGCAGGACCTGCTGTGTGGCTGATGCGGGTCAGATCTATGGGCAGGAGCTGCAGTGGAGATGATGTAGGACAGATCTGTGGTGTAGGAGCAGCAGTGGGGCAGATGTGTGTCAGATCATTGGGGAGGATCTGCTGTGGTTCTGATGTGGGTCAGATCTATGGGGCAGGAGCTTTTGTGGCGCAGATGTGGGTCAGATCTATGTTGCAGGAGCTGATGTGGGGCAGATGTAGGGCATATCTATGGGGAGGAGCTGCTGTGGTGCAGATGTGGGTCAGATCTATGGGGCGGGAGATGCTGTGTGGCTGATGTGGGTCAAATCTATGGGGCAGGAGCTGCTGTTGGGCAGATGTGGGTCAGATCTATGGGGCAAAATCTGCTGTGGGGCTGATGTGGGTAAGATCTATGAGACAGGAGCTGCTGTGGTTCAGATCCATGGGGCAGGAGCAGCTCTGGGGCACATGTGGGTCAGATCTATGTGTTAGGAGCTGCTGTGGGGCACATGTGGGTCAGATCTATGGGGCAGGAGCTGCTGTCGAGATGATGTGGGTCAGATCTTTGGGTAGGAGCTGCTGTGGGGCAGATCTGTGTAAGATGTAAGGGGCAGGAGCTGCTGGGGGCAGATGTGAATCAGATCTATGAGGCAGGAGATCCTGTGGGGCAGATGTGGGTCAGATCTATGGGGCAGGAGATGCTGTGAGTCAGATGTATGAGGCAGGAGCTGCTGTGGGGCAGATGGGGGTCAGATCTATGGGGCAGGAGATGCTGTGGAGCAGATGTGGGTCAGATCTATAGGTCAGGAGCTGCTGTGGCTGATGTGGGCCAGTTCTATGGGGCAGGAGATGCTGTGAGTCAGATGTATGAGGCAGGAGCTGCTGTGGGGCAGATGGGGGTCAGATCTATGGGGAAGGAGATGCTGTGGGGCAGATGTGGGTTAGATCTATGGGCAGGAGCTGCTGTGCTGCACATGTTGGTAGGGTCTATGGAGAAGGTGCTGCTGTGGGGCAGATGTGGGTCAGATCTATGGGGCAGGAGCTGCTGTGGTGCTGATGTTGGTCAGATCTTTGGGGCAGCAGCTGCTGTGGAGCAGATCTGGGTAAGATCTATGTCGCAGGAGCTGCTGTGGGGCAGACGTGGCACATATCTATGGGGCAAAATCTGCTGTGGGGCAGATGGGGGTCAGATCTATAGGTCAGGAGCTGCTGTGGCTGATGTGGGCCAGTTCTATGGGGCAGGAGATGCTGTGAGTCAGATGTATGAGGCAGGAGCTGCTGTGGGGCAGATGGGGGTCAGATCTATGGGGCAGGAGATGCTGTGGAGCAGATGTGGGTCAGATCTATGGGGCAGGAGCTGCTGTGGGGCAGATGTGGGTTAGATCTATGGGCAGGAGCTGCTGTGCTGCACATGTTGGTAGGGTCTATGGGGCAGGAGCTGCTGTGGGGCAGATGAAGGTCAGATCTATGGGGCAGGAGCTGCTGTGGGGCTGATGTTGGTCAGATCTTTGGGGCAGCAGCTGCTGTGGAGCAGATCTGGGTTAGATCTCTGTCGCAGGAGCTGCTGTGGGGCAGACGTGGCACATATCTATGGGGCAAAATCTGCTGTGGGGCTGATGTGGGTCAGATCTATGGGGTAGGAGCTGCTGTGGGGCTGATGTGGGTCAGATCTGTGAGGTAGGAGCTGCTGTGGGTCAGATGTGTGTCAGATCTATAGGTCAGGAGCTGCTGTGGCTGATGTGGGCCAGTTCTATGGGGCAGGAGATGCTGTGAGTCAGATGTATGAGGCAGTAGCTGCTGTGGGGCAGATGGGGGTCAGATCTATGGGGCAGGAGATGCTGTGGAGCAGATGTCGGTCAGATCTATAGGTCAGGAGCTG
Organism: Coturnix japonica; assembly: GCF_054131305.1. NCBI lineage: Eukaryota > Metazoa > Chordata > Aves > Galliformes > Phasianidae > Coturnix > Coturnix japonica. The sequence continues at coordinate 433,431 of NC_140690.1, forward strand.
CTGTGGCTGATGTGGGCCAGTTCTATGGGGCAGGAGATGCTGTGAGTCAGATGTATGAGGCAGGAGCTGCTGTGGGGAAGATGGGGGTCAGATCTATGGGGCAGGAGATGCTGTGGAGCAGATGTGGGTCAGATCTATGGGGCAGGAGCTGCTGTGGGGCAGATGTGGGTTAGATCTATGGGCAGGAGCTGCTGTGCTGCACATGTTGGTAGGGTCTATGGGGCATGAGCTGCTGTGGGGCAGATGTGGGTCAGATCTATGGGGCAGTAGCTGCTGTGGGGCTGATGTTGGTCAGATCTTTGGGGCAGCAGCTGCTGTGGAGCAGATCTGGGTAAGATCTATGTCGCAGGAGCTGCTGTGGGGCTGATGTGGGTCAGATCTATGGGGTAGGAGCTGCTGTGGGGCTGATGTGGGTCAGATCTATGGGCTGGAGCTGATGTAGGGAAGATTTGGGTCTGATCTATGGGGCAGGAACTGCTGTGGTTCAGATCTATGGGGCAGGAGCAGCTGTGAGGCACATGTGGGTGAGATCTATGGTTTAGGTGCTGCTTTGGGGAAAATGTGGGTCAGATCTATGTGGCAGGAGATGCTCTGGGTCTGATGTGGGTCAGATCTATGGGACAGGAGATGCTGTGAGTCAGATCTATGAGGCAGGAGCTGCTGTGGGGCTGATGTGTGTCAGGTCTATGGGGCAGGACCTGCTGTGTGGCTGATGCGGGTCAGATCTATGGGAAGGAGCTGCAGTGGAGATGATGTAGGTCAGATCTGTGGTGTAGGAGCAGCAGTGGGGCAGATGTGTGTCAGATCTTTGGGGAGTATCTGCTGTGGGTCTGATGTGGGTCAGATCTATGGGGCAGGAGCTGTTGTGGCGCAGATGTGGGTCAGATCTATGCTGCAGGAGCTGATGTGGGGCAGATGGTGGGCATATCTATGGTGAGGAGCTGCTGTGGTGCAGATGTGGGTCACATCTATGGGGCAGGAGATGCTGTGTGGCTGATGTGGGTCAAATCTATGGGGCAGGAGCTGCTGTTGGGCAGATGTGGGACATAACTATGGGGAAAAATCTGCTGTGGGACTGATGTGGGTAAGATCTATGAGACAGGAGCTGCTGTGGTTCAGATCTATAAGGCAGGAGCAGCTCTGGGGCACATGTGGGTCAGATCTATGTGTTAGGAGCTGCTGTGGGGCACATGTGGGTCAGATCTATGGGGCAGGAGCTGCTGTCGAGATGATGTGGGTCAGATCTTTGGGTAGGAGCTGCTGTGGGGCAGATCTGTGTAAGATGTAAGGGGCAGGAGCTCCTGTGGGGCTGATGTGGGTCAGATCTATGGGGCAGGAGCTGCTGTGGGGCAGATGTGGGTCAGATCTATGGGGCAGGAGATGCTGTGGGGCAGATGTGGGTCAGATCTATGGGTCAAAGGCTGCTGTGTGGAAGATGTGGGTCAGATCTATGAAGCAGGAGCTGCTGTGGGTCAGATGTGGGTCAGAACTATCGGGCCGGAGCTGCTGTGGCTGATGTGGGCCAGTTCTATGGGGCAGGAGATGCTGTGAGTCAGATGTATGAGGCAGGAGCTGCTGTGGGGCAGATGGGGGTCAGATCTATGGGGCAGGAGATGCTGTGGAGCAGATGTGGGTCAGATCTATGGGGCAGGAGCTGCTGTGGGGCAGATGTGGGTCAGATCTATGGGGCAGGAGCTGCTGTGGGGCTGATGTTGGTCAGATCATTGGGGCAGCAGCTGCTGTGGAGCAGATCTGGGTAAGATCTATGTCGCAGGAGCTGCTGTGGGGCAGACGTGGCACATATCTATGGGGCAAAATCTGCTGTGGGGCTGATGTGGGTCAGATCTATGGGGTAGGAGCTGCTGTGGGGCTGATGTGGGTCAGATCTATGGGGCAAAATCTGCTGTGGGGCTGATGTGGGTCAGATCTATGGGGTAGGAGCTGCTGTGGGTCAGATGTGGGTCTGATTTATAGGTCAGGAGCTGCTGTGGCTGATGTGGGCAAGTTCTATGGGGCAGGAGATGCTGTGAGTCAGATGTATGAGGCAGGAGCTGCTGTGGGGCAGATGGGGGTCAGATCTATGGGGCAGGAGATACTGTGGAGCAGATGTGGGTCAGATCTATGAAGCAGGAGCTGCTGTGGGGCAGATGTGTGTTAGATCTATGAGACAGGAGCTGCTCTTGTTCAGATCTATGGGGCAGGAGCACCTCTGGGGCACATGTGGGTCAGATCTATGTGTTAGGAGCTGCTGTGTGACACATGTGGGTCAGATCTCTGGGGCAGGAGCTGCTGTGGGGCATATCTGGGTAAGATGTATGGGGCAGGAGCTGCTGTGGGTCAGATGTGGGTCAGATCTATGGGGCAGGAGCTGCTGTGGGGCAGATATGGGTCAGATCTATGGGGCAGGAGATGCTGTGGGTCAGATCTATGGGGCAGGAACAAATGTGGGCCTGATGTTGGTCAGATTTATGGAGCAGGAGCTGCTGTGGGGCAGATGTGGGTCAGATCTTTGTTGCAGGAGCTGATGTGGGGCAGATGTAGGGCATATCTATGGGTAGGAGCTCCTGTGGTGCAGATGTGGGTCACATCTCTGGGGCGGGAGATGCTGTGTGGCTGATGTGGGTCAAATCTATGGGGCAGGAGCTGCTGTTGGGCAGATATGGGACATAACTATGGGGCAAAATCTGCTGTGGGGCTGATGTGGGTAAGATCTATGAGACAGGAGCTGCTGTGGTTCAGATCTTTGGGGCAGGAGCAGCTCTGGGGCACATGTGGGTCAGATCTATGTGTTAGGAGCTGCTGTGGGGCACATGTGGGTCAGAACTATGTGGCAGGAGCTGCTGTCGAGATGATGTGTGTCAGATCTTTGTGTAGGAGCTGCTGTGGGGCAGATCTGTGTAAGATGTAAGGGGCAGGAGCTGCTGTGGGGCAGATGTGGGTCAGATCTATGGGGCAGGAGATGCTGTGGGGCAGATGTGGGTCAGATCTATGGGTCAAAGGATGCTGTGTGGAAGATGTGGGTCAGATCTATGGGGCAGGAGCTGCTGTGGGTCAGATGTGGGTCAGATCTATGGGGCAGGAGCTGCTGTGGCTGATGTGGGCCAGTTCTATGGGGCAGGAGATGCTGTGAGTCAGATGTATGAGGCAGGAGCTGCTGTGGGGCAGATGGGGGTCAGATCTATGGGGCAGGAGATGCTGTGGAGTAGATGTGGGTCAGATCTATAGGTCAGGAGCTGCTGTGGCTGATGTGGGCGAGTTCTATGGGGCAGGAGATGCTGTGAGTCAGATGTATGAGGCAGGAGCTGCTGTGGGGCAGATGGGGGTCAGATCTATGGGGCAGGAGATGCTGTGGAGCAGATGTGGGTCAGATCTATGGGGCAGGAGCTGCTGTGGGGCAGATGTGGGTTAGATCTATGAGACAGGAGCTGCTGTGGTTCAGATCTATAGGGCAGGAGCAGCTCTGGGGCACATGTGGGTCAGATCTATGTGTTAGGAGCTGCTGTGGGGCACGTGGCTCAGATCTATGGGGCAGGAGCTGCTGTCGAGATGATGTGGGACAGATCTTTGGGTAGGAGCTCCTTTGGGGCAGATCTGTGTAAGATGTAAGGGGCAGGAGCTGCTGTGGGGCAGATGTGGGTCAGATCTATGGGGCAGGAGCTGCTGTGGCTGATGTGGGCCAGTTCTATGGGGCAGGAGATGCTGTGAGTTAGATGTATGAGGCAGGAGCTGCTGTGGGGCAGATGGGGGTCAGATCTATGGGGCAGGAGATGCTGTGGAGCAGATGTGGGTCAGATCTATGGGGCAGGAGCTGCTGTGGGGCAGATGTGGGTCAGGTCTATGGGCAGGAGCTGCTGTGCTGCACATGTTGGTAGGGTCTATGGGGCAGGAGCTGCTGTGGGGCAGATGTGGGTCAGATCTATGGGGCAGGAGCTGCTGTGGGGCTGATGTTTGTCAGATCTTTGTGGCAGCAGCTGCTGTGGAGCAGATCTGGGTAAGATCTATGTCGCAGGAGCTGCTGTGGGGCAGACGTGGCACATATCTATGGGGCAAAATCTGCTGTGGGGCTGATGTGGGTCAGATCTATTGGGTAGGAGCTGCTGTGGGGCTGATGTGGGTCAGATCTATGGGCAGGAGCTGATGTAGGGAGGATTTGGGTCTGATCTATGGGGCAGGAACTGCTGTGGTTCAGATCTATGGGCCAGGAGCAGCTGTGAGGCACATGTGGGTCAGATCTATGGTTTAGGTGCTGCTTTGGGGAAAATGTGGGTCAGATCTATGTGGCAGGAGATGCTCTGGGTCTGATGTGGGTCAGATCTATGGGGCAGGAGATGCTGTGAGTCAGATCTATGAGGCAGGAGCTGCTGTGGGGCTGACGTGTGTCAGGTCTATGGGGCAGGAGATGCTGTGGGGCAGATGTGAATCAGATCTATGGGGCAGGAGCTGCTTTGGGGCTGATGTTGGTCAGATCTTTGGGGCAGCAGCTGCTGTGGAGCAGATCTGGGTAAGATCTATGTCGCAGGAGCTGCTGTGGGGCAGACGTGGCACATATCTATGGGGCAAAATCTGCTGTGGGGCTGATGTGGGTCAGATCTATAGGTCAGGAGCAGCTGTGGCTGATGTGGGCCAGTTCTATGACACAGGAGCTGCTGTGGTTCAGATCTATGGGGCAGGAGCAGCTCTGGGGCACATGTGGGTCAGATCTATGGGGCAGGAGCTGATGTCGAGATGATGTGGGACAGATCTTTGGGTAGGAGATGCTGTGGTGCAGATCTGGGTAAGATGTATGGGGCAGGAGCTGCTGTGGGTCAGATGTGGGTCAGATCTATGGGGCAGGAGCTGCTGTGGGGCAGATGTGGGTCAGATCTATGGGGCAGGAGCTGCTGTCGAGATGATGTGGGTCAGATCTTTTGGTAGGAGCTGCTGTGGGTCAGATGTGGGTCAGATCTATGGGGCAGGAGCTGCTGTGGGTCAGATGTGGGTCAGATCTATGGGGCAGGAGATGCTGTGGAGCAGATGTGGGTCAGATCTATAGGTCGGGAGCTGCTGTGGCTGATGTGGGCCAGTTCTATGGGGCAGGAGATGCTGTGAGTCAGATGTATGAGGCAGGAGCTGCTGTGGGGCAGATGTGGGTCAGATCTATGGGGCAGGAGATGCTGTGGAGCAGATGTGGGTCAAATCTATGGGCAGGAGCTGCTGTGGGGCAGATGTGGGTTAGATCTATGGGCAGGAGCTGCTGTCCTGCACATGTTGGTAGGGTCTATGGGGCAGGAGCTGCTGTGGGGCAGATGTGGGTCAGATCTATGGGGCAGGAGCTGCTGTGGGGCTGATGTTGGTCAGATCTTTGGGGCAGCAGCTGCTGTGGAGCAGATCTGGGTAAGATCTATGTCGCAGGAGCTGCTGTGGGGCAGACGTGGCACATATCTATGGGGCAAAATCTGCTGTGGGGCTGATGTGGGTCAGATCTATAGGTCAGGAGCTGCTGTGGCTGATGTGGGCCAGTTCTATGCGACAGGAGCTGCTGTGGTTCAGATCTATGGGGCAGGAGCAGCTCTGGGTCAGATGTGGGTCAGATCTATGTGTTAGGAGCTGCTGTGGGGCATATGTGGGTCAGATCTATGGGGCAGGAGCTGCTGTCGAGATGATGTGGGTCAGATCTTTGGATAGGAGCTGCTGGTGGGCAGATCTGGGTAAGATGTATGGGGCAGGAGCTGCTGTGGGTCAGATGTGGCTCAGATCTATGGGACAGGAGCTGCTGTGGGGCAGATGTGGGTCAGATCTATGGGGCAGGAGATGCTCTGGGTCTGATGTGGTTCAGATCTATGGGGCAGGAGATGCTGTGAGTCAGATCTATGAGGCAGGAGCTGCTGTGGGGCTGATGTGTGTCAGGTCTATGGGGCAGGACCTGCTGTGTGGCTGATGCGGGTCAGATCTATGGGCAGGAGCTGCAGTGGAGATGATGTAGGTCAGATCTGTGGTGTAGGAGAAGCAGTGGGGCAGATGTGTGTCAGATCTTTAAGGAGGATCTGCTGTGGGTCTGATGTGGGTCATATCTATGGGGCAGGAGCTGCTGTGGGGCTGATGTGGGTCAGATCTATGGGGCAGGAGCTGCTGTGGGGCTGATGTTGGTCAGATCTTTGTGGCAGCAGCTGCTGTGGAGCAGATCTGGGTAAGATCTATGTCGCAGGAGCTGCTGTAAGGCAGAAGTGGCACATATCTATGGGGCAAAATCTGCTGTGGGGCTGATGTGGGTCAGATCTATAGGTCAGGAGCTGCTGTGGCTGATGTGGGCCAGTTCTATGGAGCAGGAGATGCTGTGAGTCAGATGTATGAGCAGGAGCTTCTGTGGGGCAGATGTGGGTCAGATCTATGGGGCAGGAGATGCTGTGGAGCAGATGTGGGTCAGATCTATGGGGCAGGAGCTGCTGTGGGGCAGATGTGGGTTAGATCTATGGGCAGGAGCTGCTGTGCTGCACATGTTGGTAGGGTCTATGGGGCAGGAGCTGCTGTGGGGCAGATGTGGGTCAGATCTATGGGGCAGGAGCTGCTGTGGGGCTGATGTGGGTCAGATCTATGGGGCAAAATCTGCTGTGGGGCTGATGTGGGTCAGATCTATGGGGTAGGAGCTGCTGAGGGTCAGATGTGGGTCAGATCTATAGGTCAGGAGCTGCTGTGGCTGATGTGGGCCAGTTCTATGGGGCAGGAGATGCTGTGGAGCAGATGTGGGTCAGATCTATGAGGCCGGAGCTGCTGTAAGGCAGATGTGGGTTAGATCTATGAGACAGGAGCTGCTGTGGTTCAGATCTATGGGGCAGGAGCAGCTCTGGGGCACATGTGGGTCAGATCTATGTGTTAGGAGCTGCTGTGGGGCACATGTGGGTCAGATCTATGGGGAAGGAGCTGCTGTCGAGATGATGTGGGTCAGATCATTGGGTAGGAGTTGCTGTGGGGCAGATCTGGGTAAGATGTATGGGGCAGGAGCTGCTGTGGGTCAGATGTGGGTCAGATCTACGGGGCAGGAGCTGCTGTGGGGCAGATCTGGGTAAGATGTATGGGGCAGGAGCTGCTGTGGGTCAGATGTGGGTTAGATCTATGAGACAGGAGCTGCTGTGGTTCAGATCTATGGGGCAGGAGCAGCTCTGGGGCACATGTGGGTCAGATCTATGTGTTAGGAGCTGCTGTGGGGCACATGTGGGTCAGATCTATGGGGAAGGAGCTGCTGTCGAGATGATGTGGGTCAGATCATTGGGTAGGAGTTGCTGTGGGGCAGATCTGGGTAAGATGTATGGGGCAGGAGCTGCTGTGGGTCAGATGTGGGTCAGATCTACGGGGCAGGAGCTGCTGTGGGGCAGATCTGTGTAAGATGTATGGGGCAGGAGCTGCTGTGGGTCAGATGTGGGTCAGATCTATGGGGCAGGAGCTGCTGTGGGGCAGATGTGGGTCAGATCTATGGCCAGGAGATGCTGTGGGGCAGATGTGGGTCAGATCTATGGTGTAAAGGCTGCTGTGTGGCAGATGTGGGTCAGATCTATGGGGCAGGAGCTGCTGTGGCTGATGTGGGCCAGTTCTATGGGGCAGGAGATGCTGTGAGTCAGATGTATGAGGCAGGAGCTGCTGTGGGGCAGATGGGGGTCAGATCTATGGGGGAGGAGATGCTGTGGAGCAGATGTGGGTCAGATCTATGGGGCAGGAGCTGCTGTGGGGCAGATGTGGGTTAGATCTATGAGACAGGAGCTGCTGTGGTTCAGATCTATAGCGCAAGAGCAGCTCTGGGGCACATGTGGGTCAGATCTATGTGTTAGGAGCTGCTGTGGGGCACGTGGCTCAGATCTATGGGGCAGGAGCTGCTGTCGAGATGATGTGGGTCAGATCTTTGGGTAGGAGCTCCTGTGGGGCAGATCTGGGTAAGATGTAAGGGGCAGGAGCTGCTGTGGGGCAGATGTGGGGCAGATCTATGGGGCAGGAGCTGCTGTGGGGCAGATGTGGGTCAGATCTATGGGGCAGGAGATGCAGTGGGGCAGATGTGGGTCAGATCTATTCGTCAGGAGCTGCTGTGGATGATGTGGGCCAGTTCTATGGGGCAGGAGATGCTGTGAGTTAGATGTATGAGGCAGGAGCTGCTGTGGGGCAGATGGGGGTCAGATCTATGGGGCAGGAGATGCTGTGGAGCAGATGTGGGTCAGATCTATGGGGCAGGAGCTGCTGTGGGGCAGATGTGGGTCAGGTCTATGGGCAGGAGCTGCTGTGCTGCACATGTTGGTAGGGTCTATGGGGCAGGAGCTGCTGTGGGGCAGATGTGGGTCAGATCTATGGGGCAGGAGCTGCTGTGGGGCTGATGTTTGTCAGATCTTTGTGGCAGCAGCTGCTGTGGAGCAGATCTGGGTAAGATCTATGTCACAGGAGCTGCTGTGGGGCAGACGTGGCACATATCTATGGGGCAAAATCTGCTGTGGGGCTGATGTGGGTCAGATCTATGGGGTAGGAGCTGCTGTGGGGCTGATGTGGGTCAGATCTATGGGCAGGAGCTGATGTAGGGAAGATTTGGGTCTGATCTATGGGGCAAAATCTGCTGTGGGGCTGATGTGGGTCAGATCTATGGGGTAGGAGCTGCTGTGGGGCTGATGTGGGTCAGATCTATGGGCAGGAGCTGATGTAGGGAAGATTTGGGTCTGATCTATGGGGCAGGAACTGCTGTGGTTCAGATCTATGGGGCAGGAGCAGCTGTGAGGCACATGTGGGTCAGATCTATGGTTTAGGTGCTGCTTTGGGGAAAATGTGGGTCAGATCTATGTGGCAGGAGATGCTCTGGGTCTGATGTGGGTCAGATCTATGGTGCAGGAGATGCTGTGAGTCAGATCTATGAGGCAGGAGCTGCTGTGGGGCTGACGTGTGTCAGGTCTATGGGGCAGGAGATGCTGTGGGGCAGATGTGAATCAGATCTATGGGGCAGGAGCTGCTTTGGGGCTGATGTTGGTCAGATCTTTGGGGCAGCAGCTGCTGTGGAGCAGATCTGGGTAAGATCTATGTCGCAGGAGCTGCTGTGGGGCAGACGTGGCACATATCTATGGGGCAAAATCTGCTGTGGGGCTGATGTGGGTCAGATCTATAGGTCAGGAGCTGCTGTGGCTGATGTGGGCCAGTTCTATGACACAGGAGCTGCTGTGGTTAAGATCTATGGGGCAGGAACAGCTCTGGGGCACATGTGGGTCAGATCTATGTGTTAGGAGCTGCTGTGGGGCACATGTGGGTCAGATCTATGGGGCAGGAGCTGCTGTCGAGATGATGTGGGACAGATCTTTGGGTAGGAGATGTTATGGGGCAGATCTGGGTAAGATGTATGGGGCAGGAGCTGCTGTGGGTCAGATGTGGGTCAGATCTATGGGGCAGGAGCTGCTGTGGGTCAGATGTGGGTCAGATCTATGGGGCAGGAGCTGCTGTCGAGATGATGTGGGTCAGATCTTTTGGTAGGAGCTGCTGTGGGTCAGATGTGGGTCAGATCTATGGGGCAGGAGCTGCTGTGGGTCAGATGTGGGTCAGATCTATGGGGCAGGCGATGCTGTGGAGCAGATGTGGGTCAGATCTATAGGTCGGGAGCTGCTGTGGCTGATGTGGGCCAGTTCTATGGGGCAGGAGATGCTGTGAGTCAGATGTATGCGTCAAAAGCTGCTGTGGGGCAGATGGGGGTCAGATCTATGGGGCAGGAGATGCTGTTTAGCAGATGTGGATCAGATCTATAGGTCAGGAGCTGCTGTGGCTGATGTGGGCCAGTTCTATGGGGCAGGAGATGCTGTGAGTCAGATGTATGAGGCAGGAGCTGCTGTGGGGCAGATGTGGGTCAGATCTATGGGGCAGGAGATGCTGTGGAGCAGATGTGGGTCAGATCTATAGGTCGGGAGCTGCTGTGGCTGATGTGGGCCAGTTCTATGGGGCAGGAGATGCTGTGAGTCAGATGTATGAGGCAGGAGCTGCTGTGGGGCAGAAGTGGGTCTGATCTATGGGGCAGGAGATGCTGTGGAGCAGATGTGGGTCAAATCTATGGGGCACGAGATGCTGTGGGGCAGATGTGGGTTAGATCTATGGGCAGGAGCTGCTGTGCTGCACATGTTGGTAGGGTCTATGGGGCAGGAGCTGCTGTGGGGCAGATGTGGGTCAGATCTATGGGGCAGGAGCTGCTGTGGGGCTGATGTTGGTCAGATCTATGGGGCAGCAGCTGCTGTGGAGCAGATCTGGGTAAGATCTCTGTCGCAGGAGCTGCTGTGGGGCAGACGTGGCACATATCTATGGGGCAAAATCTGCTGTGGGGCTGATGTGGGTAAGATCTATGGGGCAAAATCTGCTGTGGGGCTGATGTGGGTCAGATCTATGGGGTAGGAGCTGCTGAGGGTCAGATGTGGGTCAGATCTATAGGTCAGGAGCTGCTGTGGCTGATGTGGGCCAGTTCTATGGGGCAGGAGATGCTGTGAGTCAGATGTATGAGGCAGGAGCTGCTGTGGAGCAGATGTGGGTCAGATCTATGAGGCAGGAGCTGCTGTGGGGCAGATGTGGGTCAGATCTATAGGTCAGGAGCTGCTGTGGCTGATGTGGGCCAGTTCTATGGGGCAGGAGATGCTGTGAGTCAGATGTGGGTCAGATCTATGGGGCAGGAGCTGCTATGGGGCAGATGTGGGTTAGATCTATGAGACAGGAGCTGCTGTGGTTCAGATCTATGGGGCAGGAGCAGCTCTGGGGCACATGTGGGTCAGATCTATGTGTTAGGAGCTGCTGTGGGGCACATGTGGGTCAGATCTATGGGGAAGGAGCTGCTGTCGAGATGATGTGGGTCAGATCATTGGGTAGGAGTTGCTGTGGGGCAGATCTGGGTAATATGTATGGGGCAGGAGCTACTGTGGGTCAGATGTGGGTCAGATCTACGGGGCAGGAGCTCCTGTGGGGCAGATCTGGGTAAGATGTATGGGGCAGGAGCTTCTGTGGGTCAGATGTGGGTCAGATCTATGGGGCAGGAGCTGCTGTGGGGCAGATGTGGGTCAGATCTATGGCCAGGAGATGCTGTGGGGCAGATGTGGGTCAGATCTATGGGGTAAAGGCTGCTGTGTGGCAGATGTGGGTCAGATCTATGGGGCAGGAGCTGCTGTGGCTGATGTGGGCCAGTTCTATGGGGCAGGAGATGCTGTGAGTCAGATGTATGAGGCAGGAGCTGCTGTGGGGCAGATGGGGGTCAGATCTATGGGGGAGGAGATGCTGTGGAGCAGATGTGGGTCAGATCTATGGGGCAGGAGCTGCTGTGGGGCAGTTGTAAGTCAGATCTATGGGGCAGGAGCTGCTGTGGGGCAGATGTGGGTTAGATCTATGAGACAGGAGCTGCTGTGGTTCAGATCTATAGGGCAGGAGCAGCTCTGGGGCACATGTGGGTCAGATCTATGTGTTAGGAGCTGCTGTGGGGCACGTGGCTCAGATCTATGGGGCAGGAGCTGCTGTCGAGATGATGTGGGTCAGATCTTTGGGTAGGAGCTCCTGTGGGGCAGATCTGGGTAAGATGTAAGGGGCAGGAGCTGCTGTGGGGCAGATGTGGGGCAGATCTATGGGGCAGGAGCTGCTGTGGGGCAGATGTGGGTCAGATCTATTCGTCAGGAGCTGCTGTGGCTGATGTGGGCCAGTTCTATGGGGCAGGAGATGCTGTGAGTTAGATGTATGAGGCAGGAGCTGCTGTGGGGCAGATGGGGGTCAGACCTATGGGGCAGGAGATGCTGTGGAGCAGATGTGGGTCAGATCTATGGGGCAGGAGCTGCTGTGGGGCAGATGTGGGTCAGGTCTATGGGCAGGAGCTGCTGTGCTGCACATGTTGGTAGGGTCTATGGGGCAGGAGCTGCTGTGGGGCAGATGTGGGTCAGATCTATGGGGCAGGAGCTTCTGTGGGGCTGATGTTTGTCAGATCTTTGGGGCAGCAGCTGCTGTGGAGCAGATCTGGGTAAGATCTATGTCGCAGGAGCTGCTGTGGGGCAGACGTGGCACATATCTATGGGGCAAAATCTGCTGTGGGGCTGATGTGGGTCAGATCTATGGGGTAGGAGCTGCTGTGGGGCTGATGTGGGTCAGATCTATTCGTCAGGAGCTGCTGTGGCTGATGTGGGCCAGTTCTATGGGGCAGGAGATGCTGTGAGTTAGATGTATGAGGCAGGAGCTGCTGTGGGGCAGATGGGGGCCAGATCTATGGGGCAGGAGATGCTGTGGAGCAGATGTGGGTCAGATCTATGGGGCAGGAGCTGCTGTGGGGCAGATGTGGGTCAGGTCTATGGGCAGGAGCTGCTGTGCTGCACATGTTGGTAGGGTCTATGGGGCAGGAGCTGCTGTGGGGCAGATGTGGGTCAGATCTATGGGGCAGGAGCTGCTGTGGGGCTGATGTTTGTCAGATCTTTGTGGCAGCAGCTGCTGTGGAGCAGATCTGGGTAAGATCTATGTCACAGGAGCTGCTGTGGGGCAGACGTGGCACATATCTATGGGGCAAAATCTGCTGTGGGGCTGATGTGGGTCAGATCTATGGGGTAGGAGCTGCTGTGGGGCTGATGTGGGTCAGATCTATGGGCAGGAGCTGATGTAGGGAAGATTTGGGTCTGATCTATGGGGCAGGAACTGCTGTGGTTCAGATCTATGGGGCAGGAGCAGCTGTGAGGCACATGTGGGTCAGATCTATGGTTTAGGTGCTGCTTTGGGGAAAATGTGGGTCAGATCTATGTGGCAGGAGATGCTCTGGGTCTGATGTGGGTCAGATCTATGGGGCAGGAGATGCTGTGAGTCAGATCTATGAGGCAGGAGCTGCTGTGGGGCTGACGTGTGTCAGGTCTATGGGGCAGGAGATGCTGTGGGGCAGATGTGAATCAGATCTATGGGGCAGGAGCTGCTTTGGGGCTGATGTTGGTCAGATCTTTGGGGCAGCAGCTGCTGTGGAGCAGATCTGGGTAAGATCTATGTCGCAGGAGCTGCTGTGGGGCAGACGTGGCACATATCTATGGGGCAAAATCTGCTGTGGGGCTGATGTGGGTCAGATCTATAGGTCAGGAGCTGCTGTGGCTGATGTGGGCCAGTTCTATGACACAGGAGCTGCTGTGGTTCAGATCTATGGGGCAGGAGCAGCTCTGGGGCACATGTGGGTCAGATCTATGTGTTAGGAGCTGCTGTGGGGCACATGTGGGTCAGATCTATGGGGCAGGAGCTGCTGTCGAGATGATGTGGGACAGATCTTTGGGTAGGAGATGTTATGGGGCAGATCTGGGTAAGATGTATGGGGCAGGAGCTGCTGTGGGTCAGATGTGGGTCAGATCTATGGGGCAGGAGCTGCTGTGGGTCAGATGTGGGTCAGATCTATGGGGCAGGAGCTGCTGTCGAGATGATGTGGGTCAGATCTTTTGGTAGGAGCTGCTGTGGGTCAGATGTGGGTCAGATCTATGGGGCAGGAGCTGCTGTGGATCAGATGTGGGTCAGATCTATGGGGCAGGAGATGCTGTGGAGCAGATGTGGGTCAGATCTATAGGTCGGGAGCTGCTGTGGCTGATGTGGGCCAGTTCTATGGGGCAGGAGATGCTGTGAGTCAGATGTATGAGGCAGGAGCTGCTGTGGGGCAGATGTGGGTCAGATCTATGGGGCAGGAGATGCTGTGGAGCAGATGTGGGTCAGATCTATGGGGCAGGAGCTGCTGTGGGGCAGATGTGGGTTAGATCTATGGACAAGAGCTGCTGTGCTGCACATGTTGGTAGGGTCTATGGGGCAGGAGCTGCTGTGGGGCTGATGTTGGTCAGATCTTTGGGGCAGCAGCTGCTGTGGAGCAGATCTGGGTAAGATCTCTGTCGCAGGAGCTGCTGTGGGGCAGACGTGGCACATATCTATGGGGCAAAATCTGCTGTGGGGCTGATGTGGGTCAGATCTATAGGTCAGGAGCTGCTGTGGCTGATGTGGGCGAGTTCTATGACACAGGAGCTGCTGTGGTTCAGATCTATGGGGCAGGAGAAGCTCTGGGTCAGATGTGGGTCAGATCTATGTGTTAGGAGCTGCTGTGGGGCACATGTGGGTCAGATCTATGGGGCAGGAGCTGCTGTCGAGATGATGTGGGTCAGATCTTTGGGTAGGAGCTGCTGTGTGGCAGATCTGGGTAAGATGTATGGGGCAGGAGCTGCTGCGGGTCAGATGTGGCTCAGATCTATGGGACAGGAGCTGCTGTGGGGCAGATGTGGGTCAGATCTATGGGGCAGGAGCTGCTGTCGAGATGATGTGGGTCAGATCTTTGGGTAGGAGCTGCTGTGGGTCAGATGAGGGTCAGATCTATGGGGCAGGAGCTGCTGTGGGTCAGATGTGAGTCAGATCTATGGGGCAGGAGCTGCTGTGGGGCAGATGTGGGTCAGATCTATGGGGCAGGAGCTGCTGTCGAGATGATTTGGGTCAGATCTTTGGGTAGGAGCTGCTGTGGGGCAGATGTGGGTCAGATCTATGGGGCAGGAGCTGCTGTGGGTCAGATGTGGCTCAGATCTATGGGGCAGGAGATGCTGTGGAGCAGATGTGTGTCAGATCTATAGGTCAGGAGCTGCTGTGGCTGATGTGGGCCAGTTCTATGGGGCAGGAGATGCTGTGAGTCAGATGTATGAGGCAGGAGCTGCTGTGGGGCAGATGGGGGTCAGATCTATGGGGCAGGAGCTGCTGTGGGGCAGATGTGGGTCAGGTCTATTGGCAGGAGCTGCTGTGCTGCACATGTTGGTAGGGTCTATGGGGCAGGAGCTGCTGTGGGGCAGATGTGGGTCAGATCTATGGGGCAGGAGCTGCTGTGGGGCTGATGTTGGTCAGATCTTTGGTGCAGCAGCTGCTGTGGGGCAGATGGGGGTCAGATCTATGTCGCAGGAGCTGCTGTGGGGCAGACGTGGCACATATCTATGGGGCAAAATCTGCTGTGGGGCTGATGTGGGCCAGATCTATGGGGTAGGAGCTGCTGTGGGGCTGATGTGGGTCAGATCTATGGCCAGGAGCTGATGTAGGGAAGATTTGGGTCTGATCAATGGGGCAGGAACTGCTGTGGTTCAGATCTATGGGGCAGGAGCAGCTGTGAGGCACATGTGGGTCAGATCTATGGTTTAGGTGCTGCTTTGGGGAAAATGTGGGTCAGATCTATGTGGCAGGAGATGCTCTGGGTCTGATGTGGGTCAGATCAATGGGGCAGGAGATGCTGTGAGTCAGATCTATGAGGCAGGAGCTGCTGTGGGGCTGATGTGTGTCAGGTCTATGGGGCAGGACCTGCTGTGTGGCTGATGCGGGTCAGATCTATGGGCAGGAGCTGCAGTGGAGATGATGTAGGTCAGATCTGTGGTGTAGGAGAAGCAGTGGGGCAGATGTGTGTCAGATCTTTAAGGAGGATCTGCTGTGGGTCTGATGTGGGTCATATCTATGGGGCAGGAGCTGCTGTGGGGCTGATGTGGGTCAGATCTATGGGGCAGGAGCTGCTGTGGGGCTGATGTTGGTCAGATCTTTGGGGCAGCAGCTGCTGTGGAGCAGATCTGGGTAAGATCTATGTCGCAGGAGCTGCTGTGGGGCAGAAGTAGCACATATCTATGGGGCAAAATCTGCTGTGGGGCTGATGTGGGTCAGATCTATAGGTCAGGAGCTGCTGTGGCTGATGTGGGCCAGTTCTATGGAGCAGGAGATGCTGTGAGTCAGATGTATGAGGCAGGAGCTTCTGTGGGGCAGATGTGGGTCAGATCTATGGGGCAGGAGATGCTGTGGAGCAGATGTGGGTCAGATCTATGGGGCAGGAGCTGCTGTGGGGCAGATGTGGGTTAGATCTATGGGCAGGAGCTGCTGTGCTGCACATGTTGGTAGGGTCTATGGGGCAGGAGCTGCTGTGGGGCAGATGTGGGTCAGATCTATGGGGCAGGAGCTGCTGTGGGGCTGATGTTGGTCAGATCTTTGGGGCAGCAGCTCCTGTGGAGCAGATCTGGGTAAGATCTATGTCGCAGGAGCTGCTGTGGGGCAGACGTGGCACGTATCTATGGGGCAAAATCTGCTGTGAAGCTGATGTGGGTCAGATCCATGGGGCAAAATCTGCTGTGGGGCTGATGTGGGTCAGATCTATGGGGTAGGAGCTGCTGTGGGTCTGATGTGGGTCAGATCTATAGGTCAGGAGCTGCTGTGGCTGATGTGGGCCAGTTCTATGGGGCAGGAGATGCTGTGAGTCAGATGTATGAGGCAGGAGCTGCTGTGGGGCAGATGGGGGTCAGATCTATGGGGCAGGAGATGCTGTGGAGCAGATGTGGGTCAGATCTATGGGGCAGGAGCTGCTGTGTGGCAGTTGTGGGTCAGATCTATGGGGCAGGAGCTGCTGTGGTTCAGATGTTTGTCAGATCTATGTGTTAGGAGCTGCTGTGGGGCACATGTGGGTCAGATCTATGGGGCAGGAGCTGCTGTCGAGATGATGTGGGTCAGATCTTTGGGTAGGAGCTGCTGTGGGGCAGATGTGGGTCAGATCTATGGGGCAGGAGCTGCTGTGGGTCAGATGTGGGTCAGATCTATGGGGCAGGAGCTGCTGTGGGGCTGATGTTGGTCAGATCTTTCGGGCAGCAGCTGCTGTGGAGCAGATCTGGGTAAGATCTATGTCGCAGGAGCTGCTGTGGGGCAGAAGTGGCACATATCTATGGGGCAAAATCTGCTGTGGGGCTGATGTGGGTCAGATCTATGTGTTAGGAGCTGCTGTGGGGCACATGTGGGTCAGATCTATGGGGCAGGAGCTGCTGTCGAGATGATGTGGGTCAGATCTTTGGGTAGGAGATGCTGTGGGGCAGATGTGGGTCAGATCTATGGGGCAGGAGATGCTGTGGGTCAGATGTGGGTCAGATCTATGGGGCAGGAGCTGCTGTGAGGCAGATGTGGGTCAGATCTATGGGGCAGGAGCTGCTGTCGAGATGATGTGGGTCAGATCTTTGGGTAGGAGCTGCTGTGGGGCAGAAGTGGGTAAGATCTATGTGGCAGGAGCTGCTGTGGGTCAGATGTGGGTCAGATCTATGGGGCAGGAGATGCTGTGGAGCAGATGTTGGTCAGATCTATAGGTCAGGAGCTGCTGTGGCTGATGTGGGCCAGTTCTATGGGGCAGGAGATGCTGTGAGTCAGATGTATGAGGCAGGAGCTGCTGTGGGGCAGATGGGGGTCAGATCTATGGGGCAGGAGATGCTGTGGGGCAGATGTGGGTCAGATCTATGGGGCAGGAGCTGCTGTGGGGCTGATGTTGGTCAGATCTTTGGGGCAGCAGCTGCTGTGGAGCAGATCTCGGTAAGATCTATGTCGCAGGAGCTGCTGTGGGGCAGACGTGGCACATATCTCTGGGGCAAAATCTGCTGTGGGGCTGATGTGGGCCAGATCTATGTGGTAGGAGCTGCTGTGGGGCTGATGTGGGTCAGATCTATGGCCAGGAGCTGATGTAGGGAAGATTTGGTTCTGATCTATGGGGCAGGAACTGCTGTGGTTCTGATCTATGGGTAGGAGCAGCTGTGAGGCACATGTGGGTCAGATCTATGGTTTAGGTGCTGCTTTGGGGAAAATGTGGGTCAGATCTATGTGGCAGGAGATGCTCTGGGTCTGATGTGGGTCAGATCTATGAGGCAGGAGATGCTGTGAGTCAGATCTATGAGGCAGGAGCTGCTGTGGGGCTGATGTGTGTCAGGTCTATGGGGCAGGACCAGCTGTGTGGCTGATGCGGGTCAGATCTATGGGCAGGAGCTGCAGTGGAGATGATGTAGGTCAGATCTGTGGAGTAGGAGAAGCAGTGGGGCAGATGTGTGTCAGATCTTTAAGGAGGATCTGCTGTGGGTCTGATGTGGGTCAGATCTATGGGGCAGGAGCTGTTGTGGCGCAGATGTGGGTCAGATCTATGTTGCAGGAGCTGATGTGGGGCAGATGTAGGGCATATCTATGGGGAGGAGCTGCTGTGGTGCAGATGTGGGTCAGATCTATGGGGCAGGAGCTGCTGTGGGGCTGATGTTGGTCAGATCTTTGGGGCAGCAGCTGCTGTGGAGCAGATCTGGGTAAGATCTATGTCGCAGGAGCTGCTGTGGGGCAGAAGTGGCAAATATCTATGGGGCAAAATCTGCTGTGGGGCTGATGTGGGTCAGATCTATAGGTCAGGAGCTGCTGTGGTTGATGTGGGCCAGTTCTATGGGGCAGGAGATGCTGTGGGTCAGATGTGGGTCTGATCTATAGGTCAGGAGCTGCTGTGGCTGATGTGGGCAAGTTCTATGGGGCAGGAGATGCTGTGAGTCAGATGTATGAGGCTGGAGATGCTGTGGGGCAGATGGGGGTCAGATCTATGGGGCAGGAGATGCTGTGGAGCAGATGTGGGTCAGATCTATGGGGCAGGAGCTGCTGTGGGGCAGATGTGGGTTAGATCTATGAGACAGGAGCTGCTGTTGTTCAGATCTATGGGGCAGGAGCAGCTCTGGGGCACATGTGGGTCAGATCTATGTGTTAGGAGCTGCTGTGGGGCACATGTGGGTCTGATCTATGGGGAAGGAGCTGCTGTCGAGATGATGTGGGTCAGATCATTGGGTAGGAGCTGCTGTGGGGCAGATCTGGGTAAGATGTATGGGCAGGAGCTGCTGTGGGTCAGATGTGCGTCAGATCTATGGGGCAGGAGCTGCTGTGGGGCAGATCTGGGTAAGATGTATGGGCAGGAGCTGCTGTGGGTCAGATGTGGGTCAGATCTATGGGGCAGGAGCTGCTGTGGGGCAGATGTGGGTCAGATCTATGGGGCAGGAGCTGCTGTGGGGCAGATGTGGGTGAGATCTATGGGGCAGGAGATGCTGTGGGGCAGATGTGGGTCAGATCTATGGGGTAAAGGCTGCTGTGTGGCAGATGTGGGTCAGATCTATGGGGCAGCAGCTGCTGTGGCTGATGTGGGCCAGTTCTATGGGGCAGGAGATGCTGTGAGTCAGATGTATGAGGCAGGAGCTGCTGTGGGGCAGATGGGGGTCAGATCTATGGGGCAGGAGATGCTGTGGAGCAGATGTGGGTCAGATCTATGGGGCAGGAGCTGCTGTGTGGCAGATGTGGGTCAGATCTATGGGGCAGGAGCTGCTGTGGGGCAGATGTGGGTCAGATCTATGGGGCAGGAGATGCTGTGGGGCAGATGTGGGTCAGATCTATGGGGTAAAGGCTGCTGTGTGGCAGATGTGGGTCAGATCTATGGGGCAGCAGCTGCTGTGGCTGATGTGGGCCAGTTCTATGGGGCAGGAGATGCTGTGAGTCAGATGTATGAGGCAGGAGCTGCTGTGGGGCAGATGGGGGTCAGATCTATGGGGCAGGAGATGCTGTGGAGCAGATGTGGGTCAGATCTATGGGGCAGGAGCTGCTGTGTGGCAGATGTGGGTCAGATCTATGGGGCAGGAGCTGCTGTGTGGCAGATGTGGGTCAGATCTATAGGTCAGGAGCTGCTGTGGCTGATGTGGGCCAGTTCTATGGGGCAGGAGATGCTGTGAGTCAGATGTATGAGGCAGGAGCTGCTGTGGGGCAGATGGGGGTCAGATCTATGGGGCAGGAGATGCTGTGGAGCAGATGTGGGTCAGATCTATGGGGCAGGAGCTGCTATGGGGCAGATGTGGGTTAGATCTATGGGCAGGAGCTGCTGTGCTGCACATGTTGGTAGGGTCTATGGGGCAGGAGCTGCTGTGGGGCAGATGTGGGTCAGATCTATGGGGCAGGAGATGCTGTGGGGCAGATGTGGGTCAGATCTATGGGGCAGGAGCTGCTGTGGGGCTGATGTTGGTCAGATCTTTGGGACAGCAGCTGCTGTGGAGCAGATCTGGGTAAGATCTATGTCGCAGGAGCTGCTGTGGGGCAGACGTGGCACATATCTATGGGGCAAAATCTGCTGTGGGGCTGATGTGGGTCAGATCTATGGGGCAGGAGCAGCTGTGGGGCAGATGTGGGTCAGATCTATGGGGCAAAGGCTGCTGTGTGGCAGATGTGGGTCAGATCTATGGGGCAGGAGCTGCTGTGGGTCAGATGTGGGTCAGATCTATAGGTCAGGAGCTGCTGTGGCTGATGTTGGCCAGTTCTATGGGGCAGGAGATGCTGTGAGTCAGATGTATGAGGCAGGAGCTGCTGTGGGGCAGATGGGGGTCAGATCTATGGGGCAGGAGATGCTGTGGGGCAGATGTGGGTTAGATCTATGAGACAGGAGCTGCTGTGGTTCAGATCTATGGGGCAGGAGCAGCTCTGGGGCACATGTGGGTCAGATCTATGTGTTAGGAGCTGCTGTGGGGCAAATATGGGTCAGATCTATGGGGAAGGAGCTGCTGTCGAGATGATGTGGGTCAGATCATTGGGTAGGAGCTGCTGTGGGGCAGATGTGGGTCAGATCTATGGGGCAGGAGATGCTGTGGGTCAGATGTGGGTCAGATCTATTCGTCAGGAGCTGCTGTGGCTGATGTGGGCCAGTTCTATGGGGCAGGAGATGCTGTGTATCAGATGTATGAGGCAGGAGCTGCTGTGGGGCAGATGGGGGTCAGATCTATGGGGCAGGAGATGCTGTGGAGCAGATGTGGGTCAGATCTATAGGTCAGGAGCTGCTGTGGCTGATGTGGGCCAGTTCTATGGGGCAGGAGATGCTGTGAGTCAGATGTATGAGGCAGGAGCTGCTGTGGGGCAGATGGGGGTCAGATCTATGGGGCAGGAGATGCTGTGGAGCAGATGTGGGTCAGATCTATGGGGCAGGAGCTGCTGGGGCAGATGTGGGTTAGATCTATGGGCAGGAGCTGCTGTGCTGCACATGTTGGTAGGGTCTATGGGGCAGGGGCTGCTGTGGGGCAGATGTGGTTCAGATCTATGGGGCAGGAGCTGCTGTAGGGCACATGTGGGTCAGATCTATGGGGCAGGAGCAGCTCTGGGGCACATGTGGGTCAGATCTATATTTTAGGAGCTGCTGTGGGGCACATGTGGGTCAGATCTATGGGGCAGGAGCTGCTGTCGAGATGATGTGGGTCAGATCTTTGGGTAGGAGATGCTGTGGGGCACATCTGGGTAAGATGTATTGGGCAGGAGCTGCTGTGGTTCAGATGTAGGTCTGGTCTATGGGGCAGGAGCTGCTGTGGGGCAGATGTGGGTCAGATCTATGGGGCAGGAGATGCTGTGAGTCAGATGTATGAGGCAGGTGCTGCTGTGGGGCAGATGGGGGTCAGATCTATGGGGCAGGAGCTGCTGTGGAGCAGATGTGGGTCAGATCTATGTCGCAGGAGCTGCTGTGGGGCAGATGGGGGTCAGATCAATGGGGCAGGAGTTGCTGTTGGGCAGATGTGGGTCAGATCTATGGGGCGAAATATGCTGTGGGGCTGATGTGGGTAACATCTATGAGACAGGAGCTGCTGTGGTTCAGATCTATGGGGCAGGAGCAGCTCTTGGGCACATGTGGGTCAGATCTATGTGTTAGGAGCTGCTGTGGGGCACATGTGGGTCAGATCTATGGGGCAGGAGATGCTGTCGAGATGATGTGGGTCAGATCTTTGGGTAGGTGCTGCTGTGGGGCAGATCTGGGTAAGATGTATGGGGCAGGAGCTGCTGTGGGTCAGATGTGGGTCAGATCTATGGGGCAGGAGCTGCTGTGGGGCAGATATGGGTCAGATCTATGGGACAGGAGATGCTGTGGAGCAGATGTGGGTCAGATCTTTGGGGCAAAGGCTGCTGTGTGGAAGATGTGGGTCAGATCTATGGGGCAGGAGATGCTGTGAGTCAGATATATGAGGCAGGAGCTGCTGTGGGGCAGATGGGGGTCAGATCTATGGGGCAGGAGATGCTGTGGAGCAGATGTGGGTCAGATCTATGGGGCAGGAGCTGCTGTGGGGCAGATGTGGGTCAGATCTATGGGCAGGAGCTGCTCTGCTGCACATGTTGGTAGGGTCTATGGGGCAGGAGCTGCTGTAGGGCAGATGTGGGTCAGATCTATGGGGCAGGAGCTGCTGTGGGGCTGATGTTGGTCAGATCTTTGGGGCAGCAGCTGCTGTGGAGCAGATCTGGGTAAGATCTATGTCGCAGGAGCTGCTGTGGGGCAGACGTGGCACATATCTATGGGCTAAAATCTGCTGTGGGGCAGATGGGGGTCAGATCTATGGGGCAGGAGATGCTGTGGAGCAGATGTGGGTCAGATCTATGGGGAGGAGCTGCTGTGGGGCAGATGTGGGTCAGATCTATGGGCAGGAGCTGCTGTGCTGCACATGTTGGTAGGGTCTATGGGGCAGGAGCTGCTGTGGGGCAGATGTGGGTCAGATCTATGGGGCAGGAGCTGCTGTGGGGCTGATGTTGGTCAGATCTTTGGGGCAGCAGCTGCTGTGGAGCAGATCTGGGTAAGATCTATGTCGCAGGAGCTGCTGTGGGGCAGACGTGGCACATATCTATGGGGCAAAATCTGCTGTGGGGCTGATGTGGGTCAGATCTATGGGCAGGAGCTGATGTAGGGAAGATTTGGGTCTGATCTATGGGGCAGGAACTGCTGTGGTTCAGATCTATGGGCCAGGAGCAGCTGTGAGGCACATGTGGGTCAGATCTATGGTTTAGGTGCTGCTTTGGGGAAAATGTGGGTCAGATCTATGTGGCAGGAGATGCTCTGGGTCTGATGTGGGTCAGATCTATGGGGCAGGAGCTGCTGTCGAGATGATGTGGGTCAGATCTTTGGGTAGGAGCTGCTGTGGGGCAGATGTGGGTCAGATCTATAGGTCAGGAGCTGCTGTGGCTGATGTGGGCCAGTTCTATGGGGCAGGAGATGCTGTGAGTCAGATGTATGAGGCAGGAGCTGCTGTGGGGCAGATGGGGGTCAGATCTATGGGGCAGGAGCTGCTGTGGAGCAGATGGGGGTCAGATCTATGGGGCAGGAGCTGCTGTGGAGCAGATGTGGGTCAGATCTATGGGGCAGGAGCTGCTGTGGGGCAGATGTGGGTCAGATCTATGGGGCAGGAGCTGCTGTGGGGCTGATGTTGGTCAGATCTTTCGGGCAGCAGCTGCTGTGGAGCAGATCTGGGTAAGATCTATGTCGCAGGAGCTGCTGTGGGGCAGACTTGGCACATATCTATGTGGCAAAATCTGCTGTGGGGCTGATGTGGGTCAGATCTATGGGGCAGGATCTCCTTTGGGGCTGATATGGGTCAAATCAATGGGGCAGAGCTGCTCTGGGTCAGATCTATGGGCAGGAGCTGCTGTGGGGCACATGTGAGTTAGATCTATGGGGCAGGAGATGGTGTGGGGCAGATTTGGGTCAGATGTATGGGTCAGTAGCTGCTGTGTTGCTGATGAGGGTCAGATCTATGGGGCAGAGGCTGGTGTGGTTCAGATCTACGGGACTGGAGCTGCAGTGGAGCACATGTGGGTCAGATCTATGGGGTAGAAGCTGTTGTGAGGATGATGGGGGTCATATCTATAAGGAGGAGCTGCTGTGGGGCTGATGTAGGAAAGATCTATGGGGCAGGAGATGCTTTGGGGCAGATGTGGGTCAGGTCTATTGGGCTGGAGCTGCTGTGGGGTACTTGTGGGTCAGATATATGAGGCAGGGGCTGCTGTGGGTCAGATCTATGGTGCAGGAGCTGATGTGGGGCAGATGTAGGGCATATCTATGGGGAGGAGCTGCTGTGGTGCAGATGTGGGTCACATCTATGGGGCAGGAGATGCTGTGTGGCTGATGTGGGTCAATTCTATGGGGCAGGAGCTGCTGTTGGGCAGATGTGGGTCAGATCTATGGGGCAGGAGCTGCTGTCGAGAAGATGTGTGTCAGATCTTTGGGTAGGAGATGCTGTGGGGCAGATCTGGGTAAGATGTATAGGGCAGGAGCTGCTGTGGGGCAGATGTGGGTCAGATCTATGGGGCAGGAGATGCTGTGGGGCAGATGTGGGTCAGATCTATGGGGCAAAGGCTGCTGTGTGGCAGATGTGGGTCAGATCTATGGGGCAGGAGCTGCTGTGGGTCTGATGGGGGTCAGATCTATGGGGCAGGAGATGCTGTGGAGCAGATGTGGGTCAGATCTATGGGGCAGGAGCTGCTGTGGAGCAGATGTGGGTCAGATCAATGGGCAGGAGCTGCTGTGCTGCACATGTTGGTAGGGTCTATGGGGCAGGAGCTGCTGTGGGGCAGATGTGGGTCAGATCTATGGAGCTGGAGCTGCTGTGGGGCAGATTTGAATCAGATCTATAGGGCAGGAGCTGCTGTGGGTCAGATCTATGGGCAGGAGCTGCTGTGGGGCACATGTGAGTTAGATCTATGGGGCAGGAGATGGTTTGGGGCAGATTTGGGTCTGATGTATGAGTCAGGAGCTGCTGTGTTGCTGATGAGGGTCAGATCTATGGGGCATGGGCTGCTGTGGTTCAGATCTACGGGACTGGAGCTGCAGTGGAGCACATGTGGGTCAGATCTATGGGGTAGAATCTGTTGTGGGGCTGATGGGGGTCATATCTATAAGGCAGGAGCTGCTGTGGGGCTGACTTGGGTCAGATCTATGGGGCAGGAGCTGCTGTGTTGCTGATGAGGGTCAGATCTATGGGGCATGGGCTGCTGTGGGGCACATGTGGGTCAGACCTATGGGGCAGGAGCTGCAGAGGGGATGATGTAGGTCAGATCTATGGGGCAGGAGTTGCTGTGGGGAATATGAGGGACATATCTATGGTGCAAAATCTGCTGTTGGACTGATGTGAGTCAGATCTATGAGTTTGGAGCTGCTGTGGGGCACATGTGGGTCAGATCTATGGGGCAGGAGATGCTGTGGGGCTGATTTGGGTCAGATCTATGTGGCAGGAGATGCTGTGGGTCAGATCTATGGGGCAGGAGCTGCTGTGGGGAACATGTGGGTCAGGTCTATGGGGCAGGAGCTGCTGTGGGCACATGTGGGTCACACTGGGACCCATATGGGGACAAAGGGAGAGACATCATAGAGACTCATAGGGACCTATTGGGACCAATAGGGACCCAAAGAGAGACATAGAGACCCCATAGAAACCCATGGAGACCCCATAGAGGCACAAAGTGACACATAGAGGGACACCAAGACCCATAGAAACCAGATAGAGACTCCATATAGACACATAGGAACACATAGAGACCCACTGGGACAGTGAGACCACATATAGACTCATAGGGACACATTAGGAGCCATTAAGACCCATAGGGACACATAGGACGACTTTGAAACTTATAGATACCCAAAGGAAGACATTTGGGCCCAGAGATAACCATAAGAGACCCCATAGAGACCCCATAGGGGCACATAGCAACCCATAGGGGGGACATTGGGACACATAGGTACACATTGTGACCCGTAGGAAGACACTGGGACCCATAGGGGGACATTGGGACACATAGGGACCCAATGAATTACAGTGGGGGACAGTGAGACCCATAGAGATACATAAGGACCCCGCTGAGACCCATAAGAGACCCCATAGAGGCACCTAGGGACCACATTGAAACTCATAGATACTTGTAGGAAGACATTTGGGCCCAGAGATATCCATAAGAGACCCCACAGAGACCCCATAGAGGCACATAGCAACCCATAGGGGGGACATTGGGACACGTAGGGAAACATTCTGACCCATAGGGAGACACTGGGACCCATATGGGGACATTGGGACACATAGGGACCCCATAGAGAGACATAGAGACATATAGGGACCCATTTAGAGGCATAATAACCCCATAGAGTCTTATAGGGACACCCAGAGATCCATAGGGAAACATTGGGACCCACAGGGGCTGTGTGGGAGATTGGTAATCACAGCCTGAACCTCTGATTAATCAGCTGAGGCAAGTGTGGGGTCAGCTGCGGGAGCACAGGTGAGAGTAATGGAGCTGTGCTCCCGGGAGGGCTGGAGCTCGACTCCACCTCCTCTGAGACCTCATTTAAGGGCTGAGCCTCACTCGAGCCGCTTTCCATTATCTTTCCGAGCTCCCTGTTACCGGGTGAGGTCCCAGAAGACTGGAGGCTTGCCAACGTGACTCCCATTTCCAAGCAAGGTTGTCAGGAGGATCCGGGCAACTCCAGGCCTGTTAGCCTGACCTCGGTGCCAGGGAGGGGAATGGAACGAATTGTCTTGAGGGAGATGACAGATGCGGCAGGTGTGGGATGAGCAGGAGATCAGACCTAGCCAGCATGGGTTCGTGAAGGGCAGCTCCTGCTTGACCAATCTGATCTCCTTCTACGATCCTGTGACCCATCTGATGGATGAAGGAAAGAAAGAAAGGCTGTTGATGTGCTCTACTTGGACTTCAGCAAAGCCTTCACAACTGTCTCCCATGCTATTCTCCTACAAAAGCTGGCAGCCCTTTTCCAACCTTGAGAATTCTGTGATTCTGTGAGGCAGCATCTCTTGGACATCGCTCTGCAGTGAAGACCGCCCCAGCTTCCTCAGCGAAGGCATCACCACTGGTGAGTTTCTCTCTCGCTTAGAACCTCTGTACATTTGTTACCATCTTTGTTACCATCTGTAGAGTTACCACCTAGACAGGGGGACATAGAGAGACACTGGGACCCATAGGGACCCATAGAGATCCAGAGGAAGACATTGGGACCCATAGGGACACATAGAGAGACACTGGGACCCATAGGGACACATAGAGACCCATAGACAGTCATTGGGAGCAATAAGGATAAATTGAGACCCATAGAGACCCCATTGAGACCCATAGTGCCTCAAAGAAACCCATAGCGACCCCATAGTCACCCATAGCGCCCCATAGGAACACAAAGATACCCCATAGAGCCCCATAGTGACCCATAGGGGCCCAAAGAGACCCCATAGCACCCCATAGCTACTCCATAGTGCCCCATAGCAGCCCATGGAGCCTCATAGACACTCCATTGTGCCCCACAGCACCCCATTGCACCCCATAGGGACCCATAGACACAGCATACTGCTCCATAGAGCCCCATAGACACCCCATAGTTCCCCACAGCACCCCATAGCAGCCCACAGTGCCCCATAGACACCACATAAGGCCCTACAGCCACACCATAGAGCCCAATTGAACCAAATAGACACCCCATATCGCCCCATAGTGCCTGTAGACACCCCATAGAGCCCCATAGAAACTCACTGAACCCCATACAGACCCCATGCAGACCCCATAGAGCCCCACAGACAACCCATAGATCCCCAAAGACACCCCATAGACTCCCCATAGAGCCCCATAGGGACCTCATAGCGCCCCATAGAAACTCCATTCTTCCGCATAGAGCCCCATAGCAAACCATAGCACCCCATAGTCACCCATAGCGCCCCATAGGAACCCAAGGATACCCCAAAGCACCCCATAGCCACCCTACAGCACCGCATAGCCACCCCATAGAGCCCCATAGACACCACATAGTGACCCATAGTGACCCATAGGGGCCCAAAGAGACCCCATAGCACCCCATAGCTACTCCATAGTGCCCCATAGCAGCCCATGGAGCCTCATAGACACTCTCTTGTGCCCCACAGCGCCCCATTGCACCCCATAGAGACCCATAGACACCCTATACTGCTCCATAGAGCCACATAGCACCCCATAGTGCCTCACAGCACCCCATAGCACAACATAGTGCCACATAGACACCACATAAGGACATATAGCCGCGCCATAGAGCCCATTAGACATCCCACAGAGCCCTGTAGGCAACCCATTGTGCCCCATAGAGCTCCCATAGCCACCCATAGAAACTAATTTACCAAATAGACACACTATAGCGTTCCATAGACACCCCATAGAAACCTCAGAACGCCCCATAGAGCTCCATAGGCACCCCATAGAGCCCCATAGAGAACCCATAGAGGCACATAGCAACCCATAGGGGGGACATTGGGACACATAGGGACACATAGTGACCCATAGGGAGACACTGGGACCCATAGGGTGACATTGGGACACATAGGGACACCATGGATTACATGGTTGATACAACCCATGTTGTATGTTTTCATGTTTATCAACATGGTTGATGTGGGTCAGATCTATGGGGCAGGAGCTGCTGTGGGGCATATGTGGGTCAGATCTATTGGGCCGGAGGTGCTGTGGGGCTGATGTAGGAAAGATCTATGGGGCTGGAGATGCTTTGGGGCAGATGTGGGTCAGGTCTGTTGGGCTGGAGCTGCTGTGGGGCACTTGTGGGTCAGATCTATGAGGCAGGGGCTGCTGTGGGTCAGATCTATGGGGCAGGAACAAATGTGGGCCTGATGTTGGTCAGATTTATGGAGCAGGAGCTGCTGTGTTGCAGATGTGGGTCAGATCTATGTTGCAGGAGCTGATGTGGGGCAGATGTAGGGCATATCTATGGGGCAGGAGCTGCTGTGAGGCTGATGGGTGTTAGATCTATGGGGAGGAGCTGCTGTGGTGCAGATGTGGGTCACATCTATGGGGCGGGAGATGCTGTGTGGCTGATGTGGGTCAAAACTATGGGGCAGGAGCTGCTTTGGGGCTGATGGTGGTTAGATCTATGGGGCAGGAGCTGCTGTGAGGCGCATGTGGGTCAGACCTATGGGGCAGGAGCTGCTTTGGGGCGCATGTGGGTCAGATCTATGGGGCAGGAGTTGCTGTTGGGCAGATGTGGGACATAACTATGGGGCAAAATCTGCTGTGGGGCTGATGTGGGTAAGATCTATGAGACAGGAGCTGCTGTGGTTCAGATCTATGGGGCAGGAGCAGCTCTGGGGCACATGTGGGTCAGATCTATGGGGAAGGAGCTGCTGTGTGGCACATGTGGGTCAGATCTATGGGGCAGGAGCTGCTGTCGAGATGATGTGGGTCAGATCTTTGGGTAGGAGCTGCTGTGGGGCAGATCTGGGTAAGATGTATGGGGCAGGAGCTACTGTGGTTCAGATGTGGGTCAGATCTATGGGGCAGGAGCTGCTGTGGGGCAGATGTGGGTCAGAACTATGGGGCAGGAGCTGCTGTGGGGCACATGTGGGTCAGATCTATGGGTCAGGAGATGCTGTGGGGCAGATGTGGGTCAGATCTATGGGGCAGGAGCTGCTGTGGGTCAGATGTGGGTCAGATCTATAGGTCAGGAGCTGCTGTGGCTGATGTGGGCAAGTTCTATGGGGCAGGAGATGCTGTGAGTCAGATGTATGAGGCAGGAGCTGCTGTGGGGCAGATGGGGGTCAGATCTATGGGGCAGGAGATGCTGTGGAGCAGATGTGGGTCAGATCTATAGGTCAGGAGCTGCTGTGGCTGATGTGGGCCAGTTCTATGGGGCAGGAGATGCTGTGAGTCAGATGTATGAGGCAGGAGCTGCTGTGGGGCAGATGGGGGTCAGATCTATGGGGCAGGAGATGCTGTGGAGCAGATGTGGGTCAGATCTATGGGGCAGGAGCTGCTGTGAGGCAGATGTGGGTCAGATCTATGGGCAGGAGCTGCTGTGCTGCACATGTTGGTAGGGTCTATGGGGCAGGAGCTGCTGTAGGGCAGATGTGGGTCAGATCTATGGGGCAGGAGCTGCTGTGGGGCTGATGTTGGTCAGATCTTTGGGGCAGCAGCTGCTGTGGAGCAGATCTGGGTAAGATCTATGTCGCAGGAGCTGCTGTGGGGCAGACGTGGCACATATCTATGGGGCAAAATCTGCTGTGGGGCTGATGTGGGTCAGATCTATGGGGTAGGAGCTGATGTGGGGCTGATGTGGGTCAGATCTATGGGGCAAAGGCTGCTGTGTGGCACATGTGGGTCAGATCTATGGGGCAGGAGATGCTGTGGGGCAGATGTTGGTCAGATCTAAGGGGTAAAGGCTGCTGTGTGGCAGATGTGGGTCAGATCTATGGGGCAGGAGCTGCTGTGTGTCAGATGTGGGTCAGATCTATAGGTCAGGAGCTGCTGTGGCTGATGTGGGCCAGTTCTATGGGGCAGGAGATGCTGTGAGTCAGATGTATGAGGCAGGAGCTGCTGTGGGGCAGATGGGGGTCATATCTATGGGGCAAGAGATGCTGTGGAGCAGATGTGGGTCAGATCTATGGGGCAGGAGCTGCTGTGGGGCAGATGGGGGTCAGATCTATGGGGCAGGAGATGCTGTGGAGCAGATGTGGGTCAGATCTATGGGCCAGGAGATGCTGTGGGGCAGATGTGGGTTAGATCTATGTGCAGGAGCTGCTGTGCTGCACATGTTGGTAGGGTCTATGGGGCAGGAGCTGCTGTGGGGCAGATGTGGGTCAGATCTATGGGGCAGGAGCTGCTGTGGAGCAGATGTTGGTCAGATCTTTGGGGCAGCAGCTGCTGTGGCTGATGTGGGCCAGTTCTATGGGGCAGGAGATGCTGTGGGGCAGACGTGGCAAATATCTATGGAGCAAAATCTGCTGTGGGGCTGATGTGGGTCAGATCTATGGGGCAGGAGCTGCTGTGGGGCAGATGTGGGTTAGATCTATGAGACAGGAGCTGCTGTGGTTCAGATCTATGGGCAGGAGATGCTGTGGGGCAGATGTGGGTCAGATCTATGGGGCAAAGGCTGCTGTGTGGCAGATGTGGGTCAGATCTATGGGGCAGGAGCTGCTGTGGGGCAGATGTGGGTCAGATCTATGGGCAGGAGCTGCTGTGCTGCACATGTTGGTAGGGTCTATGGGGCAGGAGCTGCTGTGGGGCAGATGTGGGTCAGATCTATGGGGCAGGAGCTGCTGTGGGGCTGATGTTGGTCAGATCTTTGGGACAGCAGCTGCTGTGGAGCAGATCTGGGTAAGATCTATGTCGCAGGAGCTGCTGTGGGGCAGACGTGGCACATAACTATGGGGCAAAATCTGCTGTGGGGCTGATGTGGGTCAGATCTATGGGGTAGGAGCTGCTGTGGGGCTGATGTGGGTCAGATCTATGGGCAGGAGCTGATGTAGGGAAGATTTGGGTCTGATCTATGGGGCAGGATCTGCTGTGGTTCAGATCTATGGGGCAGGAGCAGCTGTGAGGCACATGTGGGTCAGATCTATGGTTTAGGTGCTGCTTTGGGGAAAATGTGGGTCAGATCTATGTGGCTGGAGATGCTCTGGGTCTGATGTGGGTCAGATCTATGGGGCAGGAGATGCTGTGAGTCAGATCTATGAGGCAGGAGCTGCTGTGGGGCTGATGTATGTCAGATCTATGGGCAGGAGCTGCAGTGGAGATGATGTAGGTCAGATCTGTGGTGCAGAAGCTGATGTGGGGCAGATGTAGGGCATATCTATGGGGAGGAGCTGCTGTGGTGCAGATGTGGGTCACATCTATGGGGCGGGAGATGCTGTGTGGCTGATGTGGGTCAGATCTATGGGGCAGGAGCTGCTGTGGGGCAGATGT
This sequence comes from Coturnix japonica, assembly GCF_054131305.1. Lineage (NCBI taxonomy): Eukaryota > Metazoa > Chordata > Aves > Galliformes > Phasianidae > Coturnix > Coturnix japonica. Next base: position 464,697 of record NC_140690.1, read on the forward strand.
GGGTCAGATCTATGGGCAGGAGCTGCTGTGCTGCACATGTTGGTAGGGTCTGTGGGGCAGGAGCTGCTGTGGGGCAGATGTGGGTCAGATCTATGGGGCAGGAGCTGCTGTGTGGCTGATGTTGGTCAGATCTTTGGGGCAGCAGCTGCTGTGGAGCAGATCTGGGTAAGATCTATGTCGCAGGAGCTGCTGTGGGGCAGACGTGGCACATATCTATGGGGCAAAATCTGCTGTGGGGCTGATGTGGGTCAGATCTATGGGGCAGGATCTCCTGTGGGGCTGATGTGGGTCAAATCAATGGGGCAGAGCTGCTCTGGGGCACATGTGGGTCAGATCTATGGAGCAGGAGCTGCTGTGGGGCAGATTTGAATCAGATCTATAGGGCAGGAGCTGCTGTGGGTCAGATCTATGGGCAGGAGCTGCTGTGGGGCACATGTGAGTCAGATCTATGGGGCAGGAGATCGTGTGGGTCAGATTTGGGTCAGATGTATGGGTCAGGAGCTGCTGTGTGGCTGATGAGGGTCAGATCTATGGGGCATGGGCTGCTGTGGTTCAGATCTACGGGACTGGAGCTGCAGTGGAGCACATGTGGGTCAGATCTATGGGGTAGAAGCTGTTGTGGGGCTGATGGTGGTTAGATCTATAAGGCAGGAGCTGCTGTGGGGCTGACTTGGGTCAGATCTATGGGGCAGGAGCTGCTTTGGGGCTGATGGTGGTTAGATCTATATGGCAGGAGCTGCTGTGGGGCACATGTGGGTCAGGTCTATGGGGCAGGAGCTGCTGTGGGCACATGTGGGTCATATCTATGGGGCAGGAGTTGCTGTTGGGCAGATTTGGGGCATAACTATGGGGCAAAATCTGCTGTGGGGCTGATGTGGGTAAGATCTATGAGACAGGAGCTGCTGTGGTTCAGATCTATGGGGCAGGAGCTGCTGTGGGGCACATGTGGGTCAGATCTATGGGGCAGGGGATGCTGTGGGGCAGATGGGGGTCAGATCTATGGGGCAAAGGCTGCTGTGTGGCAGATGTGGGTCAGATCTATGGGGCAGGAGATGCTGTGGGTCAGATGTGGGTCAGATCTATAGGTCAGGAGCTGCTGTGGCTGATGTGGGCCAGTTCTATGGGGCAGGAGATGCTGTGAGTCAGATGTATGAGGCAGGAGCTGCTGTGGGGCAGATGGGGGTCAGATCTATGGGGCAGGAGATGCTGTGGAGCAGATGTGGGTCAGATCTATGGGGCAGGAGCTGCTGTGGGGCTGATGTTGGTCAGATCTTTGGGGCAGCAGCTGCTGTGGAGCAGATCTGGGTAAGATCTTTGTCACAGGAGCTGCTGTGGGACAGACGTGGCACATATCTATGGGGCAAAATCTGCTGTGGGGCTGATGTGGGTCAGATCTATGGGGCAGGATCTCCTGTGGGGCTGATGTGGGTCAAATCAATGGGGCAGAGCTGCTCTGGGGCACATGTTGGTCAGATCTATGGAGCAGGAGCTGCTGTGGGGCAGATTTGAATCAGATCTATAGGGCAGGAGCTGCTGTGGGTCAGATCTATGGGCAGGAGCTGCTGCGGGGCACATGTGAGTTAGATCTATGGGGAAGGAGATGGTGTGGGGCCGCTGAGACCCATAAGAGACCCAATAGAGGCACCTAGAGATCACTTTGAAACTCATAGATACTTGTAGGAAGACATTTGGGCCCAGAGATATCCATAAGAGACCCCACAGAGACTTCATAGAGGCACATAGCAACCCATAGGGGGGACATTGGGACACGTAGGGAAACATTCTGACCCATAGGGAGACACTGGGACCCATATGGGGACATTGGGACACATAGGGTCCCCTTGGACTACAGTGGGGGACAGCCAGACCCATAGAGACACATAGAAACCCCGCTGAGACCCATAAGAGACCCCATAGAGGCACATAGGGACCACATTGAAACCCATAGATAGCTATAGGAAGATATTTGGGCCCAGAGATACCCATAAGAAACCACATACAAGCACATAGCAACCCATAGGGGGGACATTGGGACACATAGTGACCCATAGGGGGACATTGGGACACATAGGTACACATAGGGAGACACTGGGACCCATAGGGGGACATTGGGACACATAGTGACCCCATGGATTAAAGTGGGGGACAGTCAGATCCATCGAGACACATAGGGACCCTGCTGAGACCCATAAGAGACCCCATAGAGGAACATAGCAACTCATAGGGGGGACATAGGGACACATAGGGACACACCGTGACCCATGAGGAGACACTGGATCCCATAGGGGGACAATGGGACACATAAGGACCCCATGGATTACAGTGGGGGACAGTGAGACCCATAGAGACACATAGGGACTTCGTTGAGACCCATAAGAGACCCCATAGAGGCACATAGGGACCACATTGAAACCCATAGATACCCTTAGGAATACATTTGGGACGATAGTTACCCATAAAAGACCCCATAGAGACCCCATAGAGGCACATAGCAAACCATAGTGGGGACATTGGGACACATAGGGACCCCATAGAGAGACATAGAGACATATAGGGACCCATTTAGAGGCATAATAACCCCATAGAGTCCTATAGGGACACCCAGAGATCCATAGGGAAACATTGGGACCCACAGGGGCTGTGTGGGAGATTGTGAATCACAGCCTGAACCTCTGATTAATCAGCTGAGGCAAGTGTGGGGTCAGCTGCGGGAGCACAGGTGAGAGTCATGGAGCTGTGCTCCCGGGAGGGCTGGAGCTCGACTCCACCTCCTCTGAGACCTCATTTAAGGGCTGAGCCTCACTCGAGCCGCTTTCCATTATCTTTCCGAGCTCCCTGTTACCGGGTGAGGTCCCAGAAGACTGGAGGCTTGCCAACGTGACTCCCATTTCCAAGCAAGGTTGTCAGGAGGATCCGGGCAACTCCAGGCCTGTTAGCCTGACCTCGGTGCCAGGGAAGGGAATGGAACGAATTGTCTTGAGGGAGATGACAGATGCGGCAGGTGTGGGATGAGCAGGAGATCAGACCTAGCCAGCATGGGTTCGTGAAGGGCAGCTCCTGCTTGACCAATCTGATCTCCTTCTACGATCCTGTGACCCATCTGATGGATGAAGGAAAGAAAGAAAGGCTGTTGATGTGCTCTACTTGGACTTCAGCAAAGCCTTCACAACTGTCTCCCATGCTATTCTCCTACAAAAGCTGGCAGCCCTTTTCCAACCTTGAGAATTCTGTGATTCTGTGAGGCAGCATCTCTTGGACATCGCTCTGCAGTGAAGACCGCCCCAGCTTCCTCAGCGAAGGCATCACCACTGGTGAGTTTCTCTCTCGCTTAGAACCTCTGTACATTTGTTACCATCTTTGTTACCATCTGTAGAGTTACCACCTAGACAGGGGGACATAGAGAGACACTGGGACCCCTAGGGACCCATAGAGATCCAGAGGAAGACATTGGGACCCATAGAGAGACACTGGGACCCATAGGGACACATAGAGAGACACTGGGACCCATAGGGACACATAGAGACCCATAGACAGTCATTGGGAGCCATAAGGATAAATTGAGACCCATAGAGACCCCATTGAGACCCATAGTGCCTCAAAGAAACCCATAGCGACCCCATAGTCACCCATAGCGCCCCATAGGAACACAAAAATACCCCATAGAGCCCCATAGTGACCCATAGGGGCCCAAAGAGACCCCATAGCACCCCATAGCTACTCCATAGTGCCCCATAGCAGCCCATGGAGCCTCATAGACACTCCATTGTGCCCCACAGCACCCCATTGCACCCCATAGGGACCCATAGACACAGCATACTGCTCCATAGAGCCCCATAGACACCCCATAGTTCCCCACAGCACCCCATAGCAGCCCACAGTGCCCCATAGACACCACATAAGGCCCTACAGCCACACCATAGAGCCCAATTGAACCAAATAGACACCCCATATCGCCCCATAGTGCCTGTAGACACCCCATAGAGCCCCATAGAAACTCACTGAACCCCATACAGACCCCATGCAGACCCCATAGAGCCCCACAGACAACCCATAGATCCCCAAAGACACCCCATAGACTCCCCATAGAGCCCCATAGGGACCTCATAGCGCCCCATAGAGACCCCATTCTTCCGCATAGAGCCCCATAGCAAACCATAGCACCCCATAGTCACCCATAGCGCCCCATAGGAACCCAAGGATACCCCAAAGCACCCCATAGCCACCCTACAGCACCGCATAGCCACCCCATAGAGCCCCATAGACACCACATAGTGACCCATAGTGACCCATAGGGGCCCAAAGTGACCCCATAGCACCCCATAGCTACTCCATAGTGCCCCATAGCAGCCCATGGAGCCTCATAGACACTCTCTTGTGCCCCACAGCGCCCCATTGCACCCCATAGAGACCCATAGACACCCTATACTGCTCCATAGAGCCCCATAGCACACCATAGTGCCTCACAGCACCCCATAGCACAACATAGTGCCACATAGACACCACATAAGGACATATAGCCGCGCCATAGAGCCCCACAGACATCCCATAGAGCCCCGTAGGCAACCCATTGTGCCCCATAGAGCTCCCATAGCCACCCATAGAAACTAATTTACCAAATAGACACACTATAGCGTTCCATAGACACCCCATAGAAACCTCAGAACGCCCCATAGAGCTCCATAGGCACCCCATAGAGCCACATAGAGAACCCATAGAGGCACATAGCAACCCATAGGGGGGACATTGGGACACATAGGGACACATAGTGACCCATAGGGAGACCCTGGGACCCATAGGGTGACATTGGGACACATAGGGACACCATGGATTACATGGTTGATACAACCCATGTTGTATGTTTTCATGTTTATCAACATGGTTGATGTGGGTCAGATCTATGGGGCAGGAGCTGCTGTGGGGCATATGTGGGTCAGATCTATTGGGCCGGAGGTGCTGTGGGGCTGATGTAGGAAAGATCTATGGGGCAGGAGATGCTTTGGGGCAGATGTGGGTCAGGTCTGTTGGGCTGGAGCTGCTGTGGGGCACTTGTGGGTCAGATCTATGAGGCAGGGGCTGCTGTGGGTCAGATCTACGGGGCAGGAACAAATGTGGGCCTGATGTTGGTCAGATTTATGGAGCAGGAGCTGCTGTGTTGCAGATGTGGGTCAGATCTATGTTGCAGGAGCTGATGTGGGGCAGATGTAGGGCATATCTATGGGGCAGGAGCTGCTGTGAGGCTGATGGGTGTTAGATCTATGGGGAGGAGCTGCTGTGGTGCAGATGTGGGTCACATCTATGGGTCGGGAGATGCTGTGTGGCTGATGTGGGTCAAATCTATGGGGCAGGAGCTGCTTTGGGGCTGATGGTGGTTAGATCTATGGGGCAGGAGCTGCTGTGAGGCGCATGTGGGTCAGACCTATGGGGCAGGAGCTGCTGTGGGGCGCATGTGGGTCAGATCTATGGGGCAGGAGTTGCTGTTGGGCAGATGTGGGACATAACTATGGGGCAAAATCTGCTGTGGGGCTGATGTGGGTAAGATCTATGAGACAGGAGCTGCTGTGGTTCAGATCTATGGGGCAGGAGCAGCTCTGGGGCACATGTGGGTCAGATCTATGTGTTAGGAGCTGCTGTGGGGCACATGTGGGTCAGATCTATGGGGCAGGAGCTGCTGTCGAGATGATGTGGGTCAGATCTTTGGGTAGGAGCTGCTGTGGGGCAGATCTGGGTAAGATGTATGGGGCAGAAGCTGTTGTGGGTCAGATGTGGGTCAGATCTATGGGCCAGGAGATGCTGTGGAGCAGATGTGGGTCAGATATATGGGGCAAAGGAGCTGCTGTGGGGCTGATGTGGGTTAGATTTATGGGCAGGAGCTGCTGTGCTGCACATGTTGGTAGGGTCTATGGGGCAGGAGCAGCTGTGGGGCAGATGTGGGTCAGATCTATGGGGCAGGAGCTGCTGAGGGGCTGATGTTGGTCAGATCTCTGGGGCAGCAGCTGCTGTGGAGCAGATCTGGGTAAGATCTATGTCGCAGCAGCTGCTGTGGGGCAGACGTGGCACATATCTATGGGGCAAAATCTGCTGTGGGGCTAATGTGGGTCAGATCTATAGGTCAGGAGCTGCTGTGGCTGATGTGGGCCAGTTCTATGGGGCAGGAGATGCTGTGAGTCAGATGTATGAGGCAGGAGCTGCTGTGGGGCAGATGGGGGTCAGATCTCTGGGGCAGGAGATGCTGTGGAGCAGATGTGGGTCAGATCTATGGGGCAGGAGCTGCTGTGGTTCAGATGTGGGTCAGATCTATAGGTCAGGAGCTGCTGTGGCTGATGTGGGCCAGTTCAATGGGGCAGGAGATGCTGTGAGTCAGATGTATGAGGCAGGAGCTGCTGTGGGGCAGATGGGGGTCAGATCTATGGGGCAGGAGATGCTGTGGAGCAGAAGTGGGTCAGATCTATGGGGCAGGAGATGCTGTGGGTCAGATGTGGGTCAGATCTATAGGTCAGGAGCTGCTGTGGCTGATGTGGGCCAGTTCTATGGGGCAGGAGATGCTGTGAGTAAGATGTATGAGGCAGGAGCTGCTGTGGGGCAGATGGGGGTCAGATCTATGGGGCAGGAGATGCTGTGGAGCAGAAGTGGGTCAGATCTATGGGGCAGGAGATGCTGTGGGGCAGATGTGGGTCAGATCTATGGGGCAGGAGCTGCTATGGGGCAGATGTGGGTTAGATCTATGAGACAGGAGCTGCTGTGGTTCAGATCTATGGGGCAGGAGCAGCTCTGGGGCACATGTGGGTCAGATCTATGTGTTAGGAGCTGCTGTGGGGCAGATGTGGGTCAGATCTATGGGGCAGGAGCTGCTGTCGAGATGATGTGGGTCAGATCTTTTGGTAGGAGCTGTTGTGGGGCAGATCTGTGTAAGATGTATGGGGCAGGAGCTGCTGTATGGCAGATGTGGGTCAGATCTATGGGGCAGGAGCTGCTGTGGGGCAGATATGGGTCAGATCTATGGGGCAGGAGCTGCTGTGGCTGATGTGGGCCAGTTCTATGGGGCAGGAGATGCTGTGAGTCAGATGTATGAGGCGGGAGATGCTGTGGAGCAGATGTGGGTCAGATCTATGGGGCAGGAGCTGCTGTGGGGCGGATGTGGGTTAGATCTATGGGCAGGAGCTGCTGTGCTGCACATGTTGGTAGGGTCTATGGGGCAGGAGCTGCTGTGTGGCAGATGGGGGTCAGATGTATGGGGCAGGAGCTGCTGTGGGTCAGATGTGGGTCAGATCTATAGGTCAGGAGCTGCTGTGGCTGATGTGGGCCAGTTCTATGGGGCAGGAGATGCTGTGGGGCAGATGGGGGTCAGATCTATGGGGCAGGAGATGCTGTGGGGCAGATGTGTGTCAGATCTATGGGGCAGGAGCTGCTGTGGGGCAGATGTGGGTTAGATCTATGGGCAGGAGCTGCTGTGCTGCACATGTTGGTAGGGTCTAAGGGGCAGGAGCTGCTGTGGGGCTGATGTGGGTCAGATCTATGGGGCAGGAGATGCTGTGGAGCAGATGTGGGTCAGATCTATGGGGCAGGAGATGCTGTGGTGCAGATGTGGGTCAGATCTATAGGTCAGGAGCTGCTGTGGCTGATGTGGGCCAGTTCTATGGGGCAGGAGATGCTGTGAGTCAGATCTATGAGGCAGGAGCTGCTGTGGGGCAGATGGGCGTCAGATCTATGGGGCAGGAGATGCTGTGGAGCATATGTGAATCAGATCTATGGGGCAGGAGCTGCTGTGGGGCAGATGTGGGATAGATCTATGGGCAGGAGCTGCTGTGCTGCACACGTTGGTAGGGTCTATGGGGCAGGAGCTGCTGTGGGGCAGATGGGGTCAGATCTATGGGGCAGGAGATGCTGTGGAGCAGATGTGGGTCAGATCTATGGGGCAGGAGCTGCTGTGGGGCAGATGTGGGTACGATCTATGAGACAGGAGCTGCTGTGGTTCAGATCTATGGGGCAGGAGATGCTGTGGGGCAGATGTGGGTCAGATCTATGTGTTAGGAGCTGCTGTGGGGCACATGTGGGTCAGATCTATGGGGCAGGAGCTGCTGTCGAGATGATGTGGGTCAGATCTTTGGGTAGGAGCTGCTGTGGGGCAGATCTGGGTAAGATGTATGGGGCAGGAGCTGCTGTGGGTCAGATGTGGGTCAGATCTATGGGCAGGAGCTGCTGTGGGGCAGATGTGGGTCAGATCTATGGGGCAGGAGATGCTGTGAGTCAGATGTATGAGGCAGGAGCTGCTGTGGGGCAGATGTGGGTCAGATCTATGGGGCAGGAGATGCTGTGGAGCAGATGTGGGTCAGATCTATTGGGCAGGAGCTGCTGTGGGGCACATGTGGGTCAGATCTATTGGGCAGGAGCTGCTGTCGAGATGATGTGGGTCAGATCTTTGGGTAGGAGCTGCTGTGGTGCAGATCTGGGTAAGATGTATGGGGCAGGAGCTGCTGTGGGTCAGATGTGGGTCAGATCTATAGGTCAGGAGCTGCTGTGGCTGATGTGGGCAAGTTCTATGGGGCAGGAGATGCTGTGGGGCAGATGGGGGTCAGATCCATGGGGCAGGAGATGCTGTGGGGCAGATGTGTGTCAGATCTATGGGGCAGGAGATGCTGTGGGGCAGATGTGTGTCAGATCTATGGGGCAGGAGCTGCTGTGGGGCTGATTTGGGTCAGATCTATGTGGCAGGAGATGCTGTGGGTCAGATCTATGGGGCAGGAGCTGCTGTGGGGAACATGTGGGTCAGGTCTATGGGGCAGGAGATGCTGTGGGCACATGTGGGTCAGATCTATGTGTTAGGAGCTGCTGTGGGGCACATGTGGGTCAGATCTATGGGGCAGGAGATGCTGTGGGGCAGATGTGGGTCAGATCTATGGGGCAAAGGCTGCTGTGTGGCACATGTGGGTCAGATCTATGGGGCAGGAGCTGCTGTGGGTCAGATGTGGGTCAGATCTATGGGGCAGGAGCTGCTGTGGGTCAGATGTGGGTCAGATCTATAGGTCCGGAGCTGCTGTGGCTGATGTGGGCCAGTTCTATGGGGCAGGAGATGCTGTGAGTCAGATGTATGAGGCAGGAGCTGCTGTGAGGCAGATGGGGGTCAGATCTATGAGGCAGGAGCTGCTGTGGGTCAGATGTGGGTCAGATCTATAGGTCCGGAGCTGCTGTGGCTGATGTGGGCCAGTTCTATGGGGCAGGAGATGCTGTGAGTCAGATGTATGAGGCAGGAGCTGCTGTGGGGCAGATGGGGGTCAGATCTATGGGGCAGGAATGCTGTGGAGCAGATGTGGGTTAGATGTATGGGGCAGGAGCTGCTGTGGGGCAGATGTGGGTCAGATCTATGGGCAGGAGCTGCTGTGCTGCACATGTTGGTAGGGTCTATGGGGCAGGAGCTGCTGTGGGGCAGATGTGGGTCAGATCTATGGGGCAGGAGCTGCTGTTGGGCTGATGTTGGTCAGATCTTTGGGGCAGCAGCTGCTGTGGAGCAGATCTGGGTAAGATCTATGTCGCAGGAGCTGCTGTGGGGCAGACGTGGCACATATCTATGGGGCAAAATCTGCTGTGGGGCTGATGTGGGTCAGATCTATGGGGCAGGATCTCCTGTGGGGCTGATGTGGGTCAAATCAATCTGGCAGAGCTGCTCTGGGGCACATGTGGGTCAGATCTATGGAGCAGGAGCTGCTGTGGGGCACATGTGAGTTAGATCTATGGGGCAGGAGATGGTGTGGGGCAGATGTGGGTCAGATCTATAGGGCAGGAGCTGCTGTGGGGCAGATGTGGGTTAGATCTATGGGCAGGAGCTGCTGTGCTGCACATGTTGGTAGGGTCTATGGGGCAGGAGCTGCTGTGGGGCAGATGTGGGTCAGATCTATGGGGCAGGAGCTGCTGTGGGGCTGATGTGGGTCAGATCTATAGGTCAGGAGCTGCTTTGGCTGATGTGGGCCAATTCTATGGGGCAGGAGATGCTGTGAGTCAGATGTATGAGGCAGGAGCAGCTGTGGGGCACATGTGGGTCAGATCTATGGGGCAGGAGATGCTGTGGAGCAGATGTGGGTCAGATCTATAGGGCAGGAGCTGCTGTGTGGCAGATGTGGGTTAGATCTATGGGCAGGAGCTGCTGTGCTGCACATGTTGGTAGGGTCTATGGGGCAGGAGCTGCTGTGGGGCAGATGTGGGTCAGATCTATGGGGCAGGAGCTGCTGTGGGGCTGATGTGGGTCAGATCTATAGGTCAGGAGCTGCTTTGGCTGATGTGGGCCAATTCTATGGGGCAGGAGATGCTGTGAGTCAGATGTATGAGGCAGGAGCTGCTGTGGGGCAGATGGGGGTCAGATCTATGGGGCAGGAGATGCTGTGGAGCATATGTGGGTCAGATCTATGGGGCAGGAGCTGCTGTGGGGCAGATGTGGGATAGATCTATGGGCAGGAGCTGCTGTGCTGCATATGTTGGTAGGGTCTATGGGGCAGGAGCTGCTGTGGGGCAGATGTGGGTCAGATCTATGGGGCAGGAGCTGCTGTGGGTCAGATCTATAGGTCAGGAGATGCTGTGTTGCTGATGTGGGCCAGTTCTATGGGGCATGGGCTGCTGTGGGTCAGATGTATGAGGCAGGAGCTGCTGTGGGGCAGATGTGGGTCAGATCTATGGGGTAGAAGCTGTTGTGGGGCTGATGGGGGTCATATCTATAAGGCAGGAGCTGCTGTGGGGCTGACTTGGGTCAGATCTATGGGGCAGGAGCTGCTTTGGGGCTGATGGTGGTTAGATCTATATGGCAGGAGCTGCTGTGGGGCACATGTGGGTCAGACCTATGGGGCAGGAGCTGCAGAGGGGATGATGTAGGTCAGATCTATGGGGCAGGAGTTGCTGTGGGGAATATGAGGGACATATCTATGGTGCAAAATCTGCTGTTGGACTGATGTGAGTCAGATCTATGAGTTTGGAGCTGCTGTGGGGCACATGTGGGTCAGATCTATGGGGCAGGAGATGCTGTGGGGCTGATTTGGGTCAGATCTATGTGGCAGGAGATGCTGTGGGTCAGATCTATGGGGCAGGAGCTGCTGTGGGGAACATGTGGGTCAGGTCTATGGGGCAGGAGATGCTGTGGGCACATGTGGGTCAGATCTATGTGTTAGGAGCTGCTGTGGGGCACATGTGGGTCAGATCTATGGGGCAGGAGATGCTGTGGGGCAGATGTGGGTCAGATCTATGGGGCAAAGGCTGCTGTGTGGCACATGTGGGTCAGATCTATGGGGCAGGAGCTGCTGTGGGTCAGATGTGGGTCAGATCTATAGGTCCGGAGCTGCTGTGGCTGATGTGGGCCAGTTCTATGGGGCAGGAGATGCTGTGAGTCAGATGTATGAGGCAGGAGCTGCTGTGGGGCAGATGGGGGTCAGATCTATGGGGCAGGAGCTGCTGTGGGGCAGATGTGGGTCAGATCTATAGGTCCGGAGCTGCTGTGGCTGATGTGGGCCAGTTCTATGGGGCAGGAGATGCTGTGAGTCAGATGTATGAGGCAGGAGCTGCTGTGGGGCAGATGGGGGTCAGATCTTTGGGTTAGGAGCTGCTGTGGGTCAGATGTGGGTCAGATCTATAGGTCCGGAGCTGCTGTGTCTGATGTGGGCCAGTTCTATGTGGCAGGAGATGCTGTGAGTCAGATGTATGAGGCAGGAGCTGCTGTGGGGCAGATGGGGGTCAGATCTATGGGGCAGGAATGCTGTGGAGCAGATGTGGGTCAGATGTATGGGGCAGGAGCTGCTGTGGGGCAGATGTGGGTCAGATCTATGGGCAGGAGCTGCTGTGCTGCACATGTTGGTAGGGTCTATGGGGCAGGAGCTGCTGTGGGGCAGATGTGGGTCAGATCTATGGGGCAGGAGCTGCTTTGGGGCTGATGTTGGTCAGATCTTTGGGGCAGCAGCTGCTGTGGAGCAGATCTGGGTAAGATCTATGTCGCAGGAGCTGCTGTGGGGCAGACGTGGCACATATCTATGGGGCAAAATCTGCTGTGGGGCTGATGTGGGTCAGATCTATGGGGCAGGATCTCCTGTGGGGCTGATGTGGGTCAAATCAATGGGGCAGAGCTGCTCTGGGGCACATGTGGGTCAGATCTATGGAGCAGGAGCTGCTGTGGGGCAGATTTGAATCAGATCTATAGGGCAGGAGCTGCTGTGGGTCAGATCTATGGGCAGGAGCTGCTGTGGGGCACATGTGAGTTAGATCTATGGGGCAGGAGATGGTGTGGGGCAGATTTGGGTCAGATGTATGGGTCAGGAGCTGCTGTGTTGCTGATGAGGGTCAGATCTATGGGGCATGGGCTGCTGTGGTTCAGATCTACGGGACTGGAGCTGCAGTGGAGCACATGTGGGTCAGATCAATGGGGTAGAAGCTGTTGTGGGGCTGATGGAGGTCATATCTATAAGGCAGGAGCTGCTGTGGGGCTGACTTGGGTCAGATCTATGGGGCAGGAGCTGCTTTGGGGCTGATGGTGGTTAGATCTATATGGCAGGAGCTGCTGTGGGGCACATGTGGGTCAGACCTATGGGGCAGGAGCTGCAGAGGGGATGATGTAGGTCAGATCTATGGGGCAGGAGTTGCTGTGGGGAATATGAGGGACATATCTATGGTGCAAAATCTGCTTTTGGACTGATGTGAGTCAGATCTATGAGTTTGGAGCTGCTGTGGGGCACATGTGGGTCAGATCTATGGGGCAGGAGATGCTGTGGGGCTGATTTGGGTCAGATCTATGTGGCAGGAGATGCTGTGGGTCAGATCTATGGGGCAGGAGCTGCTGTGGGGAACATGTGGGTCAGGTCTATGGGGCAGGAGATGCTGTGGGCACATGTGGGTCAGATCTATGGGGCAGGAGCTGCTGTTGGGCAGATGTGGGGCATAACTATGGGGTAAAATCTGCTGTGGGGCTGATGTGGGTAAGATCTATGAGACAGGAGCTGCTGTGGTTCAGATCTATGGGGCAGGAGATGCTGTGGGGCTGATGGGGGTCAGATCTATGGGGCAGGAGATGCTGTGGAGCAGATGTGGGTCAGATCTATGGGGCAGGAGCTGCTGTGGGGCAGATGTGGGTTAGATCTATGGGCAGGAGCTGCTGTGCTGCACATGTTGGTAGGGTCTATGGGGCAGGAGCTGCTGTGCGGCAGATGTGGGTCAGATCTATGGGGCAGGAGCAGCTGTGGAGCAGATCTGGGTAAGATCTATGTCGCAGGAGCTGCTGTGGGGCAGACGTGGCACATATCTATAGGGCAAAATGTGCTGTGGGGCTGATGTGGGTCAGATCTATGGGGCAGGATCTCCTGTGGGGCTGATGTGGGTCAAATCAATGGGGCAGAGCTGCTCTGGGGCACATGTGGGTCAGATCTATGGAGCAGGAGCTGCTGTGGGGCACATGTGAGTTAGATCTATGGGGCAGGAGATGGTGTGGGGCAGATTTGGGTCAGATGTATGGGTCAGGAGATGCTGTGGGGCAGATGTGGGTCAGATCTATGGGGCATGGGCTGCTTTGGGGCAGATGGGGTTCAGATCTATGGGGCAGGAGCTGCTGTGGAGCAGATGTGGGTCAGATCTATAGGTAAAGGCTGCTGTGTGGCAGATGTGGGTCAGATCTATGGGGCAGGAGCTGCTGTGGCTGATGTGGGCCAGTTCTATGGGGCAGGAGATGCTGTGAGTCAGATGTATGAGGCAGGAGCTGCTGTGGGGCAGATGGGGGTCAGATCTATGGGGCAGGAGATGCTGTGGAGCAGATGTGGGTCAGATCTATGGGGCAGGAGCTGCTGTGGGGCAGATGTGGGTCAGATCTATGGGGCAGGAGCTGCTGTGGTTCAGATGTTTGTCAGATCTATGTGTTAGGAGCTGCTGTGGGGCACATGTGGGTCAGATCTATGGGGCAGGAGCTGCTGTCGAGATGATGTGGGTCAGATCTTTGGGTAGGAGCTGCTGTGGGGCAGATGTGGGTCAGATCTATGGGGCAGGAGCTGCTGTGGGTCAGATGTGGGTCAGATCTATGGGGCCGGAGCTGCTGTGGGGCTGATGTTGGTCAGATCTTTGGGGCAGGAGCTGCTGTGGGGCAGATGTGGGTCAGATCTATGGGGCAGGAGCTGCTGTGGGGCTGATGTTGGTCAGATCTTTGGGGCAGCAGCTGCTGTGGAGCAGATCTGGGTAAGATCTATGTCGCAGGAGCTGCTGTGGGGCAGACGTGGCACATATCTATGGGGCAAAATCTGCTGTGGGGCTGATGTGGGTCAGATCTATGGGGCAGGATCTCCTGTGGGGCTGATGTGGGTCAAATCAATGGGGCAGAGCTGCTCTGGGGCACATGTGGGTCAGATCTATGGAGCAGGAGCTGCTGTGGGGCAGATTTGAATCAGATCTATAGGGCCGGAGCTGCTGTGGGTCAGATCTATGGGCAGGAGCTGCTGTGGGGCACATGTGAGTTAGATCTATGGGGCAGGAGATGGTGTGGGGCAGATTTGGGTCAGATGTATGGGTCAGGAGCTGCTGTGTTGCTGATGAGGGTCAGATCTATGGGGCATGGGCTGCTGTGGTTCAGATCTACGGGACTGGAGCTGCAGTGGAGCACATGTGGGTCAGATCTATGGGGTAGAAGCTGTTGTGGGGCTGATGGAGGTCATATCTATAAGGCAGGAGCTGCTGTGGGGCTGACTTGGGTCAGATCTATGGGGCAGGAGCTGCTTTGGGGCTGATGGTGGTTAGATCTATATGGCAGGAGCTGCTGTGGGGCTGACTTGGGTCAGACCTATGGGGCAGGAGCTGCAGAGGGGATGATGTAGGTCAGATCTATGGGGCAGGAGTTGCTGTGGGGAATATGAGGGACATATCTATGGTGCAAAATCTGCTGTTGGACTGATGTGAGTCAGATCTATGAGTTTGGAGCTGCTGTGGGGCACATGTGGGTCAGATCTATGGGGCAGGAGATGCTGTGGGGCTGATTTGGGTCAGATCTATGTGGCAGGAGATGCTGTGGGTCGGATCTATGGGGCAGGAGCTGCTGTGGGGAACATGTGGGTCAGGTCTATGGGGCAGGAGATGCTGTGGGCACATGTGGGTCAGATCTATGGGGCAGGAGCTGCTGTTGGGCAGATGTGGGGCATAACTATGGGGCAAAATCTGCTGTGGGGCTGATGTGGGTAAGATCTATGAGACAGGAGCTGCTGTGGTTCAGATCTATGGGGCAGGAGATGCTGTGGGGCTGATGGGGGTCAGATCTATGGGGCAGGAGATGCTGTGGAGCAGATGTGGGTCAGATCTATGGGGCAGGAGCTGCTGTGGGGCTGATGTTGGTCAGATCTTTGGGGCAGCAGCTGCTGTGGAGCAGATCTGGGTAAGATCTATGTCGCAGGAGCTGCTGTGGGGCAGACGTGGCACATATCTATAGGGCAAAATGTGCTGTGGGGCTGATGTGGGTCAGATCTATGGGGCAGGATCTCCTGTGGGGCTGATGTGGGTCAAATCAATGGGGCAGAGCTGCTCTGGGGCACATGTGGGTCAGATCTATGGAGCAGGAGCTGCTGTGGGGCAGATTTGAATCAGATCTATAGGGCAGGAGCTGCTGTGGGTCAGATCTATGGAGCAGGAGCTGCTGTGGGGCACATGTGAGTTAGATCTATGGGGCAGGAGATGGTGTGGGGCAGATTTGGGTCAGATGTATGGGTCAGGAGCTGCTGTGTTGCTGATGAGGGTCAGATCTATGGGGCATGGGCTGCTGTGGTTCAGATCTACGGGACTGGAGCTGCAGTGGAGCACATGTGGGTCAGATCTATGGGGTAGAAGCTGTTGTGGGGCTGATGGGGGTCATATCTATAAGGCAGGAGCTGCTTTTGGGCTGACTTGGGTCAGATCTATGGGGCAGGAGCTGCTTTGGGGCTGATGGTGGTTAGATCTATATGGCAGGAGCTGCTGTGGGGCACATGTGGGTCAGACCTATGGGGCAGGTGCTGCAGAGGGGATGATGTAGGTCAGATCTATGGGGCAGGAGTTGCTGTAAGGAATATGAGGGACATATCTATGGTGCAAAATCTGCTGTTGGACTGATGTGAGTCAGATCTATGAGTTTGGAGCTGCTGTGGGGCACATGTGGGTCAGATCTATGGGGCAGGAGATGCTGTGGGGCTGATTTGGGTCAGATCTATGTGGCAGGAGATGCTGTGGGTCAGATCTATGGGGCAGGAGCTGCTGTGTGGAACATGTGGGTCAGGTCTATGGGGCAGGAGCTGCTGTGGGCACATGTGGGTCAGATCTATGGGACAGGAGTTGCTGTTGGGCAGATGTGGGGCATAACTATGGGGCAAAATCTGCTGTGGGGCTGATGTGGGTAAGATCTATGAGACAGGAGCTGCTGTGGTTCAGATCTATGGGGCAGGAGCAGCTCTGGGGAACATGTGGGTCAGATCTATGTGTTAGGAGCTGCTGTGGGCACATGTGGGTCAGATCTATGGGACAGGAGTTGCTGTTGGGCAGATGTGGGGCATAACTATGGGGCAAAATCTGCTGTGGGGCTGATGTGGGTAAGATCTATGAGACAGGAGCTGCTGTGGTTCAGATCTATGGGGCAGGAGCAGCTCTGGGGAACATGTGGGTCAGATCAATGTGTTAGGAGCTGCTGTGGGGCACATGTGGGTCAGATCTATAGGTCAGGAGCTGCTGTGGCTGATGTGGGCCAGTTCTATGGGGCAGGAGATGCTGTGAGTCAGATGTATGAGGCAGGAGCTGCTGTGGGTCAGATGTGGGTCAGATCTATAGGTCAGGAGCTGCTGTGGGTCAGATCTATGGGCAGGAGCTTCTGCGGGGCACATGTGAGTTAGATCTATGGGCAGGAGATGGTGTGGGGCAGATTTGGGTCAGATGTATGGGTCAGGAGCTGCTGTGTTGCTGATGAGGGTCAGATCTATGGGGCATGGGCTGCTGTGGTTCAGATCTACGGGACTGGAGCTGCAGTGGAGCACATGTGGGTCAGATCTATGGGGAAGGAGCTGCTGTCGAGATGATGTGGGTCAGATCATTGGGTAGGAGTTGCTGTGGGGGAGATCTGGGTAAGATGTATGGGGCAGGAGCTGCTGTGGGTCAGATGTGGGTCAGATCTATGGGGCAGGAGCTGCTGTGGGGCAGATCTGGGTAAGATGTATGGGGCAGGAGCTGCTGTGGGTCAGATGTGGGTCAGATCTATGGGGCAGGAGCTGCTGTGGGGCAGATGTGGGTCAGATCTATGGGCCAGGAGATGCTGTGGGGCACATGTGGGTCAGATCTATGGGGCAGGAGATGCTGTGGGGCAGATGGGGGTCAGATCTATGGGGTAAAGGCTGCTGTGTGGCAGATGTGGGTCAGATCTATGGGGCAGGAGCTGCTGTGGCTGATGTGGGCCAGTTCTATGGGGCAGGAGATGCTGTGAGTCAGATGTATGAGGCAGGAGCTGCTGTGGGGCAGATGGGTGTCAGATCTATGGGGCAGGAGCTGCTGTGTGGCAGTTGTGGGTCAGATCTATGGGGCAGGAGCTGCTGTGGTTCAGATGTTTGTCAGATCTATGTGTTAGGAGCTGCTGTGGGGCACATGTCGGTCAGATCTATGGGGCAGGAGCTGCTGTCGAGATGATGTCAGATCTTTGGGTAGGAGCTGCTGTGGGGCAGATGTGGGTCAGATCTATGGGGCAGGAGCTGCTGTGGGTCAGATGTGGGTCAGATCTATGGGGCAGGAGCTGCTGTGGGGCTGATGTTGGTCAGATCTTTGGGGCAGCAGCTGCTGTGGAGCAGATCTGGGTAAGATCTATGTCGCAGGAGCTGCTGTGGGGCAGAAGTGGCACATATCTATGGGGCAAAATCTGCTGTGGGGCTGATGTGGGTCAGATCTCTGTGTTAGGAGCTGCTGTGGGGCACATGTGGGTCAGATCTATGGGGCAGGAGCTGCTGTCGAGATGATGTGGGTCAGATCTTTGGGTAGGAGCTGCTGTGGGGGAGATCTGGGTAAGATGTATGGGGCAGGAGCTGCTGTGGAGCAGATGTGGGTCAGATGTATGGGGCAGGAGCTGCTGTGGGGCAGATGTGGGTCAGATCTATGGGGCAGGAGCTGCTGTCGAGATGATGTGGGTCAGATCTTTGGGTAGGAGCTGCTGTGGGGCAGATGTGGGTCAGATCTATGGGGCAGGAGCTGCTGTGGGTCAGATGTGGGTCAGATCTATGGGGCAGTAGCTGCTGTGGGGCAGATGTGGGTCAGATCTATGGGGCAGGAGCTGCTGTCGAGATGATGTGGGTCAGATCATTGGGTAGGAGCTGCTGTGGGGCAGAAGTGGGTCAGATCTATGGGGCAGGAGATGCTGTGGGTCAGATGTGGGTCAGATCTATGGGGCAGGAGATGCTGTGGAGCAGATGTGGGTCAGATCTATAGGTCAGGAGCTGCTGTGGCTGATGTGGGCCAGTTCTATGGGGCAGGAGATGCTGTGAGTCAGATGTATGAGGCAGGAGCTGCTGTGGGGCAGATGGGGGTCAGATCTATGGGGCAGGAGCTGCTGTGGGGCAGATGTGGGTCAGGTCTATGGGCAGGAGCTGCTGTGCTGCACATGTTGGTAGGGTCTATGGGGCAGGAGCTGCTGTGGGGCAGATGTGGGTCAGATCTATGGGGCAGGAGCTGCTGTGGGGCTGATGTTGGTCAGATCTTTGGGGCAGCAGCTGCTGTGGAGCAGATCTGGGTAAGATCTATGTCGCAGGAGCTGCTGTGGGGCAGACGTGGCACATATCTATGGGGCAAAATCTGCTGTGGGGCTGATGTGGGTCAGATCTATGGCCAGGAGCTGATGTAGGGAAGATTTGGGTCTGATCTATGGGGCAGGAACTGCTGTGGTTCTGATCTAGGGGGCAGGAGCAGCTGTGAGGCACATGTGGGTCAGATCTATGGTTTAGGTGCTGCTTTGGGGAAAATGTGGGTCAGATCTATGTGGCAGGAGATGCTCTGGGTCTGATGTGGGTCAGATCTATGAGGCAGGAGATGCTGTGAGTCAGATCTATGAGGCAGGAGCTGCTGTGGGGCTGATGTGTGTCAGGTCTATGGGGCAGGACCTGCTGTGTGGCTGATGCGGGTCAGATGTATGGGCAGGAGCTGCAGTGGAGATGATGTAGGTCAGATCTGTGGAGTAGGAGAAGCAGTGGGGCAGATGTGTGTCAGATCTTTAAGGAGGATCTGCTGTGGGTCTGCTGTGGGTCAGATCTATGGGGCAGGAGCTGTTGTGGCGCAGATGTGGGTCAGATCTATGTTGCAGGAGCTGATGTGGGGCAGATGTAGGGCATATCTATGGGGAGGAGTTGCTGTGGTGCAGATGTGGGTCAGATCTATGGGGCAGGAGCTGCTGTGGGGCTGATGTTGGTCAGATCTTTGGGGCAGCAGCTGCTGTGGAGCAGATCTGGGTAAGATCTATGTCGCAGGAGCTGCTGTGGGGCAGAAGTGGCACATATCTATGGGGCAAAATCTGCTGTGGGGCTGATGTGGGTCAGATCTATAGGTCAGGAGCTGCTGTGGTTGATGTGGGCCAGTTCTATGGGGCAGGAGATGCTGTGAGTCAGATGTATGAGGCAGGAGCTGCTGTGGGGCAGATGTGGGTCAGATCTATGGGGCAGGAGATGCTGTGGAGCAGATGTGGTTCAGATCTATGGGGAGGAGCTGCTGTGGGGCAGATGTGGGTTAGATCTATGGGCAGGAGCTGCTGTGCTGCACATGTTGGTAGGGTCTATGGGGCAGGAGCTGCTGTGGGGCAGATGTGGGTCAGATCTATGGGGCAGGAGCTGCTGTGGGGCTGATGTTGGTCAGATCCTTGGGGCAGCAGCTGCTGTGGAGCAGATCTGGGTAAGATCTATGTCGCAGGAGCTGCTGTGGGGCAGACGAGGCACATATCTATGGGGCAAAATCTGCTGTGGGGCTGATGTGGGTCAGATCTATGGGGCAAAATCTGCTGTGGTTGATGTGGGTCAGATCTATGGGGTAGGAGCTGCTGTGGGTCAGATGTGGGTCTGATCTATAGGTCAGGAGCTGCTGTGGCTGATGTGGGCAAGTTCTATAGGGCAGGAGATGCTGTGAGTAAGATGTATGAGGCAGGAGCTGCTGTGGGGCAGATGGGGGTCAGATCTATGGGGCAGGAGATGCTGTGGAGCAGATGTGGGTCAGATCTATGGGGCAGGAGCTGCTGTGGGGCAGATGTGGGTTAGATCTATGAGACAGGAGCTGCTGTGGTTCAGATCTATGGGGCAGGAGCTGCTGTGGGGCACATGTGGGTCAGATCTATGTGTTAGGAGCTGCTGTGGGGCACATGTGGGTCTGATCTATGGGGAAGGAGCTGCTGTCGAGATGATGTGGGTCAGATCATTGGGTAGGAGCTGCTGTGGGGCAGATCTGGGTAAGATTTATGGGGCAGGAGCTGCTGTGGGTCAGATGTGCGTCAGATCTATGGGGCAGGAGCTGCTGTGGGGCAGATCTGGGTAAGATGTATGGGCAGGAGCTGCTGTGGGTCAGATGTGGGTCAGATCTATGGGGCAGGAGCTGCTGTGGGGCAGATGTGGGTCAGATCTATGGGGCAGGAGCTGCTGTGGGGCACATGTGGGTCAGATCTATGGGGCAGGAGATGCTGTGGGGCAGATGTGGGTCAGATCTATGGGGTAAAGGCTGCTGTGTGGCAGATGTGGGTCAGATCTATGGGGCAGCAGCTGCTGTGGCTGATGTGGGCCATTTCTATGGGGCAGGAGATGCTGTGAGTCAGATGTATGAGGCAGGAGCTGCTGTGGGGCAGATGGGGGTCAGATCTATGGGGCAGGAGATGCTGTGGAGCAGATGTGGGTCAGATCTATGGGGCAGGAGCTGCTGTGTGGCAGATGTGGGTCAGATCTATGGGGCAGGAGCTGCTGTGGGTCAGATGTTGGTCAGATCTATAGGTCAGGAGCTGCTGTGGCTGATGTGGGCCAGTTCTATGGGGCAGGAGATGCTGTGAGTCAGATGTATGTGGCAGGAGCTGCTGTGGGGCAGATGGGGGTCAGATCTATGGGGCAGGAGATGCTGTGGAGCAGATGTGGGTCAGATCTATGGGGCAGGAGCTGCTATGGGGCAGATGTGGGCTAGATCTATGGGCAGGAGCTGCTGTGCTGCACATGTTGGTAGGGTCTATGGGGCAGGAGCTGCTGTGGGGCAGATGGGGTCAGATCTATGGGGCAGGAGATGCTATGGGGCAGATGTGGGTCAGATCTATGGGGCAGGAGCTGCTGTAGGGCTGATGTTGGTCAGATCTTTGGGACAGCAGCTGCTGTGGAGCAGATCTGGGTAAGATCTATGTCGCAGGAGC
Source organism: Coturnix japonica (assembly GCF_054131305.1). Taxonomy (NCBI): domain Eukaryota; kingdom Metazoa; phylum Chordata; class Aves; order Galliformes; family Phasianidae; genus Coturnix; species Coturnix japonica. The sequence goes on from NC_140690.1 coordinate 486,046, forward strand.
TGCTGTGGGGCAGACGTGGCACATATCTATGGGGCAAAATCTGCTGTGGGGCTGATGTGGGTCAGATCTATGGGGCAGGAGCAGCTGTGGGGCAGATGTGGGTCAGATCTATGGGGCAAAGTCTGCTGTGTGGCAGATGTGGGTCAGATCTATGGGGCAGGAGCTGCTGTGGGGCAGATGTGGGTCAGATCTATAGGTCAGGAGCTGCTGTGGGTGATGTGGGCCAGTTCTATGGGGCAGGAGATGCTGTGAGTCAGATGTATGAGGCAGGAGCTGCTGTGGGGCAGATGGGGGTCAGATCTATGGGGCAGGAGATGCTGTGGGGCAGATGTGGGTTAGATCTATGAGACAGGAGCTGCTGTGGTTCAGATCTATGGGGCAGGAGCAGCTCTGGAGCACATGTTGGTAGGGTCTATGTGTTAGGAGCTGCTGTAGGGCACATGTGGGCCAGATCTATGGGGCAGGAGCTGCTGTCGAGATGATGTGGGTCAGATCTTTGGGTAGGAGCTGTTGTCGGGCAGATCTGTGTAAGATGTATTGGGCAGGAGCTGCTGTGGGGCAGATGTGGGTGAGATCTATGGGGCAGGAGCTGCTGTGTGGCAGATGGGGGTCAGATCTATGGGGCAGGAGCTGCTGTGGGGCAGATGTGGGTCAGATCTATGGGCAGGAGCTGCTGTGCTGCACATGTTGGTAGGGTCTATGGGGCAGGAGCTGCTGTGGGGCAGATGTGGGTCAGATCTATGTGGCAGGAGCTGCTGTGGGGCTGATGTTGGTCAGATCTTTGGGGCAGCAGCTGCTGTGGAGCAGATCTGGGTAAGATCTATGTCGCAGGAGCTGCTGTGGGGCAGACGTGGCACATATCTATGGGGCAAAATCTGCTGTGGGGCTGATGTGGGCCAGATCTATGGGGTAGGAGCTGCTGTGGGGCTGATGTGGGTCAGATCTATGGCCAGGAGCTGATGTAGGGAAGATTTGGGTCTGATCTATGGGGCAGGAGCTGCTGTGGTTCAGATCTATGGGGCAGGAGCAGCTGTGAGGCACATGTGGGTCAGATCTATGGTTTAGGTGCTGCTTTGGGGAAAATGTGGGTCAGATCTATGTGGCAGGAGATGCTCTGGGTCTGATGTGGGTCAGATCTATGGTGCAGGAGATGCTGTGAGTCAGATCTATGAGGCAGGAGCTGCTGTGGGGCTGATGTGTGTCAGGTCTATGGGGCAGGACCTGCTGTGTGGCTGATGCGGGTCAGATCTATGGGCAGGAGCTACAGTGGAGATGATGTAGGTCAGATCTGTGGAGTAGGAGAAGCAGTGGGGCAGATGTGTGTCAGATCTTTAAGGAGGATCTGCTGTGGGTCTGATGTGGGTCAGATCTATGGGGCAGGAGCTGTTGTGGCGCAGATGTGGGTCAGATCTATGTTGCAGGAGCTGATGTGGTGCAGATGTAGGGCATATCTATGGGGAGGAGCTGCTGTGGTGCAGATGTGGGTCAGATCTATGGGGCAGGAGCTGCTGTGGGGCAGATGTGGGTTAGATCTATGGGCAGGAGCGGCTGTGCTGCACATGTTGGTAGGGTCTATGGGGCAGGAGCTGCTGTGGGGCAGATGTGGGTCAGATCTATGGGGCAGGAGCTGCTGTGGGGCTGATGTTTGTCAGATCATGGGGCAGCAGCTGCTGTGGAGCAGATCTGGGTAAGATCTATGTCGCAGGAGCTGCTGTGGGGCAGACGTGGCACATATCTATGGGGCAAAATCTGCTGTGGGGCTGATGTGGGTCAGATCTATGGGGCAAAATCTGCTGTGGGGCTGATGTGGGTCAGATCTATGGGGTAGGAGCTGCTGTGGGTCAGATGTGGGTCTGATCTATAGGTCAGGAGCTGCTGTGGCTGATGTGGGCCAGTTATATGGGGCAGGAGATGCTGTGAGTCAGATGTATGAGGCAGGAGCTGCTGTGAGGCAGATGGGGGTCAGATCTATGGGGCAGGAGATGCTGTGGAGCAGATGTGGGTCAGATCTATGGGGCAGGAGCTGCTGTGGGGCAGATGTGGGTTAGATCTATGGGACAGGAGCTGCTGTGGTTCAGATCTATGGGGCAGGAGCAGCTCTGGGGCACATGTGGGTCAGATCTATGTGTTAGGAGCTGCTGTGGGGGACATGTGGGTCAGATCTATGGGGAAGGAGCTGCTGTGGGTCAAATGTGGGTCAGATCTATGGGGCAAAGGCTGCTGTGTGGCAGATGTGGGTCAGATCTATGGGGCAGGAGCTGATGTGGGGCTGATGTGGGTCAGATCTATGGGGCAGGAGCTGCTGTGGGGCAGATGGGGGTCAGATCTATGGGCCAGGAGATGCTGTGGGGCACATGTGGGTCAGATCTATGGGGCAGGAGCTGCTGTGGGGCAGATGTGGGTCAGATGTATGGGCAGGAGCTGCTGTGCTGCACATGTTGGTAGGGTCTATGGGGCAGGAGCTGCTCTGTGGCAGATGTGGGTCAGATCTATGGGGCAGGAGCTGCTGTGGGGCTGATGTTGGTCAGATCTTTGGGGCAGCAGCTGCTGTGGAGCAGATCTGGGTAAGATCTATGTCGCAGGAGCTGCTGTGGGGCAGACGTGGCACATATCTATGGGGCAAAATCTGCTGTGGGGCTGATGTGGGTCAGATCTATGGGGTAGGAGCTGCTGTGGGGCTGATGTGGGTCAGATCTATGGGCAGGAGCTGATGTAGGGAAGATTTGGGTCTGATCTATGGGGCAGGAACTGCTGTGGTTCAGATCTATGGGGCAGGAGCAGCTGTGAGGCACATGTGGGTCAGATCTATGGTTTAGGTGCTGCTTTGGGGAAAATGTGGGTCAGATCTATGTGGCAGGAGCTGCTGTGTTGCTGATGAGGGTCAGATCTATGGGGCAGGAGATGCTGTGAGTCAGATCTATGAGGCAGGAGCTGCTGTGGGGCTGATGTGTGTCAGGTCTATGGGGCAGGACCTGCTGTGTGGCTCATGCGGGTCAGATCTATGGGCAGGAGCTGCAGTGGAGATGATAGAGGTCAGATCTGTGGTGTAGGAGCAGCAGTGGGGCAAATGTGTGCCAGATCTTTGGGGAGGATCGGCTGTGGGTCTGATGTGGGTCAGATCTATGTTGCAGGAGCCGATGTGGGGCAGATGTAGGGCATATCTATGGGGCGGGAGATGCTGATGTGGGTCAGATCTATGGGGCAGGAGCTGCTGTGAGGCAGATGTGGGTCAGATCTATGGGCAGGAGCTGCTGTGCTGCACATGTTGGTAGGGTCTATGGGGCAGGAGCTGCTGTGGGGCAGATGAGGGTCAGATCTATGGGGCAGGAGCTGCTGTGGGGCTGATGTTGGTCAGATCTTTGGGGCAGCAGCTGCTGTGGAGCAGATCTGGGTAAGATCTATGTCGCAGGAGCTGCTGTGGGGCAGATGTGGCACATATCTATGGGGCAAAATCTGCTGTGGGGCTGATGTGGGTCAGATCTATGGGGCAGGATCTCCTGTGGGGCTGATGTGGGTCAAATCAATGGGGCAGAGCTGCTCTGGGGCACATGTGGGTCAGATCTATGGAGCAGGAGCTACTGTGGGGCAGATTTGAATCAGATCTATAGGGCAGGAGCTGCTGTTGGTCAGATCTATGGGCAGGAGCAGCTCTGGGGCACATGTGGGTCAGATCTATGTGTTAGGCGATGGTGTGGGGCAGATTTGGGTCAGATGTATGGGTCAGGAGCTGCTGTGTTGCTGATGAGGGTCAGATCTATGGGGCATGGGCTGCTGTGGTTCAGATCTACGGGACTGGAGCTGCAGTGGAGCACATGTGGGTCAGATCTATGTGGTAGAAGCTGTTGTGGGGCTGATGGTGGTTAGATCTATAAGGCAGGAGCTGCTGTGGGGCTGACTTGGGTCAGATCTATGGGGCAGGAGCTGCTTTGGGGCTGATGGTGGTTAGATCTATATGGCAGGAGCTGCTGTGGAGCACATGTGGGTCAGACCTATGGGGCAGGAGCTGCAGAGGGGATGATGTAGGTCAGATCTATGGGGCAGGAGTTGCTGTGGGGAATATGAGGGACATATCTATGGTGCAAAATCTGCTGTTGGACTGATGTGAGTCAGATCTATGAGTTTGGAGCTGCTGTGGGGCACATGTGGGTCAGATCTATGGGGCAGGAGATGCTGTGGGTCAGATCTATGGGGCAGGAGCTGCTGTGGGGAACATGTGGGTCAGATCTATGGGGCAGGAGATGCTGTGGGGCAGATGTGGGTCAGATCTATAGGTCAGGAGCTGCTGTGGCTGATGTGGGCCAGTTCTATGGGGCAGGAGATGCTGTGAGTCAGATGTATGAGGCAGGAGCTGCTGTGGGGCAGATGGGGGTCAGATCTATGGGGCAGGAGATGCTGTGGGTCAGATGTGGGTCAGATCTATAGGTCAGGAGCTGCTGTGGCTGATGTGGGCCAGTTCTATAGGGCAGGAGATGCTTTGAGTCAGATGTATGAGGCAGGAGCTGCTGTGGGGCAGATGGGGGTCAGATCTATGGGGCAGGAGATGCTGTGGAGCAGATGTGGGTCAGATCTATGGGGCAGGAGCTGCTGTGGGGCAGATGTGGGTCAGATCTATGGGCAGGAGATGCTATGCTGCACATGTTGGAAGGGTCTATGGGGCAGGAGCTGCTGTGGGGCAGATGTGGGTCAGATCTATGGGTCAGGAGCTGCTGTGGGGCTGATGTTGGTCAGATCTTTGGGGCAGCAGCTGCTGTGGAGCAGATCTGGGTAAGATCTATGGGCAGGAGCTGCTGTGGGGCAGATCTATGAGTTTGGAGCTGCTGTGGGGCAGATTTGAATCAGATCTATAGCGCAGGAGGTGCTGTGGGTCAGATCTATGGGCAGGAGCTGCTGTGGGGCACATGTGAGTTAGATCTATGGGGCAGGATATGGTGTGGGGCAGATTTGGGTCAGATGTATGTGTCAGGAGCTGCTGTGTTGCTGATGAGGGTCAGATCTATGGGGCATGGGCTGCTGTGGTTCAGATCTACGGGACTGGAGCTGCAGTGGAGCACATGTGGGTCAGATCTATGGGGTAGAAGCTGTTGTGGGGCTGATGGGGGTCATATCTATAAGGCAGGAGCTGCTGTGGAGCAGATGTGGGTCAGATCTATGGGGCAGGAGCTGCTTTGGGGCTGATGGTGGTTAGATCTATATGGCAGGAGCTGCTGTGGGGCACATGTGGGTCAGACCTATGTGGCAGGAGCTGCAGAGGGGATGATGTAGGTCAGATCTATGGGGCAGGAGTTGCTGTGGGGAATATGAGGGACATATCTATGGTGCAAAATCTGCTGTTGGACTGATGTGAGTCAGATCTATGAGTTTGGAGCTGCTGTGGGGCACATGTGGGTCAGATCTATGGGGCAGGAGATGCTGTGGGTCAAATCTATGGGGCAGGAGCTGCTGTAGGGAACATGTGGGTAAGGTCTATGGGGCAGGAGTTGCTGTTGGGCAGATGTGGGTCAGATCTATGGGGCAGGAGCTGCTGTTGGGCAGATGTGGGGCATAACTATGGGGCAAAATCTGCTGTGGGGCTGATGTGGGTAAGATCTATGAGACAGGAGCTGCATTGGTTCAGATCTATGGGGCAGGATCAGCTCTGGGGCACATGTGGGTCAGATCTATGTGTTAGGAGCTGCTGTGGGGCACATGTGGGTCAGATCTATGGGGCAGGAGATGCTGTGGGGCAGATGTGGGTCAGATCTATGGGGCAGGAGTTGCTGTTGGGCAGATGTGGGGCATAACTATGGGGCAAAATCTGCTGTGGGGCTGATGTGGGTAAGATCTATGAGACAGGAGCTGCTGTGGTTCAGATCTATGGGGCAGGAGCAGCTCTGGGGCACATGTGGGTCAGATCTATGTGTTAGGAGCTGCTGTGGGGCACATGTGGGTCAGATCTATGGGGCATGAGATGCTGTGGGGCAGATGTGGGTCAGATCTATGGGGCAAAGGCTGCTGTGGCTGATGTGGGCCAGTTCTATAGGGCAGGAGATGCTGTGGGGCACACGTGGCAAATATCTATGGGGCAAAATCTGCTGTGGGGCTGATGTGGGTCAGATCTATAGGTCAGGAGCTGCTGTGGCTGATGTGGGCCAGTTCTATGGGGCAGGAGATGCTGTGAGTCAGATGTATGAGGCAGGAGCTGCTGTGGGGCTGATGGGGGTCATATCTATAAGGCAGGAGCTGCTGTGGGGCACATGTGGGTCAGATCTATGGGGCAGGAGCTGCTTTCGGGCTGATGGTGGTTAGATCTATATGGCAGGAGCTGCTGTGGGGCACATGTGGGTCAGACCTATGTGGCAGGAGCTGCAGAGGGGATGATGTAGGTCAGATCTATGGGGCAGGAGTTGCTGTGGGGAATATGAGGGACATATCTATGGTGCAAAATCTGCTGTTGGACTGATGTGAGTCAGATCTATGAGTTTGGAGCTGCTGTGGGGCACATGTGGGTCAGATCTATGGGGCAGGAGATGCTGTGGGGCTGATGGTGGTTAGAACTATGTGGCAGGAGATGCTGTGGGTCAAATCTATGGGGCAGGAGCTGCTGTAGGGAACATGTGGGTAAGGTCTATGGGGCAGGAGTTGCTGTGGGGCAGATGTGGGTTAGATCTATGAGACAGGAGCTGCTGTGGTTCAGATCTATGGGGCAGGAGCTGCTGTGTGGCAGTTGTGGGTCAGATCTATAGGTCAGGAGCTGCTGTGACTGATGTGGGCCAGTTCTATGGGGCAGGAGATGCTGTGAGTCAGATGTATGAGGCAGGAGCTGCTGTGGGGCAGATGGGGGTCAGATCTATGGGGCAGGAGATGCTGTGGGTCAGATGTGGGTCAGATCTATAGGTCAGGAGCTTCTGTGGCTGATGTGGGCCAGTTCTATAGGGCAGGAGATGCTTTGAGTCAGATGTATGAGGCAGGAGCTGCTGTGGGGCAGATGGGGGTCAGATCTATGGGGCAGGAGATGCTGTGGAGCAGATGTGGGTCAGATCTATGGGGCAGGAGCTGCTGTGGGGCAGATGTGGGTCAGATCTATGGGCAGGAGATGCTATGCTGCACATGTTGGTAGGGTCTATGGGGCAGGAGCTGCTGTGGGGCAGATGTGGGTCAGATCTATGGGTCAGGAGCTGCTGTGGGGCTGATGTTGGTCAGATCTTTTGGGCAGCAGCTGCTGTGGAGCAGATCTGGGTAAGATCTATGGGCAGGAGCTGCTGTGGGGCAGATCTATGAGTTTGGAGCTGCTGTGGGGCAGATTTGAATCAGATCTATAGCGCAGGAGGTGCTGTGGGTCAGATCTATGGGCAGGAGCTGCTGTGGGGCACATGTGAGTTAGATCTATGGGGCAGGATATGGTGTGGGGCAGATTTGGGTCAGATGTATGTGTCAGGAGCTGCTGTGTTGCTGATGAGGGTCAGATCTATGGGGCATGGGCTGCTGTGGTTCAGATCTACGGGACTGGAGCTGCAGTGGAGCACATGTGGGTCAGATCTATGGGGTAGAAGCTGTTGTGGGGCTGATGGGGGTCATATCTATAAGGCAGGAGCTGCTGTGGGGCACATGTGGGTCAGATCTATGGGGCAGGAGCTGCTTTGGGGCTGATGGTGGTTAGATCTATATGGCAGGAGCTGCTGTGGGGCACATGTGGGTCAGACCTATGTGGCAGGAGCTGCAGAGGGGATGATGTAGGTCAGATCTATGGGGCAGGAGTTGCTGTGGGGAATATGAGGGACATATCTATGGTGCAAAATCTGCTGTTGGACTGATGTGAGTCAGATCTATGAGTTTGGAGCTGCTGTGGGGCACATGTGGGTCAGATCTATGGGGCAGGAGATGCTGTGGGGCTGATGGTGGTTAGAACTATGTGGCAGGAGATGCTGTGGGTCAAATCTATGGGGCAGGAGCTGCTGTAGGGAACATGTGGGTAAGGTCTATGGGGCAGGAGTTGCTGTTGGGCAGATGTGGGTCAGATCTATGGGGCAGGAGCTGCTGTTGGGCAGATGTGGGGCATAACTATGGGGCAAAATCTGCTGTGGGGCTGATGTGGGTAAGATCTATGAGACAGGAGCTGCATTGGTTCAGATCTATGGGGCAGGATCAGCTCTGGGGCACATGTGGGTCAGATCTATGTGTTAGGAGCTGCTGTGGGGCACATGTGGGTCAGATCTATGGGGCAGGAGATGCTGTGGGGCAGATGTGGGTCAGATCTATGGGGCAGGAGTTGCTGTTGGGCAGATGTGGGGCATAACTATGGGGCAAAATCTGCTGTGGGGCTGATGTGGGTAAGATCTATGAGACAGGAGCTGCTGTGGTTCAGATCTATGGGGCAGGAGCAGCTCTGGGGCACATGTGGGTCAGATCTATGTGTTAGGAGCTGCTGTGGGGCACATGTGGGTCAGATCTATGGGGCAGGAGCTGCTGTCGAGATGATGTGGGTCAGATCTTTGGGTAGGAGCTGCTGTGGGGCAGATCTGTGTAATATGTAAAGGGGCAGGAGCTGCTGTGGGGCAGATGTGGGTCAGATCTATGGGCAGGAGCTGCTGTGGGGCAGATGTGGGTCTGATCTACGGGGCAAAGGCTGCTGTGTGGAAGATGTGGGTCAGATCTATGGGGCAGGAGCTGCTGTGGGGAAGATGTGGGTCAGATCTATGGGGCAAAGGCTGCTGTGTGGAAGATGTGGGTAAGATCTATGAGGCAGGAGCTGCTGTGGCTCAGATGTGGGTCAGATCTATGGGGCAGGAGCTGCTGTGGGGCTGATGTGGGTCAGATCTATAGGTCAGGAGCTGCTGTGGCTGATGTGGGCCAGTTCTATGGGGCAGGAGATGCTGTGAGTCAGATGTATGAGGAAGGAGCTGCTGTGGGGCAGATGGGGGTCAGATCTATGGGGCAGGAGATGCTGTGGAGCAGATGTGGGTCAGATCTATGGGGCAGGAGCTGCTGTGGGGCAGATGTGGGTCAGATCTATGGGGCAAAGGCTGCTGTGTGGAAGATGTGGGTCAGATCTATGGGGCAGGAGCTGCTGTGGGTCAGATGTGGGTCAGATCTATGGGGCAGGAGCTGCTGTGGGGCTGATGTGGGTCAGATCTAGAGGTCAGGAGCTGCTGCGGCTGATGTGGGCCAGTTCTATGGGGCAGGAGATGCTGTGAGTCAGATGTATGAGGAAGGAGCTGCTGTGGGGCAGATGGGGGTCAGATCTATGGGGCAGGAGATGCTGTGGAGCAGATGTGGGTCAGATCTATGGGGCAGGAGCTGCTGTGGGGCAGATGTGGGTTAGATCTATGAGACAGGAGCTGCTGTGGTTCAGATCTATGGGGCAGGAGCTGCTGTGTGGCAGTTGTGGGTCAGATCTATGGGGCAGGAGCTGCTGTGGCTGATGTGGGCCAGTTCTATGGGGCAGGAGATGCTGAGAGTCAGATGTATCAGGCAGGAGCTGCTGTGGGGCAGATGGGGGTCAGATCTATGGGGCAGGAGATGCTGTGGGGCACATGTGGGTCAGATCTATGGGGCAGGAGCTGCTGTGGGTCAAATGTGGGTCAGATCTATGGGGCAAAGGCTGCTGTGTGGCAGATGTGGGTCAGATCTATGGGGCAGGAGCTGATGTGGGACTGATGTGGGTCAGATCTATGGGGCAGGAGCTGCTGTGGGGCAGATGGGGGTCAGATCTATGGGCCAGGAGATGCTGTGGGGCACATGTGGGTCAGATCTATGGGGCAGGAGCTGCTGTGGGGCAGATGTGGGTCAGATGTATGGGCAGGAGCTGCTGTGCTGCACATGTTGGTAGGGTCTATGTGGCAGGAGCTGCTCTGTGGCAGATGTGGGTCAGATCTATGGGGCAGGAGCTGCTGTGGGGCTGATGTTGGTCAGATCTTTGGGGCAGCAGCTGCTGTGGAGCAGATCTGGGTAAGATCTATGTCGCAGGAGCTGCTGTGGGGCAGACGTGGCACATATCTATGGGGCAAAATCTGCTGTGGGGCTGATGTGGGTCAGATCTATGGGGTAGGAGCTGCTGTGGGGCTGATGTGGGTCAGATCTATGGGCAGGAGCTGATGTAGGGAAGATTTGGGTCTGATCTATGGGGCAGGAACTGCTGTGGTTCAGATCTATGGGGCAGGAGCAGCTGTGAGGCACATGTGGGTCAGATCTATGGTTTAGGTGCTGCTTTGGGGAAAATGTGGGTCAGATCTATGTGGCAGGAGATGCTCTGGGTCTGATGTGGGTCAGATCTATGGGGCAGGAGATGCTGTGAGTCAGATCTATGAGGCAGGAGCTGCTGTGGGGCTGATGTGTGTCAGGTCTATGGGGCAGGACCTGCTGTGTGGCTCATGCGGGTCAGATCTATGGGCAGGAGCTGCAGTGGAGATGATAGAGGTCAGATCTGTGGTGTAGGAGCAGCAGTGGGGCAGATGTGTGCCAGATCTTTGGGGAGGATCGGCTGTGGGTCTGATGTGGGTCAGATCTATGTTGCAGGAGCCGATGTGGGGCAGATGTAGGGCATATCTATGGGGCGGGAGATGCTGTGTGGCTGATGTGGGTCAGATCTATGGGGCAGGAGCTACTGTGAGGCAGATGTGGGTCAGATCTATGGGCAGGAGCTGCTGTGCTGCACATGTTGGTAGGGTCTATGGGGCAGGAGCTGCTGTGGGGCAGATGTGGGTCAGATCTATGGGGCAGGAGCTGCTGTGGGGCTGATGTTGGTCAGATCTTTGGGGCAGCAGCTGCTGTGGAGCAGATCTGGGTAAGATCTATGTCGCAGGAGCTGCTGTGGGGCAGATGTGGCACATATCTATGGGGCAAAATCTGCTGTGGGGCTGATGTGGGTCAGATCTATGGGGCAGGATCTCCTGTGGGGCTGATGTGGTTCAAATCAATGGGGCAGAGCTGCTGTGGGGCAGATGTGGGTCAGATCTATGGAGCAGGAGCTACTGTGGGGCAGATTTGAATCAGATCTATAGGGCAGGAGCTGCTGTTGGTCAGATCTATGGGCAGGAGCAGCTCTGGGGCACATGTGGGTCAGATCTATGTGTTAGGCGATGGTGTGGGGCAGATTTGGGTCAGATGTATGGGTCAGGAGCTGCTGTGTTGCTGATGAGGGTCAGATCTATGGGGCATGGGCTGCTGTGGTTCAGATCTACGGGACTGGAGCTGCAGTGGAGCACATGTGGGTCAGATCTATGGGGTAGAAGCTGTTGTGGGGCTGATGGTGGTTAGATCTATAAGGCAGGAGCTGCTGTGGGGCTGACTTGGGTCAGATCTATGGGGCAGGAGCTGCTTTGGGGCTGATGGTGGTTAGATCTATATGGCAGGAGCTGCTGTGGAGCACATGTGGGTCAGACCTATGGGGCAGGAGCTGCAGAGGGGATGATGTAGGTCAGATCTATGGGGCAGGAGTTGCTGTGGGGAATATGAGGGACATATCTATGGTGCAAAATCTGCTGTAGGACTGATGTGAGTCAGATCTATGAGTTTGGAGCTGCTGTGGGGCACATGTGGGTCAGATCTATGGGGCAGGAGATGCTGTGGGTCAGATCTATGGGGCAGGAGCTGCTGTGGGGAACATGTGGGTCAGATCTATGGGGCAGGAGCTGCTGTGGGGCAGATGTGGGTCAGATCTATAGGTCAGGAGCTGCTGTGGCTGATGTGGGCCAGTTCTATGGGGCAGGAGATGCTGTGAGTCAGATGTATGAGGCAGGAGCTGCTGTGGGGCAGATGGGGGTCAGATCTATGGGGCAGGAGATGCTGTGGGTCAGATGTGGGTCAGATCTATAGGTCAGGAGCTGCTGTGGCTGATGTGGGCCAGTTCTATAGGGCAGGAGATGCTTTGAGTCAGATGTATGAGGCAGGAGCTGCTGTGGGGCAGATGGGTTCAGATCTATGGGGCAGGAGATGCTGTGGAGCAGATGTGGGTCAGATCTATGGGGCAGGAGCTGCTGTGGGGCAGATGTGGGTCAGATCTATGGGCAGGAGATGCTATGCTGCACATGTTGGTAGGGTCTATGGGGCAGGAGCTGCTGTGGGGCAGATGTGGGTCAGATCTATGGGGCAGGAGATGCTGTGGGGCTGATGGTGGTTAGAACTATGTGGCAGGAGATGCTGTGGGTCAAAACTATGGGGCAGGAGCTGCTGTAGGGAACATGTGGGTAAGGTCTATGGGGCAGGAGTTGCTGTGGGGCAGATGTGGGTTAGATCTATGAGACAGGAGCTGCTGTGGTTCAGATCTATGGGGCAGGAGCTGCTGTGTGGCAGTTGTGGGTCAGATCTATAGGTCAGGAGCTGCTGTGGCTGATGTGGGCCAGTTCTATGGGGCAGGAGATGCTGTGAGTCAGATGTATGAGGCAGGAGCTGCTGTGGGGCAGATGGGGGTCAGATCTATGGGGCAGGAGATGCTGTGGGTCAGATGTGGGTCAGATCTATAGGTCAGGAGCTGCTGTGGCTGATGTGGGCCAGTTCTATAGGGCAGGAGATGCTTTGAGTCAGATGTATGAGGCAGGAGCTGCTGTGGGGCAGATGGGGGTCAGATCTATGGGGCAGGAGATGCTGTGGAGCAGATGTGGGTCAGATCTATGGGGCAGGAGCTGCTGTGGGGCAGATGTGGGTCAGATCTATGGGCAGGAGATGCTATGCTGCACATGTTGGTAGGGTCTATGGGGCAGGAGCTGCTGTGGGGCAGATGTGGGTCAGATCTATGGGTCAGGAGCTGCTGTGGGGCTGATGTTGGTCAGATCTTTTGGGCAGCAGCTGCTGTGGAGCAGATCTGGGTAAGATCTATGGGCAGGAGCTGCTGTGGGGCAGATCTATGAGTTTGGAGCTGCTGTGGGGCAGATTTGAATCAGATCTATAGCGCAGGAGGTGCTGTGGGTCAGATCTATGGGCAGGAGCTGCTGTGGGGCACATGTGAGTTAGATCTATGGGGCAGGATATGGTGTGGGGCAGATTTGGGTCAGATGTATGTGTCAGGAGCTGCTGTGTTGCTGATGAGGGTCAGATCTATGGGGCATGGGCTGCTGTGGTTCAGATCTACGGGACTGGAGCTGCAGTGGAGCACATGTGGGTCAGATCTATGGGGTAGAAGCTGTTGTGGGGCTGATGGGGGTCATATCTATAAGGCAGGAGCTGCTGTGGGGCACATGTGGGTCAGATCTATGGGGCAGGAGCTGCTTTGGGGCTGATGGTGGTTAGATCTATATGGCAGGAGCTGCTGTGGGGCACATGTGGGTCAGACCTATGTGGCAGGAGCTGCAGAGGGGATGATGTAGGTCAGATCTATGGGGCAGGAGTTGCTGTGGGGAATATGAGGGACATATCTATGGTGCAAAATCTGCTGTTGGACTGATGTGAGTCAGATCTATGAGTTTGGAGCTGCTGTGGGGCACATGTGGGTCAGATCTATGGGGCAGGAGATGCTGTGGGGCTGATGGTGGTTAGAACTATGTGGCAGGAGATGCTGTGGGTCAAAACTATGGGGCAGGAGCTGCTGTAGGGAACATGTGGGTAAGGTCTATGGGGCAGGAGTTGCTGTTGGGCAGATGTGGGTCAGATCTATGGGGCAGGAGCTGCTGTTGGGCAGATGTGGGGCATAACTATGGGGCAAAATCTGCTGTGGGGCTGATGTGGGTAAGATCTATGAGACAGGAGCTGCATTGGTTCAGATCTATGGGGCAGGATCAGCTCTGGGGCACATGTGGGTCAGATCTATGTGTTAGGAGCTGCTGTGGGGCACATGTGGGTCAGATCTATGGGGCAGGAGATGCTGTGGGGCAGATGTGGGTCAGATCTATGGGGCAGGAGTTGCTGTTGGGCAGATGTGGGGCATAACTATGGGGCAAAATCTGCTGTGGGGCTGATGTGTGTAAGATCTATGAGACAGGAGCTGCTGTGGTTCAGATCTATGGGGCAGGAGCAGCTCTGGGGCACATGTGGGTCAGATCTATGTGTTAGGAGCTGCTGTGGGGCACATGTGGGTCAGATCTATGGGGCAAGAGCTGCTGTCGAGATGATGTGGGTCAGATCTTTGGGTAGGAGCTGCTGTGGGGCAGATCTGTGTAATATGTAAAGGGGCAGGAGCTGCTGTGGGGCAGATGTGGGTCAGATCTATGGGCAGGAGCTGCTGTGGGGCAGATGTGGGTCTGATCTACGGGGCAAAGGCTGCTGTGTGGAAGATGTGGGTCAGATCTATGGGGCAGGAGCTGCTGTGGGGAAGATGTGGGTCAGATCTATGGGGCAAAGGCTGCTGTGTGGAAGATGTGGGTAAGATCTATGAGGCAGGAGCTGCTGTGGCTCAGATGTGGGTCAGATCTATGGGGCAGGAGCTGCTGTGGGGCTGATGTGGGTCAGATCTATAGGTCAGGAGCTGCTGTGGCTGATGTGGGCCAGTTCTATGGGGCAGGAGATGCTGTGAGTCAGATGTATGAGGAAGGAGCTGCTGTGGGGCAGATGGGGGTCAGATCTATGGGGCAGGAGATGCTGTGGAGCAGATGTGGGTCAGATCTATGGGGCAGGAGCTGCTGTGGGGCAGATGTGGGTCAGATCTATGGGGCAAAGGCTGCTGTGTGGAAGATGTGGGTCAGATCTATGGGGCAGGAGCTGCTGTGGGTCAGATGTGGGTCAGATCTATGGGGCAGGAGCTGCTGTGGGGCTGATGTGGGTCAGATCTAGAGGTCAGGAGCTGCTGCGGCTGATGTGGGCCAGTTCTATGGGGCAGGAGATGCTGTGAGTCAGATGTATGAGGAAGGAGCTGCTGTGGGGCAGATGGGGGTCAGATCTATGGGGCAGGAGATGCTGTGGAGCAGATGTGGGTCAGATCTATGGGGCAGGAGCTGCTGTGGGGCAGATGTGGGTTAGATCTATGAGACAGGAGCTGCTGTGGTTCAGATCTATGGGGCAGGAGCTGCTGTGTGGCAGTTGTGGGTCAGATCTATGGGGCAGGAGCTGCTGTGGCTGATGTGGGCCAGTTCTATGGGGCAGGAGATGCTGAGAGTCAGATGTATCAGGCAGGAGCTGCTGTGGGGCAGATGGGGGTCAGATCTATGGGGCAGGAGATGCTGTGGGGCACATGTGGGTCAGATCTATGGGGCAGGAGCTGCTGTGGGTCAAATGTGGGTCAGATCTATGGGGCAAAGGCTGCTGTGTGGCAGATGTGGGTCAGATCTATGGGGCAGGAGCTGATGTGGGACTGATGTGGGTCAGATCTATGGGGCAGGAGCTGCTGTGGGGCAGATGGGGGTCAGATCTATGGGCCAGGAGATGCTGTGGGGCACATGTGGGTCAGATCTATGGGGCAGGAGCTGCTGTGGGGCAGATGTGGGTCAGATGTATGGGCAGGAGCTGCTGTGCTGCACATGTTGGTAGGGTCTATGGGGCAGGAGCTGCTCTGTGGCAGATGTGGGTCAGATCTATGGGGCAGGAGCTGCTGTGGGGCTGATGTTGGTCAGATCTTTGGGGCAGCAGCTGCTGTGGAGCAGATCTGGGTAAGATCTATGTCGCAGGAGCTGCTGTGGGGCAGACGTGGCACATATCTATGGGGCAAAATCTGCTGTGGGGCTGATGTGGGTCAGATCTATGGGGTAGGAGCTGCTGTGGGGCTGATGTGGGTCAGATCTATGGGCAGGAGCTGATGTAGGGAAGATTTGGGTCTGATCTATGGGGCAGGAACTGCTGTGGTTCAGATCTATGGGGCAGGAGCAGCTGTGAGGCACATGTGGGTCAGATCTATGGTTTAGGTGCTGCTTTGGGGAAAATGTGGGTCAGATCTATGTGGCAGGAGATGCTCTGGGTCTGATGTGGGTCAGATATATGGGGCAGGAGATGCTGTGAGTCAGATCTATGAGGCAGGAGCTGCTGTGGGGCTGATGTGTGTCAGGTCTATGGGGCAGGACCTGCTGTGTGGCTCATGCGGGTCAGATCTATGGGCAGGAGCTGCAGTGGAGATGATAGAGGTCAGATCTGTGGTGTAGGAGCAGCAGTGGGGCAGATGTGTGCCAGATCTTTGGGGAGGATCGGCTGTGGGTCTGATGTGGGTCAGATCTATGTTGCAGGAGCCGATGTGGGGCAGATGTAGGGCATATCTATGGGGCGGGAGATGCTGTGTGGCTGATGTGGGTCAGATCTATGGGGCAGGAGCTACTGTGAGGCAGATGTGGGTCAGATCTATGGGCAGGAGCTGCTGTGCTGCACATGTTGGTAGGGTCTATGGGGCAGGAGCTGCTGTGGGGCAGATGTGGGTCAGATCTATGGGGCAGGAGCTGCTGTGGGGCTGATGTTGGTCAGATCTTTGGGGCAGCAGCTGCTGTGGAGCAGATCTGGGTAAGATCTATGTCGCAGGAGCTGCTGTGGGGCAGACGTGGCACATATCTATGGGGCAAAATCTGCTGTGGGGCTGATGTGGGTCAGATCTATGGGGCAGGATCTCCTGTGGGGCTGATGTGGGTCAAATCAATGGGGCAGAGCTGCTCTGGGGCACATGTGGGTCAGATCTATGGAGCAGGAGCTGCTGTGGGGCAGATTTGAATCAGATCTATAGGGCAGGAGCTGCTGTGGGTCAGATCTATGGGCAGGAGCTTCTGTGGGGCACATGTGAGTTAGATCTATGGGGCAGGAGATGGTGTGGGGCAGATTTGGGTCAGATGTATGGGTCAGGAGCTGCTGTGTTGCTGATGAGGGTCAGATCTATGGGGCAGGAGATGCTGTGGGGCAGATGTGGGTCAGGTCTATAGGTCAGGAGCTGCTGTGGCTGATGTGGGCCAGTTCTATGGGGCAGGAGATGCTGTGAGTCAGATGTATGAGGCAGGAGCTGCTGTGGGGCAGATGTAGGTCAGATCTATGGGGCAGGAGCTGCTGTGGGGCAGATGTGGGTTAGATCTATGGGCAGGAGCTGCTGTGGCACATGTTGGTAGGGTCTATGTGGCAGGAGCTGCTGTGGGGCAGATGTGGGTCAGATCTATGGGGCAGGAGATGCTGTGGGGCAGATGGGGGTCAGATCTATGGGGCAGGAGCTGCTGTGGCTGATGTGGGCCAGTTCTATGGGGCAGGAGATGCTGTGAGTCAGATGTATGAGGCAGGAGCTGCTGTGGGGCAGATGGGGGTCAGATCTATGGGGCAGGAGATGCTGTGGGGCACATGTGGGTCAGATCTATGGGGCAGGAGCTGCTGTGGGGCAGATGTGGGTCAGATCTATGGGCAGGAGCTGCCGTGCTGCACATGTTGGTAGGGTTTTGGGGCAGGAGTTGCTGTGGGGCAGATGTGGGTCAGATCTATGGGGCAGGAGCTGCTGTGGGGCTGATGTTGGTCAGATCTATGGGGCAGGAGATGCTGTGGGGCAGATGTGGGTCAGATCTATGGGGCAGGAGCTGCTGTGGGTCAGATGTGGGTCAGATCTATAGGTCAGGAGCTCCTGTGGGGCAGACGTGGCAAATATCTATGGGTCAAAATCTGCTGTGTGGCTGATGTGGGTCAGATCTATGGGGCAGGAGCTGCTGTGGCTGATGTGGGCCAGTTCTATGGGGCAGGAGATGCTGTGAGTAAGATGTGTGAGGCAGGAGCTGCTATGGGGCAGATGGGGGTCAGATCTATGGGGCAGGAGATGCTGTGGAGCAGATGTGGGTCAGATCTATGGGGCAGGAGCTGCTGTGGGGCAGATGTGGGTTAGATCTATGAGACAGGAGCTGCTGTGGTTCAGATCTATGGGGCAGGAGCAGCTCTGAGGCACATGTGGGTCAGATCTATGTGTTAGGAGCTGCTGTGGGGCACATGTGGGTCAGATTTATGGGGCAGGAGCTGCTGTCGAGATGATGTGGGTCAGATCTTTTGGTAGGAGCTGCTGTGGGGCAGATCTGGGTAAGATGTATGGGGCAGGAGCTGCTGTGGGTCAGATGTGGGTCAGATCTATGGGGCAGGAGCTGCTGTGGGGCAGATGTGGGTCAGATCTATGTGGCAGGAGATGCTGTGGGGCAGATGTGGGTCAGATCTATGGGGCAGGAGCTGCTGTGGGGCAGATGTGGGTCAGATCTATAGGTCAGGAGCTGCTGTGGCTGATGTGGGCCAGTTCTATGGGGCAGGAGATGCTGTGAGTCAGATGTATGAGGCAGGAGCTGCTGTGGGGCAGATGGGGGTCAGATCTATGGGGCAGGAGATGCTGTGGAGCAGATGTGGGTCAGATCTATGGGGCAGAAGCTGCTGTTGGGCGGATGTGGATTAGATCTATGGCCAGGAGCTGTTGTGGGGCAGATGGGGGTCAGATCTATGGGGCAGGAGATGCTGTGGAGAAGATGTGGGTCACATCTATAGGTCAGGAGCTGCTGTGGCTGATGTGGGCCAGTTCTATGGGGCAGGAGATGCTGTGAGTCAGATGTATGAGGCAGGAGCTGCTGTGGGGCAGATGGGGGTCAGATCTATGGGGCAGGAGATGCTGTGGAGCAGATGTGGGTCAGATCTATGGGGCAGGAGCTGCGGTGGGTCAGATGTGGGTCAGATCTATAGGTCAGGAGCTGCTGTGGCTGATGTGGGCCAGTTCTATGGGGCAGGAGATGCTGTGAGTCAGATGTAAGGGGCAGGAGCTGCTGTGGGGCAGATGTGGGTCAGATCTATGGGGCAGGAGATGCTGTGGAGCAGATGTGGGTCAGATCTATGGGGCAGGAGCTGCTGTGGGGCAGATGTGGGTCAGATCTACGGGTAGGAGCTGCTGTGCTGCACATGTTGTTAGGGTCTATGGGGCAGGAGCTGCTGTGGGGCAGATGTGGGTCAGATCTATGGGGCAGGAGCTGCTGTGGGGCAGATGTGGGTCAGATCTATAGGTCAGGAGCTCCTGTGGGGCAGACGTGGCAAATATCTATGGGTCAAAATCTGCTGTGGGGCTGATGTGGGTCAGATCTATGGGGCAGGAGCTGCTGTGGCTGATGTGGGCCAGTTCTATGGGGCAGGAGTTGCTGTGAGTAAGATGTATGAGGCAGGAGATGCTATGGGGAAGATGGGGGTCAGATCTATGGGGCAGGAGCTGCTGTGGGGCAGATGTGGGTTAGATCTATGAGACAGGAGCTGCTGTGGTTCAGATCTATGGGGCAGGAGCAGCTCTGAGGCACTTGTGGGTCAGATCTATGTGTTAGGAGCTGCTGTGGGGCACATGTGGGTCAGATCTATGGGGCAGGAGCTGCTGTCGAGATGATGTGGGTCAGATCTTTTGGTAGGAGCTGCTGTGGGGCAGATCTGTGTAAGATGTATGGGGAAGGAGCTGCTGTGGGTCAGATGTGGGTCAGATCTATGGGGCAGGAGCTGCTGTGGGGCAGATGTGGGTCAGATCTATGGGGCAGGAGATGCTGTGGGGCAGATGTGGGTCAGATCTATGGGGCAGGAGCTGATGTGGGGCAGATGTTGGTCAGATCTATAGGTCAGGAGCTGCTGTGGCTGATGTGGGCCAGTTCTATGGGGCAGGAGATGCTGTGAGTCAGATGTATGAGGCAGGAGCTGCTGTGGGGCAGATGGGGGTCAGATCTATGGGGCAGGAGATGCTGTGGAGCAGATGTGGGTCAGATCTATGGGGCAGGAGCTGCTGTTGGGCAGATGTGGATTAGATCTATGGGCAGGAGCTGTTGTGGGGCAGATGGGAGTCAGATCTATGGGGCAGGAGATGCTGTGGAGAAGATGTGGGTCACATCTATAGGTCAGGAGCTGCTGTGGCTGATGTGGGCCAGTTCTATGGGGCAGGAGATGCTGTGAGTCAGATGTATGAGGCAGGAGCTGCTGTGGGGCAGATGGGGGTCAGATCTATGGGGCAGGAGATGCTGTGGAGCAGATGTGGGTCAGATCTATGGGGCAGGAGCTGCGGTGGGTCAGATGTGGGTCAGATCCATAGGTCAGGAGCTGCTGTGGCTGATGTGGGCCAGTTCTATGGGGCAGGAGATGCTGTGAGTCAGATGTATGAGGCAGGAGCTGCTGTGGGGCAGATGGGGGTCAGATCTATGGGGCAGGAGATGCTGTGGAGCAGATGTGGGTCAGATCTATGGGGCAGGAGCTGCTGTGGGGCAGATGTGGGTCAGATCTATGGGCAGGAGCTGCTGTGCTGCACATGTTGGTAGGGTCTATGGGGCAGGAGCTGCTGTGGGGCAGATGTGGGTCAGATCTATGGGGCAGGAGCTGCTGTGGGGCTGATGTTGGTCAGATCTTTGGGGCAGCAGCTGCTGTGGAGCAGATCTGGGTAAGATCTATGTCGCAGGAGCTGCTGTGGGGCAGACGTGGCACATATCTATGGGACAAAATCTGCTGTGGGGCTGATGTGGGTCAGATCTATGGGGCAGGATCTCCTGTGGGGCTGATGTGGGTCAACTCAATGGGGCAGAGCTGCTCTGGGGCACAAGTGGGTCAGATCTACGGAGCAGGAGCTGCTGTGGGGCAGATCTGGGAAAGATGTATGGGGCAGGAGCTGCTGTGGGGCTGATGTGGGTCAGATCTATGGGGCAGGAGCTGCTGTGGGGCAGATGTGGGTCAGATCTATGGGGCAGGAGATGCTGTGGAGCAGATGTGGGTCAAATCTATGGGGCAGGATCTGCTGTTGGGCAGATGTGGGTCAGATCTATGGGGCAGGAGATGGTGTGGGGCAGATTTGGGTCAGATCTATGGGGCAAAGTCTGCTGTGTAGCAGATGTGGGTCAGATCTATGGGGCAGGAGCTGCTGTGGGTCAGATGTGGGTCAGATCTATGGGGCAGGAGCTAATGTGGCTGATGTGGGCCAGTTCTATGGGGCAGGAGATGCTGTGAGTCAGATGTATGAGGCAGGAGCTGCTGTGGGGCAGATGGGGGTCAGATCTATGGGGCAGGAGATGCTGTGGAGCAGATGTGGGTCAGATCTATGGGGCAGGAGCAGCTGTGGGGCAGATGTGGGTCAGATCTATGGGGCAGGAGCTGCTGTGGGGCAGATGTGGGTCAGATCTATGGGCAGGAGCTGCTGTGCTGCACATGTTGGTAGGGTCTTTGGGGCAGGAGCTGCTGTGGGGCAGATGTGGGTCAGATCTATGGGGCAGGAGCTGCTGTGGGGCTGATGTTGGTCAGATCTATGGGGCAGGAGATGCTGTGGGGTAGATGTGGTCAGATCTATGGGGCAGGAGCTGCTGTGGGTCAGATGTGGGTCAGATCTATAGGTCAGGAGCTCCTGTGGGGCAGACGTGGCAAATATCTATGGGTCAAAATCTGCTGTGGGGCTGATGTGGGTCAGATCTATGGGGCAGGAGCTGCTGTGAGTAAGATGTGTGAGGCAGGAGCTGCTATGGGGCAGATGGGGGTCAGATCTATGGGGCAGGAGATGCTGTGGAGCAGATGTGGGTCAGATCTATGGGGCAGGAGCTGCTGTGGGGCAGATGTGGGTTAGATCTATGAGACAGGAGCTGCTGTGGTTCAGATCTATGGGGCAGGAGCAGCTCTGAGGCACATGTGGGTCAGATCTATGTGTTAGGAGCTGCTGTGGGGCACATGTGGGTCAGATCTATGGGGCAGGAGCTGCTGTCGAGATGATGTGGGTCAGATCTTTTGGTAGGAGCTGCTGTGGGGCAGATCTGGGTAAGATGTATGGGGCAGGAGCTGCTGTGGGTCAGATGTTGGTCAGATCTATGGGGCAGGAGCTGCTGTGGGGCAGATGTGGGTCAGATCTATGGGGCAGGAGATGCTGTGGGGCGGATGTGGGTCAGATCTATGGGGCAGGAGCTGCTGTGGGGCAGATGTGGGTCAGATCTATAGGTCAGGAGCTGCTGTGGCTGATGTGGGCCAGTTCTATGGGGCAGGAGATGCTGTGAGTCAGATGTATGAGGCAGGAGCTGCTGTGGGGCAGATGGGGGTCAGATCTATGGGGCAGGAGATGCTGTGGAGCAGATGTGGGTCAGATCTATGGGGCAGGAGCTGCTGTTGGGCAGATGTGGATTAGATCTATGGGCAGGAGCTGTTGTGGGGCAGATGGGGGTCAGATCTATGGGGCAGGAGATGCTGTGGAGAAGATGTGGGTCACATCTATAGGTCAGGAGCTGCTGTGGCTGATGTGGGCCAGTTCTATGGGGCAGGAGATGCTGTGAGTCAGATGTATGAGGCAGGAGCTGCTGTGGGGCAGATGGGGGTAAGATCTATGGGGCAGGAGATGCTGTGGAGCAGATGTGGGTCAGATCTATGGGGCAGGAGCTGCGGTGGGTCAGATGTGGGTCAGATCTATAGGTCAGGAGCTGCTGTGGCTGATGTGGGCCAGTTCTATGGGGCAGGAGATGCTGTGAGTCAGATGTAAGGGGCAGGAGCTGCTGTGGGGCAGATGTGGGTCAGATCTATGGGGCAGGAGATGCTGTGGAGCAGATGTGGGTCAAATCTATGGGGCAGGAGCTGCTGTGGGGCAGATGTGGGTCAGATCTATGGGCAGGAGCTGCTGTGCTGCACTTGTTGGTAGGGTCTATGGGGCAGGAGCTGCTGTGGGGCAGATGTGGGTCAGATCTATGGGGCAGGAGCTGCTGTGGGGCAGATGTGGGTCAGATCTATAGGTCAGGAGCTCCTGTGGGGCAGACGTGGCAAATATCTATGGGTCAAAATCTGCTGTGGGGCTGATGTGGGTCAGATCTATGGGGCAGGAGCTGCTGTGGCTGATGTGGGCCAGTTCTATGGGGCAGGAGTTGCTGTGAGTAAGATGTATGAGGCAGGAGCTGCTATGGGGCAGATGGGGGTCAGATCTATGGGGCAGGAGATGCTGTGGAGCAGATGTGGGTCAGATCTATGGGGCAGGAGCTGCTGTGGGGCAGATGTGGGTTAGATCTATGAGACAGGAGCTGCTGTGGTTCAGATCTATGGGGCAGGAGCAGCTCTGAGGCACTTGTGGGTCAGATCTATGTGATAGGAGCTGCTGTGGGGCACATGTGGGTCAGATTTATGGGGCAGGAGCTGCTGTCGAGATGATGTGGGTCAGATCTTTTGGTAGGAGCTTCTGTGGGGCAGATCTGGGTAAGATGTATGGGGCAGGAGCTGCTGTGGGTCAGATGTGGGTCAGATCTATGGGGCAGGAGCTGCTGTGGGGCAGATGTGGGTCAGATCTATGGGGCAGGAGATGCTGTGGGGCAGATGTGGGTCAGATCTATGGGTCAGGAGCTGCTGTGGGGCAGATGTGGGTCAGATCTATAGGTCAGGAGCTGCTGTGGCTGATGTGGGCCAGTTCTATGGGGCAGGAGATGCTGTGAGTCAGATGTATGAGGCAGGAGCTGCTGTGGGGCAGATGGGGGTCAGATCTATGGGGCAGGAGATGCTGTGGAGCAGATGTGGGTCAGATCTATGGGGCAGGAGCTGCTGTTGGGCAGATGTGGATTAGATCTACGGGCAGGAGCTGTTCTGGGGCAGATGGGGGTCAGATCTATGGGGCAGGAGATGCTGTGGAGAAGATGTGGGTCACATCTATAGGTCAGGAGCTGCTGTGGCTGATGTGGGCCAGTTCTATGGGGCAGGAGATGCTGTGAGTCAGATGTATGAGGCAGGAGCTGCTGTGGGGCAGATGGGGGTCAGATCTATGGGGCAGGAGATGCTGTGGAGCAGATGTGGGTCAGATCTATGGGGCAGGAGCTGCGGTGGGTCAGATGTGGGTCAGATCTATAGGTCAGGAGCTGCTGTGGCTGATGTGGGCCAGTTCTATGGGGCAGGAGATGCTGTGAGTCAGATGTATGAGGCAGGAGCTGCTGTGGGGCAGATGGGGGTCAGATCTATGGGGCAGGAGATGCTGTGGAGCAGATGTGGGTCAGATCTATGGGGCAGGAGCTGCTGTGGGGCAGATGTGGGTCAGATCTATGGGCAGGAGCTGCTGTGCTGCACATGTTGGTAGGGTCTATGGGGCAGGAGCTGCTGTGGGGCAGATGTGGGTCAGATCTATGGGGCAGGAGCTGCTGTGGGGCTGATGTTGGTCAGATCTTTGGGGCAGCAGCTGCTGTGGAGCAGATCTGGGTAAGATCTATGTCGCAGGAGCTGCTGTGGGGCAGACGTGGCACATATCTATGGGACAAAATCTGCTGTGGGGCTGATGTGGGTCAGATCTATGGGGCAGGATCTCCTGTGGGGCTGATGTGGGTCAAATCAATGGGGCAGAGCTGCTCTGGGGCACATGTGTGTCAGATCTACGGAGCAGGAGCTGCTGTGGGGCAGATCTGGGAAAGATGTATGGGGCAGGAGCTGCTGTGGGGCTGATGTGGGTCAGATCTATGGGGCAGGAGCTGCTGTGGGGCAGATGTGGGTCAGATCTATGGGGCAGGAGATGCTGTGGGGCAGATGTGGGTCAGATCTATGGGGCAGGAGCTGCTGTGGGGCAGATGTGGGTCAGATCTATGGGGCAGGAGCTGCTGTGGCTGATGTGGGCCAGTTCTATGGGGCAGGAGATGCTGTGAGTCAGATGTATGAGGCAGGAGCTGCTGTGTTGCACATGTGGGTCAGATCTATGGGGCAGGAGATGCTGTGTAGCAGATGTGGGTCAGATCTATGGGGCAGGAGTTGCTGTGGGGCAGATGTGGGTTAGATCTATGGGCAGGAGCTGGTGTGGGGCAGATGGGGGTCAGATCTATAGGGCAGGAGATGCTGTGGAGAAGATGTGGGTCAGATCTATGGGGCAGGAGCTGCTGTGGCTTATGTGGGCCAGTTCTATGGGGCAGGAGATGCTGTGAGTCAGATGTATGAGGCAGGAGCTGCTGTGGGGCAGATGGGGGTCAGATCTATGGGGCAGGCGATGCTGTGGAGCAGATGTGGGTCAGATCTATGGGGCAGGAGCTGCTGCGGGGCAGATGTGGGTCAGATCTATGGGGCAGGAGCTGCTGTGCTGCACATATTGGTAGGGTCTATGGGGCAGGAGCTGCTGTGGGGCAGATGTGGGTCAGATCTATGGGGCAGGAGCTGCTGTGGGGCTGATGTTGGTCAGATCTATGGGGCAGGAGATGCTGTGGGGCAGATGTGGGTCAGATCTATGGGGCAGGAGCTGCTGTGGGTCAGATGTGGGTCAGATCTATAGGTCAGGAGCTCCTGTGGGGCAGACGTGGCAAATATCTATGGGTCAAAATCTGCTGTGGGGCTGATGTGGGTCAGATCTATGGGGCAGGAGCTGCTGTGGCTGATGTGGGCCAGTTCTATGGGGCAGGAGATGCTGTGAGTAAGATGTGTGAGGCAGGAGCTGCTATGGGGCAGATGGGGGTCAGATCTATGGGGCAGGAGATGCTGTGGAGCAGATGTGGGTCAGATCTATGGGGCAGGAGCTGCTGTGGGGCAGATGTGGGTTAGATCTATGAGACAGGAGCTGCTGTGGTTCAGATCTATGGGGCAGGAGCAGCTCTGAGGCACATGTGGGTCAGATCTATGTGTTAGGAGCTGCTGTGGGGCACATGTGGGTCAGATCTATGGGGCAGGAGCTGCTGTCGAGATGATGTGGGTCAGATCTTTTGGTAGGAGCTGCTGTGGGGCAGATCTGTG
The DNA here is from genome assembly GCF_054131305.1 of Coturnix japonica. NCBI lineage: Eukaryota > Metazoa > Chordata > Aves > Galliformes > Phasianidae > Coturnix > Coturnix japonica. The sequence goes on from NC_140690.1 coordinate 511,507, forward strand.
TAAGATGTATGGGGCAGGAGCTGCTGTGGGTCAGATGTGGGTCAGATCTATGGGGCAGGAGCTGCTGTGGGGCAGATGTGGGTCAGATCTATGGGGCAGGAGATGCTGTGGGGCAGATGTGGGTCAGATCTATGGGTCAGGAGCTGCTGTGGGGCAGATGTGGGTCAGATCTATAGGTCAGGAGCTGCTGTGGCTGATGTGGGCCAGTTCTATGGGGCAGGAGATGCTGTGAGTCAGATGTATGAGGCAGGAGCTGCTGTGGGGCAGATGGGGGTCAGATCTGTGGGGCAGGAGATGCTGTGGAGCAGATGTGGGTCAGATCTATGGGGCAGGAGCTGCTGTTGGGCAGATGTGGATTAGATCTATGGGCAGGAGCTGTTCTGGGGCAGATGGGGGTCAGATCTATGGGGCAGGAGATGCTGTGGAGAAGATGTGGGTCACATCTATAGGTCAGGAGCTGCTGTGGCTGATGTGGGCCAGTTCTATGGGGCAGGAGATGCTGTGAGTCAGATGTATGAGGCAGGAGCTGCTGTGGGGCAGATGGGGGTCAGATCTATGGGGCAGGAGATGCTGTGGAGCAGATGTGGGTCAGATCTATGGGGCAGGAGCTGCGGTGGGTCAGATGTGGGTCAGATCTATAGGTCAGGAGCTGCTGTGGCTGATGTGGGCCAGTTCTATGGGGCAGGAGATGCTGTGAGTCAGATGTATGAGGCAGGAGCTGCTGTGGGGCAGATGGGGGTCAGATCTATGGGGCAGGAGATGCTGTGGAGCAGATGTGGGTCAGATCTATGGGGCAGGAGCTGCTGTGGGGCAGATGTGGGTCAGATCTATGGGCAGGAGCTGCTGTGCTGCACATGTTGGTTGGGTCTATGGGGCAGGAGCTGCTGTGGGGCAGATGTGGGTCAGATCTATGGGGCAGGAGCTGCTGTGGGGCTGATGTTGGTCAGATCTTTGGGGCAGCAGCTGCTGTGGAGCAGATCTGGGTAAGATCTATGTCGCAGGAGCTGCTGTGGGGCAGACGTGGCACATATCTATGGGACAAAATCTGCTGTGGGGCTGATGTGGGTCAGATCTATGGGGCAGGATCTCCTGTGGGGCTGATGTGGGTCAAATCAATGGGGCAGAGCTGCTCTGGGGCACATGTGTGTCAGATCTACGGAGCAGGAGCTGCTGTGGGGCAGATCTGGGAAAGATGTATGGGGCAGGAGCTGCTGTGGGGCTGATGTGGGTCAGATCTATGGGGCAGGAGCTGCTGTGGGGCAGATGTGGGTCAGATCTATGGGGCAGGAGATGCTGTGGGGCAGATGTGGGTCAGATCTATGGGGCAGGAGCTCCCCTGGGGCAGATGTGGGTCAGATCTATGGGGCAGGAGCTGCTGTGGCTGATGTGGGCCAGTTCTATGGGGCAGGAGATGCTGTGAGTCAGATGTATGAGGCAGGAGCTGCTGTGTTGCACATGTGGGTCAGATCTATGGGGCAGGAGATGCTGTGTAGCAGATGTGGGTCAGATCTATGGGGCAGGAGTTGCTGTGGGGCAGATGTGGGTTAGATCTATGGGCAGGAGCTTGTGTGGGGCAGATGGGGGTCAGATCTATAGGGCAGGAGATGCTGTGGAGAAGATGTGGGTCAGATCTATGGGGCAGGAGCTGCTGTGGCTTATGTGGGCCAGTTCTATGGGGCAGGAGATGCTGTGAGTCAGATGTATGAGGCAGGAGCTGCTGTGGGGCAGATGGGGGTCAGATCTATGGGGCAGGCGATGCTGTGGAGCAGATGTGGGTCAGATCTATGGGGCAGGAGCTGCTGCGGGGCAGATGTGGGTCAGATCTATGGGGCAGGAGCTGCTGTGCTGCACATATTGGTAGGGTCTATGGGGCAGGAGCTGCTGTGGGGCAGATGTGGGTCAGATCTATGGGGCAGGAGCTGCTGTGGGGCTGATGTTGGTCAGATCTATGGGGCAGGAGATGCTGTGGGGCAGATGTGGGTCAGATCTATGGGGCAGGAGCTGCTGTGGGTCAGATGTGGGTCAGATCTATAGGTCAGGAGCTCCTGTGGGGCAGACGTGGCAAATATCTATGGGTCAAAATCTGCTGTGGGGCTGATGTGGGTCAGATCTATGGGGCAGGAGCTGCTGTGGCTGATGTGGGCCAGTTCTATGGGGCAGGAGATGCTGTGAGTAAGATGTGTGAGGCAGGAGCTGCTATGGGGCAGATGGGGGTCAGATCTATGGGGCAGGAGATGCTGTGGAGCAGATGTGGGTCAGATCTATGGGGCAGGAGCTGCTGTGGGGCAGATGTGGGTTAGATCTATGAGACAGGAGCTGCTGTGGTTCAGATCTATGGGGCAGGAGCAGCTCTGAGGCACATGTGGGTCAGATCTATGTGTTAGGAGCTGCTGTGGGGCACATGTGGGTCAGATCTATGGGGCAGGAGCTGCTGTCGAGATGATGTGGGTCAGATCTTTTGGTAGGAGCTGCTGTGGGGCAGATCTGTGTAAGATGTATGGGGCAGGAGCTGCTGTGGGTCAGATGTGGGTCAGATCTATGGGGCAGGAGCTGCTGTGGGGCAGATGTGGGTCAGATCTATGGGGCAGGAGATGCTGTGGGGCAGATGTGGGTCAGATCTATGGGGCAGGAGCTGCTGTGGGGCAGATGTGGGTCAGATCTATAGGTCAGGAGCTGCTGTGGCTGATGTGGGCCAGTTCTATGGGGCAGGAGATGCTGTGAGTCAGATGTATGAGTTAGGAGCTGCTGTGGGGCAGATGGGGGTCAGATCTATGGGGCAGGAGATGCTGTGGAGCAGATGTGGGTCAGATCTATGGGGCAGGAGCTGCTGTTGGGCAGATGTGGATTAGATCTATGGGCAGGAGCTGTTGTGGGGCAGATGGGGGTCAGATCTATGGGGCAGGAGATGCTGTGGAGAAGATGTGGGTCACATCTATAGGTCAGGAGCTGCTGTGGCTGATGTGGGCCAGTTCTATGGGGCAGGAGATGCTGTGAGTCAGATGTATGAGGCAGGAGCTGCTGTGGGGCAGATGGGGGTCAGATCTATGGGGCAGGAGATGCTGTGGAGCAGATGTGGGTCAGATCTATGGGGCAGGAGCTGCGGTGGGTCAGATGTGGGTCAGATCTATAGGTCAGGAGCTGCTGTGGCTGATGTGGGCCAGTTCTATGGGGCAGGAGATGCTGTGAGTCAGATGTATGAGGCAGGAGCTGCTGTGGGGCAGATGGGGGTCAGATCTATGGGGCAGGAGATGCTGTGGAGCAGATGTGGGTCAGATCTATGGGGCAGGAGCTGCTGTGGGGCAGATGTGGGTCAGATCTATGGGCAGGAGCTGCTGTGCTGCACATGTTGGTAGGGTCTATGGGGCAGGAGCTGCTGTGGGGCAGATGTGGGTCAGATCTATGGGGCAGGAGCTGCTGTGGGGCTGATGTTGGTCAGATCTTTGGGGCAGCAGCTGCTGTGGAGCAGATCTGGGTAAGATCTATGTCGCAGGAGCTGCTGTGGGGCAGACGTGGCACATATCTATGGGACAAAATCTGCTGTGGGGCTGATGTGGGTCAGATCTATGGGGCCGGATCTCCTGTGGGGCTGATGTGGGTCAAATCAATGGGGCAGAGCTGCTCTGGGGCACATGTGGGTCAGATCTACGGAGCAGGAGCTGCTGTGGGGCAGATCTGGGAAAGATGTATGGGGCAGGAGCTGCTGTGGGGCTGATGTGGGTCAGATCTATGGGGCAGGAGCTGCTGTGGGGCAGATGTGGGTCAGATCTATGGGGCAGGAGATGCTGTGGGGCAGATGTGGGTCAGATCTATGGGGCAGGAGCTGCTGTGGGGCAGATGTGGGTCAGATCTATAGGTCAGGAGCTGCTGTGGCTGATGTGGGCCAGTTCTATGGGGCAGGAGATGCTGTGAGTCAGATGTATGAGGCAGGAGCTGCTGTGTTGCACATGTGGGTCAGATCTATGGGGCAGGAGATGCTGTGTAGCAGATGTGGGTCAGATCTATGGGGCAGGAGCTGCTGTGGGGCAGATGTGGGTTAGATCTATGGGCTGGAGCTGGTGTGGGGCAGATGGGGGTCAGATCTATAGGGCAGGAGATGCTGTGGAGAAGATGTGGGTCAGATCTATGGGGCAGGAGCTGCTGTGGCTGATGTGGGCCAGTTCTATGGGGCAGGAGATGCTGTGAGTCAGATGTATGAGGCAGGAGCTGCTGTGGGGCAGATGGGGGTCAGATCTATGGGGCAGGCGATGCTGTGGAGCAGATGTGGGTCAGATCTATGGGGCAGGAGCTGCTGCGGGGCAGATGTGGGTCAGATCTATGGGGCAGGAGCTGCTGTGCTGCACATGTTGGTAGGGTCTATGGGGCAGGAGCTGCTGTGGGGCAGATGTGGGTCAGATCTATGGGGCAGGAGCTGCTGTGGGGCTGATGTTGGTCAGATCTTTGGGGCAGCAGCTGCTGTGGAGCAGATCTGGGTAAGATCTATGTCGCAGGAGCTGCTGTGGGGCAGACGTGGCACATATCTATGGGGCAAAATCTGCTGTGGGGCTGATGTGGGTCAGATCTATGGGGCAGGATCTCCTGTGGGGCTGATGTGGGTCAAATCAATGGGGCAGAGCTGCTCTGGGGCACATGTGGGTCAGATCTATGGAGCAGGAGCTGCTGTGGGGCAGATTTGAATCAGATCTATAGGGCAGGAGCTGCTGTGGGTCAGATCTATGGGCAGGAGCTGCTGTGGGGCACATGTGAGTTAGATCTATGGGGCAGGAGATGGTGTTGGGCAGATTTGGGTCAGATCTATGGGGCAAAGGCTGCTGTGTGGCAGATGTGGGTCAGATCTATGGGGCAGGAGCTGCTGTGGGTCAGATGGGGGTCAGATCTATGGGGCAGGAGATGCTGTGGAGCAGATGTGGGTCAGATCTTTCTGGCAGGAGCTGCTGTGGGGCAGATGTGGGTCAGATCTATGGGCAGGAGCTGCTGTGCTGCACATGTTGGTAGGGTCTATGGGGCAGGAGCTGCTGTGGGGCAGATGTGGGTCAGATCTATGGGGCAGGAGCTGCTGTGGGGCTGATGTTGGTCAGATCTTTGGGGCAGCAGCTGCTGTGGAGCAGATCTGGGTAAGATCTATGTCGCAGGAGCTGCTGTGGGGCAGACGTGGCACATATCTATGGGGCAAAATCTGCTGTGGGGCTGATGTGGGTCAGATCTATGGGGCAGGAGCTGATGTGGGGCTGATGTGGGTCAGATCTATGGGGCAGGATCTCCTGTGGGGCTGATGTGGGTGAAATCAATGGGGCAGAGCTGCTCTGGGGCACATGTGGGTCAGATCTATGGAGCAGGAGCTGCTGTGGGGCAGATTTGAATCAGATCTATAGGGCAGGAGCTGCTGTGGGTCAGATCTATGGGCAGGAGCTCCTGCGGGGCACATGTGAGTTAGATCTATGGGGCAGGAGATGGTGTGGGGCCGCTGAGACCCATAAGAGACCCCATAGAGGCACCTAGAGATCACTTTGAAACTCATAGATACTTGTAGGAAGACATTTGGGCCCAGAGATATCCATAAGAGACCCCACAGAGACTTCATAGAGGCACATAGCAACCCATAGGGGAACATTGGGACACGTAGGGAAACATTCTGACCCATAGGGAGACACTGGGACCCATATGGGGACATTGGGACACATAGGGTCCCCTTGGACTACAGTGGGGGACAGCCAGACCCATAGAGACACATAGAAACCCCGCTGAGATCCATAAGAGACCCCATAGAGGCACATAGGGACCACATTGAAACCCATAGATAGCTATAGGATGATATTTGGGCCCAGAGATACCCATAAGAAACCACATACAAGCACATAGCAACCCATAGGGGGGACATTGGGACACATAGTGACCCATAGGGGGACACTGGGACACATAGGTACACATAGGGAGACACTGGGACCCATAGGGGGACATTGGGACACATAGTGACCCCATGGATTAAAGTGGGGGACAGTCAGATCCATCGAGACACATAGGGACCCTGCTGAGACCCATAAGAGACCCCATAGAGGAACATAGCAACCCATAGGGGGGACATAGGGACACATAGGGACACACCGTGACCCATGAGGAGACACTGGACCCCATAGGGGGACAATGGGACACATAAGGACCCCATGGATTACAGTGGGGGACAGTGAGACCCATAGAGACACATAGGGACTTCGTTGAGACCCATAAGAGACCCCATAGAGGCACATAGGGACCACATTGAAACCCATAGATACCCTTAGGAATACATTTGGGACGATAGTTACCCATAAAAGACCCCATAGAGACCCCATAGAGGCACATAGCAAACCATAGTGGGGACATTGGGACACATAGGGACCCCATAGAGAGACACAGAGACATATAGGGACCCATTTAGAGGCATAATAACCCCATAGAGTCCTATAGGGACACCCAGAGATCCATAGGGAAACATTGGGACCCACAGGGGCTGTGTGGGAGATTGGGAATCACAGCCTGAACCTCTGATTAATCAGCTGAGGCAAGTGTGGGGTCAGCTGCAGGAGCACAGGTGAGAGTCATGGAGCTGTGCTCCCGGGAGGGCTGGAGCTCGACTCCACCTCCTCTGAGACCTCATTTAAGGGCTGAGCCTCACTCGAGCCGCTTTCCATTATCTTTCCGAGCTCCCTGTTACCGGGTGAGGTCCCAGAAGACTGGAGGCTTGCCAACGTGACTCCCATTTCCAAGCAAGGTTGTCAGGAGGATCCGGGCAACTCCAGGCCTGTTAGCCTGACCTCGGTGCCAGGGAAGGGAATGGAACGAATTGTCTTGAGGGAGATGACAGATGCGGCAGGTGTGGGATGAGCAGGAGATCAGACCTAGCCAGCATGGGTTCGTGAAGGGCAGCTCCTGCTTGACCAATCTGATCTCCTTCTACGATCCTGTGACCCATCTGATGGATGAAGGAAAGAAAGAAAGGCTGTTGATGTGCTCTACTTGGACTTCAGCAAAGCCTTCACAACTGTCTCCCATGCTATTCTCCTACAAAAGCTGGCAGCCCTTTTCCAACCTTGAGAATTCTGTGATTCTGTGAGGCAGCATCTCTTGGACATCGCTCTGCAGTGAAGACCGCCCCAGCTTCCTCAGCGAAGGCATCACCACTGGTGAGTTTCTCTCTCGCTTAGAACCTCTGTACATTTGTTACCATCTTTGTTACCATCTGTATAGTTACCACCTAGACAGGGGGACATAGAGAGACACTGGGACCCCTAGGGACCCATAGAGATCCAGAGGAAGACATTGGGACCCATAGAGAGACACTGGGACCCATAGGGACACATAGAGAGACACTGGGACCCATAGGGACACATAGAGACCCATAGACAGTCATTGGGAGCCATAAGGATAAATTGAGACCCATAGAGACCCCATAGAGACCCATAGTGCCTCAAAGAAACCCAGAGCGACCCCATAGTCACCCATAGCGCCCCATAGGAACACAAAGATACCCCATAGAGCCCCATAGTGACCCATAGGGGCCCAGAGAGACCCCATAGCACCCCATAGCTACTCCATAGTGCCCCATAGCAGCCCATGGAGCCTCATAGACACTCCATTGTGCCCCAGAGCACCCCATTGCACCCCATAGGGACCCATAGACACAGCATACTGCTCCATAGAGCCCCATAGACACCCCATAGTTCCCCACAGCACCCCATAGCAGCCCACAGTGCCCCATAGACACCACATAAGGCCCTACAGCCACACCATAGAGCCCAATTGAACCAAATAGACACCCCATACCGCTCCATACTGCCTGTAGACACCCCATAGAGCCCCATAGAAACTCACTGAACCCCATACAGACCCCATGCAGACCCCATAGAGCCCCACAGACAACCCATAGATCCCCAAAGACACCCCATAGACTCCCCATAGAGCCCCATAGGGACCTCATAGCGCCCCATAGAGACCCCATTCTTTAGCATAGAGCCCCATAGCAAACCATAGCACCCCATTGTCACCCATAGCGCCCCATAGGAACCCAAGGATACCCCAAAGCACCCCATAGCCACCCTACAGCACCGCATAGCCACCTCATAGAGCCCCATAGACACCACATAGTGACCCATAGTGACCCATAGGGGTACAAAGAGACCCCAAATCATCCCCTAGCTACTCCACAGTGCCCCATAGCAGCCCATGGAGCCTCATAGACACTCTCTTGTGCCCCACAGCGCCCCATTGCACCCCATAGAGACCCATAGACACCCTATACTGCTCCATAGAGCCCCATGGCACCCCATAGTGCCTCACAGCACCCCATAGCACAACATAGTGCCACATAGACACCACATAAGGACATATAGCCGCGCCATAGAGCCCCACAGACATCCCATAGAGCCCCGTAGGCAACCCATTGTGCCCCATAGAGCTCCCATAGCCACCCATAGAAACTAATTTACCAAATAGACACACCATAGCGTTCCATAGACACCCCATAGAAACCTCAGAACGCCCCATAGAGCTCCATAGGCACCCCATAGAGCCCCATAGAGAAGACATAGAGGCACATAGTAACCCATAGGGGGGACATTGGGACATATAGGGACACATAGTGACCCATAGGGAGACACTGGGACCCATAGGGTGACATTGGGACACATAGGGACACCATGGATTACATGGTTGGTACAACCCATGTTGTATGTTTTCATGTTTATCAACATGGTTGATGTGGGTCAGATCTATGGGGCATGAGCTGCTGTGGGGCACATGTGGGTCAGATCTATTGGGCCGGAGGTGCTGTGGGGCTGATGTAGGAAAGATCTATGGGGCAGGAGATGCTTTGGGGCAGATGTGGGTCAGGTCTATTGGGCTGGAGCTGCTGTGGGGCACTTGTGGGTCAGATCTATGAGGCAGGGGCTGCTGTGGGTCAGATCTATGGGGCAGGAACAAATGTGGGCCTGATGTTGGTCAGATTTATGGAGCAGGAGCTGCTGTGTTGCAGATGTGGGTCAGATCTATGTTGCAGGAGCTGATGTGGGGCAGATGTAGGGCATATCTATGGGGCAGGAGCTGCTGTGAGGCTGATGGGTGTTAGATCTATGGGGAGGAGCTGCTGTGGTGCAGATGTGGGTCACATCTATGGGGCGGGAGATGCTGTGGCTGATGTGGGTCAAATCTATGGGGCAGGAGCTGCTTTGGGGCTGATGGTGGTTAGATCTATGGGGCAGGAGCTGCTGTTGGGCAGATGTGGGACATAACTATGGGGCAAAATCTGCTGTGGGGCTGATGTGGGTAAGATCTATGAGACAGGAGCTGCTGTGGTTCAGATCTATGGGGCAGGAGCAGCTCTGGGGCACATGTGGGTCAGATCTATGTGTTAGGAGCTGCTGTGGGGCACATGTGGGTCAGATCTATGGGGCAGGAGCTGCTGTCGAGACGATGTGGGTCAGCTCTTTGGGTAGGAGCTGCTGTGGGGCAGATCTGGGTAAGATGTATGGGGCAGGAGCTGCTGTGGGTCAGATGTGGGTCAGATCTATGGGGCAGGAGCTGCTGTGGGGCACATGTGGGTCAGATCTATGGGGCAGGAGATGCTGTGGGGCAGATGTGGGTCAGATCTATGGGGCAAAGGCTGCTGTGGGGCAGATGTGGGTCTGATCTATGGGGCAGGAGCTGCTGTGGGTCAGATCTATAGGGCAGGAGCTGCTGTGGCTGATGTGGGCCAGTTCTATGGGGCAGGAGCTGCTGTGGGTCAGATGTATGAGGCAGGAGCTGCTGTGGGGGAGATGGGGGTCAGATCTATGGGGCAGGAGCTGCTGTGGCTGATGTGGGCCAGTTCTATGGGGCAGGAGATGCTGTGATTCAGATGTATGAGGCAGGAGCTTCTGTGGGGCAGATGTGGGTTAGATCTATGGGGCAGGAGATGCTGTGGGGCTGATTTGGGTCAGATCTATGTGGCAGGAGATGCTGTGGGTCAGATCTATGGGGCAGGAGCTGCTGTGGGGAACATGTGGGTCAGGTCTATGGGGCGGGAGATGCTGTGGGCACATGTGGGTCAGATCTATGGGGCAGGAGTTGCTGTTGGGCAGATGTGGGGCATAACTATAGGGCAAAATCTGCTGTGGGGCTGATGTGGGTAAGATCTATGAGACAGGAGCTGCTGTGGTTCAGATCTATGGGGCAGGAGCAGCTCTGGGGCACATGTGGGTCTGATCTATGTGTTAGGAGCTGCTGTGGGGCACATGTGGGTCAGATCTATGGGGCAGGAGATGCTGTGGGGCAGATGTGGGTCAGATCTATGGGGCAAAGGCTGCTGTGTGGCAGATGTGGGTCAGATCTATAGGTCAGGAGCTGCTGTGGCTGATGTGGGCCAGTTCTATGGGGCAGGAGATGCTGTGAGTCAGATGTATGAGGCAGGAGCTGCTGTGGGGCAGATGGGGGTCAGATCTATGGGGCAGGAGATGCTGTGGAGCAGATGTGGGTCAGATCTATGGGGCAGGAGCTGCTGTGGGGCAGATGTGGGTCAGATCTATGGGCAGGAGCTGCTGTGCTGCACATGTTGGTAGGGTCTATGGGGCAGGAGCTGCTGTGGGGCAGATGTGGGTCAGATCTATGGGGCAGGAGCTGCTGTGGGGCTGATGTTGGTCAGATCTTTGAGGCAGCAGCTGCTGTGGAGCAGATCTGGGTAAGATCTATGTCGCAGGAGCTGCTGTGGGGCAGACGTGGCACATATCTATGGGGCAAAATCTGCTGTGGGGCTGACGTGGGTCAGATCTATGGGGCAGGATCTCCTGTGGGGCTGAGGTGGGTCAAATCAATGGGGCAGAGCTGCTCTGGGGCACATGTGGGTCAGATCTATGGAGCAGGAGCTGCTGTGGGGCAGATTTGAATCAGATCTATAGGGCAGGAGCTGCTGTGGGTCAGATCTATGGGCAGGAGCTGCTGTGGGGCACATGTGAGTTAGATCTATGGGGCAGGAGATGGTGTGGGGCAGATTTGGGTCAGATGTATGGGTCAGGAGCTGCTGTGTTGCTGATGAGGGTCAGATCTATGGGGCATGGGCTGCTGTGGTTCAGATCTACGGGACTGGAGCTGCAGTGGAGCACATGTGGGTCAGATCTATGGGGTAGAAGCTGTTGTGGGGCTGATGGGGGTCATATCTATAAGGCAGGAGCTGCTGTGGGGCTGACTTGGGTCAGATCTATGGGGCAGGAGCTGCTTTGGGGCTGATGGTGGTTAGATCTATATGGCAGGAGCTGCTGTGGGGCACATGTGGGTCAGACCTATGGGGCAGGAGCTGCAGAGGGGATGATGTAGGTCAGATCTATGGGGCAGGAGTTGCTGTGGGGAATATGAGGGACATATCTATGGTGCAAAATCTGCTGTTGGACTGATGTGAGTCAGATCTATGAGTTTGGAGCTGCTGTGGGGCACATGTGGGTCAGATCTATGGGGCAGGAGATGCTGTGGGGCTGATTTGGGTCAGATCTATGTGGCAGGAGATGCTGTGGGTCAGATCTATGGGGCAGGAGCTGCTGTGGGGAACATGTGGGTCAGGTCTATGGGGCAGGAGCTGCTGTGGGCAGATGGGGGTCAGATATATGGGGCAGGAGTTGCTGCTGGGCAGATGTGGGACATAACTATAGGGCAAAATCTGCTGTGGGGCTGATGTGGGTAAGATCTATGAGACAGGAGCTGCTGTGGTTCAGATCTATGGGGCAGGAGCAGCTCTGGGGCACATGTGGGTCAGATCTATGTGTTAGGAGCTGCTGTGGGGCACATGTGGGTCAGATCTATGGGGCAGGTGATGCTGTGGGGCAGATGTGGCACAGATCTATGGGGCAAAGGCTGCTGTGTGGCAGATGTGGGTCAGATCTATGGGGCAGGAGCTGCTGTGGGTCAGATGTGGGTCAGATCTATAGGTCAGGAGCTGCTGTGGCTGATGTGGGCCAGTTCTATGGGGCAGGAGATGCTGTGAGTCAGATGTATGAGGCAGGAGCTGCTGTGGGGCAGATGGGGGTCAGATCTATGGGGCAGGAGATGCTGTGGAGCAGATGTGGGTCAGATCTATGGGGCAGGAGCTGCTGTGGGGCAGATGTGGGTCAGATCTATGGGCAGGAGCTGCTGTGCTGCACATCTTGGTAGGGTCTATGGGGCAGGAGCTGCTGTGGGGCAGATGTGGGTCAGATCTATGGGGCAGGAGCTGCTGTGGGGCTGATGTTGGTCAGATCTTTGGGGCAGCAGCTGCTGTGGAGCAGATCTGGGTAAGATCTATGTCGCAGGAGCTGCTGTGGGGCAGATGTGGCACATATCTATGGGGCAAAATCTGCTGTGGGGCTGATGTGGGTCAGATCTATGGGGCAGGATCTCCTGTGGGGCTGATGTGGGTCAAATCAATGGGGCAGAGCTGCTCTGGGGTACATGTGTGTCATATCTATGGAGCAGGAGCTGCTGTGGGGCAGATTTGAATCAGATCTATAGGGCAGGAGCTGCTGTGGGTCAGATCTATGGGCAGGAGTTGCTGCGGGGCACATGTGAGTTAGATCTATGGGGCAGGAGATGGTGTGGGGCAGATTTGGGTCAGATGTATGGGTCAGGAGCTGCTGTGTTGCTGATGAGGGTCAGATCTATGGGGCAGGAGATGCTGTGGGGCAGATGTGGGTCAGATCTATGGGGCAAAGGCTGCTGTGTGGCAGATGTGGGTCAGATCTATGGGGCAGGAGCTGCTGTGGGTCAGATGTGGGTCAGATCTATAGGTCAGGAGCTGCTGTGGCTGATGTCGCCAGTTCTATGGGGAAGGAGATGCTGTGAGTCAGATGTATGAGGCAGGAGCTGGTGTGGGGCAGATGGGGGTCAGATCTATGGGGCAGGAGATGCTGTGGAGCAGATGTGGGTCAGATCTATGGGGCAGGAGCTGCTGTGGGGCAGATGTGGGTCAGATCTATGGGCAGGAGCTGCTGTGCTGCACATGTTGGTAGGGTCTATGGGGCAGGAGCTGCTGTGGGGCAGATGTGGGTCAGATCTATGGGGCAGGACCTGCTGTGGGGCTGATTTTGGTCAGATCCTTGGGGCAGCAGCTGCTGTGGAGCAGATCTGGGTAAGATCTGTGTCGCAGGAGCTGCTGTGTGGCAGACGTGGCACATATCTATGGGGCAAAATCTGCTGTGGGGCTGATGTGGGTCAGATCTATGGGGCAGGATCTCCTGTGGGGCTGATGTGGGTCAAATCAATGGGGCAGAGCTGCTCTGGGGCACATGTGGGTCAGATCTATGGAGCAGGAGCTGCTGTGGGGCAGATTTGAATCAGGTCTATAGGGCAGGAGCTGCTGTGGGTCAGATCTATGGGCAGGAGCTGCTGTGGGGAACATGTGAGTTAGATCTATGGGGCAGGAGATGGTGTGGGGCTGATGTGGGTCAGATCTATAGGTGAGGAGCTGCTGTGGCTAATGTGGGCCAGTTCTATAGGGCAGGAGATGCTGTGAGTCAGATGTATGAGGCAGGAGCTGCTGTGGGTCAGATGTGGGTCAGATCTATAGGTCAGGAGCTGCTGTGGGTCAGATCTATGGGCAGGAGCTGCTGCGGGGCACATGTGAGTTAGATCTATGGGGCAGGAGATGGTGTGGGGCTGACGGTGGGTAGATCTATATGGCAGGAGCTGCTGTGGGGCACATGTGGGTCAGACCTATGGGGCAGGAGCTGCAGAGGGGATGATGTAGGTCAGATCTATGGGGCAGGAGTTGCTGTGGGGAATATGAGGGACATATCTATGGTGCAAAATCTGCAGTTGGACTGATGTGAGTCAGATCTATGAGTTTGGAGCTGCTGTGGGGCATATGTGGGTCAGATCTATGGGGCAGGAGATGCTATGCGGCTGATTTGGGTCAGATCTATGTGGCAGGAGATGCTGTGGGTCAGATCTATGGGGCAGGAGCTGCTGTGGGGCACATGTGGGTCAGATCTATGGAGCAGGAGCTGCTGTGGGGCAGATTTGAATCAGATCTATAGGGCAGGAGCTGCTGTGGGTCAGATCTATGGGCAGGAGCTGCTGTGGGGCACATGTGAGTTAGATCTATGGGGCAGGAGATGGTGTGGGGCAAATTTGGGTCAGATGTATGGGTCAGGAGCTGCTGTGTTGCTGATGAGGGTCAGATCTATGGGGCAGGAGATGCTGTGGGGCAGATGTGGGTCAGATCTATGGGGCAAAGGCTGCTGTGTGGCAGATGTGGGTCAGATCTATGGGGCAGGAGCTGCTGTGGGTCAGATGTGGGTCAGATCTATAGGTCAGGAGCTGCTGTGGCTGATGTGGGCCAGTTCTATGGGGCAGGAGATGCTGTGAGTCAGATGTATGAGGCAGGAGCTGCTGTGGGGTAGATGGGGGTCAGATCTATGGGGCAGGAGATGCTGTGGAGCAGATGTGGGTCAGATCTATGGGGCAGGAGCTGCTGTGGGGCAGATGTGGTTCAGATCTATGGGCAGGAGCTGCTGTGCTGAACATGTTGGTAGGGTCTATGGGGCAGGAGCTGCTGTGGGGCAGATGTGGGTCAGATCTATGGGGCAGGAGCTGCTGTGGGGCTGATTTTGGTCAGATCTTTGGGGCAGCAGCTGCTGTGGAGCAGATCTGGGTAAGATCTATGTCGCAGGAGCTGCTGTGGGGCAGACGTGGCACATATCTATGGGGCAAAATCTGCTGTGGGGCTCATGTGGGTCAGATCTATGGGGCAGGATCTCCTGTGGGGCTGAGGTGGGTCAAATCAATGGGGCAGAGCTGCTCTGGGGCACATGTGGGTCAGATCTATGGAGCAGGAGCTTCTGTGGGGCAGATTTGAATCAGGTCTATAGGGCAGGAGCTGCTGTGGGTCAGATCTATGGGCAGGAGCTGCTGTGGGGAACATGTGAGTTAGATCTATGGGGCAGGAGATGGTGTGGGGCAGATGTGGGACAGATCTATGGGGCAAAGGCTGCTGTGTGGCAGATGTGGGTCAGATCTATGGGGCAGGAGCTGCTGTGGGTCAGATGTGGGTCAGATCTATAGGTCAGGAGCTGCTGTGGCTGATGTGGGCCAGTTCTATGGGGCAGGAGATGCTGTGAGTCAGATGTATGAGGCAGGAGCTGCTGTGGGTCAGATGTGGGTCAGATCTATAGGTCAGGAGCTGCTGTGGGTCAGATCTATGGGCAGGAGCTGCTGCGGGGCACATGTGAGTTAGATCTATGGGGCAGGAGATGGTGTGGGGCAGGTTTGGGTCAGATGTATGGGTCAGGAGCTGCTGTGTTGCTGATGAGGGTCAGATCTATGGGGCATGGGCTGCTGTGGTTCAGATCTACGGGACTGGAGCTGCAGTGGAGCACATGTGGGTCAGATCTATGGGGTAGAAGCTGTTGTGGGGCTGATGGTGGATTGATCTATAAGGCAGGAGCTGCTATGGGGTTGACTTGGGTCAGATCTATGGGGCAGGAGCTGCTTTGGGGCTGATGGTGGGTAGATCTATATGGCAGGAGCTGCTGTGGGGCACATGTGGGTCAGACCTATGGGGCAGGAGTTGCTGTGGGGAATATGAGGGACATATCTATGGTGCAAAATCTGCTGTTGGACTGATGTGAGTCAGATCTATGAGTTTGGAGCTGCTGTGGGGCACATGTGGGTCAGATCTATGGGGCAGGAGATGCTGTGGGGCTGATTTGGGTCAGATCTATGTGGCAGGAGATGCTGTGGGTCAGATCTATGGGGCAGGAGCTGCTGTGGGGAACATGTGGGTCAGATCTATGGGGCAGGAGCTGCTGTGGGCAACATGTGGGTCAGGTCAATGGGGCAGGAGCTGCTGTGGGCACATGTGGGTCAGATCTATGGGGCAGGAGTTGCTGTTGGGCAGATGTGGGGCAGAACTATGGGGCAAAATCTGCTGTGGGGCTGATGTGGGTAAGATCTATGAGACAGGAGCTGCTCTGGTTCAGATCTATGCGGCAGGAGCAGCTCTGGGGCACATGTGGGTCAGATCTATGTGTTAGGAGCTGCTGTGGGGCACATGTGGGTCAGATCTATGGGGCAGGAGCTGCTGTCGAGATGATGTGGGTCAGATCTTTGGGTAGGAGCTGCTGTGGTGCAGATCTGGGTAAGATGAATGGGGCAGGTGCTGCTGTGGGTCAGATGTGGGTCAGATCTATGGGGCAGAAGCTGCTGTGGGGCAGATGTGGGCCAGATCTATGGGGCAGGAGATGCTGTGGGGCTGATGTGGGTCAGATCTATGGGGCAAAGGCTGCTGTGGCTGATGTGGGCCAGTTCTATGGGGCAGGAGATGCTGTGAGTCAGATGTATGAGGCAGGAGCTGCTGTGGGGCAGATGTGGGTCAGATCTATGGGGCAGGAGCTACTGTGGAGCAGATGTGGGTCAGATCTATAGGTCAGGAGCTGCTGTGGCTGATGTGGGCCACTTCTATGGGGCAGGAGATGCTGTGAGTCAGATGTATGAGGCAGGAGCTGGTGTGGGGCAGATGGGGGTCAGATCTATGGGGCAGGAGATGCTGTGGAGCAGATGTGGGTCAGATCTATGGGGCAGGAGCTGCTGTGGTGCAGATGTGGGTTAGATCTATGGGCAGGAGCTGCTGTGCTGCACATGTTGGTAGGGTCTATGGGGCAGGAGCTGCTGTGGGGCAGATGTGGGTCAGATCTATGGGGCAGGAGCTGCTGTGGGGCTGATTTTGGTCAGATCTTTGGGGCAGCAGCTGCTGTGGAGCAGATCTGGGTAAGATCTATGTCGCAGGAGTTGCTGTGGGGCAGACGTGGCACATATCTATGGGGCAAAATCTGCTGTGGGGCTGATGTGGGTCAGATCTATGGGGCAGGATCTCCTGTGGGGCTGATGTGGGTCAAATCAATGGGGCAGAGCTGCTGTGGGGCACATGTGGGTCAGATCTATGGAGCAGGAGCTGCTGTGGCGCAGATTTGAATCAGATCTATAGGGCAGGAGCTGCTGTGGGTCAGATCTATGGGCAGGAGCTGCTGTGCTGCACACGTTGTTAGGGTCTATGGGGCAGGAGCTGCTGTGGGGCAGATGTGGGTCAGATCTATGGGGCAGGAGCTGCTGTGGGGAACATGTGGGTCAGGTCTATGGGGCAGGAGCTGCTGTGGGCACATGTGGGTCACACTGGGACCCATATGGGGACAAAGGGAGACATCATAGAGACTCATAGGGACTTATTGGGACCAATAGGGACCCAAAGAGAGACATAGAGACCCCATAGAAACCCATGGAGACCCCATAGAGGCACAAAGTGACACATAGAGGGACACCAAGACCCATAGAAACCAGATAGAGACTCCATATAGACACATAGGAACACATAGAGACCCACTGGGACAGTGAGACCACATATAGACTCATAGGGACACATTAGGAGCCATTAAGACCCATAGGGACACATAGGACGACTTTGAAACTTATAGATACCCAAAGGAAGACATTTGGGCCCAGAGATAACCATAAGAGACCCCATAGAGACCCCATAGGGGCACATAGCAACCCATAGGGGGGACATTGGGACACATAGGTACACATTGTAACCCGTAGGAAGACACTGGGACCCATAGGGGGACATTGGGACACATAGGGACCCAATGAATTACAGTGGGGGACAGTGAGACCCATAGAGATACATAAGGACCCCACTGAGACCCATAAGAGACCCCATAGAGGCACCTAGAAACTACATTGAAACTCATAGATACTTGTAGGAAGACATTTGGGCCCAGAGATATCCATAAGAGACCCCACAGAGACCCGACCCCATAGAGGCACATAGCAACCCATAGGGGGGACATTGGGACACGTAGGGAAACATTCTGACCCATAGGGAGACACTGGGACCCATATGGGGACATTGGGACACATAGGGACCCCTTGGACTACAGTGGGGGACAGCCAGACCCATAGAGACACATAGAAACCCCGCTGAGACCAATAAGAGACCCCATAGAGGCACATAGGGACCACATTGAAACCCATAGATAGCTATAGGAAGATATTTGGGCCCAGAGATACCCATAAGAAACCACATACAAGCACATAGCAACCCATAGGGGGGACATTGGGACACATAGTGACCCATAGGGGGACATTGGGACACATAGGTACACATAGGGAGACACTGGGACCCATAGGGGGACATTGGGACACATAGTGACCCCATGGATTAAAGTGGGGGACAGTCAGATCCATCGAGACACATAGGGACCCTGCTGAGACCCATAAGAGACCCCATAGAGGAACATAGCAACCCATAGGGGGGACATAGGGACACATAGGGACACACCGCGACCCATGAGGAGACACTGGATCCCATAGGGGGACAATGGGACACATAAGGACCCCATGGATTACAGTGGGGGACAGTGAGACCCATAGAGACACATAGGGAACCCGCTGAGACCCATAAGAGACCCCATAGAGGCACATAGGGACCTAATGTAACCCATAGATACCCACAGGGAGACATTTGGGCCCAGAGCTATCCATAAGAGAGCCCATTGAGGCAC
Source organism: Coturnix japonica (assembly GCF_054131305.1). Lineage (NCBI taxonomy): Eukaryota > Metazoa > Chordata > Aves > Galliformes > Phasianidae > Coturnix > Coturnix japonica. The sequence continues at coordinate 530,031 of NC_140690.1, forward strand.
ATAGCAACCCATAGGGGGGACATTGGGACACATAGGGACACATAGTGACCCATAGGGAGACACTGGGACCCATATGGGGATATTGGGACACATAGGGACCACATGGATTACAGTGGTGGACAGTGAGACCCATAGAGACACATAGGGACTTCGTTGAGACCCATAAGAGACCCCATAGAGGCACATAGGGACCACATTGAAACCCATAGATACCCTTAGGAATACATTTGGGACGATAGTTACCCATAAAAGACCCCATAGAGACCCCATAGAGGCACATAGCAAACCATAGTGGGGACATTGGGGCACATAGGGACCCCATAGAGAGACATAGAGACATATAGGGACCCATTTAGAGGCATAATAACCCCATAGAGTCCTATAGGGACACCCAGAGATCCATAGGGAAACATTGGGACCCACAGGGGCTGTGTGGGAGATTGGGAATCACAGCCTGAACCTCTGATTAATCAGCTGAGGCAAGTGTGGGGTCAGCTGCGGGAGCACAGGTGAGAGTAATGGAGCTGTGCTCCCGGGAGGGCTGGAGCTCGACTCCACCTCCTCTGAGACCTCATTTAAGGGCTGAGCCTCACTCGAGCCGCTTTCCATTATCTTTCCGAGCTCCCTGTTACTGGGTGAGGTCCCAGAAGACTGGAGGCTTGCCAACGTGACTCCCATTTCCAAGCAAGGTTGTCAGGAGGATCCGGGCAACTCCAGGCCTGTTAGCCTGACCTCGGTGCCAGGGAAGGGAATGGAACGAATTGTCTTGAGGGAGATGACAGATGCGGCAGGTGTGGGATGAGCAGGAGATCAGACCTAGCCAGCATGGGTTCGTGAAGGGCAGCTCCTGCTTGACCAATCTGATCTCCTTCTACGATCCTGTGACCCATCTGATGGATGAAGGAAAGAAAGAAAGGCTGTTGATGTGCTCTACTTGGACTTCAGCAAAGCCTTCACAACTGTCTCCCATGCTATTCTCCTACAAAAGCTGGCAGCCCTTTTCCAACCTTGAGAATTCTGTGATTCTGTGAGGCAGCATCTCTTGGACATCGCTCTGCAGTGAAGACCGCCCCAGCTTCCTCAGCGAAGGCATCACCACTGGTGAGTTTCTCTCTCGCTTAGAACCTCTGTACATTTGTTACCATCTTTGTTACCATCTGTAGAGTTACCACCTAGACAGGGGGACATAGAGAGACACTGGGACCCATAGGGACCCATAGAGATCCAGAGGAAGACATTGGGACCCATAGGGACACATAGAGAGACACTGGGACCCATAGGGACACATAGAGACCCATAGACAGTCATTGGGAGCCATAAGGATAAATTGAGACCCATAGAGACCCCATTGAGACCCATAGTGCCTCAAAGAAACCCATAGCAACCCCATAGTCACCCATAGCGCCCCATAGGAACACAAAGATACCCCATAGAGCCCCATAGTGACCCATAGGGGCCCAAAGAGACCCCATAGCACCCCATAGCTACTCCATAGTGCCCCATAGCAGCCCATGGAGCTTCATAGACACTCCATTGTGCCCCAGAGCACCCCATTGCACCCCATAGGGACCCATAGACACAGCATACTGCTCCATAGAGCCCCATAGACACCCCATAGTTCCCCACAGCCCCCCATAGCAGCCCACAGTGCCCCATAGACACCACATAAGGCCCTACAGCCACACCATAGAGCCCAATTGAACCAAATAGACACCCCATACCGCTCCATACTGCCTGTAGACACCCCATAGAGCCCCATAGAAACTCACTGAACCCCATACAGACCCCATGCAGACCCCATAGAACACCACAGACAACCCATAGATCCCCAAAGACACCCCATAGACTCCCCATAGAGCCCCATAGGGACCTCATAGCGCCCCATAGAAACTCCATTCTTCCGCATAGAGCCCCATAGCAAACCATAGCACCCCATAGTCACCCATAGCGCCCCATAGGAACCCAAGGATACCCCAAAGCACCCCATAGCCACCCTACAGCACCGCATATCCACCCCATAGAGCCCCATAGACACCACATAGTGACCCATAGGGGCCCAAAGAGACCCCATAGCACCCCATAGCTACTCCATAGTGCCCCATAGCTGCCCATGGAGCCTCATAGACACTCTCTTGTGCCCCACAGCGCCCCATTGCACCCCATAGAGACCCATAGACACCCTATACTGCTCCATAGAGCCCCATAGCACCCCATAGTGCCTCACAGCACCCCATAGCACAACATAGTGCCACATAGACACCACATAAGGACATATAGCCGCGCCATAGAGCCCCACAGACATCCCATAGAGCCCCGTAGGCAACCCATTGTGCCCCATAGAGCTCCCATAGCCACCCATAGAAACTAATTTACCAAATAGACACACTATAGCGTTCCACAGACACCCCATAGAAACCTCAGAACGCCCCATAGAGCTCCATAGGCACCCCATAGAGCCCCATAGAGAACCCATAGAGGCACATAGCAACCCATAGGGGGGACATTGGGACACATAGGGACACATAGTGACCCATAGGGAGACACTGGGACCCATAGGGTGACATTGGGACACATAGGGACACCATGGATTACATGGTTGGTACAACCCATGTTGTATGTTTTCATGTTTATCAACATGGTTGATGTGGGTCAGATCTATGGGGCAGGAGCTGCTGTGGGGCACATGTGGGTCAGATCTATTGGGCCGGAGGTGCTGTGGGGCTGATGTAGGAAAGATCTATGGGGCAGGAGATGCTTTGGGGCAGATGTGGGTCAGGTCTATTGGGCTGGAGCTGCTGTGGGGCACTTGTGGGTCAGATCTATGAGGCAGGGGCTGCTGTGGGTTAGATCTAAGGGGCAGGAACAAATGTGGGCCTGATGTTGGTCAGATTTATGGAGCAGGAGCTGCTGTGTTGCAGATGTGGGTCAGATCTATGGTGCAGGAGCTGATGTGGGGCAGATGTAGGGCATATCTATGGGGCAGGAGCTGCTGTGAGGCTGATGGGTGTTAGATCTATGGAAAGGAGCTGCTGTGGTGCAGATGTGGGTCACGTCTATGGGGCGGGAGATGCTGTGTGGCTGATGTGGGTCAAATCTATGGGGCAGGAGCTGCTTTGGGGCTGATGGTGGTTAAATCTATCGGGCAGGAGCTGCTGTGAGGCGCATGTGGGTCAGATCTATGGGACAGGAGTTGCTGTTGGGCAGATGTGGGACATAACTATGGGGCAAAATCTGCTGTGGGGCTGATGTGGGTAAGATCTATGAGACAGGAGCTGCTGTGGTTCAGATCTATGCGGCAGGAGCAGCTCTGGGGCACATGTGGGTCAGATCTATGTGTTAGGAGCTGCTGTGGGGCACATGTGGGTCAGATCTATGGGGCAGGAGCTGCTGTCGAGATGATGTGGGTCAGATCTTTGGGTAGGAGCTGCTGTGGGGCAGATCTGGGTAAGATGTATGGGGCAGGAGCTGCTGTTGGTCAGATGTGGGTCAGATCTATGGGGCAGGAGCTGCTGTGGGGCAGATGTGGGTCAGATCTATGGGGCAGGAGCTGCTGTGGGGCAGATGTGGGTCTGATCTATGGGGCAGGAGCTGCTGTGGGGCAGATGTGGGTCAGATCTATGGGGCAGGAGCTGCTGTGGGGCAGATGTGGGTCTGATCTATGGGGCAGGAGATGCTGTGGGGCAGATGTGGGTCAGATCTATGGGGCAAAGGCTGCTGTGTGGCAGATGTGGGTCAGATCTATGGGGCAGGAGCTGCTGTGGGTCAGATGTGGGTCAGATCTATAGGTCAGGAGCTGATGTGGCTGATGTGGGCCAGTTCTATGGGGTAGGAGATGCTGTGAGTCAGATGTATGAGGCAGGAGCTGCTGTGGGGCAGATGGGGGTCAGATCTATGGGGCAGGAGATGCTGTGGAGCAGATGTGGGTCAGATCTATGGGGCAGGAGCTGCTGTGGGGCAGATGTGGGTCAGATCTATGGGCAGGAGCTGCGGTGCTGCACATGTTGGTAGGGTCTATGGAGCAGGAGCTGCTGTGGGGCAGATGTGGGTCAGATCTATGGGGCAGGTGCTGCTGTGGGGCTGATGTTGGTCAGATCATTGGGGCAGCAGCTGCTGTGGAGCAGATCTGGGTAAGATCTATGTCGCAGGAGCTGCTGTGGGGAGACGTGGCGCATATCTATGGGGCAAAATCTGCTGTGGGGCTGATGTGGGTCAGATCTATGGGTCAGGAGCTGCTGTGGCTGATGTGGGCCAGTTCTATGGGGCAGGAGATGCTGTGAGTCAGATGTATGAGGCAGGAGCTGCTGTGGGGCAGATGGGGGTCAGATCTATGGGGCAGGAGATGCTGTGGAGCAGATGTGGGTCAGATCTATGGGGCAGGAGCTGCTGTCGAGATGATGTGGGTCAGATCTTTGGGTAGGAGCTGCTGTGGGGAAGATCTGTGTAAGATGTAAGGGGCAGGAGCTGCTGTGTGGCAGATGTGGGTCAGATCTATGGGGCAGGAGCTGCTGTGGGGCAGATGTGGGTCAGAACTATGGGGCAAATGCTGCTCGGTGGCAGATGTGGGTCAGATCTATGGGGCAGGAGCTGCTGTGGGTCAGATGTGGGTCAGATCTATAGGTCAGGAGCTGCTGTGGCTGATGTGGGCCAGTTCTATGGGGCAGGAGATGCTGTGAGTCAGATGTATGAGGCAGGAGCTGCTGTGGGGCAGATGGGGGTCAGATCTATGGGGCAGGAGATGCTGTGGGGCAGATGTGGGTTAGATCTATGGGCAGGAGCTACTGTGGGGCAGATGTGGGTCAGATCTATGTCGCAGGAGCTGCTGTGGGGCAGACGTGGCACATATCTATGGGGCAAAATCTGCTGTGGGGCAGATGTGTGTCAGCTCTATAGGTCAGGAGCTGCTGTGGCTGATGTGGGCCAGTTCTATGGGGCAGGAGATGCTGTGAGTCAGATGTATGAGGCAGGAGCTGCTGTGGGGCACATGTGGGTCAGATCTATGTGTTAGGATCTGCTGTGGGGCAGATGGGGGTCAGATCTCTGGGGCAGGAGATTCTGTGGAGCAGATGTGGGTCAGATCTATGGGGCAGGAGCTGCTGTGGGTCAGATGTGGGTCAGATCTATAGGTCAGGAGCTGCTGTGGCTGATGTGGGCCAGTTCTATGGGGCAGGAGATGCTGTGAGTCAGATGTATGAGGCAGGAGCTGCTGTGGGGCACATGGAGGTCAGATCTATGGGGCAGGAGCTGCTGTGGAGCAGATGTGGGTCAGATCTGTAGCTCAGGAGCTGCTGTGGCTGATGTGGGCCAGTTCTATGGGGCAGGAGATGCTGTGGTTCAGATGTATGAGGCAGGAGCTGCTGTGGGGCAGATGGGGGTCACATCTATGGGCAGGAGCTGCTGTGGGGCAGATGTTGGTAGGGTCTATGGGGCAGGAGCTGCTGTAGGGCAGATGTGGGTTAGATCTATGGGGCAGGAGCTGCTGTGGGGCTGATGTGGCCCAGTTCTATGGGGCAGGAGATGCTGTGAGAAAGATGTATGAGGCAGGAACTGCTGTGGGGCAGATGGGGGTCAGATCTATGGGGCAGGAGATGCTGTCGAAATGATGTGGGTCAGATCTCTGGGTAGGAGCTGTTGTGGGGCAGATCTGTTTAAGATGTAAGGGGCAGGAGCTGCTGTGGGGCAGATATGGGTCAGATCTATGGGGCAGGAGATGCTGTGGGGCAGATGTGGGTCAGATCTATGGGGCAAAGGCTGATGTGGGGCTGATGTGGGGCAGATCTCTGGGGCAAAGGCTGCTGTGGGGCTGATGTGGGGCAGATCTATGAGGCAGGAGCTGCTGTGTGGCAGATGTGGGTCAGATCTATGGGGCAGGAGCTGCGGTGGGTCAGATGTGGGTCAGATCTATAGGTCAGGAGCTGCTGTGGCTGATGTGGGCCAGTTCTATGGGGCAGGAGATGCTGTGAGTCAGATGTATGAGGCAGGAGCTGCTGTGGGGCAGATGTGGGTTAGATCTATGGGGCAGGAGATGCTGTGGAGCAGATGTGGGTCAGATCTATGGGGTAGAAGCTGCTGTGGGGCAGATGTGGGTCAGATCTATGGTCAGGAGCTGCTGTGCTGCACATGTTGGTAGGGTCTATGGGGCAGGAGCTGCTGTGGGGCAGATGTGGGTCAGATCTATGGGGCAGGAGCTGCTGTGGGTCAGATGTGGGTCAGATCTATAGGTCAGGAGCTGCTGTGGCTGATGTGGGCCAGTTCTATGGGGCAGGAGATGCTGTGAGTCAGATGTATGAGGCAGGAGCTGCTGTGGGGCTGATGTGGGTCAGATCTATGGGGCAGGAGCTGCTGTGGGGCTGATGTGGGTCAAATCAATGGGGCAGAGCTGCTCTGGGGCACATGTGGGTCAGATCTATGGAGCAGGAGCTGCTGTGGGGCAGATTTGAATCAGATCTATAGGGCAGGAGCTGCTGTGGGTCAGATCTATGGGCAGGAGCTGCTGCGGGGCACATGTGAGTTAGATCTATGGGGCAGGAGATGCTGTGGGGCAGATGTGGGTCAGATCTATGGGGCAGGTGCTGCTGTGGGTCAGATGTGGGTCAGATCTATAGGTCAGGAGCTGCTGTGGCTGATGTGGGCCAGTTCTATGGGGCAGGAGATGCTGTGAGTCAGATGTATGAGGCAGGAGCTGCTGTGGGGCAGATGGGGGTCAGATCTATGGGGCAGGAGATGCTGTGGGGCAGATGTGGGTCAGATCTATGGGCAGGAGCTGCTGTGCTGCACATGTTGGTAGGGTCTATGGGGCAGGAGCTGCTGTGGGGCAGATGTGGGTCAGATCTATGGGGCAGGAGCTGCTGTGGGCACATGTGGGTCAGATCTATGTGTTAGGAGCTGCTGAGGGGCACATGTGGGTCAGATCTATGGGGCAGGAGATGCTGTGGGGCAGATGTGGGTCAGATCTATGGGGCAAAGGCTGCTGTGTGGCACCTGTGGGTCAGATCTATGGGGCAGGAGCTGCTGTGGGGCAGATGTGGGTCAGATCTATAGGTCAGGAGCTGCTGTGGCTGATGTGGGCCAGTTCTATGGGGCAGGAGATGCTGTGAGTCAGATGTATGAGGCAGGAGCTGCTGTGGGGCAGATGGGGGTCAGATCTATGGGGCAGGAGCTGCTGTGGGTCAGATGTGGGTCAGATCTATAGGTCCGGAGCTGCTGTGGCTGATGTGGGCCAGTTCTATGGGGCAGGAGATGCTGTGAGTCAGATGTATGAGGCAGGAGCTGCTGTGGGGCAGATGGGGGTCAGATATATTGGGCAGGAGACGCTGTGGAGCAGATGTGGGTCAGATCTATGGGGCAGGAGCTGCTGTGGGGCAGATGTGGGTCAGATCTATGTGTTAGGAGCTGCTGTGGGGCACATGTGGGTCAGATCTATGGGGCAGGAGATGCTGTGGGTTAGATGTGGGTCAGATCTATAGGTCAGGAGCTGCTGTGGCTGATGTGGGCCAGTTCTATGGGGCAGGAGATGCTGTGAGTCAGATGTATGAGGCAGGAGCTGCTGTGGGGCAGATGTGGGTTAGATCTATGGGGCAGGAGATGCTGTGGAGCAGATGTGGGTCAGATCTATGGGGCAGGAGCTGCTGTGGGGCAGATGTGGGTCAGATCTATGGGCAGGAGCTGCTGTGCTGCACATGTTGGTAGGGTATATGGGGCAGGAGCTGCTGTGGGGAACATGTGGGTCAGATCTATGGGGCAGGAGCTGCTGTGGGGCTGATGTTGGTCAGATCTATGGGGCAGGAGCTGCTCTGGGTCAGATGTGGGTCAGATCTATAGGTCAGGAGCTGCTGTGGCTGATGTGGGCCAGTTCTATGGGGCAGGAGATGCTGTGAGTCAGATGTATGAGGCAGGAGCTGCTGTGGGGCAGATGGGGGTCAGATCTATGGGGCAGGAGCTGCTGTGGGTCAGATGTGGGTCAGATCTATAGGTCCGGAGCTGCTGTGGCTGATGTGGGCCAGTTCTATGGGGCAGGAGATGCTGTGAGTCAGATGTATGAGGCAGGAGATGCTGTGGGGCTGACTTGGGTCAGATCTATGGGGCAGGAGATGCTGTGGAGCAGATGTGGGTCAGATCTATGGGGCAGGAGCTGCTGTGGGGCAGATGTGGGTCAGATCTATGTGTTAGGAGCTGCTGTGGGGGACATGTGGGTCAGATCTATGGGGCAGGAGATGCTGTGGGGCTGATGTTGGTCAGATCTTTGGGGCAGCAGCTGCTGTGGAGCAGATCTGTATAAGATCTATGTCGCAGGAGCTGCTGTGGGGCAGACGTGGCACATATCTATGGGGCAAAATCTGCTGTGGGGCTGATGTGGGTCAGATCTATGGGGCAGGATCTCCTGTGGTGCTGATGTGGGTCAAATCAATGGGGCAGAGCTGCTCTGGGGCACATGTGGGTCAGATCTATGGAGCAGGAGCTGCTGTGGGGCAGATTTGAATCAGATCTATAGGGCAGGAGCTGCTGTGGGTCAGATCTATGGGCAGGAGCTGCTGCGGGGCACATGTGAGTTAGATCTATGGGGCAGGAGATGGTGTGGGGCAGATTTGGGTCAGATGTATGGGTCAGGAGCTGCTGTGTTGCTGATGAGGGTCAGATCTATGGGGAAGGAGATGCTGTGGGGCAGATGTGGGTCAGATCTATGGGGCAAAGGCTGCTGTGTGGCAGATGTGGGTCAGATCTATGGGGCAGGAGCTGCTGTGGGTCAGATGTGGGTCAGATCTATAGGTCAGGAGCTGCTGTGGCTGATGTGGGCCAGTTCTATGGGGCAGGAGATGCTGTGAGTCAGATGTATGAGGCAGGAGCTGCTGTGGGGCAGATGGGGGTCAGATCTATGGGGCAGGAGATGCTGTGGAGCAGATGTGGGTCAGATCTATGGGGCAGGAGCTGCTGTGGGGCAGATGTGGGTCAGATCTATGGGCAGGAGCTGCTGTGCTGCACATGGTGGTAGGGTCTATGGGGCAGGAGCTGCTGTGGGGCAGATGTGGGTCAGATCTATGGGGCAGGAGCTGCTGTGGGGCTGATGTTGGTCAGATCTTTGGGGCAGCAGCTGCTGTGGAGCAGATCTGGGTAAGATCTATGTCGCAGGAGCTGCTGTGGGGCAGACGTGGCAAATATCTATGGGGCAAAATCTGCTGTGGGTCAGATGTGGGTCAGATCTATAGGTCAGGAGCTGCTGTGGCTGATGTGGGCCAGTTCTATGGGGCAGGAGATGCTGTGAGTCAGATGTATGAGGCTGGAGCTGCTGTGGGTCAGATGGGGGTCAGATTTATGGGGCAGGAGATGCTGTGGAGCAGATGTGGGTCAGATCTATGGGGCAGGAGCTGCTGTGGGGCACATGTGGGTTAGATCTATGGGCAGGAGCTGCTGTGCTGCACATGTTGGTAGGGTCTATGGGGCAGGAGCTGCTGTGGGGCCGATGTGGGTCAGATCTATGGGGCAGGAGCTGCTGTGGGGCAGATGTGTGTCAGATCTATGGGGCAGGAGATGCTGTGGGGCAGATGTGTGTCAGATCTATGGGGCAAAGGCTGCTGTGTGGAAGATGTGGGTCAGATCTATGGGGCAGGAGCTGCTGTGTGTCTGATGTGGGTCAGATCTATAGATCAGGAGCTGCTGTGGCTGATGTGGGCCAGTTCTATGGGGCAGGAGATGCTGTGAGTCAGATCTATGAGGCAAGAGCTGCTGTGGGGCAGATGTGGGTCAGATCTATGGGGCAGGAGCTGCTGTGTGTCTGATGTGGGTCAGATCTATAGGTCAGGAGCTGCTGTGGCTGATGTGGGCCAGTTCTATGGGGCAGGAGATGCTGTGAGTCAGATCTATGAGGCAAGAGCTGCTGTGGAGCAGATGTGGGTCAGATCTGTAGGTCAGGAGCTGCTGTGGCTGATGTGGGCCAGTTCTATGGGGCAGGAGATGCTGTGGTTCAGATGTATGAGGCAGGAGCTGCTGTGGGGCCGATGGGGGTCAGATCTATGGGCAGGAGCTGCTGTGGGGCAGATGTTGGTAGGGTCTATGGGGCAGGAGCTGCTGTGGGGCAGATGTGGGTCAGATCTATGGGGCAGGAGCTGCTGTGGGGCTGATGTTTTTCAGATCTTTGGGGCAACAGCTGATGTGGAGCAGATCTGGGTATGATCTATGTCGCAGGAGCTGCTGTGGGGCAGACGTGGCACATATCTATGGGGCAAAATCTGCTGTGGGGCTGATGTGGGTCAGATCTATGGGGTAGGAGCTGCTGTGGGGCTGATGTGGGTCAGATCTATGGGCAGGAGCTGATGTAGGGAAGATTTGGGTCAGATCTATGGGGCAGGAGATGCTGTGTGGCAGATTTGGGTCAGATCTATAGGTCAGGAGCTGCTGTGGCTGATTTGGGCCAGTTCTATGGGGCAGGAGATGCTGTGAGTCAGATGTATGAGGCAGGAGCTGCTGTGGGGCTGATGTGTGTCAGGTCTATGGGGCAGGAGATGCTGTGTGGCTGATGCGGGTCAGATCTATGGGCAGGAGCTGCAGTGGAGATGATGTAGGTCAGATCTGTGGTGTAGGAGCAGCAGTGGGGCAGAAGTGTGTCAGATCTTTAGGGAGGATCTGCTGTGGGTCTGATGTGGGTCAGATCTATGGGGCAGGAGCTGATGTGGGGCAGATGTAGGGCATATCTATGGGGCAAAGGCTGCTGTGTGGCAGATGTGGGTAGGATCTATGAGGCAGGAGCTGCTGTGGGTCAGATGTGGATCAGAACTATGGGTCAGGAGCTGCTGTGGCTGATGTGGGCCAGTTCTATGGGGCAGGAGATGCTGTGAGTCAGATATATGAGGCAGGAGCTGCTGTGGGGCAGATGGGGGTCAGATCTATGGGGCAGGAGATGCTGTGGAGCAGATGTGGGTCAGATCTATGGGGCAGGAGCTGCTGTGGGGCAGATGTGGGTCAGATCTATGGGCAGGAGCTGCTGTGCTGCACATGTTGGTAGGGTCTATGGGGCAGGAGCTGCTGTGGGGCAGATGGGGGTCAGATCTATGGGGCAGCAGCTGCTGTGGAGCAGATCTGGGTAAGATCTATGTCGCAGGAGCTGCTGTGGGGCAGACGTGGCACATATCTATGGGGCAAAATCTGCTGTGGGGCTGATGTGAGTCAGATCTATTGGGCAGGATCTCCTGTGGGGCTGATTTGGGTCAAATCAATGGGGCAGAGCTGCTCTGGGGCACATGTGGGTCAGATCTATGGAGCAGGAGCTGCTGTGGGGCAGATTTGAATCAGATCTATAGGGCAGGAGCTGCTGTGGGTCAGATCTATGGGCAGGAGCTGTTGTGGGGCACATGTGAGTTAGATCTATGGGGCAGGAGATGGTGTGGGGCAGATTTGGGTCAGATGTATGGGTCAGGAGCTGCTGTTTTGCTAATGAGGGTCAGATCTATGGGGCATGGGCTGCTGTGGTTCAGATCTACGGGACTGGAGCTGCAGTGGAGCACATGTGGGTCAGATCTATGGGGTAGAAGCTGTTGTGGGGCTGATGGGGGTCATATCTATAAGGCAGGAGCTGCTGTGGGGCTGACTTGGGTCAGATCTATGGGGCAGGAGCTGCTTTGGGGCTGATGGTGGTTAGATCTATATGGCAGGAGCTGCTGTGGGGCACATGTGGGTCAGACCTATGGGGCAGGAGCTGCAGAGGGGATGATGTAGGTCAGATCTATGGGGCAGGAGTTGCTGTGGGGAATATGAGGGACATATCTATGGTGCAAAATCTGCTGTTGGACTGATGTGAGTCAGATCTATGAGTTTGGAGCTGCTGTGGGGCACATGTGTGTCAGATCTATGGGGCAGGAGATGCTGTGGGGCAGATGTGGGACAGATCTATGGGGCAGGAGCTGCTGTCGAGATGATGTGGGTCAGATCTCTGGGTAGGAGCTGCTGTGGGGCAGATATGGGTCAGATCTATGGGGCAGGAGATGCTGTGGGGCAGATGTGGGTCAGATCTATGGGGCAAAGGCTGATGTGGGGCTGATGTGGGGCAGATCTATGGGGCAAAGGCTGCTGTGGGGCTGATGTGGGGCAGATCTATGAGGCAGGAGCTGCTGTGGGGCAGATGGGGTCAGATCTATGGGGCAGGAGCTGCTGTGGGTCAGATGTGGGTCAGATCTATAGGTCAGGAGCTTCTGTGGCTGATGTGGGCCAGTTCTATGGGGCAGGAGATGCTGTGAGTCAGATGTATGAGGCAGGAGCTGCTGTGGGGCAGATGTGGGTTAGATCTATGGGGCAGGAGATGCTGTGGAGCAGATGTGGGTCAGATCTATGGGGTAGAAGCTGCTGTGGGGCAGATGTGGGTCAGATCTATGGGCAGGAGCTGCTGTGCTGCACATGTTGGTAGGGTCTATGGGGCAGGAGCTGCTGTGGGGCAGATGTGGGTCAGATCTATGGGGCAGGAGCTGCTGTGGGTCAGATGTGGGTCAGATTTATAGGTCAGGAGCTGCTGTGGCTGATGTGGGCCAGTTCTATGGGGCAGGAGATGCTGTGAGTCAGATGTATGAGGCAGGAGCTGCTGTGGGGCAGATGTGGGTTAGATCTATGGGGCAGGAGATGCTGTGGAGCAGATGTGGGTCAGATCTATGGGGCAGGAGCTGCTGTGGGGCAGATGTGGGTTAGATCTATGGGGCAGGATCTCCTGTGTGGCTGATGTGGGTCAAATCAATGGGGCAGAGCTGCTCTGGGGCACATGTGGGTCAGATCTATGGAGCAGGAGCTGCTGTGGGGCAGATTTGAATCAGATCTATAGGGCAGGAGCTGCTGTGGGTCAGATCTATGGGCAGGAGCTGCTACGGGGCACATGTGAGTTAGATCTATGGGGCAGGAGATGGTGTGGGGCAGATTTGGGTCAGATGTATGGGTCAGGAGCTGCTGTATTGCTGATGAGGTTCAGATCTATGGGGCAGGAGATGCTGTGGGGCAGATGTGGGTCAGATCTATGGGGCAAAGGCTGCTGTGTGGCAGATGTGGGTCAGATCTATGGGGCAGGAGCTGCTGTGGGTCAGATGTGGGTCAGATCTATAGGTCAGGAGCTGCTGTGGCTGATGTGGGCCAGTTCTATGGGGCAGGAGATGCTGTGAGTCAGATGTATGAGGCAGGAGCTGCTGTGGGGCAGATGGGGGTCAGATCTATGGGGCAGGAGCTGCTGTGGGGCAGATGTGGGTCAGATCTATGGGGCAGGAGCTGCTGTGGGCACATGTGGGTCAGATCTATGGGACTGGAGCTGCTGAGGGGCACATGTCAGTCAGATCTATGGGGCAGGAGATGCTGTGGGGCAGATGTGGGTCAGATCTATGGGGCAAAGGCTGCTGTGTGGCACCTGTGGGTCAGATCTATGGGGCAGGAGCTGCTGTGGGGCAGATGTGGGTCAGATCTATAGGTCAGGAGCTGCTGTGGCTGATGTGGGCCAGTTCTATGGGGCAGGAGATGCTGTGAGTCAGATGTATGAGGCAGGAGCTGCTGTGGGGCAGATGGGGGTCAGATCTATGGGGCAGGAGCTGCTGTGGGGCAGATGTGGGTCAGATCTATGGGGCAGGAGCTGCTGTGGGCACATGTGGGTCAGATCTATGGGACTGGAGCTGCTGAGGGGCACATGTCAGTCAGATCTATGGGGCAGGAGATGCTGTGGGGCAGATGTGGGTCAGATCTATGGGGCAAAGGCTGCTGTGTGGCACCTGTGGGTCAGATCTATGGGGCAGGAGCTGCTGTGGGGCAGATGTGGGTCAGATCTATAGGTCAGGAGCTGCTGTGGCTGATGTGGGCCAGTTCTATGGGGCAGGAGATGCTGTGAGTCAGATGTATGAGGCAGGAGCTGCTGTGGGGCAGATGGGGGTCAGATCTATGGGGCAGGAGATGCTGTGGAGCAGATGTGGGTCAGATCTATAGGGCAGGAGCTGCTGTGGGGCAGATGTGGGTCAGATCTATGTGTTAGGAGCTGCTGTGGGGCACATGTGGGTCAGATCTATGGGGCAGGAGATGCTGTGGGTTAGATGTGGGTCAGATCTATAGGTCAGGAGCTGCTGTGGCTGATGTGGGCCAGTTCTATGGGGCAGGAGATGCTGTGAGTCAGATGTATGAGGCAGGAGCTGCTGTGGGGCAGATGTGGGTTAGATCTATGGGGCAGGAGATGCTGTGGAGCAGATGTGGGTCAGATCTATGGGGCAGGAGCTGCTGTGGGGCAGATGTGGGTCAGATCTATGGGCAGGAGCTGCTGTGCTGCACATGTTGGTAGGGTATATGAGGCAGGAGCTGCTGTGGGGAACATGTGGGTCAGATCTATTGGGCAGGAGCTGCTGTGGGTCAGATGTGGGTCAGATCTATAGGTCAGGAGCTGCTGTGGCTGATGTGGGCCAGTTCTATGGGGCAGGAGATGCTGTGAGCCAGATGTATGAGGCAGGAGCTGCTGTGGGGCAGATGGGGGTCAGATCTATGGGGCAGGAGCTGCTGTGGGTCAGATGTGGGTCAGATCTATAGGTCCGGAGCTGCTGTGGCTGATGTGGGCCAGTTCTATGGGGCAGGAGATGCTGTGAGTCAGATGTATGAGGCAGGAGCTGCCGTGGGGCTGACTTGGGTCAGATCTATGGGGCAGGAGATGCTGTGGAGCAGATGTGGGTCAGATCTATGGGGCAGGAGCTGCTGTGGGGCAGATGTGGGTCAGATCTATGTGTTAGGAGCTGCTGTGGGGCACATGTGGGTCAGATCTATGGGGCAGGAGATGCTGTGGGGCTGATGTTGGTCAGATCTTTGGGGCAGCAGCTGCTGTGGAGCAGATCTGTATAAGATCTATGTCGCAGGAGCTGCTGTGGGGCAGACGTGGCACATATCTATGGGGCAAAATCTGCTGTGGGGCTGATGTGGGTCAGATCTATGGGGCAGGATCTCCTGTGGTGCTGATGTGGGTCAAATCAATGAGGCAGAGCTGCTCTGGGGCACATGTGGGTCAGATCTATGGAGCAGGAGCTGCTGTGGGGCAGATTTGAATCAGATCTATAGGGCAGGAGCTGCTGTGGGTCAGATCTATGGGCAGGAGCTGCTGCGGGGCACATGTGAGTTAGATCTATGGGGCAGGAGATGGTGTGGGGCAGATTTGGGTCAGATGTATGGGTCAGGAGCTGCTGTGTTGCTGATGAGGGTCAGATCTATGGGGCAGGAGATGCTGTGGGGCAGATGTGGGTCAGATCTATGGGGCAGGAGCTGCTGTGGGTCAGATGTGGGTCAGATCTATAGGTCCGGAGCTGCTGTGGCTGATGTGGGCCAGTTCTATGGGGCAGGAGATGCTGTGAGTCAGATGTATGAGGCAGGAGCTGCTGTGGGGCAGATGGGGGTCAGATCTATGGGGCAGGAGATGCTGTGGAGCAGATGTGGGTCAGATCTATGGGGCAGGAGCTGCTGTGGGGCACATGTGGGTCAGATCTATGGAGCAGGAGCTGCTGTGGGGCAGATTTGAATCAGATCTATAGGGCAGGAGCTGCTGTGGGTCAGGTCTATGGGCAGGAGCTGCTGTGGGGCACATGTGAGTTAGATCTATGGGGCAGGAGATGGTGTGGGGCAGATTTGGGTCAGATGTATGGGTCAGGAGCTGCTGTGTTGCTGATGAGGGTCAGATCTATGGGGCATGGGCTGCTGTGGTTCAGATCTACGGGACTGGAGCTGCAGTGGAGCACATGTGGGTCAGATCTATGGGGTAGAAGCTGTTGTGGGGCTGATGGGGGTCATATCTATAAGGCAGGAGCTGCTGTGGGGCTGACTTGGGTCAGATCTATGGGGCAGGAGCTGCTTTGGGGCTGATGGTGGTTAGATCTATATGGCAGGAGCTGCTGTGGGGCACATGTGGGTCAGACCTATGGGGCAGGAGCTGCAGAGGGGATGATGTAGGTCAGATCTATGGGGCAGGAGTTCCTGTGGGGAATATGAGGGACATATCTATGGTGCAAAATCTGCTGTAGGACTGATGTGAGTCAGATCTATGAGTTTGGAGCGTCTGTGGGGCACATGTGTGTCAGATCTATGGGGCAGGAGATGCTGTGGGGCTGATTTGGGTCAGATCTATGTGGCAGGAGATGCTGTGGGTCAGATCTATGGGGCAGGAGCTGCTGTGGGGAACATGTGGGTCAGGTCTATGGGGCAGGAGCTGCTGTGGGCACATGTGGGTCAAATCTATGTGTTAAGAGCTGCTGTGGGGCACATGTGGGTCAGATCTATGGGGCAGGAGATGCTGTGGGGCAGATGTGGGTCAGATCTATGGGGCAAAGGCTGCTGTGTGGCACATGTGGGTCAGATCTATGGGGCAGGAGCTGCTGTGGGTCAGATGTGGGTCAGATGTATAGGTCAGGAGCTGCTGTGGCTGATGTGGTCCAGTTCTATGGGGCAGGAGATGCTGTGAGTCAGATCTATGAGGCAGGAGCTTCTGTGGGGCAGATGGGGGTCAGATCTATGTGTTAGGAGCTGCTCTGGGTCAGATGTGGGTCAGATCTATAGGTCAGGAGCTGCTGTGGCTGATGTGGGCCAGTTCTATGGGGCAGGAGATGCTGTGAGTCAGATGTATGAGGCAGGAGCTGCTGTGGGGTAGATGGGGGTCAGATCTATGGGGCAGGAGATGCTGTGGAGCAGATGTGGGTCAGATCTATGGGGCAGGAGCTGCTGTGGGGCAGATGTGGGTCAGATCTATGGGCAGGAGCTGCTGTGCTGCACATGTTGGTAGGGTCTATGGGGCAGGAGCTGCTGTGGGGCAGATGTGTGTCAGATCTATGGGGCAGGAGCTGCTGTGGGGCTGATGTTGGTCAGATCTTTGGGGCAGCAGCTGCTGTGGAGCAGATCTGGGTAAGATCTATGTCGCAGGAGCTGCTGTGGGGCAGACGTGGCACATATCTATGGGGCAAAATCTGCTGTGGGGCTGATGTGGGTCAGATCTATGGGGCAGGATCTCCTGTGGGGCTGATGTGGGTCAAATCAATGGGGCAGAGCTCCTCTGGGGCACATGTGGGTCAGATCTATGGAGCAGGAGCTGCTGTGGGGCAGATTTGAATCAGATCTATAGGGCAGGAGCTGCTGTGGGTCAGATCTATGGGCAGGAGCTGCTGCGGGGCACATGTGAGTTAGATCTATGGGGCAGGAGATGGTGTGGGGCAGATTTGGGTCAGATGTATGGGTCAGGAGCTGCTGTGTTGCTGATGAGGGTCAGATCTATGGGGCAGGAGATGCTGTGGGGCAGATGTGGGTCAGATCTATGGGGCAAAGGCTGCTGTGTGGCAGATGAGAGTCAGATCTATGGGGCAGGAGCTGCTGTGGGTCAGATGTGGGTCAGATCTATAGGTCAGGAGCTGCTGTGGCTGATGTGGGCCAGTTCTATGGGGCAGGAGATGCTGTGAGTCAGATGTATGAGGCAGGAGCTGCTGTGGGGCAGATGGGGGTCAGATCTATGGGGCAGGAGCTGCTGTGGGGCAGATGGGGGTCAGATCTATGGGGCAGGAGATGCTGTGGAGCAGATGTGGGTCAGATCTATGGGGCAGGAGCTGCTGTGGGGCACATGTGGGTCAGATCTATGGAGCAGGAGCTGCTGTGGGGCAGATTTGAATCAGATCTATAGGGCAGGAGCTGCTGTGGGGAATATGAGGGACATATCTATGGTGCAAAATCTGCTGTTGGACTGATGTGAGTCAGATCTATGAGTTTGGAGCTGCTGTGGGGCACATGTGGGTCAGATCTATGGGGCAGGAGATGTTGTGAGTCAGATGTGGGTCAGATCTATGGGGCAGGAGCTGCTGTGGCTGATGTGGGCCAGTTCTATGGGGCAGGAGATGCTGTGAGTCAGATGTATGAGGCAGGAGCTGCTGTGGGGCAGATGGGGGTCAGATCTATGGGGCAGGAGATGCTGTGGGGCAGATGTGGGTTAGATCTATGGGCAGGAGCTGCTGTGCTGCAAATGTTGGTAGGGTCTATGAGGCAGGAGCTGCTGTGGGGCAGAAGTGGGTCAGATCTATGGGGCAAATGCTGCTTTGTGGCAGATGTGGGTCAGATCTATGGGGCAGGAGCTGCTGTGGGTCAGATGTGGGTCAGATCTATAGGTCAGGAGCTGCTGTGGCTGATGTGGGCCAGTTCTATGGGGCAGGAGATGCTGTGAGTCAGATGTATGAGGCAGGAGCTGCTGTGGGGCTGATGGTGGTTAGATCTATGTGGCAGGAGATGCTGTGGGTCAGATCTATGGGGCAGGAGCTGCTGTGGGGAACATGTGGGTCAGGTCTATGGGGTAGGAGTTGCTGTTGGGCAGATGTGGGTCAGATCTATGGGGCAGGAGTTGCTGTTGGGCAAATGTGGGGCATAACTATGGGGCAAAATCTGCTGTGGGGCTGATGTGGGTAAGATCTATGAGACAGGAGCTGCATTGGTTCAGATCTATGGGGCAGGAGCAGCTCTGGGGCACATGTGGGTCAGATCTATGTGTTAGGAGCTGCTGTGGGGCACATGTGGGTCAGATCTATGGGGCAGGAGATGCTGTGGGGCAGATGTGGGTCAGATCTATGGGGCAGGAGTTGCTGTTGGGCAGATGTGGGGCATAACTATGGGGCAAAATCTGCTGTGGGGCTGATGTGGGTAAGATCTATGAGACAGGAGCTGCTGTGGTTCAGATCTATGGGGCAGGAGCAGCTCTGGGGCACATGTGGGTCAGATCTATGTGTTAGGAGCTGCTGTGGGGCACATGTGGGTCAGATCTATGGGGCAGGAGATGCTGTGGGGCAGATGTGGGTCAGATCTATGGGGCAAAGACTGCTGTGTGGCAGATGTGGGTCAGATCTATGGGGCAGGAGCTGCTGTGGGTCAGATGTGGGTCAGATCTATAGGTCAGGAGCTACTGTGGCTGATGTGGGCCAGTTCTATGGGGCAGGAGATGCTGTGAGTCAGATGTATGAGGCAGGAGCTGCTGTGGGGCAGATGGGGGTCAGATCTATGGGGCAGGAGATGCTGTGGAGCAGATGTGGGTCAGATCTATGGGGCAGGAGCTGCTGTGGGGCAGATGTGGGTCAGATCTATGGGGCAGGAGCTGCTGTGGGGCAGATGTGGGTCAGATCTATGGGCAGGAGCTGCTGTGCTGCACATGTTGGTAGGGTCTATGGGGCAGGAGCTGCTGTGGGGCAGATGTGGGTCAGATCTATGGGGCAGGAGCTGCTGTGGGGCTGATGTTGGTCAGATCTTAGGGCCAGCAGCTGCTGTGGGCCAGATCTGGGTAAGATCTATGTCGCAGGAGCTGCTGTGGGGCAGACGTGGCACATATCTATGGGGCAAAATCTGCTGTGGGGCTGATGTGGGTCAGATCTATGGGGCAGGATCTCCTGTGGGGCTGATGTGGGTCAAATCAATGGGGCAGAGCTGCTGTGGGGCAGATGTGGGTCAGATCTATGGAGCAGGAGCTGCTGTGGGGCAGATTTGAATCAGATCTAGAGGGCAGGAGCTGCTGTGGGTCAGATCTATGGGCAGGAGCTGCTGTGGGGCACATGTGAGTTAGGTCTATGGGGCAGGAGATGGTGTGGGGCAGATTTGGGTCAGATGTATGGGTCAGGAGCTGCTGTGTTGCTGATGAGGGTCAGATCTATGGGGCATGGGCTGCTGTGGTTCAGATCTACGGGACTGGAGCTGCAGTGGAGCACATGTGGGTCAGATCTATGGGGTAGAAGCTGTTGTGGGGCTGATGGGGGTCATATCTATAAGGCAGGAGCTGCTGTGGGGCTGACTTGGGTCAGATCTATGGGGCAGGAGCTGCTGTGGGGCAGATGTGGGTCAGATCTATGGGCAGGAGCTGCTGTGCTGCACATGTTGGTAGGGTCTATGGGGCAGGAGCTGCTGTGGGGCAGATGTGTGTCAGATCTATGGGGCAGGAGCTGCTGTGGGGCTGATGTTGGTCAGATCTTTGGGGCAGCAGCTGCTGTGGAGCAGATCTGGGTAAGATCTATGTCGCAGGAGCTGCTGTGGGGCAGACGTGGCACATATCTATGGGGCAAAATCTGCTGTGGGGCTGATGTGGGTCAGATCTATGGGGCAGGATCTCCTGTGGGGCTGATGTGGGTCAAATCAATGGGGCAGAGCTGCTCTGGGGCACATGTGGGTCAGATCTATGGAGCAGGAGCTGCTGTGGGGCAGATTTGAATCAGATCTAGAGGGCAGGAGCTGCTGTGGGTCAGATCTATGGGCAGGAGCTGCTGTGGGACACATGTGAGTTAGATCTATGGGGCAGGAGATGGTGTGGGGCAGATTTGGGTCAGATGTATGTGTCAGGAGCTGCTGTGTTGCTGATGAGGGTCAGATCTATGGGGCAGGAGTTGCTGTGGGGAATATGAGGGACATATCTATGGTGCAAAATCTGCTGTTGGACTGATGTGAGTCAGATCTATGAGTTTGGAGCTGCTGTGGGGCACATGTGGGTCAGATCTATGGGGCAGGAGATGCTGTGGGGCTGATGGTGGTTAGATCTATGTGGCAGGAGATGCTGTGGGTCAGATCTATGGGGCAGGAGCTGCTGTGGGGAACATGTGGGTCAGGTCTATGGGGTAGGAGTTGCTGTTGGGCAGATGTGGGTCAGATCTATGGGGCAGGAGTTGCTGTTGGGCAAATGTGGGGCATAACTATGGGGCAAAATCTGCTGTGGGGCTGATGTGGGTAAGATCTATGAGACAGGAGCTGCATTGGTTCAGATCTATGGGGCAGGAGCAGCTCTGGGGCACATGTGGGTCAGATCTATGTGTTAGGAGCTGCTGTGGGGCACATGTGGGTCAGATCTATGGGGCAGGAGATGCTGTGGGGCAGATGTGGGTCAGATCTATGGGGCAGGAGTTGCTGTTGGGCAGATGTGGGGCATAACTATGGGGCAAAATCTGCTGTGGGGCTGATGTGGGTAAGATCTATGAGACAGGAGCTGCTGTGGTTCAGATCTATGGGGCAGGAGCAGCTCTGGGGCACATGTGGGTCAGATCTATGTGTTAGGAGCTGCTGTGGGGCACATGTGGGTCAGATCTATGGGGCAGGAGATGCTGTGGGGCAGATGTGGGTCAGATCTATGGGGCAAAGACTGCTGTGTGGCAGATGTGGGTAAGATCTATGAGACAGGAGCTGCTGTGGTTCAGATCTATGGGGCAGGAGCAGCTCTGGGGCACATGTGGGTCAGATCTATGTGTTAGGAGCTGCTGTGGGGCACATGTGGGTCAGATCTATGGGGCAGGAGATGCTGTGGGGCAGATGTGGGTCAGATCTATGGGGCAAAGACTGCTGTGTGGCAGATGTGGGTCAGATCTATGGGGCAGGAGCTGCTGTGGGTCAGATGTGGGTCAGATCTATAGGTCAGGAGCTACTGTGGCTGATGTGGGCCAGTTCTATGGGGCAGGAGATGCTGTGAGTCAGATGTATGAGGCAGGAGCTGCTGTGGGGCAGATGGGGGTCAGATCTATGGGGCAGGAGATGCTGTGGAGCAGATGTGGGTCAGATCTATGGGGCAGGAGCTGCTGTGGGGCAGATGTGGGTCAGATCTATGGGCAGGAGCTGCTGTGCTGCACATGTTGGTAGGGTCTATGGGGCAGGAGCTGCTGTGGGGCAGATGTGGGTCAGATCTATGGGGCAGGAGCTGCTGTGGGGCTGATGTTGGTCAGATCTTAGGGCCAGCAGTTGCTGTGGGCCAGATCTGGGTAAGATCTATGTCGCAGGAGCTGCTGTGGGGCAGACGTGGCACATATCTATGGGGCAAAATCTGCTGTGGGGCTGATGTGGGTCAGATCTATGGGGCAGGATCTCCTGTGGGGCTGATGTGGGTCAAATCAATGGGGCAGAGCTGCTGTGGGGCAGATGTGGGTCAGATCTATGGAGCAGGAGCTGCTGTGGGGCAGATTTGAATCAGATCTAGAGGGCAGGAGCTGCTGTGGGTCAGATCTATGGGCAGGAGCTGCTGTGGGGCACATGTGAGTTAGGTCTATGGGGCAGGAGATGGTGTGGGGCAGATTTGGGTCAGATGTATGGGTCAGGAGCTGCTGTGTTGCTGATGAGGGTCAGATCTATGGGGCATGGGCTGCTGTGGTTCAGATCTACGGGACTGGAGCTGCAGTGGAGCACATGTGGGTCAGATCTATGGGGTAGAAGCTGTTGTGGGGCTGATGGGGGTCATATCTATAAGGCAGGAGCTGCTGTGGGGCTGACTTGGGTCAGATCTATGGGGCAGGAGCTGCTGTGGGGCAGATGTGGGTCAGATCTATGGGCAGGAGCTGCTGTGCTGCACATGTTGGTAGGTTCTATGGGGCAGGAGCTGCTGTGGGGCAGATGTGTGTCAGATCTATGGGGCAGGAGCTGCTGTGGGGCTGATGTTGGTCAGATCTTTGGGGCAGCAGCTGCTGTGGAGCAGATCTGGGTAAGATCTATGTCGCAGGAGCTGCTGTGGGGCAGACGTGGCACATATCTATGGGGCAAAATCTGCTGTGGGGCTGATGTGGGTCAGATCTATGGGGCAGGATCTCCTGTGGGGCTGATGTGGGTCAAATCAATGGGGCAGAGCTGCTCTGGGGCACATGTGGGTCAGATCTATGGAGCAGGAGCTGCTGTGGGGCAGATTTGAATCAGATCTAGAGGGCAGGAGCTGCTGTGGGTCAGATCTATGGGCAGGAGCTGCTGTGGGACACATGTGAGTTAGATCTATGGGGCAGGAGATGGTGTGGGGCAGATTTGGGTCAGATGTATGTGTCAGGAGCTGCTGTGTTGCTGATGAGGGTCAGATCTATGGGGCAGGAGTTGCTGTGGGGAATATGAGGGACATATCTATGGTGCAAAATCTGCTGTTGGACTGATGTGAGTCAGATCTATGAGTTTGGAGCTGCTGTGGGGCACATGTGGGTCAGATCTATGGGGCAGGAGATGCTGTGGGGCTGATGGTGGTTAGATCTATGTGGCAGGAGATGCTGTGGGTCAGATCTATGGGGCAGGAGCTGCTGTGGGGAACATGTGGGTCAGGTCTATGGGGTAGGAGTTGCTGTTGGGCAGATGTGGGTCAGATCTATGGGGCAGGAGTTGCTGTTGGGCAAATGTGGGGCATAACTATGGGGCAAAATCTGCTGTGGGGCTGATGTGGGTAAGATCTATGAGACAGGAGCTGCATTGGTTCAGATCTATGGGGCAGGAGCAGCTCTGGGGCACATGTGGGTCAGATCTATGTGTTAGGAGCTGCTGTGGGGCACATGTGGGTCAGATCTATGGGGCAGGAGATGCTGTGGGGCAGATGTGGGTCAGATCTATGGGGCAGGAGTTGCTGTTGGGCAGATGTGGGGCATAACTATGTGGCAAAATCTGCTGTGGGGCTGATGTGGGTAAGATCTATGAGACAGGAGCTGCTGTGGTTCAGATCTATGGGGCAGGAGCAGCTCTGGGGCACATGTGGGTCAGATCTATGTGTTAGGAGCTGCTGTGGGGCACATGTGGGTCAGATCTATGGGGCAGGAGATGCTGTGGGGCAGATGTGGGTCAGATCTATGGGGCAAAGACTGCTGTGTGGCAGATGTGGGTCAGATCTATGGGGCAGGAGCTGCTGTGGGTCAGATGTGGGTCAGATCTATAGGTCAGGAGCTACTGTGGCTGATGTGGGCCAGTTCTATGGGGCAGGAGATGCTGTGAGTCAGATGTATGAGGCAGGAGCTGCTGTGGGGCAGATGGGGGTCAGATCTATGGGGCAGGAGATGCTGTGGAGCAGATGTGGGTCAGATCTATGGAGCAGGAGCTGCTGTGGGGCAGATGTGGGTCAGATCTATGGGCAGGAGCTGCTGTGCTGCACATGTTGGTAGGGTCTATGGGGCAGGAGCTGCTGTGGGGCAGATGTGGGTCAGATCTATGGGGCAGGAGCTGCTGTGGGGCTGATGTTGGTCAGATCTTAGGGCCAGCAGCTGCTGTGGGCCAGATCTGGGTAAGATCTATGTCGCAGGAGCTGCTGTGGGGCAGACGTGGCACATATCTATGGGGCAAAATCTGCTGTGGGGCTGATGTGGGTCAGATCTATGGGGCAGGATCTCCTGTGGGGCTGACTTGGGTCAGACCTATGGGGCAGGAGCTGCAGAGGGGATGATGTAGGTCAGATCTATGGGGCAGGAGTTCCTGTGGGGAATATGAGGGACATATCTATGGTGCAAAATCTGCTGTTGGACTGATGTGAGTCAGATCTATGAGTTTGGAGCTGCTGTGGGGCACATGTGTGTCAGATCTATGTGGCAGGAGATGCTGTGGGTCAGATCTATGGGGCAGGAGCTGCTGTGGGGAACATGTGGGTCAGGTCTATGGGGCAGGAGCTGCTGTGGGCACATGTGGGTCAAATCTATGTGTTAAGAGCTGCTGTGGGGCACATGTGGGTCAGATCTATGGGGCAGGAGATGCTGTGGGGCAGATGTGGGTCAGATCTATGGGGCAAAGGCTGCTGTGTGGCACATGTGGGTCAGATCTATGGGGCAGGAGCTGCTGTGGGTCAGATGTGGGTCAGATCTATAGGTCAGGAGCTGCTGTGGCTGATGTGGTCCAGTTCTATGGGGCAGGAGATGCTGTGAGTCAGATCTATGAGGCAGGAGCTTCTGTGGGGCAGATGGGGGTCAGATCTATGGGGCAGGAGCTGCTCTGGGTCAGATGTGGGTCAGATCTATAGGTCAGGAGCTGCTGTGGCTGATGTGGGCCAGTTCTATGGGGCAGGAGATGCTGTGAGTCAGATGTATGAGGCAGGAGCTGCTGTGGGGCAGATGGGGGTCAGATCTATGGGGCAGGAGATGCTGTGGAGCAGATGTGGGTCAGATCTATGGGGCAGGAGCTGCTGTGGGGCAGATGTGGGTCAGATCTATGGGCAGGAGCTGCTGTGCTGCACATGTTGGTAGGGTCTATGGGGCAGGAGCTGCTGTGGGGCAGATGTGTGTCAGATCTATGGGGCAGGAGCTGCTGTGGGGCTGATGTTGGTCAGATCTTTGGGGCAGCAGCTGCTGTGCAGCAGATCTGGGTAAGATCTATGACGCAGGAGCTGCTGTGGGGCAGACGTGGCACATATCTATGGGGCAAAATCTGCTGTGGGGCTGATGTGGGTCAGATCTATGGGGCAGGATCTCCTGTGGGGCTGATGTGGGTCAAATCAATGGGGCAGAGCTGCTCTGGGGCACATGTGGGTCAGATCTATGGAGCAGGAGCTGCTGTGGGGCAGATTTGAATCAGATCTATAGGGCAGGAGCTGCTGTGGGTCAGATCTATGGGCAGGAGCTGCTGTGGGACACATGTGAGTTAGATCTATGGGGCAGGAGATGGTGTGGGGCAGATTTGGGTCAGATGTATGGGTCAGGAGCTGCTGTGTGGCTGATGAGGGTCAGATCTATGGGGCAGGAGTTGCTGTGGGGAATATGAGGGACATATCTATGGTGCAAAATCTGCTGTTGGACTGATGTGAGTCAGATCTATGAGTTTGGAGCTGCTGTGGGGCACATGTGGGTCAGATCTATGGGGCAGGAGATGCTGTGGGGCTGATGGTGGTTAGATCTATGTGGCAGGAGATGCTGTGGGTCAGATCTATGGGGCAGGAGCTGCTGTGGGGAACATGTGGGTCAGGTCTATGGGGTAGGAGTTGCTGTTGGGCAGATGTGGGTCAGATCTATGGGGCAGGAGTTGCTGTTGGGCAAATGTGGGGCATAACTATGGGGCAAAATCTGCTGTGGGGCTGATGTGGGTAAGATCTATGAGACAGGAGCTGCATTGGTTCAGATCTATGGGGCAGGAGCAGCTCTGGGGCACATGTGGGTCAGATCTATGTGTTAGGAGCTGCTGTGGGGCACATGTGGGTCAGATCTATGGGGCAGGAGATGCTGTGGGGCAGATGTGGGTCAGATCTATGGGGCAAAGACTGCTGTGTGGCAGATGTGGGTCAGATCTATGGGGCAGGAGCTGCTGTGGGTCAGATGTGGGTCAGATCTATAGGTCAGGAGCTACTGTGGCTGATGTGGGCCAGTTCTATGGGGCAGGAGATGCTGTGAGTCAGATGTATGAGGCAGGAGCTGCTGTGGGGCAGATGGGGGTCAGATCTATGGGGCAGGAGATGCTGTGGAGCAGATGTGGGTCAGATCTATGGGGCAGGAGCTGCTGTGGGGCAGATGTGGGTCAGATCTATGGGCAGGAGCTGCTGTGCTGCACATGTTGGTAGGGTCTATGGGGCAGGAGCTGCTGTGGGGCAGATGTGGGTCAGATCTATGGGGCAGGAGCTGCTGTGGGGCTGATGTTGGTCAGATCTTAGGGCCAGCAGCTGCTGTGGGCCAGATCTGGGTAAGATCTATGTCGCAGGAGCTGCTGTGGGGCAGACGTGGCACATATCTATGGGGCAAAATCTGCTGTGGGGCTGATGTGGGTCAGATCTATGGGGCAGGATCTCCTGTGGGGCTGAAGTGGGTCAAATCAATGGGGCAGAGCTGCTGTGGGGCAGATGTGGGTCAGATCTATGGAGCAGGAGCTGCTGTGGGGCAGATTTGAATCAGATCTAGAGGGCAGGAGCTGCTGTGGGTCAGATCTATGGGCAGGAGCTGCTGTGGGGCACATGTGAGTTAGGTCTATGGGGCAGGAGATGGTGTGGGGCAGATTTGGGTCAGATGTATGGGTCAGGAGCTGCTGTGTTGCTGATGAGGGTCAGATCTATGGGGCATGGGCTGCTGTGGTTCAGATCTACGGGACTGGAGCTGCAGTGGAGCACATGTGGGTCAGATCTATGGGGTAGAAGCTGTTGTGGGGCTGATGGGGGTCATATCTATAAGGCAGGAGCTGCTGTGGGGCTGACTTGGGTCAGATCTATGGGGCAGGAGCTGCTTTGGGGCTGATGGTGGTTAGATCTATATGGCAGGAGCTGCTGTGGGGCACATGTGGGTCAGACCTATGGGGCAGGAGCTGCAGAGGGGATGATGTAGGTCAGATCTATGGGGCAGGAGTTGCTGTGGGGAATATTAGGGACATATCTATGGTGCAAAATCTGCTGTTGGACTGATGTGAGTCAGATCTATGAGTTTGGAGCTGCTGTGGGGCACATGTGGGTCAGATCTATGGGGCAGGAGATGCTGTGGGGCTGATTTGGGTCAGATCTATGTGGCAGGAGATGCTGTGGGTCAGATCTATGGTGCAGGAGCTGCTGTGGGGAACATGTGGGTCAGGTCTATGGGGCAGGAGCTGCTGTGGGCACATGTGGGTCAAATCTATGTGTTAAGAGCTGCTGTGGGGCACATGTGGGTCAGATCTATGGGGCAGGAGATGCTGTGGGGCAGATGTGGGTCAGATCTATGGGGCAAAGGCTGCTGTGTGGCACATGTGGGTCAGATCTATGGGGCAGGAGCTGCTGTGGGTCAGATGTGGGTCAGATCTATAGGTCAGGAGCTGCTGTGGCTGATGTGGTCCAGTTCTATGGGGCAGGAGATGCTGTGAGTCAGATCTATGAGGCAGGAGCTGCTGTGGGGCAGATGGGGGTCAGATCTATGGGGCAGGAGCTGCTCTGGGTCAGATGTGGGTCAGATCTATAGGTCAGGAGCTGCTGTGGCTGATGTGGGCCAGTTCTATGGGGCAGGAGATGCTGTGAGTCAGATGTATGAGGCAGGAGCTGCTGTGGGGTAGATGGGGGTCAGATCTATGGGGCAGGAGATGCTGTGGAGCAGATGTGGGTCAGATCTATGGGGCAGGAGCTGCTGTGGGGCAGATGTGGGTCAGATCTATGGGCAGGAGCTGCTGTGCTGCACATGTTGGTAGGGTCTATGGGGCAGGAGCTGCTGTGGGGCAGATGTGTGTCAGATCTATGGGGCAGGAGCTGCTGTGGGGCTGATGTTGGTCAGATCTTTGGGGCAGCAGCTGCTGTGGAGCAGATCTGGGTAAGATCTATGTCGCAGGAGCTGCTGTGGGGCAGACGTGGCACATATCTATGGGGCAAAATCTGCTGTGGGGCTGATGTGGGACAGATCTATGGGGCAGGATCTCCTGTGGGGCTGATGTGGGTCAAATCAATGGGGCAGAGCTGCTCTGGGGCACATGTGGGTCAGATCTATGGAGCAGGAGCTGCTGTGGGGCAGATTTGAATCAGATCTATAGGGCAGGAGCTGCTGTGGGTCAGATCTATGGGCAGGAGCTGCTGTGGGACACATGTGAGTTAGATCTATGGGGCAGGAGATGGTGTGGGGCAGATTTGGGTCAGATGTATGGGTCAGGAGCTGCTGTGTTGCTGATGAGGGTCAGATCTATGGGGCAGGAGATGCTGTGGGGCTGATGGTGGTTAGATCTATGTGGCAGGAGATGCTGTGGGTCAGATCTATGGGGCAGGAGTTGCTGTTGGGCAAATGTGGGGCATAACTATGGGGCAAAATCTGCTGTGGGGCTGATGTGGGTAAGATCTATGAGACAAGAGCTGCATTGGTTCAGATCTATGGGGCAGGAGCAGCTCTGGGGCACATGTGGGTCAGATCTATGTGTTAGGAGCTGCTGTGGGGCACATGTGGGTCAGATCTATGGGGCAGGAGATGCTGTGGGGCAGATGTGGGTCAGATCTATGGGGCAAAGGCTGCTGTGTGGCAGATGTGGGTCAGATCTATGGGGCAGGAGCTGCTGTGGGTCAGATGTGGGTCAGATCTATAGGTCAGGAGCTACTGTGGCTGATGTGGGCCAGTTCTATGGGGCAGGAGATGCTGTGAGTCAGATGCATGAGGCAGGAGCTGCTGTGGGGCAGATGGGGGTCAGATCTATGGGGCAGGAGATGCTGTGGGTTAGATGTGGGTCAGATCTATAGGTCAGGAGCTGCTGTGGCTGATGTGGGCCAGTTCTATGGGGCAGGAGATGCTGTGAGTCAGATGTATGAGGCAGGAGATGCTGTGGGGCAGATGTGGGTTAGATCTATGGGGCAGGAGATGCTGTGGAGCAGATGTGGGTCAGATCTATGGGGCAGGAGATGCTGTGGGGCTGATTTGGGTCAGATCTATGTGGCAGGAGATGCTGTGGGTCAGATCTATGGGGCAGGAGCTGCTGTGGGGAACATGTGGGTCAGGTCTATGGGGCAGGAGCTGCTGTGGGCACATGTGGGTCAAATCTATGTGTTAAGAGCTGCTGTGGGGCACATGTGGGTCAGATCTATGGGGCAGGAGATGCTGTGGGGCAGATGTGGGTCAGATCTATGGGGCAAAGGCTGCTGTGTGGCACATGTGGGTCAGATCTATGGGGCAGGAGCTGCTGTGGGTCAGATGTGGGTCAGATCTATAGGTCAGGAGCTGCTGTGGCTGATGTGGTCCAGTTCTATGGGGCAGGAGATGCTGTGATTCAGATCTATGAGGCAGGAGCTGCTGTGGGGCAGATGGGGGTCAGATCTATGGGGCAGGAGCTGCTCTGGGTCAGATGTGGGTCAGATCTATAGGTCAGGAGCTGCTGTGGCTGATGTGGACCAGTTCTATGGGGCAGGATATGCTGTGAGTCAGATGTATGAGGCAGGAGCTGCTGTGGGGTAGATGGGGGTCAGATCTATGGGGCAGGAGATGCTGTGGAGCAGATGTGGGTCAGATCTATGGGGCAGGAGCTGCTGTGGGGCAGATGTGGGTCAGATCTATGGGCAGGAGCTGCTGTGCTGCACATGTTGGTAGGGTCTATGGGGCAGGAGCTGCTGTGGGGCAGATGTGTGTCAGATCTATGGGGCAGGAGCTGCTGTGGGGCTGATGTTGGTCAGATCTTTGGGGCAGCAGCTGCTGTGGAGCAGATCTGGGTAAGATCTATGTCGCAGGAGCTGCTGTGGGGCAGACGTGGCACATATCTATGGGGCAAAATCTGCTGTGGGGCTGATGTGGGTCAGATCTATGGGGCAGGATCTCCTGTGGGGCTGATGTGGGTCAAATCAATGGGGCAGAGCTGCTCTGGGGCACATGTGGGTCAGATCTATGGAGCAGGAGCTGCTGTGGGGCAGATTTGAATCAGATCTATAGGGCAGGAGCTGCTGTGGGTCAGATCTATGGGCAGGAGCTGCTGTGGGACACATGTGAGTTAGATCTATGGGGCAGGAGATGGTGTGGGGCAGATTTGGGTCAGATGTATGTGTCAGGAGCTGCTGTGTTGCTGATGAGGGTCAGATCTATGGGGCAGGAGTTGCTGTGGGGAATATGAGGGACATATCTATGGTGCAAAATCTGCTGTTGGACTGATGTGAGTCAGATCTATGAGTTTGGAGCTGCTGTGGGGCACATGTGGGTCAGATCTATGGGGCAGGAGATGCTGTGGGTCTGATGGTGGTTAGATCTATGTGGCAGGAGATGCTGTGGGTCAGATCTATGGGGCAGGAGCTGCTGTGGGGAACATGTGGGTCAGGTCTATGGGGTAGGAGTTGCTGTTGGGCAGATGTGGGTCAGATCTATGGGGCAGGAGTTGCTGTTGGGCAAATGTGGGGCATAACTATGGGGCAAAATCTGCTTTGGGGCTGATGTGGGTAAGATCTATGAGACAGGAGCTGCATTGGTTCAGATCTATGGGGAAGGAGCAGCTCTGGGGCACATGTGGGTCAGATCTATGTGTTAGGAGCTGCTGTGGGGCACATGTGGGTCAGATCTATGGGGCAGGAGATGCTGTGGGGCAGATGTGGGTCAGATCTATGGGGCAGGAGTTGCTGTTGGGCAGATGTGGGGCATAACTATGGGGCAAAATCTGCTGTGGGGCTGATGTGGGTAAGATCTATGAGACAGGAGCTGCTGTGGTTCAGATCTATGGGGAAGGAGCAGCTCTGGGGCACATGTGGGTCAGATCTATGTGTTAGGAGCTGCTGTGGGGCACATGTGGGTCAGATCTATGGGGCAGGAGATGCTGTGGGGCAGATGTGGGTCAGATCTATGGGGCAAAGACTGCTGTGTGGCAGATGTGGGTCAGATCTATGGGGCAGGAGCTGCTGTGGGTCAGATGTGGGTCAGATCTATAGGTCAGGAGCTACTGTGGCTGATGTGGGCCAGTTCTATGGGGCAGGAGATGCTGTGAGTCAGATGTATGAGGCAGGAGCTGCTGTGGGGCAGATGGGGATCAGATCTATGGGGCAGGAGATGCTGTGGAGCAGATGTGGGTCAGATCTATGGGGCAGGAGCTGCTGTGGGGCAGATGTGGGTCAGATCTATGGGCAGGAGCTGCTGTGCTGCACATGTTGGTAGGGTCTATGGGGCAGGAGCTGCTGTGGGGCAGATGTGGGTCAGATCTATGGGGCAGGAGCTGCTGTGGGGCTGATGTTGGTCAGATCTTAGGGCCAGCAGCTGCTGTGGGCCAGATCTGGGTAAGATCTATGTCGCAGGAGCTGCTGTGGGGCAGACGTGGCACATATCTATGGGGCAAAATCTGCTGTGGGGCTGATGTGGGTCAGATCTATGGGGCAGGATCTCCTGTGGGGCTGATGTGGGTCAAATCAATGGGGCAGAGCTGCTCTGGGGCACATGTGGGTCAGATCTATGGAGCAGGAGATGCTGTGGAGCAGATGTGGGTCAGATCTATGGGGCAGGAGCTGCTGTGGGGCACATGTGGGTCAGATCTATGGAGCAGGAGCTGCTGTGGGGCAGATTTGAATCAGATCTATAGGTCAGGAGCTGCTGTGGGTCAGGTCTATGGGCAGGAGCTGCTGTGGGGCACATGTGAGTTAGATCTATGGGGCAGGAGATGGTGTGGGGCAGATTTGGGTCAGATGTATGGGTCAGGAGCTGCTGTGTTGCTGATGAGGGTCAGATCTATGGGGCATGGGCTGCTGTGGTTCAGATCTACGGGACTGGAGCTGTAGTGGAGCACATGTGGGTCAGATCTATGGGGTAGAAGCTGTTGTGGGGCTGATGGGGGTCATATCTATAAGGCAGGAGCTGCTGTGGGGCTGACTTGGGTCAGATCTATGGGGCAGGAGCTGCTTTGGGGCTGATGGTGGTTAGATCTATATGGCAGGAGCTGCTGTGGGGCACATGTGGGTCAGACCTATGGGGCAGGAGCTGCAGAGGGGATGATGTAGGTCAGATCTATGGGGCAGGAGTTGCTGTGGGGAATATGAGGGACATATCTATGGTGCAAAATCTGCTGTTGGACTGATGTGAGTCAGATCTATGAGTTTGGAGCTGCTGTGGGGCACATGTGTGTCAGATCTATGGGGCAGGAGATGCTGTGGGGCTGATTTGGGTCAGATCTATGTGGCAGGAGATGCTGTGGGTCAGATCTATGGGGCAGGAGCTGCTGTGGGGAACATGTGGGTCAGGTCTATGGGGCAGGAGCTGCTGTGGGCACATGTGGGTCAAATCTATGTGTTAAGAGCTGCTGTGGGGCTCATGTGGGTCAGATCTATGGGGCAGGAGATGCTGTGGGGCAGATGTGGGTCAGATCTATGGGGCAAAGGCTGCTGTGTGGCACATGTGGGTCAGATCTATGGGGCAGGAGCTGCTGTGGGTCAGATGTGGGTCTCATAAATAGGTCAGGAGCTGCTGTGGCTGATGTGGTCCAGTTCTATGGGGCAGGAGATGCTGTGAGTCAGATCTATGAGGCAGGAGCTTCTGTGGGGCAGATGGGGGTCAGATCTATGGGGCAGGAGCTGCTCTGGGTCAGATGTGGGTCAGATCTATAGGTCAGGAGCTGCTGTGGCTGATGTGGGCCAGTTCTATGGGGCAGGAGATGCTGTGAGTCAGATGTATGAGGCAGGAGCTGCTGTGGGGCAGATGGGGGTCAGATCTATGGGGCAGGAGATGCTGTGGAGCAGATGTGGG
Source organism: Coturnix japonica (assembly GCF_054131305.1). NCBI lineage: Eukaryota > Metazoa > Chordata > Aves > Galliformes > Phasianidae > Coturnix > Coturnix japonica. Next base: position 562,805 of record NC_140690.1, read on the forward strand.
TCAGATCTATGGGGCAGGAGCTGCTGTGGGGCAGATGTGGGTCAGATCTATGGGCAGGAGCTGCTGTGCTGCACATGTTGGTAGGGTCTATGGGGCAGGAGCTGCTGTGGGGCAGATGTGGGTCAGATCTATGGGGCAGGAGCTGCTGTGGGGCTGATGTTGGTCAGATCTTTGGGGCAGCAGCTGCTGTGGAGCAGATCTGGGTAAGATCTATGTCGCAGGAGCTGCTGTGGGGCAGACGTGGCACATATCTATGGGGCAAAATCTGCTGTGGGGCTGATGTGGGTCAGATCTATGGGGCAGGATCTCCTGTGGGGCTGATGTGGGTCAAATCAATGGGGCAGAGCTGCTCTGGGGCACATGTGGGTCAGATCTATGGAGCAGGAGCTGCTGTGGGGCAGATTTGAATCAGATCTATAGGGCAGGAGCTGCTGTGGGTCAGATCTATGGGCAGGAGCTGCTGTGGGACACATGTGAGTTAGATCTATGGGGCAGGAGATGGTGTGGGGCAGATTTGGGTCAGATGTATGTGTCAGGAGCTGCTGTGTTGCTGATGAGGGTCAGATCTATGGGGCAGGAGTTGCTGTGGGGAATATGAGGGACATATCTATGGTGCAAAATCTGCTGTTGGACTGATGTGAGTCAGATCTATGAGTTTGGAGCTGCTGTGGGGCACATGTGGGTCAGATCTATGGGGCAGGAGATGCTGTGGGGCTGATGGTGGTTAGATCTATGTGGCAGGAGATGCTGTGGGTCAGATCTATGGGGCAGGAGCTGCTGTGGGGAACATGTGGGTCAGGTCTATGGGGTAGGAGTTGCTGTTGGGCAGATGTGGGTCAGATCTATGGGGCAGGAGTTGCTGTTGGGCAAATGTGGGGCATAACTATGGGGCAAAATCTGCTTTGGGGCTGATGTGGGTAAGATCTATGAGACAGGAGCTGCATTGGTTCAGATCTATGGAGAAGGAGCAGCTCTGGGGCACATGTGGGTCAGATCTATGTGTTAGGAGCTGCTGTGGGGCACATGTGGGTCAAATCTATGGGGCAGGAGATGCTGTGGGGCAGATGTGGGTCAGATCTATGGGGCAGGAGTTGCTGTTGGGCAGATGTGGGGCATAACTATGGGGCAAAATCTGCTGTGGGGCTGATGTGGGTAAGATCTATGAGACAGGAGCTGCTGTGGTTCAGATCTATGGGGCAGGAGCAGCTCTGGGGCACATGTGGGTCAGATCTATGTGTTAGGAGCTGCTGTGGGGCACATGTGGGTCAGATCTATGGGGCAGGAGATGCTGTGGGGCAGATGTGGGTCAGATCTATGGGGCAAAGGCTGCTGTGTGGCAGATGTGGGTCAGATCTATGGGGCAGGAGCTGCTGTGGGTCAGATGTGGGTCAGATCTATAGGTCAGGAGCTACTGTGGCTGATGTGGGCCAGTTCTATGGGGCAGGAGATGCTGTGAGTCAGATGTATGAGGCAGGAGCTGCTGTGGGGCAGATGGGGGTCAGATCTATGGGGCAGGAGATGCTGTGGAGCAGATGTGGGTCAGATCTATGGGGCAGGAGCTGCTGTGGGGCAGATGTGGGTCAGATCTATGGGCAGGAGCTGCTGTGCTGCACATGTTGGTAGGGTCTATGGGGCAGGAGCTGCTGTGGGGCAGATGTGTGTCAGATCTATGGGACAGGAGCTGCTGTGGGGCTGATGTTGGTCAGATCTTTGGGGCAGCAGCTGCTGTGGAGCAGATCTGGGTAAGATCTATGTCGCAGGAGCTGCTGTGGGGCAGACGTGGCACATATCTATGGGGCAAAATCTGCTGTGGGGCTGATGTGGGTCAGATCTATGGGGCAGGATCTCCTGTGGGGCTGATGTGGGTCAAATCAATGGGGCAGAGCTGCTCTGGGGCACATGTGGGTCAGATCTATGGAGCAGGAGCTGCTGTGGGGCAGATTTGAATCAGATCTAGAGGGCAGGAGCTGCTGTGGGTCAGATCTATGGGCAGGAGCTGCTGCGGGGCACATGTGAGTTAGATCTATGGGGCAGGAGATGGTGTGGGGCAGATTTGGGTCAGATGTATGGGTCAGGAGCTGCTGTGTTGCTGATGAGGGTCAGATCTATGGGGCAGGAGATGCTGTGGGGCAGATGTGGGTCAGATCTATGGGGCAAAGGCTGCTGTGTGGCAGATGTGGGTCAGATCTATGGGGCAGGAGCTGCTGTGGGTCAGATGTGGGTCAGATCTATAGGTCAGGAGCTGCTGTGGCTGATGTGGGCCAGTTCTATGGGGCAGGAGATGCTGTGAGTCAGATGTATGAGGCAGGAGCTGCTGTGGGGCAGATGGGGGTCAGATCTATGGGGCAGGAGATGCTGTGGAGCAGATGTGGGTCAGATCTATGGGGCAGGAGCTGCTGTGGGGCACATGTGGGTCAGATCTATGGAGCAGGAGCTGCTGTGGGGCAGATTTGAATCAGATCTATAGGGCAGGAGCTGCTGTGGGTCAGGTCTATGGGCAGGAGCTGCTGTGGGGCACATGTGAGTTAGATCTATGGGGCAGGAGATGGTGTGGGGCAGATTTGGGTCAGATGTATGGGTCAGGAGCTGCTGTATTGCTGATGAGGGTCAGATCTATGGGGCATGGGCTGGAGCTGCAGTGGAGCACATGTGGGTCAGATCTATGGGGTAGAAGCTGTTGTGGGGCTGATGGGGGTCATATCTATAAGGCAGGAGCTGCTGTGGGGCTGACTTGGGTCAGATCTATGGGGCAGGAGCTGCTTTGGGGCTGATGGTGGTTAGATCTATATGGCAGGAGCTGCTGTGGGGCACATGTGGGTCAGACCTATGGGGCAGGAGCTGCAGAGGGGATGATGTAGGTCAGATCTATGGGGCAGGAGTTGCTGTGGGGAATATGAGGGACATATCTATGGTGCAAAATCTGCTGTTGGACTGATGTGAGTCAGATCTATGAGTTTGGAGCTGCTGTGGGGCACATGTGGGTCAGATCTATGGGGCAGGAGATGCTGTGGGGCTGATTTGGGTCAGATCTATGTGGCAGGAGATGCTGTGGGTCAGATCTATGGGGCAGGAGCTGCTGTGGGGAACATGTGGGTCAGGTCTATGGGGCAGGAGCTGCTGTGGGCACATGTGGGTCAAATCTATGTGTTAAGAGCTGCTGTGGGGCACATGTGGGTCAGATCGATGGGGCAGGAGATGCTGTGGGGCAGATGTGGGTCAGATCTATGGGGCAAAGGCTGCTGTGTGGCACATGTGGGTCAGATCTATGGGGAAGGAGCTGCTGTGGGTCAGATGTGGGTCAGATCTATAGGTCAGGAGCTGCTGTGGCTGATGTGGTCCAGTTCTATGGGGCAGGAGATGCTGTGAGTCAGATGTATGAGGCAGGAGCTGCTGTGGGGCAGATGGGGGTCAGATCTATGGGGCAGGAGCTGCTCTGGGTCAGATGTGGGTCAGATCTATAGGTCAGGAGCTGCTGTGGCTGATGTGGGCCAGTTCTATGGGGCAGGAGATGCTGTGAGTCAGATGTATGAGGCAGGAGCTGCTGTGGGGCAGATGGGGGTCAGATCTATGGGGCAGGAGATGCTGTGGAGCAGATGTGGGTCAGATCTATGGGGCAGGAGCTGCTGTGGGGCAGATGTGGGTCAGATCTATGGGCAGGAGCTGCTGTGCTGCACATCTTGGTAGGGTCTATGGGGCAGGAGCTGCTGTGGGGCAGATGTGGGTCAGATCTATGGGGCAGGAGCTGCTGTGGGGCTGATGTTGGTCAGATCTTAGGGCCAGCAGCTGCTGTGGGCCAGATCTGGGTAAGATCTATGTCGCAGGAGCTGCTGTGGGGCAGACGTGGCACATATCTATGGGGCAAAATCTGCTGTGGGGCTGATGTGGGTCAGATCTATGGGGCAGGATCTCCTGTGGGGCTGATGTGGGTCAAATCAATAGGGCAGAGCTGCTCTGGGGCACATGTGGGTCAGATCTATGGAGCAGGAGCTGCTGTGGGGCAGATTCGAATCAGATCTATAGGGCAGGAGCTGCTGTGGGTCAGATCTATGGGCAGGAGCTGCTGTGGGGCACATGTGAGTTAGGTCTATGGGGCAGGATATGGTGTGGGGCAGATTTGGGTCAGATGTATGGGTCAGGAGCTGCTGTGTTGCTGATGAGGGTCAGATCTATGGGGCATGGGCTGCTGTGGTTCAGATCTACGGGACTGGAGCTGCAGTGGAGCACATGTGGGTCAGATCTATGGGGTAGAAGCTGTTGTGGGGCTGATGGGGGTCATATCTATAAGGCAGGAGCTGCTGTGGGGCTGACTTGGGTCAGATCTATGGGGCAGGAGCTGCTTTGGGGCTGATGGTGGTTAGATCTATATGGCAGGAGCTGCTGTGGGGCACATGTGGGTCAGACCTATGGGGCAGGAGCTGCAGAGGGGATGATGTAGGTCAGATCTATGGGGCAGGAGTTGCTGTGGGGAATATGAGGGACATATCTATGGTGCAAAATCTGCTGTTGGACTGATGTGAGTCAGATCTATGAGTTTGGAGCTGCTGTGGGGCACATGTGGGTCAGATCTATGGGGCAGGAGATGCTGTGGGGCTGATTTGGGTCAGATCTATGTGGCAGGAGATGCTGTGGGTCAGATCTATGGGGCAGGAGCTGCTGTGGGGAACATGTGGGTCAGGTCTATGGGGCAGGAGCTGCTGTGGGCACATGTGGGTCAAATCTATGTGTTAAGAGCTGCTGTGGGGCACATGTGGGTCAGATCTATGGGGCAGGAGATGCTGTGGGGCAGATGTGGGTCAGATCTATGGGGCAAAGGCTGCTGTGTGGCACATGTGGGTTAGATCTATGGGGCAGGAGCTGCTGTGGGTCAGATGTGGGTCAGATCTATAGGTCAGGAGCTGCTGTGGCTGATGTGGTCCAGTTCTATGGGGCAGGAGATGCTGTGAGTCAGATGTATGAGGCAGGAGCTGCTGTGGGGCAGATGGGGGTCAGATCTATGGGGCAGGAGCTGCTCTGGGTCAGATGTGGGTCAGATCTATAGGTCAGGAGCTGCTGTGGCTGATGTGGGCCAGTTCTATGGGGCAGGAGATGCTGTGAGTCAGATGTATGAGGCAGGAGCTGCTGTGGGGCAGATGGGGGTCAGATCTATGGGGCAGGAGATGCTGTGGAGCAGATGTGGGTCAGATCTATGGGGCAGGAGCTGCTGTGGGGCAGATGTGGGTCAGATCTATGGGCAGGAGCTGCTGTGCTGCACATGTTGGTAGGGTCTATGGGGCAGGAGCTGCTGTGGGGCAGATGTGGGTCAGATCTATGGGGCAGGAGCTGCTGTGGGGCTGATGTTGGTCAGATCTTTGGGGCAGCAGCTGCTGTGGAGCAGATCTGGGTAAGATCTATGTCGCAGGAGCTGCTGTGGGGCAGACGTGGCACATATCTATGGGGCAAAATCTGCTGTGGGGCTGATGTGGGTCAGATCTATGGGGCAGGATCTCCTGTGGGGCTGATGTGGGTCAAATCAATGGGGCAGAGCTGCTCTGGGGCACATGTGGGTCACATCTATGGAGCAGGAGCTGCTGTGGGGCAGATTTGAATCAGATCTAGAGGGCAGGAGCTGCTGTGGGTCAGATCTATGGGCAGGAGCTGCTGTGGGACACATGTGAGTTAGATCTATGGGGCAGGAGATGGTGTGGGGCAGATTTGGGTCAGATGTATGTGTCAGGAGCTGCTGTGTTGCTGATGAGGGTCAGATCTATGGGGCAGGAGTTGCTGTGGGGAATATGAGGGACATATCTATGGTGCAAAATCTGCTGTTGGACTGATGTGAGTCAGATCTATGAGTTTGGAGCTGCTGTGGGGCACATGTGGGTCAGATCTATGGGGCAGGAGATGCTGTGGGGCTGATGGTGGTTAGATCTATGTGGCAGGAGATGCTGTGGGTCAGATCTATGGGGCAGGAGCTGCTGTGGGGAACATGTGGGTCAGGTCTATGGGGTAGGAGTTGCTGTTGGGCAGATGTGGGTCAGATCTATGGGGCAGGAGTTGCTGTTGGGCAAATGTGGGGCATAACTATGGGGCAAAATCTGCTGTGGGGCTGATGTGGGTAAGATCTATGAGACAGGAGCTGCATTGGTTCAGATCTATGGGGCAGGAGCAGCTCTGGGGCACATGTGGGTCAGATCTATGTGTTAGGAGCTGCTGTGGGGCACATGTGGGTCAAATCTATGGGGCAGGAGATGCTGTGGGGCAGATGTGGGTCAGATCTATGGGGCAGGAGTTGCTGTTGGGCAGATGTGGGGCATAACTATGGGGCAAAATCTGCTGTGGGGCTGATGTGGGTAAGATCTATGAGACAGGAGCTGCTGTGGTTCAGATCTATGGGGCAGGAGCAGCTCTGGGGCACATGTGGGTCAGATCTATGTGTTAGGAGCTGCTGTGGGGCACATGTGGGTCAGATCTATGGGGCAGGAGATGCTGTGGGGCAGATGTGGGTCAGATCTATGGGGCAAATGCTGCTGTGTGGCAGATGTGGGTCAGATCTATGGGGCAGGAGCTGCTGTGGGTCAGATGTGGGTCAGATCTATAGGTCAGGAGCTACTGTGGCTGATGTGGGCCAGTTCTATGGGGCAGGAGATGCTGTGAGTCAGATGTATGAGGCAGGAGCTGCTGTGGGGCAGATGGGGGTCAGATCTATGGGGCAGGAGATGCTGTGGAGCAGATGTGGGTCAGATCTATGGGGCAGGAGCTGCTGTGGGGCAGATGTGGGTCAGATCTATGGGCAGGAGCTGCTGTGCTGCACATGTTGGTAGGGTCTATGGGGCAGGAGCTGCTGTGGGGCAGATGTGTGTCAGATCTATGGGGCAGGAGCTGCTGTGGGGCTGATGTTGGTCAGATCTTTGGGGCAGCAGCTGCTGTGGAGCAGATCTGGGTAAGATCTATGTCGCAGGAGCTGCTGTGGGGCAGACGTGGCACATATCTATGGGGCAAAATCTGCTGTGGGGCTGATGTGGGTCAGATCTATGGGGCAGGATCTCCTGTGGGGCTGATGTGGGTCAAATCAATGGGGCAGAGCTGCTCTGGGGCACATGTGGGTCAGATCTATGGAGCAGGAGCTGCTGTGGGGCAGATTTGAATCAGATCTAGAGGGCAGGAGCTGCTGTGGGTCAGATCTATGGGCAGGAGCTGCTGTGGGGCTGATGTTGGTCAGATCTTTGGGGCAGCAGCTGCTGTGGAGCAGATCTGGGTAAGATCTATGTCGCAGGAGCTGCTGTGGGGCAGACGTGGCACATATCTATGGGGCAAAATCTGCTGTGGGGCTGATGTGGGTCAGATCTGTGGGGCAGGATCTCCTGTGGGGCTGATGTGGGTCAAATCAATGGGGCAGAGCTGCTCTGGGGCACATGTGGGTCAGATCTATGGAGCAGGAGCTGCTGTGGGGCAGATTTGAATCAGATCTATAGGGCAGGAGCTGCTGTGGGTCAGATCTATGGGCAGGAGCTGCTGCGGGGCACATGTGAGTTAGATCTATGGGGCAGGAGATGGTGTGGGGCAGATTTGGGTCAGATGTATGGGTCAGGAGCTGCTGTGTTGCTGATGAGGGTCAGATCTATGGGGCAGGAGATGCTGTGGGGCAGATGTGGGTCAGATCTATGGGGCAAAGGCTGCTGTGTGGCAGATGTGGGTCAGATCTATGGGGCAGGAGCTGCTGTGGGTCAGATGTGGGTCAGATCTATAGGTCAGGAGCTGCTGTGGCTGATGTGGGCCAGTTCTATGGGGCAGGAGATGCTGTGAGTCAGATGTATGAGGCAGGAGCTGCTGTGGGGCAGATGGGGGTCAGATCTATGGGGCAGGAGATGCTGTGGAGCAGATGTGGGTCAGATCTATGGGGCAGGAGCTGCTATGTGGCACATGTGGGTCAGATCTATGGAGCAGGAGCTGCTGTGGGGCAGATTTGAATCAGATCTATAGGGCAGGAGCTGCTGTGGGTCAGGTCTATGGGCAGGAGCTGCTGTGGGGCACATGTGAGTTAGATCTATGGGGCAGGAGATGGTGTGGGGCAGATTTGGGTCAGATGTATGGGTCAGGAGCTGCTGTGTTGCTGATGAGGGTCAGATCTATGGGACATGGGCTGGAGCTGCAGTGGAGCACATGTGGGTCAGATCTATGGGGTAGAAGCTGTTGTGGGGCTGATGGGGGTCATATCTATAAGGCAGGAGCTGCTGTGGGGCTGACTTGGGTCAGATCTATGGGGCAGGAGCTGCTTTGGGGCTGATGGTGGTTAGATCTATATGGCAGGAGCTGCTGTGGGGCACATGTGGGTCAGACCTATGGGGCAGGAGCTGCAGAGGGGATGATGTAAGTCAGATCTATGGGGCAGGAGTTGCTGTGGGGAATATGAGGGACATATCTATGGTGCAAAATCTGCTGTTGGACTGATGTGAGTCAGATCTATGAGTTTGGAGCTGCTGTGGGGCACATGTGTGTCAGATCTATGGGGCAGGAGATGCTGTGGGGCTGATTTGGGTCAGATCTATGTGGCAGGAGATGCTGTGGGTCAGATCTATGGGGCAGGAGCTGCTGCGGGGAACATGTGGGTCAGGTCTATGGGGCAGGAGCTGCTGTGGGCACATGTGGGTCAAATCTATGTGTTAAGAGCCGCTGTGGGGCACATGTGGGTCAGATCTATGGGGCAGGAGATGCTGTGGGGCAGATGTGGGTCAGATCTATGGGGCAAAGGCTGCTGTGTGGCACATGTGGGTCAGATCTATGGGGCAGGAGCTGCTGTGGGTCAGATGTGGGTAAGATCTATAGATCAGGAGCTGCTGTGGCTGATGTGGTCCAGTTCTATGGGGCAGGAGATGCTGTGAGTCAGATCTATGAGGCAGGAGCTTCTGTGGGGCAGATGGGGGTCAGATCTATGGGGCAGGAGCTGCTCTGGGTCAGATGTGGGTCAGATCTATAGGTCAGGAGCTGCTGTGCTGCACATGTTGGTAGGGTCTATGGGGCAGGAGCTGCTGTGGGGCAGATGTGGGTCAGATCTATGGGGCAGGAGCTGCTGTGGGGCTGATGTTGGTCAGATCTTTGGGGCAGCAGCTGCTGTGGAGCAGATCTGGGTAAGATCTATGTCGCAGGAGCTGCTGTGGGGCAGACGTGGCACATATCTATGGGGCAAAATCTGCTGTGGGGCTGATGTGGGTCAGATCAATGGGGCAGGATCTCCTGTGGGGCTGATGTGGGTCAAATCAATGGGGCAGAGCTGCTCTGGGGCACATGTGGGTCAGATCTATGGAGCAGGAGCTGCTGTGGGGCAGATTTGAATCAGATCTATAGGGCAGGAGCTGCTGTGGGTCAGATCTATGGGCAGGAGCTGCTGTGGGACACATGTGAGTTAGATCTATGGGGCAGGAGATGGTGTGGGGCAGATTTGGGTCAGATGTATGTGTCAGGAGCTGCTGTGTTGCTGATGAGGGTCAGATCTATGGGGCAGGAGTTGCTGTGGGGAATATGAGGGACATATCTATGGTGCAAAATCTGCTGTTGGACTGATGTGAGTCAGATCTATGAGTTTGGAGCTGCTGTGGGGCACATGTGGGTCAGATCTATGGGGCAGGAGATGCTGTGGGGCTGATGGTGGTTAGATCTATGTGGCAGGAGATGCTGTGGGTCAGATCTATGGGGCAGGAGCTGCTGTGGGGAACATGTGGGTCAGGTCTATGGGGTAGGAGTTGCTGTTGGGCAGATGTGGGTCAGATCTATGGGGCAGGATTTGCTGTTGGGCAAATGTGGGGCATAACTATGGGGCAAAATCTGCTTTGGGGCTGATGTGGGTAAGATCTATGAGACAGGAGCTGCATTGGTTCAGATCTATGGGGAAGGAGCAGCTCTGGGGCACATGTGGGTCAGATCTATGTGTTAGGAGCTGCTGTGGGGCACATGTGGGTCAGATCTATGGGGCAGGAGATGCTGTGGGGCAGATGTGGGTCAGATCTATGGGGCAGGAGTTGCTGTTGGGCAGATGTGGGGCATAACTATGGGGCAAAATCTGCTGTGGGGCTGATGTGGGTAAGATCTATGAGACAGGAGCTGCTGTGGTTCAGATCTATGGGGAAGGAGCAGCTCTGGGGCACATGTGGGTCAGATCTATGTGTTAGGAGCTGCTGTGGGGCACATGTGGGTCAGATCTATGGGGCAGGAGATGCTGTGGGGCAGATGTGGGTCAGATCTATGGGGCAAAGACTGCTGTGTGGCAGATGTGGGTCAGATCTATGGGGCAGGAGCTGCTGTGGGTCAGATGTGGGTCAGATCTATAGGTCAGGAGCTGCTGTGGCTGATGTGGTCCAGTTCTATGGGGCAGGAGATGCTGTGAGTCAGATCTATGAGGCAGGAGCTGCTGTGGGGCAGATGGGGGTCAGATCTATGGGGCAGGAGCTGCTCAGGGTCAGATGTGGGTCAGATCTATATGTCAGGAGCTGCTGTGGCTGATGTGGGCCAGTTCTATGGGGCAGGAGATGCTGTGAGTCAGATGTATGAGGCAGGAGCTGCTGTGGGGCAGATGGGGGTCAGATCTATGGGGCAGGAGATGCTGTGGAGCAGATGTGGGTCAGATCTATGGGGCAGGAGCTGCTGTGGGGCAGATGTGGGTCAGATCTATGGGCAGGAGCTGCTGTGCTGCACATGTTGGTAGGGTCTATGGGGCAGGAGCTGCTGTGGGGCAGATGTGGGTCAGATCTATGGGGCAGGAGCTGCTGTGGGGCTGATGTTGGTCAGATCTTTGGGGCAGCAGCTGCTGTGGAGCAGATCTGGGTAAGATCTATGTCGCAGGAGCTGCTGTGGGGCAGACGTGGCACATATCTATGGGGCAAAATCTGCTGTGGGGCTGATGTGGGTCAGATCTATGGGGCAGGATCTCCTGTGGGGCTGATGTGGGTCAAATCAATGGGGCAGAGCTGCTCTGGGGCACATGTGGGTCAGATCTATGGAGCAGGAGCTGCTGTGGGGCAGATTTGAATCAGATCTAGAGGGCAGGAGCTGCTGTGGGTCAGATCTATGGGAAGGAGCTGCTGTGGGACACATGTGAGTTAGATCTATGGGGCAGGAGATGGTGTGGGGCAGATTTGGGTCAGATGTATGTGTCAGGAGCTGCTGTGTTGCTGATGAGGGTCAGATCTATGGGGCAGGAGTTGCTGTGGGGAATATGAGGGACATATCTATGGTGCAAAATCTGCTGTTGGACTGATGTGAGTCAGATCTATGAGTTTGGAGCTGCTGTGGGGCACATGTGGGTCAGATCTATGGGGCAGGAGATGCTGTGGGGCTGATGGTGGTTAGATCTATGTGGCAGGAGATGCTGTGGGTCAGATCTATGGGGCAGGAGCTGCTGTGGGGAACATGTGGGTCAGGTCTATGGGGTAGGAGTTGCTGTTGGGCAGATGTGGGTCAGATCTATGGGGCAGGAGCTGCTGTTGGGCAGATGTGGGGCATAACTATGGGGCAAAATCTGCTGTGGGGCTGATGTGGGTAAGATCTATGAGACAGGAGCTGCATTGGTTCAGATCTATGGGGCAGGAGCAGCTCTGGGGCACATGTGGGTCAGATCTATGTGTTAGGAGCTGCTGTGGGGCACATGTGGGTCAAATCTATGGGGCAGGAGATGCTGTGGGGCAGATGTGGGTCAGATCTATGGGGCAGGAGTTGCTGTTGGGCAGATGTGGGGCATAACTATGGGGCAAAATCTGCTGTGGGGCTGATGTGGGTAAGATCTATGAGACAGGAGCTGCTGTGGTTCAGATCTATGGGGCAGGAGCAGCTCTGGGGCACATGTGGGTCAGATCTATGTGTTAGGAGCTGCTGTGGGGCACATGTGGGTCAGATCTATGGGGCAGGAGATGCTGTGGGGCAGATGTGGGTCAGATCTATGGGGCAAAGGCTGCTGTGTGGCACATGTGGGTCAGATCTATGGGGCAGGAGCTGCTGTGGGTCAGATGTGGGTCAGATCTATAGGTCAGGAGCTACTGTGGCTGATGTGGGCCAGTTCTATGGGGCAGGAGATGCTGTGAGTCAGATGTATGAGGCAGGAGCTGCTGTGGGGCAGATGGGGGTCAGATCTATGGGGCAGGAGATGCTGTGGAGCAGATGTGGGTCAGATCTATGGGGCAGGAGCTGCTGTGGGGCAGATGTGGGTCAGATCTATGGGCAGGAGCTGCTGTGCTGCACATGTTGGTAGGGTCTATGGGGCAGGAGCTGCTGTGGGGCAGATGTGTGTCAGATCTATGGGACAGGAGCTGCTGTGGGGCTGATGTTGGTCAGATCTTTGGGGCAGCAGCTGCTGTGGAGCAGATCTGGGTAAGATCTATGTCGCAGGAGCTGCTGTGGGGCAGACGTGGCACATATCTATGGGGCAAAATCTGCTGTGGGGCTGATGTGGGTCAGATCTATGGGGCAGGATCTCCTGTGGGGCTGATGTGGGTCAAATCAATGGGGCAGAGCTGCTCTGGGGCACATGTGGGTCAGATCTATGGAGCAGGAGCTGCTGTGGGGCAGATTTGAATCAGATCTATAGGGCAGGAGCTGCTGTGGGTCAGATCTATGGGCAGGAGCTGCTGCGGGGCACATGTGAGTTAGATCTATGGGGCAGGAGATGGTGTGGGGCAGATTTGGGTCAGATGTATGGGTCAGGAGCTGCTGTGTTGCTGATGAGGGTCAGATCTATGGGGCAGGAGATGCTGTGGGGCAGATGTGGGTCAGATCTATGGGGCAAAGGCTGCTGTGTGGCAGATGTGGGTTAGATCTATGGGGCAGGAGCTGCTGTGGGTCAGATGTGGGTCAGATCTATCGGTCAGGAGCTGCTGTGGCTGTTGTGGGCCAGTTCTATTGGGCAGGAGATGCTGTGAGTCAGATGTATGAGGCAGGAGCTGCTGTGGGGCAGATGGGGGTCAGATCTATGGGGCAGGAGATGCTGTGGAGCAGATGTGGGTCAGATCTATGGGGCAGGAGCTGCTGTGGGGCACATGTGGGTCAGATCTATGGAGCAGGAGCTGCTGTGGGGCAGATTTGAATCAGATCTATAGGGCAGGAGCTGCTGTGGGTCAGGTCTATGGGCAGGAGCTGCTGTGGGGCACATGTGAGTTAGATCTATGGGGCAGGAGATGGTGTGGGGCAGATTTGGGTCAGATGTATGGGTCAGGAGCTGCTGTGTTCCTGATGAGGGTCAGATCTATGGGGCATGGGCTGGAGCTGCAGTGGAGCACATGTGGGTCAGATCAATGGGGTAGAAGCTGTTGTGGGGCTGATGGGGGTCATATCTATAAGGCAGGAGCTGCTGTGGGGCTGACTTGGGTCAGATCTATGGGGCAGGAGCTGCTTTGGGGCTGATGGTGGGTAGATCTATATGGCAGGAGCTGCTGTGGGGCACATGTGGGTCAGACCTATGGGGCAGGAGCTGCAGAGGGGATGATGTAGGTCAGATCTATGGGGCAGGAGTTGCTGTGGGGAATATGAGGGACATATCTATGGTGCAAAATCTGCTGTTGGACTGATGTGAGTCAGATCTATGAGTTTGGAGCTGCTGTGGGGCACATGTGGGTCAGATCTATGGGGCAGGAGATGCTGTGGGGCTGATTTGGGTCAGATCTATGTGGCAGGAGATGCTGTGGGTCAGATCTATGGGGCAGGAGCTGCTGTGGGGAACATGTGGGTCAGGTCTATGGGGCAGGAGCTGCTGTGGGCACATGTGGGTCAAATCTATGGGGCAGGAGATGCTGTGGGGCAGATGTGGGTCAGATCTATGGGGCAATGGCTGCTGTGTGGCACATGTGGGTCAGATCTATGGGGCAGGAGCTGCTGTGGGTCAGATGTGGGTCAGATCTATAGGTCAGGAGCTGCTGTGGCTGATGTGGTCCAGTTCTATGGGGCAGGAGATGCTGTGAGTCAGATCTATGAGGCAGGAGCTGCTGTGGGGCAGATGTGGGTCAGATCTATGGGGCAGGAGCTGCTCTGGGTCAGATGTGGGTCAGATCTATAGGTCAGGAGCTGCTGTGGCTGATGTGGGCCAGTTCTATGGGGCAGGAGATGCTGTGAGTCAGATGTATGAGGCAGGAGCTGCTGTGGGGCAGATGGGGGTCAGATCTATGGGGCAGGAGATGCTGTGGAGCAGATGTGGGTCAGATCTATGGGGCAGGAGCTGCTGTGGGGCAGATGTGGGTCAGATCTATGGGCAGGAGCTGCTGTGCTGCACATGTTGGTAGGGTCTATGGGGCAGGAGCTGCTGTGGGGCAGATGTGGGTCAGATCTATGGGGCAGGAGCTGCTGTGGGGCTGATGTTGGTCAGATCTTTGGGGCAGCAGCTGCTGTGGAGCAGATCTGGGTAAGATCTATGTCGCAGGAGCTGCTGTGGGGCAGACGTGGCACATATCTATGGGACAAAATCTGCTGTGGGGCTGATGTGGGTCAGATCTATGGGGCAGGATCTCCTGTGGGGCTGATGTGGGTCAAATCAATGGGGCAGAGCTGCTCTGGGGCACATGTGGGTCAGATCTATGGAGCAGGAGCTGCTGTGGGGCAGATTTGAATCAGATCTATAGGGCAGGAGCTGCTGTGGGTCAGATCTATGGGCAGGAGCTGCTGTGGGACACATGTGAGTTAGATCTATGGGGCAGGAGATGGTGTGGGGCAGATTTGGGTCAGATGTATGTGTCAGGAGCTGCTGTGTTGCTGATGAGGGTCAGATCTATGGGGCAGGAGTTGCTGTGGGGAATATGAGGGACATATCTATGGTGCAAAATCTGCTGTTGGACTGATGTGAGTCAGATCTATGAGTTTGGAGCTGCTGTGGGGCACATGTGGGTCAGATCTATGGGGCAGGAGATGCTGTGGGGCTGATGGTGGTTAGATCTATGTGGCAGGAGATGCTGTGGGTCAGATCTATGGGGCAGGAGCTGCTGTGGGGAACATGTGGGTCAGGTCTATGGGGTAGGAGTTGCTGTTGGGCAGATGTGGGTCAGATCTATGGGGCAGGATTTGCTGTTGGGCAAATGTGGGGCATAACTATGGGGCAAAATCTGCTTTGGGGCTGATTTGGGTAAGATCTATGAGACAGGAGCTGCATTGGTTCAGATCTATGGGGAAGGAGCAGCTCTGGGGCACATGTGGGTCAGATCTATGTGTTAGGAGCTGCTGTGGGGCACATGTGGGTCAGATCTATGGGGCAGGAAATGCTGTGGGGCAGATGTGGGTCAGATCTATGGGGCAGGAGTTGCTGTTGGGCAGATGTGGGGCATAACTATGGGGCAAAATCTGCTGTGGGGCTGATGTGGGTAAGATCTATGAGACAGGAGCTGCTGTGGTTCAGATCTATGGGGAAGGAGCAGCTCTGGGGCACATGTGGGTCAGATCTATGTGTTAGGAGCTGCTGTGGGGCACATGTGGGTCAGATCTATGGGGCAGGAGATGCTGTGGGGCAGATGTGGGTCAGATCTATGGGGCAAAGACTGCTGTGTGTCAGATGTGGGTCAGATCTATGGGGCAGGAGCTGCTGTGGGTCAGATGTGGGTCAGATCTATAGTTCAGGAGCTACTGTGGCTGATGTGGGCCAGTTCTATGGGGCAGGAGATGCTGTGAGTCAGATGTATGAGGCAGGAGCTGCTGTGGGGCAGATGGGGGTCAGATCTATGGGGCAGGAGATGCTGTGGAGCAGATGTGGGTCAGATCTATGGGGCAGGAGCTGCTGTGGGGCAGATGTGGGTCAGATCTATGGGCAGGAGCTGCTGTGCTGCACATGTTGGTAGGGTCTATGGGGCAGGAGCTGCTGTGGGGCAGATGTGGGTCAGATCTATGGGGCAGGAGCTGCTGTGGGGCTGATGTTGGTCAGATCTTTGGGGCAGCAGCTGCTGTGGAGCAGATCTGGGTAAGATCTATGTCGCAGGAGCTGCTGTGGGGCAGACGTGGCACATATCTATGGGGCAAAATCTGCTGTGGGGCTGATGTGGGTCAGATCTATGGGGCAGGATCTCCTGTGGGGCTGATGTGGGTCAAATCAATGGGGCAGAGCTGCTCTGGGGCACATGTGGGTCAGATCTATGGAGCAGGAGCTGCTGTGGGGCAGATTTGAATCAGATCTATAGGGCAGGAGCTGCTGTGGGTCAGATCTATGGGCAGGAGCTGCTGTGGGACACATGTGAGTTAGATCTATGGGGCAGGAGATGGTGTGGGGCAGATTTGGGTCAGATGTATGGGTCAGGAGCTGCTGTGTTGCTGATGAGGGTCAGATCTATGGGGCAGGAGTTGCTGTGGGGAATATGAGGGACATATCTATGGTGCAAAATCTGCTGTTGGACTGATGTGAGTCAGATCTATGAGTTTGGAGCTGCTGTGGGGCACATGTGGGTCAGATCTATGGGGCAGGAGATGCTGTGGGGCTGATGGTGGTTAGATCTATGTGGCAGGAGATGCTGTGGGTCAGATCTATGGGGCAGGAGCTGCTGTGGGGAACATGTGGGTCAGGTCTATGGGGTAGGAGTTGCTGTTGGGCAGATGTGGGTCAGATCTATGGGGCAGGAGTTGCTGTTGGGCAAATGTGGGGCATAACTATGGGGCAAAATCTGCTGTGGGGCTGATGTGGGTAAGATCTATGAGACAGGAGCTGCATTGGTTCAGATCTATGGGGCAGGAGCAGCTCTGGGGCACATGTGGGTCAGATCTATGTGTTAGGAGCTGCTGTGGGGCACATGTGGGTCAAATCTATGGGGCAGGAGCTGCTGTGGGGCACATGTGGGTCAAATCTATGGGGCAGGAGATGCTGTGGGGCAGATGTGGGTCAGATCTATGGGGCAGGAGTTGCTGTTGGGCAGATGTGGGGCATAACTATGGGGCAAAATCTGCTGTGGGGCTGATGTGGGTAAGATCTATGAGACAGGAGCTGCTGTGGTTCAGATCTATGGGGCAGGAGCAGCTCTGGGGCACATGTGGGTCAGATCTATGTGTTAGGAGCTGCTGTGGGGCACATGTGGGTCAGATCTATGGGGCAGAAGATGCTGTGGGGCAAATGTGGGTCAGATCTATGGGGCAAAGGCTGCTGTGTGACAGATGTGGGTCAGATCTATAGGTCAGGAGCTACTGTGGCTGATGTGGGCCAGTTCTATGGGGCAGGAGATGCTGTGAGTCAGATGTATGAGGCAGGAGCTGCTGTGGGGCAGATGGGGGTCAGATCTATGGGGCAGGAGCTGCTGTGGGGCTGATGTTGGTCAGATCTTTGGGGCATCAGCTGCTGTGGAGCAGATCTGGGTAAGATCTATGTCGCAGGAGCTGCTGTGGGGCAGACGTAGCACATATCTATGGGGCAAAATCTGCTGTGGGTCAGATGTGGGTCAGATCTATAGGTCAGGAGCTGCTGTGGCTGATGTGGTCCAGTTCTATGGGGCAGGAGATGCTGTGAGTCAGATGTATGAGGCAGGAGCTGCTGTGGGGCAGATGGGGGTCAGATCTATGGGGCAGGAGATGCTGTGGAGCAAATGTGGGTCAGATCTATGGGGCAGGAGCTGCTGTGGGGCAGATGTGGGTCAGATCTATGGGCAGGAGCTGCTGTGCTGCACATGTTGGTAGGGTCTATGGGGCAGGAGCTGCTGTGGGGCAGATGTGGGTCAGATCTATGGGGCAGGAGCTGCTGTGGGGCTGATGTTGGTCAGATCTTTGGGGCAGCAGCTGCTGTGGAGCAGATCTGGGTAAGATCTATGTCGCAGGAGCTGCTGTGGGGCAGACGTGGCACATATCTATGGGGCAAAATCTGCTGTGGGGCTGATGTGGGTCAGATCTATGGGGCAGGATCTCCTGTGGGGCTGATGTGGGTCAAATCAATGGGGCAGAGCTGCTCTGGGGCACATGTGGGTCAGATCTATGGAGCAGGAGCTGCTGTGGGGCAGATTTGAATCAGATCTATAGGGCAGGAGCTGCTGTGGGTCAGATCTATGGGCAGGAGCTGCTGTGGGACACATGTGAGTTAGATCTATGGGGCAGGAGATGGTGTGGGGCAGATTTGGGTCAGATGTATGGGTCAGGAGCTGCTGTGTTGCTGATGAGGGTCAGATCTATGGGGCAGGAGTTGCTGTGGGGAATATGAGGGACATATCTATGGTGCAAAATCTGCTGTTGGACTGATGTGAGTCAGATCTATGAGTTTGGAGCTGCTGTGGGGCACATGTGGGTCAGATCTATGGGGCAGGAGATGCTGTGGGGCTGATGGTGGTTAGATCTATGTGGCAGGAGATGCTGTGGGTCAGATCTATGGGGCAGGAGCTGCTGTGGGGAACATGTGGGTCAGGTCTATGGGGTAGGAGTTACTGTTGGGCAGATGTGGGTCAGATCTATGGGGCAGGAGTTGCTGTTGGGCAAATGTGGGGCATAACTATGGGGCAAAATCTGCTGTGGGGCTGATGTGGGTAAGATCTATGAGACAGGAGCTGCATTGGTTCAGATCTATGGGGCAGGAGCAGCTCTGGGGCACATGTGGGTCAGATCTATGTGTTAGGAGCTGCTGTGGGGCACATGTGGGTCAAATCTATGGGGCAGGAGATGCTGTGGGGCAGATGTGGGTCAGATCTATGGGGCAGGAGTTGCTGTTGGGCAGATGTGGGGCATAACTATGGGGCAAAATCTGCTGTGGGGCTGATGTGGGTAAGATCTATGAGACAGGAGCTGCTGTGGTTCAGATCTATGGGGCAGGAGCAGCTCTGGGGCACATGTGGGTCAGATCTATGTGTTAGGAGCTGCTGTGGGGCACATGTGGGTCAGATCTATGGGGCAGGAGATGCTGTGGGGCAGATGTGGGTCAGATCTATGGGGCAAAGGCTGCTGTGTGACAGATGTGGGTCAGATCTATAGGTCAGGAGCTACTGTGGCTGATGTGGGCCAGTTCTATGGGGCAGGAGATGCTGTGAGTCAGATGTATGAGGCAGGAGCTGCTGTGGGGCAGACTGGGGTCAGATCTATGGGGCAGGAGATGCTGTGGAGCAGATGTGGGTCAGATCTATGGGGCAGGAGCTGCTGTGGGGCAGATGTGGGTCAGATCTATGGGCAGGAGCTGCTGTGCTGCACATGTTGGTAGGGTCTATGGGGCAGGAGCTGCTGTGGGGCAGATGTGTGTCAGATCTATGGGACAGGAGCTGCTGTGGGGCTGATGTTGGTCAGATCTTTGGGGCAGCAGCTGCTGTGGAGCAGATCTCGGTAAGATCTATGTCGCAGGAGCTGCTGTGGGGCAGACGTGGCACATATCTATGGGGCAAAATCTGCTGTGGGGCTGATGTGGGTCAGATCTATGGGGCAGGATCTCCTGTGGGGCTGATGTGGGTCAAATCAATGGGGCAGAGCTGCTTTGGGGCACATGTGGGTCAGATCTATGGAGCAGGAGCTGCTGTGGGGCAGATTTGAATCAGATCTATAGGGCAGGAGCTGCTGTGGGTCAGATCTATGGGCAGGAGCTGCTGTGGGGCACATGTGAGTTAGATCTATGGGGCAGGAGATGGTGTGGGGCAGATTTGGGTCAGATGTATGGGTCAGGAGCTGCTGTGTTGCTGATGAGGGTCAGATCTATGGGGCATGGGCTGCTGTGGTTCAGATCTACGGGACTGGAGCTGCAGTGGAGCACATGTGGGTCAGATCTATGGGGTAGAAGCTGTTGTGGGGCTGATGGGGGTCATATCTATAAGGCAGGAGCTGCTGTGGGGCTGACTTGGGTCAGATCTATGGGGCAGGAGCTGCTTTGGGGCTGATGGTGGTTAGATCTATATGGCAGGAGCTGCTGTGGGGCACATGTGGGTCAGACCTATGTGGCAGGAGCTGCAGAGGGGATGATGTAGGTCAGATCTATGGGGCAGGAGTTGCTGTGGGGAATATGAGGGACATATCTATGGTGCAAAATCTGCTGTTGGACTGATGTGAGTCAGATCTATGAGTTTGGAGCTGCTGTGGGGCACATGTGGGTCAGATCTATGGGGCAGGAGATGCTGTGGGTCAGATCTATGGGGCAGGAGCTGCTGTGGGGAACATGTGGGTCAGGTCTATGGGGTAGGAGTTGCTGTTGGGCAGATGTGGGTCAGATCTATGGGGCAGGAGATGCTGTGGGGCAGATGTGGGTCAGATCTATGGGGCAAAGGCTGCTGTGTGGCAGATGTGGGTCAGATCTATGGGGCAGGAGCTGCTGTGGGTCAGATGTGGGTCAGATCTATAGGTCAGGAGCTACTGTGGCTGATGTGGGCCAGTTCTATGGGGCAGGAGATGCTGTGAGTCAGATGTATGAGGCAGGAGCTGCTGTGGGGCAGATGGGGGTCAGATCTATGGGGCAGGAGATGCTGTGGAGCAGATGTGGGTCAGATCTATGGGGCAGGAGCTGCTGTGGGGCAGATGTGGGTCAGATCTATGGGCAGGAGCTGCTGTGCTGCACATGTTGGTAGGGTCTATGGGGCAGGAGCTGCTGTGGGGCAGATGTGGGTCAGATCTATGGGGCAGGAGCTGCTGTGGGGCTGATGTTGGTCAGATCTGGGTAAGATCTATGTCGCAGGAGCTGCTGTGGGGCAGACGTGGCACATACCTATGGGGAAAATCTGCTGTGGGGCTGATGTGGGTCAGATCTATGGGGCAGGATCTCCTGTGGGGCTGATGTGGGTCAAATCAATGGGGCAGAGCTGCTCTGGGGCACATGTGGGTCAGATCTATGGAGCAGGAGCTGCTGTGGGGCAGATTTGAATCAGATCTATGTGGCAGGAGCTGCTGTGGGTCAGATCTATGGGCAGGAGCTGCTGTGGGGCACATGTGAGTTAGATCTATGGGGCAGGATATGGTGTGGGGCAGATTTGGGTCAGATGTATGGGTCAGGAGCTGCTGTGTTGCTGATGAGGGTCAGATCTATGGGGCATGGGCTGCTGTGGTTCAGATCTACGGGACTGGAGCTGCAGTGGAGCACATGTGGGTCAGATCTATGGGGTAGAAGCTGTTGTGGGGCTGATGGGGGTCATATCTATAAGGCAGGAGCTGCTGTGGGGCTGACTTGGGTCAGATCTATGGGGCAGGAGCTGCTTTGGGGCTGATGGTGGTTAGATCTATATGGCAGGAGCTGCTGTGGGGCACATGTGGGTCAGACCTATGGGGCAGGAGCTGCAGAGGGGATGATGTAAGTCAGATCTATGGGGCAGGAGTTGCTGTGGGGAATATGAGGGACATATCTATGGTGCAAAATCTGCTGTTGGACTGATGTGAGTCAGATCTATGAGTTTGGAGCTGCTGTGGGGCACATGTGGGTCAGATCTATGGGGCAGGAGATGCTGTGGGGCTGATTTGGGTCATATCTATGTGGCAGGAGATGCTGTGGGTCAGATCTATGGGGCAGGAGCTGCTGTGGGGAACATGTGGGTCAGATCTATGGGGCAGGAGCTGCTGTGGGGCACATGTGGGTCAGATCTATGGGGCAGGAGCTGCTGTTGGGCAGATGTGGGTCAGATCTATGGGGCAAAGGCTGCTGTGTGGCACATGTGGGTCAGATCTATGGGGCAGGAGCTGCTGTGGGTCAGATGTGGGTCAGATCTATAGGTCAGGAGCTGCTGTGGCTGATGTGGTCCAGTTCTATGGGGCAGGAGATGCTGAGAGTCAGATCTATGAGGCAGGAGATGCTGTGGAGCAGATGTGGGTCAGATCTATGGGGCAGGAGCTGCTGTGGGGCAGATGGGGGTCAGATCTATGGGGCAGGAGATGCTGTGGAGCAGATGTGGGACAGATCTATGGGGCAGGAGCTGCTGTCGAGATGATGTGGGTCAGATCTCTGGGTAGGAGCTGTTGTGGGGCAGATCTGTGTAAGATGTAAGGTGCAGGAGCTGCTGTGGGGCAGATGTGGGTCAGATCTATGGGGCAAAGGCTGATGTGGGGATGATGTGGGGCAGATCTATGGGGCAAAGGCTGCTGTGGGGCTGATGTAGGGCAGATCTATGAGGCAGGAGCTGCTGTGTGGCAGATGTGGGTCAGATCTATGGGGCAGGAGCTGCTGTGGGGCTGATGTGGGTCAGATCTATAGGTCAGGAGCTGCTGTGGCTGATGTGGGCCAGTTCTATGGGGCAGGAGATGCTGTGAGTCAGATGTATGAGGCAGGAGCTGCTGTGGGGCAGATGTGGGTTAGATCTATGGGGCAGGAGATGCTGTGGTGCAGATGTGGGTCAGATCTATGGGGCAGGAGCTGCTGTGGGGCAGATGTGGGTCAGATCTATGGAGCAGGAGCTGCTGAGCTGCACATGTTGGTAGGGTCTATGGGGCAGGAGCTGCTGTGGGGCAGATGTGGGTCAGATCTATGGGGCAGGAGCTGCTGTGGGTCAGATGTGGGTCACATCTATAGGTCAGGAGCTGCTGTGGCTGATGTGGGCCAGTTCTATGGGGCAGGAGATGCTGTGAGTCAGATGTATGAGGCAGGAGCTGCTGTGGGGCAGATGTGGGTTAGATCTATGGGGCAGGAGATGCTGTGGAGCAGATGTGGGTCAGATCTATGGGGCAGGAGCTGCTGTGGGTCAGATGTGGATCAGAACTATAGGTCAGGAGCTGCTGTGTCTGATGTGGGCCAGTTCTATGGGGCAGGAGATGCTGTGAGTCAGATGTATGAGGCAGGAGCAGCTGTGGGGCAGATGGGGGTCAGATCTATGGGGCAGGAGATGCTGTGGAGCAGATGTGGGTCAGATCTATGGGGCAGGAGCTGCTGTGGGGCAGATGTGGGTCAGATCTATGGGCAGGAGATGCTGTGCTGCACATGTTGGTAGGGTCTATGGGGCAGGAGCTGCTGTGGGGCAGATGTGGGTCAGATCTATGGGGCAGGAGCTGCTGTGGGGCTGATGTGGGTCAGATCTATGGGGCAGGATCTCCTGTGGGGCTGATGTGGGTCAAATCAATGGGGCAGAGCTGCTCTGGGGCACATGTGGGTCAGATCTATGGAGCAGGAGCTGCTGTGGGGCAGATTTGAATCAGATCTATAGGGCAGGAGCTGCTGTGGGTCAGATCTATGGGCAGGAGCTGCTGTGGGACACATGTGAGTTAGATCTATGGGGCAGGAGATGGTGTGGGGCAGATTTGGGTCAGATGTATGGGTCAGGAGCTGCTGTGTTGCTGATGAGGGTCAGATCTATTGGGCATGGGCTGCTGTGGTTCAGATCTTTGGGACTGGAGCTGCAGTGGAGCACATGTGGGTCAGATCTATGGGGTAGAAGCTGTTGTGGGGCTGATGGGGGTCATATCTATAAGGCAGGAGCTGCTGTGGGGCTGACTTGGGTCAGATCTATGGGGCAGGAGCTGCTTTGGGGCTGATGGTGGTTAGATCTATATGGCAGGAGCTGCTGTGGCGCACATGTTGGTCAGACCTATGTGGCAGGAGCTGCAGAGGGGATGATGTAGGTCAGATCTATGGGGCAGGAGTTGCTGTGGGGAATATGAGGGACATATCTATGGTGCAAAATCTGCTGTTGGACTGATGTGAGTCAGATCTATGAGTTTGGAGCTGCTGTGGGGAACATGTTGGTCAGATCTATGGGGCAGGAGATGCTGTGGGGCTGATTTGGGTCAGATCTATGTGGCAGGAGATGCTGTGGGTCAGATCTATGGGGCAGGAGCTGCTGTGGGGAACATGTGGGTCAGGTCTATGGGGCAGGAGATGCTGTGGGCACATGTGGGTCAGATCTATGTGTTAGGAGCTGCTGTGGGGCACATGTGGGTCAGATCTATGGGGCAGGAGATGCTGTGGGGCAGATGTGGGTCAGATATATGGGGCAAAAGCTGCTGTGTGGCACCTGTGGGTCAGATCTATGGGGCAGGAGCTGCTGTGGGTCAGATGTGGGTCAGATCTATAGGTCAGGGGCTGCTGTGGCTGATGTGGGCCAGTTCTATGGGGCAGGAGATGCTGTGAGTCAGATCTATGAGGCAAAGGCTGCTGTGGGGCAGATGGGGGTCAGATCTATGGGGCAGGAGCTGCTGTGGGTCAGATGTGGGTCAGATCTATAGGTCCGGAGCTGCTGTGGCTGATGTGGGCCAGTTCTATGGGGCAGGAGATGCTGTGAGTCAGATCTATGGGGCAGGAGCTGCTGTGGGGCAGATGTGGGTCAGATCTATGGGGCAGGAGCTGCTGTGGAGCACATGTGGGTTAGATCTATGGGCAGGAGCTGCTGTGCTGCACATGTTGGTAGGGTCTATGTGTTAGGAGCTGCTGTGGGGCAGATGTGGGTCAGATCTATGGGGCAGGAGATGCTGTGGGGCTGATGTTGGTCAGATCTTTGGGGCAGCAGCTGCTGTGGAGCAGATCTGTATAAGATCTATGTCGCAGGAGCTGCTGTGGGGCAGACGTGACACATATCTATGGGGCAAAATCTGCTGTGGGGCTGATGTGGGTCAGATCTATGGGGCAGGATCTCCTGTGGTGATGATGTGGGTCAAATCAATGGGGCAGAGCTGCTCTGGGGCACATGTGGGTCAGACCTATGGAGCAGGAGCTGCTGTGGGGCAGATTTGAATCAGATCTATAGGGCAGGAGCTGCTGTGGGTCAGATCTATGGGCAGGAGCTGCTGCGGGGCACATGTGAGTTAGATCTATGGGGCAGGAGATGGTGTGGGGCAGATTTGGGTCAGATGTATGGGTCAGGAGCTGCTGTGTTGCTGATGAGGGTCAGATCTATGGGGCAGGAGATGCTGTGGGGCAGATGTGGGTCAGATCTATGGGGCAAAGGCTGCTGTGTGGCAGATGTGGGTCAGATCAATTGGGCAGGAGATGCTGTGGGTCAGATGTGGGTCAGATCTATAGGTCAGGAGCTGCTGTGGCTGATGTGGGCCAGTTCTATGGGGCAGGAGATGCTTGAGTGAGATGTATGAGGCAGGAGCTGCTGTGGGGCAGATGGGGGTCAGATCTATGGGGCAGGAGATGCTGTGGAGCAGATGTGGGTCAGATCTATGGGGCAGGAGCTGCTATGTGGCACATGTGGGTCAGATCTATGGGCAGGAGCTGCTGTGCTGCACATGTTGGTAGGGTCTATGGGGCAGGAGCTGCTGTGGGGCAGATGTGGGTCAGATCTATGGGGCAGGAGCTGCTGTGGGGCTGATGTTGGTCAGATCTTTGGGGCAGCAGCTGCTGTGGAGCAGATCTGGGTAAGATCTATGTCGCAGGAGCTGCTGTGGGGCAGACGTGGCACATATCTATGGGGCAAAATCTGCTGTGGGTCAGATGTGGGTCAGATCTATAGGTCAGGAGCTGCTGTGGCTGATGTGGTCCAGTTCTATGGGGCAGGAGATGCTGTGAGTCAGATGTATGAGGCAGGAGCTGCTGTGGGGCAGATGGGGGTCAGATCTATGGGGCAGGAGATGCTGTGGAGCAGATGTGGGTCAGATCTATGGGGCAGGAGCTGCTGTGGGGCAGATGTGGGTCAGATCTATGGGCAGGAGCTGCTGTGCTGCACATGTTGGTAGGGTCTATGGGGCAGGAGCTGCTGTGGGGCAGATGTGGGTCAGATCTATGGGGCAGGAGCTGCTGTGGGGCTGATGTTGGTCAGATCTTTGGGGCAGCAGCTGCTGTGGAGCAGATCTGGGTAAGATCTATGTCGCAGGAGCTGCTGTGGGGCAGACGTTGCACATACCTATGGGGCAAAATCTGCTGTGGGGCTGATGTGGGTCAGATCTATGGGGCAGGATCTCCTGTGGGGCTGATGTGGGTCAAATCAATGGGGCAGAGCTGCTCTGGGGCACATGTGGGTCAGATCTATGGAGCAGGAGCTGCTGTGGGGCAGATTTGAATCAGATCTATAGGGCAGGAGCTGCTGTGGGTCAGATCTATGGGCAGGAGCTGCTGTGGGGCACATGTGAGTTAGATCTATGGGGCAGGAGATGGTGTGGGGCAGATTTGGGTCAGATGTATGTGTCAGGAGCTGCTGTGTTGCTGATGAGGGTCAGATCTATGGGGCATGGGCTGCTGTGGTTCAGATCTACGGGACTGGAGCTGCAGTGGAGCACATGTGGGTCAGATCTATGGGGTAGAAGCTGTTGTGGGGCTGATGGGGGTCATATCTATAAGGCAGGAGCTGCTGTGGGGCACATGTGGGTCAGATCTATGGGGCAGGAGCTGCTTTGGGGCTGATGGTGGGTAGATCTATATGGCAGGAGCTGCTGTGGGGCACATGTGGGTCAGACCTATGGGGCAGGAGCTGCAGAGGGGATGATGTAGGTCAGATCTATGGGGCAGGAGTTGCTGTGAAGAATATGAGGGACATATCTATGGTGCAAAATCTGCTGTTGGACTGATGTGAGTCAGACTATGAGTTTGGAGCTGCTGTGGGGCACATGTGGGTCAGATCTATGGGGCAGGAGATGCTGTGGGTCAGATCTATGGGGCAGGAGCTGCTGTGGGGAACATGTGGGTCAGGTCTATGGGGCAGGAGCTGCTGTGGGCACATGTGGGTCAAATCTATGTGTTAACAGCTGCTGTGGGGCACATGTGGGTCGGATCTATGGGGCAGGAGATGCTGTGGGGCAGATGTGGGTCAGATCTATGGGGCAAAGGCTGCTGTGTGGCACATGTGGGTCAGATCTATGGGGCAGGAGCTGCTGTGGGTCAGATGTGGGTCAGATCTATAGGTCAGGAGCTGCTGTGGCTGATGTGGTCCAGTTCTATGGGGCAGGAGATGCTGTGAGTCAGATGTATGAGGCAGGAGCTGCTGTGGGGCAGATGGGGGTCAGATCTATGGGGCAGGAGATGCTGTGGAGCAGATGTGGTTCAGATCTATGGGGCAGGAGCTGCTGTGGGGCAGATGTGGGTCAGATCTATGGGCAGGAGCTGCTGTGCTGCACATGTTGGTAGGGTCTATGGGGCAGGAGCTGCTGTGGGGCAGATGTGGGTCAGATCTATGGGGCAGGAGCTGCTGTGGGGCTGATGTTGGTCAGATCTTTGGGGCAGCAGCTGCTGTGGAGCAGATCTGGGTAAGATCTATGTCGCAGGAGCTGCTGTGGGGCAGACGTGGAACATATCTATGGGGCAAAATCTGCTGTGGGGCTGATGTGGGTCAGATCTATGGGGCAGGATCTCCTGTGGGGCTGATGTGGGTCAAATCAATGGGGCAGAGCTGCTCTGGGGCACATGTGGGTCAGATCTATGGAGCAGGAGCTGCTGTGGGGCAGATTTGAATCAGATCTATAGGGCAGGAGCTGCTGTGGGTCAGATCTATGGGCAGGAGCTGCTGTGGGGCACATGTGAGTTAGATCTATGGGGCAGGAGATGGTGTGGGGCAGATTTGGGTCAGATGTATGGGTCAGGAGCTGCTGTGTTGCTGATGAGGGTCAGATCTATGGGGCATGGGCTGCTGTGGTTCAGATCTCCGGGACTGGAGCTGCAGTGGAGCACATGTGGGTCAGATCTATGGGGTAGAAGCTGTTGTGGGGCTGATGGGGGTCATATCTATAAGGCAGGAGCTGCTGTGGGGCTGACTTGGGTCAGATCTATGGGGCAGGAGCTGCTTTGGGGCTGATAGTGGTTAGATCTATATGGCAGGAGCTGCTGTGGGGCACATGTGGGTCAGACCTATTTGGCAGGAGCAGCAGAGGGGATTATGTAGGTCAGATCTATGGGGCAGGAGTTGCTGTGGGGTTGATTTGGGTCAGATCTATGTGGCAGGAGATGCTGTGGGTCAGATCTATGGGGCAGGAGCTGCTGTGGGGAACATGTGGGTCAGGTCTATAAGGCAGGAGCTGCTGTGGGCACATGTGGGTCAGATCTATGTGTTAGGAGCTGCTGTGGGGCACATGTGGGTCAGATGTATGGGGCAGGAGATGCTGTGGGGCAGATGTGGGTCAGATATATGGGGCAAAGGCTGCTGTGTGGCACCTGAGGGTCAGATCTATGGGGCAGGAGCTGCTGTGGGTCAGATGTGGGTCAGATCTATAGGTCAGGAGCTGCTGCGGCTGATGTGGGCCAGTTCTATGGGGCAGGAGATGCTGTGAGTCAGATCTATGAGGCAAAGGCTGCTGTGGGGCAGATGGGGGTCAGATCTATGGGGCAGGAGCTGCTGTGGGTCAGATGTGGGTCAGATCTATAGGTCCGGAGCTGCTGTGGCTGATGTGGGCCAGTTCTATGGGGCAGGAGATGCTGTGAGTCAGATGTATGTGGCAGGAGCTGCTGTGGGGCAGATGGGGGTCAGATCTATGGGGCAGGAGATGCTGTGGAGCAGATGTGGGTCAGATCTATGGGGCAGGAGCTGCTGTGGGGCAGATGTGGGTCAGATCTATGGGGCAGGAGCTGCTGTGGAGCACATGTGGGTTAGATCTATGGGCAGGAGCTGCTGTGCTGCACATGTTGGTAGGGTCTATGTGTTAGGAGCTGCTGTGGGGCACATGTGGGTCAGATCTATGGGGCAGGAGATGCTGTGGGGCTGATGTTGGTCAGATCTTTGGGGCAGCAGCTGCTGTGGAGCAGATCTGGGTAAGATCTATGTCGCAGGAGCTGCTGTGGGGCAGACGTGGAACATATCTATGGGGCAAAATCTGCTGTGGGGCTGATGTGGGTCAGATCTATGGGGCAGGATCTCCTGTGGTGCTGATGTGGGTCAAATCAATGGGGCAGAGCTGCTCTGGGGCACATGTGGGTCAGATCTATGGAGCAGGAGCTGCTGTGGGGCAGATTTGAATCAGATCTATAGGGCAGGAGCTGCTGTGGGTCAGATCTATGGGCAGGAGCTGCTGCGGGGCACATGTGAGTTAGATCTATGGGGCAGGAGATGGTGTGGGGCAGATTTGGGTCAGATGTATGGGTCAGGAGCTGCTGTGTTGCTGATGAGGGTCAGATCTATGGGGCAGGAGATGGTGTGGGGCAGATTTGGGTCAGATCTATGGGGCATGGGCTGCTGTGGTTCAGATCTACAGGACTGGAGCTGCAGTGGAGCACATGTGGGTCAGATCTATGGGGTAGAAGCTGTTGTGGGGCTGATGGTCGTCATATCTATAAGGCAGGAGCTGCTGCGGGGCTGACTTGGGTCAGATCTATGGGGCAGGAGCTGCTTTGGGGCTGATGGTGGGTAAATCTATATGGCAGGAGCTGCTGTGGGGCACATGTGGGTCAGACCTATGGGGCAGGAGCTGCAGAGGGGATGATGTAGGTCAGATCTATGGGGCAGGAGTTGCTGTGAAGAATATGAGGGACATATCTATGGTGCAAAATCTGCTGATGGACTGATGTGAGTCAGATCTATGAGTTTGGAGCTGCTGTGGGGCACATGTGGGTCAGATCTATGGGGCAGGAGATGCTGTGGGTCAGATCTATGGGGCAGGAGCTGCTGTGGGGAACATGTGGGTCAGGTCTGTGGGGCAGGAGCTGCTGTGGGCACATGTGGGTCAAATCTATGTGTTAACAGCTGCTGTGGGGCACATGTGGGTCGGATCTATGGGGCAGGAGATGCTGTGGGGCAGATGTGGGTCAGATCTATGGGGCAAAGGCTGCTGTGTGGCACATGTGGGTCAGATCTATAGGGCAGGAGCTGCTGTGGGTCAGATGTGGGTCAGATCTATAGGTCAGGAGCTGCTGTGGCTGATGTGGTCCAGTTCTATGGGGCAGGAGATGCTGTGAGTCAGATCTATGAGGCAGGAGCTGCTGTTAGGCAGATGGGGGTCAGATCTATGGGGCAGGAGCTGCTGTGGGGCAGATGTGGGTCAGATCTATAGGTCAGGAGCTGCTGTGGCTGATGTGGGCCAGTTCTATGGGGCAGGAGATGCTGTGAGTCAGATGTATGAGGCAGGAGCTGCTGTGGGGCAGATGGGGGTCAGATCTATGGGGCAGGAGATGCTGTGGAGCAGATGTGGGTCAGATCTATGGGCAGGAGCTGCTGTGCTGCACATGTTGGTAGGGTCTATGGGGCA
This sequence comes from Coturnix japonica, assembly GCF_054131305.1. Lineage (NCBI taxonomy): Eukaryota > Metazoa > Chordata > Aves > Galliformes > Phasianidae > Coturnix > Coturnix japonica. Next base: position 592,685 of record NC_140690.1, read on the forward strand.
GGAGCTGCTGTGGGGCAGATGTGGGTCAGATCTATGGGGCAGGAGCTGCTGTGGGGCTGATGTTGGTCAGATCTTTGGGGCAGCAGCTGCTGTGGAGCAGATCTGGGTAATATCTATGTCGCAGGAGCTGCTGTGGGGCAGACGTGGCACATATCTATGGGGCAAAATCTGCTGTGGGTCAGATGTGGGTCAGATCTATAGGTCAGGAGCTGCTGTGGTTGATGTGGGCCAGTTCTATGGGGCAGGAGATGCTGTGAGTCAGATGTATGAGGCAGGAGCTGCTGTGGGGCAGATGTGGGTCAGATCTATGGGGCAGGAGCTGCTGTGGGGCTGATGTGGGTCAGATCTATGGGGCAGGATCTCCTCTGGGGCTGATGTCGGTCAAATCAATGGGGCAGAGCTGCTCTGGGGCACATGTGGGTCAGATCTATGGAGCAGGAGCTGCTGTGGGGCAGATCTATGGGCAGGAGCTGCTGTGGGGCACATGTGAGTTAGATCTATGGGGCAGGAGATGGTGTGGGGCAGATTTGGGTCAGATGTATGTGTCAGGAGCTGCTGTGTTGCTGATGAGGGTCAGATCTATGGGGCATGGGCTGCTGTGGTTCAGATCTACGGGACTGGAGCTGCAGTGGAGCACATGTGGGTCAGATCTATGGGGTAGAAGCTGTTGTGGGGCTGATGGGGGTCATATCTATAAGGCAGGAGCTGCTGTGGGGCTGACTTGGGTCAGATCTATGGGGCAGGAGCTGCTTTGGGGCTGATGGTGGTTAGATCTATATGGCAGGAGCTGCTGTGGGGCACATGTGGGTCAGACCTATGGGGCAGGAGCTGCAGAGGGGATGATGTAGGTCAGATCTATGGGGCAGGAGTTGCTGTGGGGAATATGAGGGACATATCTATGGTGCAAAATCTGCTGTTGGACTGATGTGAGTCAGATCTATGAGTTTGGAGCTGCTGTGGGGCACATGTGGGTCAGATGTATGGGGCAGGAGATGCTGTGGGGCTGATTTGGGTCAGATCTATGTGGCAGGAGATGCTGTGGGTCAGATCTATGGGGCAGGAGCAGCTCTGGGGCACATGTGGGTCAGATCTATGTGTTAGGAGCTGCTGTGGGGCACATGTGGGTCAGATCTATGGGGTAGGTGATGCTGTGGGGCAGATGTGGGTCAGATCTATGGGGCAAAGGCTGCTGTGTGGCAGATGTGGGTCAGATCTATGGGGCAGGAGATGCTGTGGGTCAGATGTGGGTCAGATCTATAGGTCAGGAGCTGCTGTGGCTGATGTGGTCCAGTTCTATGGGGCAGGAGATGCTGTGAGTCAGATGTATGAGGCAGGAGCTGCTGTGGGGCAGATGGGGGTCAGATCTATGGGGCAGGAGATGCTGTGGAGCAGATGTGGGTCAGATCTATGGGGCAGGAGCTGCTGTGGGGCAGATGTGGGTCAGATCTATGGGCAGGAGCTGCTGTGCTGCACATGTTGGTAGGGTCTATGGGGCAGGAGCTGCTGTGGGGCAGATGTGGGTCAGATCTATGGGGCAGGAGCTGCTGTGGGGCTGATGTTGGTCAGATCTTTGGGGCAGCAGCTGCTGTGGAGCAGATCTGGGTAATATCTATGTCGCAGGAGCTGCTGTGGGGCAGACGTGGCACATATCTATGTGGCAAAATCTGCTGTGGGTCAGATGTGGGTCAGATCTATAGGTCAGGAGCTGCTGTGGCTGATGTGGGCCAGTTCTATGGGGCAGGAGATGCTGTGAGTCAGATGTATGAGGCAGGAGCTGCTGTGGGGCAGATGGGGTTCAGATCTATGGGGCAGGAGATGCTGTGGAGCAGATGTGGGTCAGATCTATGGGGCAGGAGCTGCTGTGGGGCAGATGTGGGTTAGATCTATGAGACAGGAGCTGCTGTGGTTCAGATCTATGGGGCAGGAGCTGCTGTGGGGCAGATGTGGGTCAGATCTATAGGTCAGGAGCTGCTGTGGCTGATGTGGGCCAGTTCTATGGGGCAGGAGATGCTGAGAGTCAGATGTATCAGGCAGGAGCTGCTGTGGGGCAGATGGGGGTCAGATCTATGGGGCAGGAGATTCTGTGGGGCACATGTGGGTCTGATCTATGGGGCAGGAGCTGCTGTGGGTCAGATGTGGGTCAGATCTATGGGGCAAAGGCTGCTGTGTGGCAGATGTGGGTCAGATATATGGGGCAGGAGCTGATGTGGGGCAGATGTGGGTCAGATCTATGGGGAGGAGCTGCTGTGGTGCAGATGTGGGTCAAATCTATGGGGCGGGAGATGCTGTGTGGCTGATGTGGGTCAGATCTATGGGGCAGGAGCTGCTGTGGGGCAGATGTGGGTCAGATCTATGGGCAGGAGCTGCTGTGCTGCACATGTTGGTAGGGTCTATGGGGCAGGAGCTGCTGTGGGGCAGATGTGGGTCAGATCTATGTCGCAGGAGCTGCTGTGGGGCAGACGTGGAACATATCTATGGGGCAAAATCTGCTGTGGGGCTGATGTGGGTCAGATCTATGGGGTAGGAGCTGCTGTGGGGCTGATGTGGGTCAGATCTATGGGCAGGAGCTGATGTAGGGAAGATTTGGGTCTGATCTATGGGGCAGGAACTGCTGTGGTTAAGATCTATGGGGCAGGAGCAGCTGTGAGGCACATGTGGGTCAGATCTATGGTTTAGCTGCTGCTTTGGGGAAAATGTGGGTCAGATCTATGTGGCAGGAGATGCTCTGGGTCTGATGTGGGTCAGATATATGGGGCAGGAGATGCTGTGAGTCAGATCTATGAGGCAGGAGCTGCTGTGGGGCTGATGTGTGTCAGGTCTATGGGGCAGGAGCTGCTTTGTGGCTGATGCGGGTCAGATCTATGGGCAGGAGCTGCAGTGGAGATGATGTAGGTCAGATCTGTGGTGTAGGAGCAGCAGTGGGGCAGATGTGTGCCAGATCTTTGGGGAGGATCTGCTGTGGGTCTGATGTGGGTCAGATGTATGTTGCAGGAGCCGATGTGGGGCAGATGTGGCACATATCTATGGGGCAAAATCTGCTGTGGGGCTGATGTGGGCCAGATCTATGGGGCAAGGAGCTGCTGTGGGTCAGATGTGGGTGAGATCTATAGGTCAGGAGCTGCTGTGGCTGATGTGGGCCAGTTCTATGGGGCAGGAGATGCTGTGAGTCAGATGTATGAGGCAGGAGCTGCTGTGGGGCAAATGGGGGTCAGATCTATGGGGCAGGAGATGCTGTGGAGCAGATGTGGGTCAGATCTATGGGGCAGGAGCTGCTGTGGGGCAGATGTGGGTCAGATCTATGGGGCAGGAGCTGCGGTGGGGCTGATGTTGGTCAGATCTTAGGGGCAGCAGCTGCTGTGGAGCAGATCTGGGTAAGATCTATGTCGCAGGAGCTGCTGTGGGGCAGACGTGGCACATATCTATGGGGCAAAATCTGCTGTGGGGCTAATGTGGGTCAGATCTATGGGGCAGGATCTCCTGTGGGGCTGATGTGGGTCAAATCAATGGGGCAGAGCTGCTTTGGGGCACATGTGGGTCAGATCTATGGAGCAGGAGCTGCTGTGGGGCAGATTTGAATCAGATCTATGTGGCAGGAGCTGCTGTGGGTCAGATCTATGGGCAGGAGCTGCTGTGGGGCACATGTGAGTTAGATCTATGGGGCAGGAGATGGTGTGGGGCAGATTTGGGTCAGATGTATGGGTCAGGAGCTGCTGTGTTGCTGATGAGGGTCAGATCTATGGGGCATGGGCTGCTGTGGTTCAGATCTACGGGACTGGAGCTGCAGTGGAGCACATGTGGGTCAGATCTATGGGGTAGAAGCTGTTGTGGGGCTGATGGTGGTTAGATCTATAAGGCAGGAGCTGCTGTGGGGCTGACTTGGGTCAGATCTATGGGGCAGGAGCTGCTTTGGGGCTGATGGTGGTTAGATCTATATGGCAGGAGCTGCTGTGGGGCACATGTGGGTCAGACCTATGGGGCAGGAGCTGCAGAGGGGATGATGTAGGTCAGATCTATGGGGCAGGAGTTGCTGTGGGGAATATGAGGGACATATCTATGGTGCAAAATCTGCTGTTGGACTGATGTGAGTCAGATCTATGAGTTTGGAGCTGCTGTGGGGCACATGTGGGTCAGATCTATGAAGCAGGAGATGCTGTGGGGCTGATTTGGGTCAGATCTATGTGGCAGGAGATGCTGTGGGTAAGATCTATGGGGCAGGAGCTGCTGTGGGGAACATGTGGGTCAGATCTATGGGGCAGGAGATGCTGTGGGGCAGATATGGGTCAGATCTATGGGGCAAAGGCTGCTGTGTGGCACATGTGGGTCAGATCTACGGGGCAGGAGCTGCTGTGGGTCAGATGTGGGTCAGATCTATAGGTCAGGAGCTGCTGTGGCTGATGTGGTCCAGTTCTATGGGGCAGGAGATGCTGTGAGTCAGATGTATGAGGCAGGAGCTGCTGTGGGGCAGATGGGGGTCAGATCTATGGGGCAGGAGCTGCTGTGGGGCAGATGTGGGTCAGATCTATAGGTCCGGAGCTACTGTGGCTGATGTGGGCCAGTTCTATGGGGCAGGAGATGCTGTGAGTCAGATGTATGAGGCAGGAGCTGCTGTGGGGCAGATGGGGGTCAGATCTATGGGGCAGGAGATGCTGTGGAGCAGATTTGGGACAGATCTATGGGGCAGGAGCTGCTGTCGAGATGATGTGGGTCAGATCTCTTGGTAGGAGCTGTTGTGGGGCAGATCTGTGTAAGATGTAAGGGGCAGGAGCTGCTGTGGGGCAGATATGGGTCAGATCTATGGGGCAGGAGATGCTGTGGGGCAGATGTGGGTCAGATCTATGGGGCAAAGGCTGATGTGGGGCTGATGTGGGGCAGATCTATGGGGAAAATGCTGCTGTGGGGCTGATGTGGGGCAGATCTATGAGGCAGGAGCTGCTGTGTGGCAGATGTGGGTCAGATCTATGGGGCAGGAGCTGCTGTGGGTCAGATGTGGGTCAGATCTATAGGTCAGGAGCTACTGTGGCTGATGTGGGCCAGTTCTATAAGGCAGGAGATGCTGTGAGTCAGATGTATGAGGCAGGAGCTGCTGTGGGGCAGATGGGGGTCAGATCTATGGGGCAGGAGATGCTGTGGAGCAGATGTGGGTCAGATCTATGGGGCAGGAGCTGCTGTGGGGCAGATGTGGGTCAGATCTATGGGGCAGGAGATGCTGTGGAGCAGATGTGGGACAGATCTATGGGGCAGGAGCTGCTGTGGGTCAGATGTGGGTCAGATCTATAGGTCAGGAGCTGCTGTGGCTGATGTGGGCCAGTTCTATGGGGCAGGAGATGCTGTGAGTCAGATGTATGAGGCAGGAGCTGCTGTGGGGCAGATGGGGGTCAGATCTATGGGGCAGGAGATGCTGTGGAGCAGATGTGGGTCAGATCTATGGGGCAGGAGCTGCTGTGGGGCAGATGTGGGTCAGATCTATGGGCAGGAGATGCTGTGCTGCACATGTTGGTAGGGTCTATGGGGCAGGAGCTGCTGTGGGGCAGATGTGGGTCAGATCTATGGGGCAGGAGCTGCTGTGGGGCTGATGTTGGTCAGATCTTTGGGGCAGCAGCTGCTGTGGAGCAGATCTGGGTAAGATCTATGTCGCAGGAGCTGCTGTGGGGCAGACGTGGCACATATCTATGGGGCAAAATCTGCTGTGGGGCAGATGTGGGTCAGATCTATGGGGCAAAGGCTATTGTGTGGAAGATCTATGGGCAGGAGCTGCTGTGGGGCAGATTTGAATCAGATCTATAGGGCAGGAGCTGCTGTGGGTGAGATCTATGGGCAGGAGCTGCTGTGGGGCACATGTGAGTTAGATCTATGGGGCAGGATATGGTGTGGGGCAGATTTGGGTCAGATGTATGTGTCAGGAGCTGCTGTGTTGCTGATGAGGGTCAGATCTATGGGGCATGGGCTGCTGTGGTTCAGATCTACGGGACTGGAGCTGCAGTGGAGCACATGTGGGTCAGATCTATGGGGTAGAAGCTGTTGTGGGGCTGATGGGGGTCATATCTATAAGGCAGGAGCTGCTGTGGGGCTGACTTGGGTCAGATCTATGGGGCAGGAGCTGCTTTGGGGCTGATGGTGGTTAGATCTATATGGCAGGAGCTGCTGTGGGGCACATGTGGGTCAGACCTATGGGGCAGGAGCTGCAGAGGGGATGATGTAGGTCAGATCTATGGGGCAGGAGTTGCTGTGGGGAATATGAGGGACATATCTATGGTGCAAAATCTGCTGTTGGACTGATGTGAGTCAGATCTATGAGTTTGGAGCTGCTGTGGGGCACATGTGGGTCAGATCTATGGGGCAGGAGATGCTGTAAGTTTGATGGTGGTTAGAACTATGTGGCAGGAGATGCTGTGGGTCAGATGTATGGGGCAGGAGCTGCTGTAGGGAACATGTGGGTCAGGTCTATGGGGCAGGAGTTGCTGTTGGGCAGATGTGGGTCAGATCTATGAGGCAGGAGCTGCTGTTGGGCAGATGTGGGGCATAACTATGGGGCAAAATCTGCTGTGGGGCTGATGTGGGTAAGATCTATGAGACAGGAGCTGCATTGGTTCAGATCTATGGGGCAGGAGCAGCTCTGGGGCACATGTGGGTCAGATCTATGTGTTAGGAGCTGCTGTGGGGCACATGTGGGTCAGATCTATGGGGCAGGAGATGCTGTGGGGCAGATGTGGGTCAGATCTATGGGGCAGGAGTTGCTGTTGGGCAGATGTGGGGCATAACTATGGGGCAAAATCTGCTGTGGGGCTGATGTGGGTAAGATCTATGAGACAGGAGCTGCTGTGGTTCAGATCTATGGGGCAGGAGCAGCTCTGTGGCACATGTGGGTCAGATCTATGTGTTAGGAGCTGCTGTGGGGCACATGTGGGTCAGATCTATGGGGCAGGAGATGCTGTGGGGCAGATGTGGGTCAGATCTATGGGGCAAAGGCTGCTGTGTGGCAGATGTGGGTCAGATCTATGGGGCAGGAGCTGCTGTGGGTCAGATGTGGGTCAGATCTATAGGTCAGGAGCTGCTGTGGCTGATGTGGGCCAGTTCTATGGGGCAGGAGATGCTGTGAGTCAGATGTATGAGGCAGGAGCTGCTGTGGGGCAGATGGGGGTCAGATCTATGGGGCAGGAGATGCTGTGGAGCAGATGTGGGTCAGATCTATGGGGCAGGAGCTGCTGTGGGGCAGATGTGGGTCAGATCTATGGGGCAGGAGCTGCTGTGGGGCTGATGTTGGTCAGATCTTTGGGGCAGAAGCTGCTGTGGAGCAGATCTGGGTAAGATCTATGTCGCAGCAGCTGCTGTGGGGCAGACGTGGCACATATCTATGGGGCAAAATCTGCTGTGGGTCAGATGTGGGTCAGATCTATAGGTCAGGAGCTGCTGTGGCTGATGTGGGCCAGTTCTATGGGGCAGGAGATGCTGTGAGTCAGATGTATGAGGCAGGAGCTGCTGTGGGTCAGATGGGGGTCAGATTTATGGGGCAGGAGATGTTGTGGAGCAGATGTGGGTCAGATCTATGGGGCAGGAGCTGCTGTGGGGCACATGTGGTTTAGATCTATGGGCAGGAGCTGCTGTGCTGCAGATGTTGGTAGGGTCTATGGGGCAGGAGCTGCTGTGGGGCAGATGTGGGTCAGATCTATGGGGCAGGAGCTGCTGTGGGGCAGATGTGTGTCAGATCTATGGGGCAGGAGATGCTGTGGGGCAGATGTGGGTCAGATCTATGGGGCAAAGGCTGCTGTGTAGAAGATGTGGGTCAGATCTATAGGTCAGGAGCTGCTGTGGCTGATGTGGGCCTGTTCTATGGGGCAGGAGATGCTGTGAGTCAGATGTATGAGGCAAGAGCTGCTGTGGGGCAGATGTGGGTCAGATCTATGGGGCAGGAGCTGCTGTGGGGCAGATGTGGGTCAGATCTATGGGGCAGGAGCTGCTGTGGGGCTGATGTTGGTCAGATCTTTGGGGCAGCAGCTGCTGTGGCTGATGTGGGCCAGTTCTATGGGGCAGGAGATGCTGTGAGTCAGATGTATGAGTCAGGAGCTGCTGTGGGGCAGATGGGGGTCAGATCTATGGGCAGGAGCTGCTGTGGGGCAGATGGGGGTCAGATCTATGGGCAGGAGCTGCTGTGGGGCAGATGTGGGTTAGGTCTATGGGGCAGGAGCTGCTGTGGGGCAGATGTGGGTCAGATCTTTGGGAGGATCTGCTGTGGGTCTGTTGTGGGTCAGATCTATGGGGCAGGAGCTGTTGTGGCGCAGATGTGGGTCAGATCTATGTGGCAGGAGCTGATGTGGGGCTGATGTAGGGCATATCTATGGGGTGGAGCTGCTGCGGTGCAGATTTGGGTCACATCTATGGGGCGGGAGATGCTGTGTGGCTGATGTGGGTCAAATCTATGGGGCAGGAGCTGCTGTTGGGCAGATGTGGGACATAACTATGGGCAAAATCTGCTGTGGGGCTGATGTGGGTTAGATCTATGAGACAGGAGCTGCTGTGGTTCAGATCTATGGGGCAGGAGCAGCTCTGGGGCACATGTGGGTCAGATCTATGTGTTAGGAGCTGCTGTGGGGCACATTTGGGTCAGATCTATGGGGCAGTAGCTGCTGTCGAGATGATGTGGGTCAGATCTTTGGGTAGGAGCTGCTGTGGGGCAGATCTGTGTAATATGTAAAGGGGCAAGAGCTGCTGTGGGGCAGATGTGGGTCAGATCTATGGGCAGGAGCTGCTGTGGGGCAGATGTGGGTCTGATCTATGGGGCTCAGGCTGCTGTGTGGAAGATGTGGGTCAGATCTATGGGGCAGGAGCTGCTGTGGGGCAGATGTGGGTCAGATCTATGGGGCAAAGGCTGCTGTGTGGAAGATGTGGGTCAGATCTATGGGGCAGGAGCTGCTGTGGGTCAGATGTGGGTCAGATCTATGGGGCAGGAGCTGCTGTGGGGCTGATGTGGGTCAGATCTATAGGTCAGGAGCTGCTGTGGCTGATGTGGGCCAGTTCTATGGGGCAGGAGATGCTGTGAGTCAGATGTATGAGGCAGGAGCTGCTGTGGGGCAGATGGGGGTCAGATCTATGGGGCAGGAGATGCTGTGGAGCAGATGTGGGTCAGATCTATGGGGCAAGAGCTGCTGTGGGGCAGATGTGGGTTAGATCTATGAGACAGGAGCTGCTGTGGTTCAGATCTATGGGGCAGGAGCTGCTGTGGGGCAGATGTGGGTCAGATCTATAGGTCAGGAGCTGCTGTGGCTTATGTGGGCCAGTTCTATGGGGCAGGAGATGCTGAGAGTCAGATGTATCAGGCAGGAGCTGCTGTGGGGCAGATGGGGGTCAGATCTATGGGGCAGGAGCTACTGTGGGGCTGATGTTGGTCAGATCTATGGGGCAGGAGCTGCTGTGGGTCAGATGTGGGTCAGATCTATGGGGCAAAGGCTGCTGTGTGGCAGATGTGGGTCAGATCTATGGGGCAGGAGCTGATGTGGGGCAGATGTGGGTCAGATCTATGGGGCAGGAGCTGCTGTGGGGCAGATGTGGGTCAGATCTATGGGGCAAAGGCTGCTGTGTGGCAGATGTGGGTCAGATCTATGGGGCAGGAGCTGCTGTGGGGCAGATGTGGGTCAGATCTATGGGCAGGAGCTGCTGTGCTGCACGTTGGTAGGGTCTATGGGGCAGGAGCTGCTGTGTGGCAGATGTGGGTCAGATCTATGGGGCAGGAGCTGCTGTGGGGCTGATGTGGGTCAGATCTATGGGGCAGGAGATGCTGTGGGGCTGATGTTGGTCAGATCTTTGGGGCAGCAGCTGCTGTGGAGCAGATCTGGGTAAGATCTATGTCGCAGGAGCTGCTGTGGGGCAGACGTGGCACATATCTATGGGGCAAAATCTGCTGTGGGGCTGATGTGGGTCAGATCTATGGGGTAGGAGCTGCTGTGGGGCTGATGTGGGTCAGATCTATGGGCAGGAGCTGATGTAGGGAAGATTTGGGTCTGATCTATGGGGCAGGAACTGCTGTGGTTCAGATCTATGGGGCAGGAGCAGCTGTGAGGCACATGTGGGTCAGATCTATGGTTTAGGTGCTGCTTTGGGGAAAATGTGGGTCAGATCTATGTGGCAGGAGATGCTGTGGGGCTGATGTGGGTCAGATCTATGGGGCAGGAGATGCTGTGAGTCAGATCTATGAGGCAGGAGCTGCTGTGGGGCTGATGTGTGTCAGGTCTATGGGGCAGGACCTGCTGTGTGGCTCATGCGGGTCAGATCTATGGGCAGGAGCTGCAGTGGAGATGATGGAGGACAGATCTGTGGTGTAGGAGCAGCAGTGGGGCAGATGTGTGCCAGATCTTTGGGGAGGATCGGCTGTGGGTCTGATGTGGGTCAGATCTATGTTGCAGGAGCCGATGTGGGGCAGATGTAGGGCATATCTATGGGGAGGAGCTGCTGTGGTGCAGATGTGGGTCAAATCTATGGGGCGGGAGATGCTGTGTGGCTGATGTGGGTCAGATCTCTGGGGCAGGAGCTGCTGTGGGGCAGATGTGGGTCAGATCTATGGGGCAGGAGCTGCTGTGGGGCAGATGAGGGTCAGATCTATGGGGCAGGAGCTGCTGTGGGGCAGATGTGGGTTAGATCTATGGGCAGGAGCTGCTGTGCTGCACATCTTGGTAGGGTCTATGGGGCAGGAGCTGCTGTGGGGCAGATGTGGGTCAGATCTATGGGGCAGGAGCTGCTGTGGGGCTGATGTTGGTCAGATCTTTGGGGCAGCAGCTGCTGTGGAGCAGATCTGGGTAAGATCTATGTCGCAGGAGCTGCTGTGGGGCAGATGTGGCACATATCTATGGGGCAAAATCTGCTGTGGGGCTGATGTGGGTCAGATCTATGGGGCAGGATCTCCTGTGGGGCTGATGTGGGTCAAATCAATGGGGCAGAGCTGCTGTGGGGCAGATGTGGGTCAGATCTATGGAGCAGGAGCTGCTGTGGGGCAGATTTGAATCAGATCTATAGGGCAGGAGCTGCTGTGGGTCAGATCTATGGGCAGGAGCTGCTGTGGGGCACATGTGAGTTAGATCTATGGGGCAGGAGATGGTGTGGGGCAGATTTGGGTCAGATGTATGGGTCAGGAGCTGCTGTGTTGCTGATGAGGGTCAGATCTATGGGGCATGGGCTGCTGTGGTTCAGATCTACGGGACTGGAGCTGCAGTGGAGCACATGTGGGTCAGATCTATGGGGTAGAAGCTGTTGTGGGGCTGATGGTGGTTAGATCTATAAGGCAGGAGCTGCTGTGGGGCTGACTTGGGTCAGATCTATGGGGCAGGAGCTGCTTTGGGGCTGATGGTGGTTAGATCTATATGGCAGGAGCTGCTGTGGGGCACATGTGGGTCAGACCTATGGGGCAGGAGCTGCAGAGGGGATGATGTAGGTCAGATCTATGGGGCAGGAGTTGCTGTGGGGAATATGAGGGACATATCTATGGTGCAAAATCTGCTGTTGGACTGATGTGAGTCAGATCTATGAGTTTGGAGCTGCTGTGGGGCACATGTGGGTCAGATCTATGAAGCAGGAGATGCTGTGGGGCTGATTTGGGTCAGATCTATGTGGCAGGAGATGCTGTGGGTAAGATCTATGGGGCAGGAGCTGCTGTGGGGAACATGTGGGTCAGATCTATGGGGCAGGAGATGCTGTGGGGCAGATATGGGTCAGATCTATGGGGCAAAGGCTGCTGTGTGGCACATGTGGGTCAGATCTACGGGGCAGGAGCTGCTGTGGGTCAGATGTGGGTCAGATCTATAGGTCAGGAGCTGCTGTGGCTGATGTGGTCCAGTTCTATGGGGCAGGAGATGCTGTGAGTCAGATGTATGAGGCAGGAGCTGCTGTGGGGCAGATGGGGGTCAGATCTATGGGGCAGGAGCTGCTGTGGGGCAGATGTGGGTCAGATCTATAGGTCCGGAGCTACTGTGGCTGATGTGGGCCAGTTCTATGGGGCAGGAGATGCTGTGAGTCAGATGTATGAGGCAGGAGCTGCTGTGGGGCAGATGGGGGTCAGATCTATGGGGCAGGAGATGCTGTGGAGCAGATTTGGGACAGATCTATGGGGCAGGAGCTGCTGTCGAGATGATGTGGGTCAGATCTCTTGGTAGGAGCTGTTGTGGGGCAGATCTGTGTAAGATGTAAGGGGCAGGAGCTGCTGTGGGGCAGATATGGGTCAGATCTATGGGGCAGGAGATGCTGTGGGGCAGATGTGGGTCAGATCTATGGGGCAAAGGCTGATGTGGGGCTGATGTGGGGCAGATCTATGGGGAAAATGCTGCTGTGGGGCTGATGTGGGGCAGATCTATGAGGCAGGAGCTGCTGTGTGGCAGATGTGGGTCAGATCTATGGGGCAGGAGCTGCTGTGGGTCAGATGTGGGTCAGATCTATAGGTCAGGAGCTACTGTGGCTGATGTGGGCCAGTTCTATAAGGCAGGAGATGCTGTGAGTCAGATGTATGAGGCAGGAGCTGCTGTGGGGCAGATGGGGGTCAGATCTATGGGGCAGGAGATGCTGTGGAGCAGATGTGGGTCAGATCTATGGGGCAGGAGCTGCTGTGGGGCAGATGTGGGTCAGATCTATGGGGCAGGAGATGCTGTGGAGCAGATGTGGGACAGATCTATGGGGCAGGAGCTGCTGTGGGTCAGATGTGGGTCAGATCTATAGGTCAGGAGCTGCTGTGGCTGATGTGGGCCAGTTCTATGGGGCAGGAGATGCTGTGAGTCAGATGTATGAGGCAGGAGCTGCTGTGGGGCAGATGGGGGTCAGATCTATGGGGCAGGAGATGCTGTGGAGCAGATGTGGGTCAGATCTATGGGGCAGGAGCTGCTGTGGGGCAGATGTGGGTCAGATCTATGGGCAGGAGATGCTGTGCTGCACATGTTGGTAGGGTCTATGGGGCAGGAGCTGCTGTGGGGCAGATGTGGGTCAGATCTATGGGGCAGGAGCTGCTGTGGGGCTGATGTTGGTCAGATCTTTGGGGCAGCAGCTGCTGTGGAGCAGATCTGGGTAAGATCTATGTCGCAGGAGCTGCTGTGGGGCAGACGTGGCACATATCTATGGGGCAAAATCTGCTGTGGGGCAGATGTGGGTCAGATCTATGGGGCAAAGGCTATTGTGTGGAAGATCTATGGGCAGGAGCTGCTGTGGGGCAGATTTGAATCAGATCTATAGGGCAGGAGCTGCTGTGGGTGAGATCTATGGGCAGGAGCTGCTGTGGGGCACATGTGAGTTAGATCTATGGGGCAGGATATGGTGTGGGGCAGATTTGGGTCAGATGTATGTGTCAGGAGCTGCTGTGTTGCTGATGAGGGTCAGATCTATGGGGCATGGGCTGCTGTGGTTCAGATCTACGGGACTGGAGCTGCAGTGGAGCACATGTGGGTCAGATCTATGGGGTAGAAGCTGTTGTGGGGCTGATGGGGGTCATATCTATAAGGCAGGAGCTGCTGTGGGGCTGACTTGGGTCAGATCTATGGGGCAGGAGCTGCTTTGGGGCTGATGGTGGTTAGATCTATATGGCAGGAGCTGCTGTGGGGCACATGTGGGTCAGACCTATGGGGCAGGAGCTGCAGAGGGGATGATGTAGGTCAGATCTATGGGGCAGGAGTTGCTGTGGGGAATATGAGGGACATATCTATGGTGCAAAATCTGCTGTTGGACTGATGTGAGTCAGATCTATGAGTTTGGAGCTGCTGTGGGGCACATGTGGGTCAGATCTATGGGGCAGGAGATGCTGTAAGTTTGATGGTGGTTAGAACTATGTGGCAGGAGATGCTGTGGGTCAGATGTATGGGGCAGGAGCTGCTGTAGGGAACATGTGGGTCAGATCTATGAGGCAGGAGCTGCTGTTGGGCAGATGTGGGGCATAACTATGGGGCAAAATCTGCTGTGGGGCTGATGTGGGTAAGATCTATGAGACAGGAGCTGCATTGGTTCAGATCTATGGGGCAGGAGCAGCTCTGGGGCACATGTGGGTCAGATCTATGTGTTAGGAGCTGCTGTGGGGCACATGTGGGTCAGATCTATGGGGCAGGAGATGCTGTGGGGCAGATGTGGGTCAGATCTATGGGGCAGGAGTTGCTGTTGGGCAGATGTGGGGCATAACTATGGGGCAAAATCTGCTGTGGGGCTGATGTGGGTAAGATCTATGAGACAGGAGCTGCTGTGGTTCAGATCTATGGGGCAGGAGCAGCTCTGTGGCACATGTGGGTCAGATCTATGTGTTAGGAGCTGCTGTGGGGCACATGTGGGTCAGATCTATGGGGCAGGAGATGCTGTGGGGCAGATGTGGGTCAGATCTATGGGGCAAAGGCTGCTGTGTGGCAGATGTGGGTCAGATCTATGGGGCAGGAGCTGCTGTGGGTCAGATGTGGGTCAGATCTATAGGTCAGGAGCTGCTGTGGCTGATGTGGGCCAGTTCTATGGGGCAGGAGATGCTGTGAGTCAGATGTATGAGGCAGGAGCTGCTGTGGGGCAGATGGGGGTCAGATCTATGGGGCAGGAGATGCTGTGGAGCAGATGTGGGTCAGATCTATGGGGCAGGAGCTGCTGTGGGGCAGATGTGGGTCAGATCTATGGGGCAGGAGCTGCTGTGGGGCTGATGTTGGTCAGATCTTTGGGGCAGAAGCTGCTGTGGAGCAGATCTGGGTAAGATCTATGTCGCAGCAGCTGCTGTGGGGCAGACGTGGCACATATCTATGGGGCAAAATCTGCTGTGGGTCAGATGTGGGTCAGATCTATAGGTCAGGAGCTGCTGTGGCTGATGTGGGCCAGTTCTATGGGGCAGGAGATGCTGTGAGTCAGATGTATGAGGCAGGAGCTGCTGTGGGTCAGATGGGGGTCAGATTTATGGGGCAGGAGATGTTGTGGAGCAGATGTGGGTCAGATCTATGGGGCAGGAGCTGCTGTGGGGCACATGTGGTTTAGATCTATGGGCAGGAGCTGCTGTGCTGCAGATGTTGGTAGGGTCTATGGGGCAGGAGCTGCTGTGGGGCAGATGTGGGTCAGATCTATGGGGCAGGAGCTGCTGTGGGGCAGATGTGTGTCAGATCTATGGGGCAGGAGATGCTGTGGGGCAGATGTGGGTCAGATCTATGGGGCAAAGGCTGCTGTGTAGAAGATGTGGGTCAGATCTATAGGTCAGGAGCTGCTGTGGCTGATGTGGGCCTGTTCTATGGGGCAGGAGATGCTGTGAGTCAGATGTATGAGGCAAGAGCTGCTGTGGGGCAGATGTGGGTCAGATCTATGGGGCAGGAGCTGCTGTGGGGCAGATGTGGGTCAGATCTATGGGGCAGGAGCTGCTGTGGGGCTGATGTTGGTCAGATCTTTGGGGCAGCAGCTGCTGTGGCTGATGTGGGCCAGTTCTATGGGGCAGGAGATGCTGTGAGTCAGATGTATGAGTCAGGAGCTGCTGTGGGGCAGATGGGGGTCAGATCTATGGGCAGGAGCTGCTGTGGGGCAGATGGGGGTCAGATCTATGGGCAGGAGCTGCTGTGGGGCAGATGTGGGTTAGGTCTATGGGGCAGGAGCTGCTGTGGGGCAGATGTGGGTCAGATCTTTGGGAGGATCTGCTGTGGGTCTGTTGTGGGTCAGATCTATGGGGCAGGAGCTGTTGTGGCGCAGATGTGGGTCAGATCTATGTTGCAGGAGCTGATGTGGGGCTGATGTAGGGCATATCTATGGGGTGGAGCTGCTGCGGTGCAGATTTGGGTCACATCTATGGGGCGGGAGATGCTGTGTGGCTGATGTGGGTCAAATCTATGGGGCAGGAGCTGCTGTTGGGCAGATGTGGGACATAACTATGGGCAAAATCTGCTGTGGGGCTGATGTGGGTTAGATCTATGAGACAGGAGCTGCTGTGGTTCAGATCTATGGGGCAGGAGCAGCTCTGGGGCACATGTGGGTCAGATCTATGTGTTAGGAGCTGCTGTGGGGCACATTTGGGTCAGATCTATGGGGCAGTAGCTGCTGTCGAGATGATGTGGGTCAGATCTTTGGGTAGGAGCTGCTGTGGGGCAGATCTGTGTAATATGTAAAGGGGCAAGAGCTGCTGTGGGGCAGATGTGGGTCAGATCTATGGGCAGGAGCTGCTGTGGGGCAGATGTGGGTCTGATCTATGGGGCTCAGGCTGCTGTGTGGAAGATGTGGGTCAGATCTATGGGGCAGGAGCTGCTGTGGGGCAGATGTGGGTCAGATCTATGGGGCAAAGGCTGCTGTGTGGAAGATGTGGGTCAGATCTATGGGGCAGGAGCTGCTGTGGGTCAGATGTGGGTCAGATCTATGGGGCAGGAGCTGCTGTGGGGCTGATGTGGGGCAGATCTATAGGTCAGGAGCTGCTGTGGCTGATGTGGGCCAGTTCTATGGGGCAGGAGATGCTGTGAGTCAGATGTATGAGGCAGGAGCTGCTGTGGGGCAGATGGGGGTCAGATCTATGGGGCAGGAGATGCTGTGGAGCAGATGTGGGTCAGATCTATGGGGCAAGAGCTGCTGTGGGGCAGATGTGGGTTAGATCTATGAGACAGGAGCTGCTGTGGTTCAGATCTATGGGGCAGGAGCTGCTGTGGTTCAGATCTATGGGGCAGGAGCTGCTGTGGGGCAGATGTGGGTCAGATCTATAGGTCAGGAGCTGCTGTGGCTTATGTGGGCCAGTTCTATGGGGCAGGAGATGCTGAGAGTCAGATGTATCAGGCAGGAGCTGCTGTGGGGCAGATGGGGGTCAGATCTATGGGGCAGGAGCTACTGTGGGGCTGATGTTGGTCAGATCTATGGGGCAGGAGCTGCTGTGGGTCAGATGTGGGTCAGATCTATGGGGCAAAGGCTGCTGTGTGGCAGATGTGGGTCAGATCTATGGGGCAGGAGCTGATGTGGGGCAGATGTGGGTCAGATCTATGGGGCAGGAGATGCTGTGGGGCAGATGTGGGTCAGATCTATGGGGCAAAGGCTGCTGTGTGGCAGATGTGGGTCAGATCTATGGGGCAGGAGCTGCTGTGGGGCAGATGTGGGTCAGATCTATGGGCAGGAGCTGCTGTGCTGCACGTTGGTAGGGTCTATGGGGCAGGAGCTGCTGTGTGGCAGATGTGGGTCAGATCTATGTGGCAGGAGCTGATGTGGGGCTGATGTTGGTCAGATCTTTGGGGCAGCAGCTGCTGTGGAGCAGATCTGGGTAAGATCTATGTCGCAGGAGCTGCTGTGGGGCAGACGTGGCACATATCTATGGGGCAAAATCTGCTGTGGGGCTGATGTGGGTCAGATCTATGGGGTAGGAGCTGCTGTGGGGCTGATGTGGGTCAGATCTATGGGCAGGAGCTGATGTAGGGAAGATTTGGGTCTGATCTATGGGGCAGGAACTGCTGTGGTTCAGATCTATGGGGCAGGAGCAGCTGTGAGGCACATGTGGGTCAGATCTATGGTTTAGGTGCTGCTTTGGGGAAAATGTGGGTCAGATCTATGTGGCAGGAGATGCTGTGGGGCTGATGTGGGTCAGATCTATGGGGCAGGAGATGCTGTGAGTCAGATCTATGAGGCAGGAGCTGCTGTGGGGCTGATGTGTGTCAGGTCTATGGGGCAGGACCTGCTGTGTGGCTCATGCGGGTCAGATCTATGGGCAGGAGCTGCAGTGGAGATGATGGAGGACAGATCTGTGGTGTAGGAGCAGCAGTGGGGCAGATGTGTGCCAGATCTTTGGGGAGGATCTGCTGTGGGTCTGATGTGGGTCAGATCTATGTTGCAGGAGCCGATGTGGGGCAGATGTAGGGCATATCTATGGGGAGGAGCTGCTGTGGTGCAGATGTGGGTCAAATCTATGGGGCGGGAGATGCTGTGTGGCTGATGTGGGTCAGATCTCTGGGGCAGGAGCTGCTGTGGGGCAGATGTGGGTCAGATCTATGGGGCAGGAGCTGCTGTGGGGCAGATGAGGGTCAGATCTATGGGGCAGGAGCTGCTGTGGGGCAGATGTGGGTTAGATCTATGGGCAGGAGCTGCTGTGCTGCACATCTTGGTAGGGTCTATGGGGCAGGAGCTGCTGTGGGGCAGATGTGGGTCAGATCTATGGGGCAGGAGCTGCTGTGGGGCTGATGTTGGTCAGATCTTTGGGGCAGCAGCTGCTGTGGAGCAGATCTGGGTAAGATCTATGTCGCAGGAGCTGCTGTGGGGCAGATGTGGCACATATCTATGGGGCAAAATCTGCTGTGGGGCTGATGTGGGTCAGATCTATGGGGCAGGATCTCCTGTGGGGCTGATGTGGGTCAAATCAATGGGGCAGAGCTGCTGTGGGGCAGATGTGGGTCAGATCTATGGAGCAGGAGCTGCTGTGGGGCAGATTTGAATCAGATCTATAGGGCAGGAGCTGCTTTTGGTCAGATCTATGGGGCAGGAGCAGCTCTGGGGCACATGTGGGTCAGATCTATGTGTTAGGCGATGGTGTGGGGCAGATTTGGGTCAGATGTATGTGTCAGGAGCTGCTGTGTTGCTGATGAGGGTCAGATCTATGGGGCATGGGCTGCTATGGTTCAGAACTACGGGACTGGAGCTGCAGTGGAGCACATGTGGGTCAGATCTATGGGGTAGAAGCTGTTGTGGGGCTGATGGTGGTTAGATCTCTAAGGCAGGAGCTGCTGTGGGGCTGACTTGGGTCAGATCTATGGGGCAGGAGCTGCTTTGGGGCTGATGGTGCTTAGACCTATATGGCAGGAGCTGCTGTGGAGCACATGTGGGTCAGACCTATGGGGCAGGAGCTGCAGAGGGGATGATGTAGGTCAGATCTATGGGGCAGGAGTTGCTGTGGGGAATATGAGGGACATATCTATGGTGCAAAATCTGCTGTTGGACTGATGTGAGTCAGATCTATGAGTTTGGAGCTGCTGTGGGGCACATGTGGGTCAGATCTATGGGGCAGGAGATGCTGTGGTGCAGATTTGGGTCAGATCTATGTGGCAGGAGCTGCTGTGGGTCAGATCTATGGGCAGGAGCTGCTGTGGGGCACATGTGAGTTAGATCTATGGGGCAGGAGATGGTGTGGGGCAGATTTGGGTCAGATGTATGGGTCAGGAGCTGCTGTGTTGCTGATGAGGGTCACATCTATGGGGCATGGGCTGCTGTGGTTCAGATCTACGGGACTGGAGCTGCAGTGGAGCACATGTGGGTCAGATCTATGGGGTAGAAGCTGTTGTGGGGCTGATGGGGGTCATATCTATAAGGCAGGAGCTGCTGTGGGGCTGACTTGGGTCAGATCTATGGGGCAGGAGCTGCTTTGGGGCTGATGGTGGTTAGATCTATATGGCAGGAGCTGCTGTGGGGCACATGTGGGTCAGACCTATGGGGCAGGAGCTGCAGAGGGGATGATGTAGGTCAGATCTATGGGGCAGGAGTTGCTGTGGGGAATATGAGGGACATATCTATTGTGCAAAATCTGCTGTTGGACTGATGTGAGTCAGATCTATGAGTTTGGAGCTGCTGTGGGGCACATGTGGGTCAGATCTATGGGGCAGGAGATGCTGTGGGGCTGATTTGGGTCACATCTATAGGTCAGGAGCTGCTGTGGCTGATGTGGGCCAGTTCTATGGGGCAGGAGATGCTGTGAGTCAGATGTATGAGGCAGGAGCTGCTGTGGGGCAGATGGGGGTCAGATCTATGGGGCAGGAGATGCTGTGGAGCAGATGTGGGTCAGATCTATGGGGCAGGAGCTGCTGTGGAGCAGATGTGGGTTAGATCTATGGGCAGGAGCTGCTGTGCTGCACATGTTGGTAGGGTCTATGTGTTAGGAGCTGCTGTGGGGCACATGTGGGTCAGATCTATGGGGCAGGAGATGCTGTGGGGCTGATGTTGGTCAGATCTTTGGGGCAGCAGCTGCTGTGGAGCAGATCTGTATAAGATCTATGTCGCAGGAGCTGCTGTGGGGCAGACGTGGCACATATCTATGGGGCAAAATCTGCTGTGGGGCTGATGTGGGTCAGATCTATGGGGCAGGATCTCCTGTGGTGCTGATGTGGGTCAAATCAATGGGGCAGAGCTGCTCTGGGGCACATGTGGGTCAGATCTATGGAGCAGGAGCTGCTGTGGGGCAGATTTGAATCAGATCTATAGGGCAGGAGCTGCTGTGGGTCAGATCTATGGGCAGGAGCTGCTGCGGGGCACATGTGAGTTAGATCTATGGGGCAGGAGATGGTGTGGGGCAGATTTGGGTCAGATGTATGTGTCAGGAGCTGCTGTGTTGCTGATGAGGGTCAGATCTATGGGGCAGGAGATGCTGTGGGGCAGATGTGGGTCAGATCTATGGGGCAGAGGCTGCTGTGTGGCAGATGTGGGTCAGATCTATGGGGCAGGAGATGCTGTGGGTCAGATGTGGGTCAGATCTATAGGTCAGGAGCTGCTGTGGCTGATGTGGGCCAGTTCTATGGGGCAGGAGATGCTGTGAGTCAGATGTATGAGGCAGGAGCTGCTGTGGGGCAGATGGGGGTCAGATCTATGGGGCAGGAGATGCTGTGGAGCAGATGTGGGTCAGATCTATGGGGCAGGAGCTGCTGTGTGGCACATGTGGGTCAGATCTATGGGCAGGAGCTGCTGTGCTGCACATGGTGGTAGGGTCTATGGGGCAGGAGCTGCTGTGGGGCAGATGTGGGTCAGATCTATGGGGCAGGAGCTGCTGTGGGGCTGATGTTGGTCAGATCTTTGGGGCAGCAGCTGCTGTGGAGCAGATCTGGGTAAGATCTATGTCGCAGGAGCTGCTGTGGGGCAGACGTGGCACATATCTATGGGGCAAAATCTGCTGTGGGGCTGATGTGGGTCAGATCCATGGGGCAGGATCTCCTGTGGGGCTGATGTGGGTCAAATCAATGGGGCAGAGCTGCTCTGGGGCACATGTGGGTCAGATCTATGGAGCAGGAGCTGCTGTGGGGCAGATTTGAATCAGATCTATAGGGCAGGAGCTGCTGTGGGTCAGATCTATGGGCAGGAGCTGCTGTGGGGCAGATTTGAATCAGATCTATAGCGCAGGAGCTGCTGTGGGTCAGATCTATGGGCAGGAGCTGCTGTGGGGCACATGTGAGTTAGATCTATGGGGCAGGATATGGTGTGGGGCAGATTTGGGTCAGATGTATGTGTCAGGAGCTGCTGTGTTGCTGATGAGGGTCAGATCTATGGGGCATGGGCTGCTGTGGTTCAGATCTACGGGACTGGAGCTGCAGTGGAGCACATGTGGGTCAGATCTATGGGGTAGAAGCTGTTGTGGGGCTGATGGGGGTCATATCTATAAGGCAGGAGCTGCTGTGGGGCACATGTGGGTCAGATCTATGGGGCAGGAGCTGCTTTGGGGCTGATGGTGGTTAGATCTATATGGCAGGAGCTGCTGTGGGGCACATGTGGGTCAGACCTATGTGGCAGGAGCTGCAGAGGGGATGATGTAGGTCAGATCTATGGGGCAGGAGTTGCTGTGGGGAATATGAGGGACATATCTATGGTGCAAAATCTGCTGTTGGACTGATGTGAGTCAGATCTATGAGTTTGGAGCTGCTGTGGGGCACATATGGGTCAGATCTATTGGGCAGGAGATGCTGTGGGGCTGATGGTGGTTAGAACTATGTGGCAGGAGATGCTGTGGGTCAAATCTATGGGGCAGGAGCTGCTGTAGGGAACATGTGGGTCAGGTCTATGGGGCAGGAGTTGCTGTTGGGCAGATGTGGGTCAGATCTATGGGGCAGGAGCTGCTGTTGGGCAGATGTGGGGCATAACTATGGGGCAAAATCTGCTGTGGGGCTGATGTGGGTAAGATCTATGAGACAGGAGCTGCATTGGTTCAGATCTATGGGGCAGGATCAGCTCTGGGGCACATGTGGGTCAGATCTATGTGTTAGGAGCTGCTGTGGGGCACATGTGGGTCAGATCTATGGGGCAGGAGATGCTGTGGGGCAGATGTGGGTCAGATCTATGGGGCAGGAGTTGCTGTTGGGCAGATGTGGGGCATAACTATGGGGCAAAATCTGCTGTGGGGCTGATGTGGGTAAGATCTATGAGACAGGAGCTGCTGTGGTTCAGATCTATGGGGCAGGAGCAGCTCTGGGGCACATGTGGGTCAGATCTATGTGTTAGGAGCTGCTGTGGGGCACATGTGGGTCAGATCTATGGGGCATGAGATGCTGTGGGGCAGATGTGGGTCAGATCTATGGAGCAAAGGCTGCTGTGTGGCAGATGTGGGTCAGATCTATGGGGCAGGAGCTGCTGTGGGTCAGATGTGGATCAGATCTATAGGTCAGGAGCTGCTGCGGCTGATGTGGGCCAGTTCTATGGGGCAGGAGATGCTGTGAGTCAGATGTATGAGGCAGGAGCTGCTGTGGGGCAGATGGGGGTCAGATCTATGGGGCAGGAGATGCTGTGGAGCAGATGTGGGTCAGATCTATGGGGCAGGAGCTGCTGTGGGGCAGATGTGGGTCAGATCTATGGGGCAGGAGCTGCTGTGGGGCTGATGTTGGTCAGATCTTTGGGGCAGCAGCTGCTGTGGAGCAGATCTGGGTAAGATCTATGTCGCAGGAGCTGCTGTGGGGCAGACGTGGCACATATCTATGGGGCAAAATCTGCTGTGGGGCTGATGTGGGTCAGATCTATGGGGCAGGATCTCCTGTGGGGCTGATGTGGGTCAAATCAATGGGGCAGAGCTGCTTTGGGGCACATGTGGGTCAGATCTATGGAGCAGGAGCTGCTGTGGGGCAGATTTGATTCAGATCTATAGCGCAGGAGCTGCTGTGGGTCAGATCTATGGGCAGGAGCTGCTGTGGGGCACATGTGAGTTAGATCTATGGGGCAGGAGATGGTGTGGGGCAGATTTGGGTCAGATGTATGGGTCAGGAGCTGCTGTGTTGCTGATGAGGGTCAGATCTATGGGGCATGGGCTGCTGTGGTTCAGATCTACGGGACTGGAGCTGCAGTGGAGCACATGTGGGTCAGATCTATGGGGTAGAAGCTGTTGTGGGGCTGATGGGGGTCATATCTATAAGGCAGGAGCTGCTGTGGGGCTGACTTGGGTCAGATCTATGGGGCAGGAGCTGCTTTGGGGCTGATGGTGGTTAGATCTATATGGCAGGAGCTGCTGTGGGGCACATGTGGGTCAGACCTATGGGGCAGGAGCTGCAGAGGGGATGATGTAGGTCAGATCTATGGGGCAGGAGTTGCTGTGGGGAATATGAGGGACATATCTATGGTGCAAAATCTGCTGTTGGACTGATGTGAGTCAGATCTATGAGTTTGGAGCTGCTGTGGGGCACATGTGGGTCAGATCTATGGGGCAGGAGATGCTGTGGGGCTGATTTGGGTCACATCTATAGGTCAGGAGCTGCTGTGTTGCTGATGAGGGTCAGATCTATGGGGCAGGAGATGCTGTGGGGCAGATGTGGGTCAGATCTATGGGGCAGGAGCTGCTGTGTGGCAGATGTGGGTCAGATCTATGGGGCAGGAGATGCTGTGGGTCAGATGTGGGTCAGATCTATAGGTCAGGATCTGCTGTGGCTGATGTGGGCCAGTTCTATGGGGCAGGAGATGCTGTGAGTCAGATGTATGAGGCAGGAGCTGCTGTGGGGCAGATGGGGGTCAGATCTATGGGGCAGGAGATGCTGTGGAGCAGATGTGGGTCAGATCTATGGGGCAGGAGCTGCTGTGTGGCATATGTGGGTCAGATCTATGGGCAGGAGCTGCTGTGCTGCACATGGTGGTAGGGTCTATGGGGCAGGAGCTGCTGTGGGGCAGATGTGGGTCAGATCTATGGGGCAGGAGCTGCTGTGGGGCTGATGTTGGTCAGATCTTTGGGGCAGCAGCTGCTGTGGAGCAGATCTGGGTAAGATCTATGTCGCAGGAGCTGCTGTGGGGCAGACGTGGCACATATCTATGGGGCAAAATCTGCTGTGGGGCTGATGTGGGTCAGATCCATGGGGCAGGATCTCCTGTGGGGCTGATGTGGGTCAAATCAATGGGGCAGAGCTGCTCTGGGGCACATGTGAGTCAGATCTATGGAGCAGGAGCTGCTGTGGGGCAGATTTGAATCAGATCTATAGGGCAGGAGCTGCTGTGGGTCAGATCTATGGGCAGGAGCTGCTGTGGGGCAGATTTGAATCAGATCTATAGCGCAGGAGCTGCTGTGGGTCAGATCTATGGGCAGGAGCTGCTGTGGGGCACATGTGAGTTAGATCTATGGGGCAGGATATGGTGTGGGGCAGATTTGGGTCAGATGTATGTGTCAGGAGCTGCTGTGTTGCTGATGAGGGTCAGATCTATGGGGCATGGGCTGCTGTGGTTCAGATCTACGGGACTGGAGCTGCAGTGGAGCACATGTGGGTCAGATCTATGGGGTAGAAGCTGTTGTGGGGCTGATGGGGGTCATATCTATAAGGCAGGAGCTGCTGTGGGGCACATGTGGGTCAGATCTATGGGGCAGGAGCTGCTTTGGGGCTGATGGTGGTTAGATCTATATGGCAGGAGCTGCTGTGGGGCACATGTGGGTCAGACCTATGGGGCAGGAGCTGCAGAGGGGATGATGTAGGTCAGATCTATGGGGCAGGAGTTGCTGTGGGGAATATGAGGGACATATCTATGGTGCAAAATCTGCTGTTGGACTGATGTGAGTCAGATCTATGAGTTTGGAGCTGCTGTGGGGCACATGTGGGTCAGATCTATGGGGCAGGAGATGCTGTGGGGCTGATGGTGGTTAGAACTATGTGGCAGGAGATGCTGTGGGTCAAATCTATGGGGCAGGAGCTGCTGTAGGGAACATGTGGGTCAGGCCTATGGGGCAGGAGTTGCTGTTGGGCAGATGTGGGTCAGATCTATGGGGCAGGAGCTGCTGTTGGGCAGATGTGGGGCATAACTATGGGGCAAAATCTGCTGTGGGGCTGATGTGGGTAAGATCTATGAGACAGGAGCTGCTGTGGTTCAGATCTATGGGGCAGGATCAGCTCTGGGGCACATGTGGGTCAGATCTATGTGTTAGGAGCTGCTGTGGGGCACATGTGGGTCAGATCTATGGGGCAGGAGATGCTGTGGGGCAGATGTGGGTCAGATCTATGGGGCAGGAGTTGCTGTTGGGCAGATGTGGGGCATAACTATGGGGCAAAATCTGCTGTGGGGCTGATGTGGGTAAGATCTATGAGACAGGAGCTGCTGTGGTTCAGATCTATGGGGCAGGAGCAGCTCTGGGGCACATGTGGGTCAGATCTATGTGTTAGGAGCTGCTGTGGGGCACATGTGGGTCAGATCTATGGGGCATGAGATGCTGTGGGGCAGATGTGGGTCAGATCTATGGAGCAAAGGCTGCTGTGTGGCAGATGTGGGTCAGATCTATGGGGCAGGAGCTGCTGTGGGTCAGATGTGGATCAGATCTATAGGTCAGGAGCTGCTGTGGCTGATGTGGGCCAGTTCTATGGGGCAGGAGATGCTGTGAGTCAGATGTATGAGGCAGGAGCTGCTGTGGGGCAGATGGGGGTCAGATCTATGGGGCAGGAGATGCTGTGGAGCAGATGTGGGTCAGATCTATGGGGCAGGAGCTGCTGTGGGGCAGATGTGGGTCAGATCTATGGGGCAGGAGCTGCTGTGGGGCTGATGTTGGTCAGATCTTTGGGGCAGCAGCTGCTGTGGAGCAGATCTGGGTAAGATCTATGTCGCAGGAGCTGCTGTGGGGCAGACGTGGCACATATCTATGGGGCAAAATCTGCTGTGGGGCTGATGTGGGTCAGATCTATGGGGCAGGATCTCCTGTGGGGCTGATGTGGGTCAAATCAATGGGGCAGAGCTGCTTTGGGGCACATGTGGGTCAGATCTATGGAGCAGGAGCTGCTGTGGGGCAGATTTGAATCAGATCTATGTGGCAGGAGCTGCTGTGGGTCAGATCTATGGGCAGGAGCTGCTGTGGGGCACATGTGAGTTAGATCTATGGGGCAGGAGATGGTGTGGGGCAGATTTGGGTCAGATGTATGGGTCAGGAGCTGCTGTGTTGCTGATGAGGGTCAGATCTATGGGGCATGGGCTGCTGTGGTTCAGATCTACGGGACTGGAGCTGCAGTGGAGCACATGTGGGTCAGATCTATGGGGTAGAAGCTGTTGTGGGGCTGATGGGGGTCATATCTATAAGGCAGGAGCTGCTGTGGGGCTGACTTGGGTCAGATCTATGGGGCAGGAGCTGCTTTGGGGCTGATGGTGGTTAGATCTATATGGCAGGAGCTGCTGTGGGGCACATGTGGGTCAGACCTATGGGGCAGGAGCTGCAGAGGGGATGATGTAGGTCAGATCTATGGGGCAGGAGTTGCTGTGGGGAATATGAGGGACATATCTATGGTGCAAAATCTGCTGTTGGACTGATGTGAGTCAGATCTATGAGTTTGGAGCTGCTGTGGGGCACATGTGGGTCAGATCTATGGGGCAGGAGATGCTGTGGGGCTGATTTGGGTCACATCTATAGGTCAGGAGCTGCTGTGTTGCTGATGAGGGTCAGATCTATGGGGCAGGAGATGCTGTGGGGCAGATGTGGGTCAGATCTATGGGGCAGGAGCTGCTGTGTGGCAGATGTGGGTCAGATCTATGGGGCAGGAGATGCTGTGGGTCAGATGTGGGTCAGATCTATAGGTCAGGATCTGCTGTGGCTGATGTGGGCCAGTTCTATGGGGCAGGAGATGCTGTGAGTCAGATGTATGAGGCAGGAGCTGCTGTGGGGCAGATGGGGGTCAGATCTATGGGGCAGGAGATGCTGTGGAGCAGATGTGGGTCAGATCTATGGGGCAGGAGCTGCTGTGTGGCATATGTGGGTCAGATCTATGGGCAGGAGCTGCTGTGCTGCACATGGTGGTAGGGTCTATGGGGCAGGAGCTGCTGTGGGGCAGATGTGGGTCAGATCTATGGGGCAGGAGCTGCTGTGGGGCTGATGTTGGTCAGATCTTTGGGGCAGCAGCTGCTGTGGAGCAGATCTGGGTAAGATCTATGTCGCAGGAGCTGCTGTGGGGCAGACGTGGCACATATCTATGGGGCAAAATCTGCTGTGGGGCTGATGTGGGTCAGATCCATGGGGCAGGATCTCCTGTGGGGCTGATGTGGGTCAAATCAATGGGGCAGAGCTGCTCTGGGGCACATGTGGGTCAGATCTATGGAGCAGGAGCTGCTGTGGGGCAGATTTGAATCAGATCTATAGGGCAGGAGCTGCTGTGGGTCAGATCTATGGGCAGGAGCTGCTGTGGGGCAGATTTGAATCAGATCTATAGCGCAGGAGCTGCTGTGGGTCAGATCTATGGGCAGGAGCTGCTGTGGGGCACATGTGAGTTAGATCTATGGGGCAGGATATGGTGTGGGGCAGATTTGGGTCAGATGTATGTGTCAGGAGCTGCTGTGTTGCTGATGAGGGTCAGATCTATGGGGCATGGGCTGCTGTGGTTCAGATCTACGGGACTGGAGCTGCAGTGGAGCACATGTGGGTCAGATCTATGGGGTAGAAGCTGTTGTGGGGCTGATGGGGGTCATATCTATAAGGCAGGAGCTGCTGTGGGGCACATGTGGGTCAGATCTATGGGGCAGGAGCTGCTTTGGGGCTGATGGTGGTTAGATCTATATGGCAGGAGCTGCTGTGGGGCACATGTGGGTCAGACCTATGGGGCAGGAGCTGCAGAGGGGATGATGTAGGTCAGATCTATGGGGCAGGAGTTGCTGTGGGGAATATGAGGGACATATCTATGGTGCAAAATCTGCTGTTGGACTGATGTGAGTCAGATCTATGAGTTTGGAGCTGCTGTGGGGCACATGTGGGTCAGATCTATGGGGCAGGAGATGCTGTGGGGCTGATGGTGGTTAGAACTATGTGGCAGGAGATGCTGTGGGTCAAATCTATGGGGCAGGAGCTGCTGTAGGGAACATGTGGGTCAGATCTATGGGGCAGGAGTTGCTGTTGGGCAGATGTGGGTCAGATCTATGGGGCAGGAGCTGCTGTTGGGCAGATGTGGGGCATAACTATGGGGCAAAATCTGCTGTGGGGCTGATGTGGGTAAGATCTATGAGACAGGAGCTGCATTGGTTCAGATCTATGGGGCAGGATCAGCTCTGGGGCACATGTGGGTCAGATCTATGTGTTAGGAGCTGCTGTGGGGCACATGTGGGTCAGATCTATGGGGCAGGAGATGCTGTAGGGAACATGTGGGTCAGGTCTATGGGGCAGGAGTTGCTGTTGGGCAGATGTGGGTCAGATCTATGGGGCAGGAGCTGCTGTTGGGCAGATGTGGGGCATAACTATGGGGCAAAATCTGCTGTGGGGCTGATGTGGGTAAGATCTATGAGACAGGAGCTGCATTGGTTCAGATCTATGGGGCAGGATCAGCTCTGGGGCACATGTGGGTCAGATCTATGTGTTAGGAGCTGCTGTGGGGCACATGTGGGTCAGATCTATGGGGCAGGAGATGCTGTGGGGCAGATGTGGGTCAGATCTATGGGGCAGGAGTTGCTGTTGGGCAGATGTGGGGCATAACTATGGGGCAAAATCTGCTGTGGGGCTGATGTGGGTAAGATCTATGAGACAGGAGCTGCTGTGGTTCAGATCTATGGGGTAGGAGCAGCTCTGGGGCACATGTGGGTCAGATCTATGTGTTAGGAGCTGCTGTGGGGCACATGTGGGTCAGATCTATGGGGCATGAGATGCTGTGGGGCAGATGTGGGTTAGATCTATGGAGCAAAGGCTGCTGTGTGGCAGATGTGGGTCAGATCTATGGGGCAGGAGCTGCTGTGGGTCAGATGTGGATCAGATCTATAGGTCAGGAGCTGCTGTGGCTGATGTGGGCCAGTTCTATGGGGCAGGAGATGCTGTGAGTCAGATGTATGAGGCAGGAGCTGCTGTGGGGCAGATGGGGGTCAGATCTATGGGGCAGGAGATGCTGTGGAGCAGATGTGGGTCAGATCTATGGGGCAGGAGCTGCTGTGGGGCAGATGTGGGTCAGATCTATGGGGCAGGAGCTGCTGTGGGGCTGATGTTGGTCAGATCTTTGGGGCAGCAGCTGCTGTGGAGCAGATCTGGGTAAGATCTATGTCGCAGGAGCTGCTGTGGGGCAGACGTGGCACATATCTATGGGGCAAAATCTGCTGTGGGTCAGATGTGGGTCAGATCTATAGGTCAGGAGCTGCTGTGGCTGATGTGGGCCAGTTCTATGGGGCAGGAGATGCTGTGAGTCAGATGTATGAGGCAGGAGCTGCTGTGGGTCAGATGGGGGTCAGATTTATGGGGCAGGAGATGCTGTGGAGCAGATGTGGGTCAGATCTATGGGGCAGGAGCTGCTGTGGGGCACATGTGGGTTAGATCTATGGGCAGGAGCTGCTGTGCTGCACATGTTGTTAGGGTCTATGGGGCAGGAGCTGCTGTGGGGCAGATGTGTGTCAGATCTATGGGGCAGGAGATGCTGTGGGGCAGATGTGGGTCAGATCTATGGGGCAAAGGCTGCTGTGTGGAAGATGTGGGTCAGATCTATGGGGCAGGAGCTGCTTTGTGTCTGATGTGGGTCAGATCTATAGGTCAGGAGCTGCTGTGGCTGATGTGGGCCAGTTCTATGGGGCAGGAGATGCTGTGAGTCAGATCTATGAGGCAAGAGCTGCTGTGGGGCAGATGTGGGTCAGATCTATGGGGCAGGAGCTGCTGTGGGGCAGATGTGGGTCAGATCTATGGGGCAGGAGCTGCTGTGGGGCTGATATTGGTCAGATCTTTGGGGCAGCAGCTGCTGTGGCTGATGTGGGCCAGTTCTATGGGGCAGGAGATGCTGTGGGGCA
Organism: Coturnix japonica; assembly: GCF_054131305.1. Taxonomy (NCBI): domain Eukaryota; kingdom Metazoa; phylum Chordata; class Aves; order Galliformes; family Phasianidae; genus Coturnix; species Coturnix japonica. Next base: position 622,469 of record NC_140690.1, read on the forward strand.
GACGTGGCAAATATCTATGGGGCAAAATCTGCTGTGGGGCTGATGTGGGTCAGATCTATAGGTCAGGAGCTGCTGTGGCTGATGTGGGCCAGTTCTATGGGGCAGGAGATGCTGTGAGTCAGATGTATGAGGCAGGAGCTGCTGTGGGGCAGATGGGGGTCAGATCTATGGGCAGGAGCTGCTGTGGGGCAGATGGGGGTCAGATCTATGGGCAGGAGCTGCTGTGGGGCAGATGTGGGTCAGATCTATAGGTCAGGAGCTGCTGTGGCTGATGTGGGCCAGTTCTATGGGGCAGGAGATGCTGTGAGTCAGATGTATGAGGAAGGAGCTGCTGTGGGGCATATGGGGGTCAGATCTATGGGGCAGGAGATGCTGTGGAGCAGATGTGGGTCAGATCTATGGGGCAGGAGCTGCTGTGGGGCAGATGTGGGTCAGATCTATGGGGCAAAGGCTGCTGTGTGGAAGATGTGGGTCAGATCTATGGGGCAGGAGCTGCTGTGGGTCAGATGTGGGTCAGATCTATGGGGCAGGAGCTGCTGTGGGGCTGATGTGGGTCAGATCTATAGGTCAGGAGCTGCTGTGGCTGATGTGGGCCAGTTCTATGGGGCAGGAGATGCTGTGAGTCAGATGTATGAGGAAGGAGCTGCTGTGGGGCAGATGGGGGTCAGATCTATGGGGCAGGAGATGCTGTGGAGCAGATGTGGGTCAGATCTATGGGGCAGGAGCTGCTGTGGGGCAGATGTGGGTTAGATCTATGAGACAGGAGCTGCTGTGGTTCAGATCTATGGGGCAGGAGCTGCTGTGTGGCAGTTGTGGGTCAGATCTATAGGTCAGGAGCTGCTGTGGCTGATGTGGGCCAGTTCTATGGGGCAGGAGATGCTGAGAGTCAGATGTATCAGGCAGGAGCTGCTGTGGGGCAGATGGGGGTCAGATCTATGGGGCAGGAGATGCTGTGGGGCACATGTGGGTCAGATCTATGGGGCAGGAGCTGCTGTGGGTCAAATGTGGGTCAGATCTATGGGGCAAAGGCTGCTGTGTGGCAGATGTGGGTCAGATCTATGGGGCAGGAGCTGATGTGGGGCTGATGTGGGTCAGATCTATGGGGCAGGAGCTGCTGTGGGGCAGATGGGGGTCAGATCTATGGGCCAGGAGATGCTGTGGGGCACATGTGGGTCAGATCTATGGGGCAGGAGCTGCTGTGGGGCAGATGTGGGTCAGATCTATGGGCAGGAGCTGCTGTGCTGCACATGTTGGTAGGGTCTATGGGGCAGGAGCTGCTGTGTGGCAGATGTGGGTCAGATCTATGGGGCAGGAGCTGCTGTGGGGCTGATGTTGGTCAGATCTTTGGGGCAGCAGCTGCTGTGGAGCAGATCTGGGTAAGATCTATGTCGCAGGAGCTGCTGTGGGGCAGACGTGGCACATATCTATGGGGCAAAATCTGCTGTGGGGCTGATGTGGGTCAGATCTATGGGGTAGGAGCTGCTGTGGGGCTGATGTGGGTCAGATCTATGGGCAGGAGCTGATGTAGGGAAGATTTGGGTCTGATCTATGGGGCAGGAACTGCTGTGGTTCAGATCTATGGGGCAGGAGCAGCTGTGAGGCACATGTGGGTCAGATCTATGGTTTAGGTGCTGCTTTGGGGAAAATGTGGGTCAGATCTATGTGGCAGGAGCTGCTGTGTTGCTGATGAGGGTCAGATCTATGGGGCAGGAGATGCTGTGAGTCAGATCTATGAGGCAGGAGCTGCTGTGGGGCTGATGTGTGTCAGGTCTATGGGGCAGGACCTGCTGTGTGGCTCATGCGGGTCAGATCTATGGGCAGGAGCTGCAGTGGAGATGATGTAGGTCAGATCTGTGGTGTAGGAGCAGCAGTGGGGCAGATGTGTGTCAGATCTTTGGGGAGGATCGGCTGTGGGTCTGATGTGGGTCAGATCTATGTTGCAGGAGCCGATGTGGGGCAGATGTAGGGCATATCTATGGGGCGGGAGATGCTGTGTGGCTGATGTGGGTCAGATCTATGGGGCAGGAGCTGCTGTGAGGCAGATGTGGGTCAGATCTATGGGCAGGAGCTGCTGTGCTGCACATGTTGGTAGGGTCTATGGGGCAGGAGCTGCTGTGGGGCAGATCTGGGTAAGATCTATGTCGCAGGAGCTGCTGTGGGGCAGATGTGGCACATATCTATGGGGCAAAATCTGCTGTGGGGCTGATGTGGGTCAGATCTATGGGACAGGATCTCCTGTGGGGCTGATGTGGGTCAAATCAATGGGGCAGAGCTGCTCTGGGGCACATGTGGGTCAGATCTATGGAGCAGGAGCTACTGTGGGGCAGATTTGAATCAGATCTATAGGGCAGGAGCTGCTGTTGGTCAGATCTATGGGCAGGAGCAGCTCTGGGGCACATGTGGGTCAGATCTATGTGTTAGGCGATGGTGTGGGGCAGATTTGGGTCAGATGTATGGGTCAGGAGCTGCTGTGTTGCTGATGAGGGTCAGATCTATGGGGCATGGGCTGCTGTGGTTCAGATCTACGGGACTGGAGCTGCAGTGGAGCACATGTGGGTCAGATCTATGTGGTAGAAGCTGTTGTGGGGCTGATGGTGGTTAGATCTATAAGGCAGGAGCTGCTGTGGGGCTGACTTGGGTCAGATCTATGGGGCAGGAGCTGCTTTGGGGCTGATGGTGGTTAGATCTATATGGCAGGAGCTGCTGTGGAGCACATGTGGGTCAGACCTATGGGGCAGGAGCTGCAGAGGGGATGATGTAGGTCAGATCTATGGGGCAGGAGTTGCTGTGGGGAATATGAGGGACATATCTATGGTGCAAAATCTGCTGTTGGACTGATGTGAGTCAGATCTATGAGTTTGGAGCTGCTGTGGGGCACATGTGGGTCAGATCTATGGGGCAGGAGATGCTGTGGGTCAGATCTATGGGGCAGGAGCTGCTGTGGGGAACATGTGGGTCAGATCTATGGGGCAGGAGATGCTGTGGGGCAGATGTGGGTCAGATCTATAGGTCAGGAGCTGCTGTGGCTGATGTGGGCCAGTTCTATGGGGCAGGAGATGCTGTGAGTCAGATGTATGAGGCAGGAGCTGCTGTGGGGCAGATGGGGGTCAGATCTATGGGGCAGGAGATGCTGTGGGTCAGATGTGGGTCAGATCTATAGGTCAGGAGCTGCTGTGGCTGATGTGGGCCAGTTCTATAGGGCAGGAGATGCTTTGAGTCAGATGTATGAGGCAGGAGCTGCTGTGGGGCAGATGGGGGTCAGATCTATGGGGCAGGAGATGCTGTGGAGCAGATGTGGGTCAGATCTATGGGGCAGGAGCTGCTGTGGGGCAGATGTGGGTCAGATCTATGGGCAGGAGATGCTATGCTGCACATGTTGGTAGGGTCTATGGGGCAGGAGCTGCTGTGGGGCAGATGTGGGTCAGATCTATGGGTCAGGAGCTGCTGTGGGGCTGATGTTGGTCAGATCTTTGGGGCAGCAGCTGCTGTGGAGCAGATCTGGGTAAGATCTATGGGCAGGAGCTGCTGTGGGGCAGATCTATGAGTTTGGAGCTGCTGTGGGGCAGATTTGAATCAGATCTATAGCGCAGGAGGTGCTGTGGGTCAGATCTATGGGCAGGAGCTGCTGTGGGGCACATGTGAGTTAGATCTATGGGGCAGGATATGGTGTGGGGCAGATTTGGGTCAGATGTATGTGTCAGGAGCTGCTGTGTTGCTGATGAGGGTCAGATCTATGGGGCATGGGCTGCTGTGGTTCAGATCTACGGGACTGGAGCTGCAGTGGAGCACATGTGGGTCAGATCTATGGGGTAGAAGCTGTTGTGGGGCTGATGGGGGTCATATCTATAAGGCAGGAGCTGCTGTGGGGCACATGTGGGTCAGATCTATGGGGCAGGAGCTGCTTTGGGGCTGATGGTGGTTAGATCTATATGGCAGGAGCTGCTGTGGGGCACATGTGGGTCAGACCTATGTGGCAGGAGCTGCAGAGGGGATGATGTAGGTCAGATCTATGGGGCAGGAGTTGCTGTGGGGAATATGAGGGACATATCTATGGTGCAAAATCTGCTGTTGGACTGATGTGAGTCAGATCTATGAGTTTGGAGCTGCTGTGGGGCACATGTGGGTCAGATCTATGGGGCAGGAGATGCTGTGGGGCTGATGGTGGTTAGAACTATGTGGCAGGAGATGCTGTGGGTCAAATCTATGGGGCAGGAGCTGCTGTAGGGAACATGTGGGTAAGGTCTATGGGGCAGGAGTTGCTGTTGGGCAGATGTGGGTCAGATCTATGGGGCAGGAGCTGCTGTTGGGCAGATGTGGGGCATAACTATGGGGCAAAATCTGCTGTGGGGCTGATGTGGGTAAGATCTATGAGACAGGAGCTGCATTGGTTCAGATCTATGGGGCAGGATCAGCTCTGGGGCACATGTGGGTCAGATCTATGTGTTAGGAGCTGCTGTGGGGCACATGTGGGTCAGATCTATGGGGCAGGAGATGCTGTGGGGCAGATGTGGGTCAGATCTATGGGGCAGGAGTTGCTGTTGGGCAGATGTGGGGCATAACTATGGGGCAAAATCTGCTGTGGGGCTGATGTGGGTAAGATCTATGAGACAGGAGCTGCTGTGGTTCAGATCTATGGGGCAGGAGCAGCTCTGGGGCACATGTGGGTCAGATCTATGTGTTAGGAGCTGCTGTGGGGCACATGTGGGTCAGATCTATGGGGCATGAGATGCTGTGGGGCAGATGTGGGTCAGATCTATGGGGCAAAGGCTGCTGTGGCTGATGTGGGCCAGTTCTATAGGGCAGGAGATGCTGTGGGGCACACGTGGCAAATATCTATGGGGCAAAATCTGCTGTGGGGCTGATGTGGGTCAGATCTATAGGTCAGGAGCTGCTGTGGCTGATGTGGGCCAGTTCTATGGGGCAGGAGATGCTGTGAGTCAGATGTATGAGGCAGGAGCTGCTGTGGGGCTGATGGGGGTCATATCTATAAGGCAGGAGCTGCTGTGGGGCAGATGTGGGTCAGATCTATGGGGCAGGAGCTGCTTTGGGGCTGATGGTGGTTAGATCTATATGGCAGGAGCTGCTGTGGGGCAGATTTGGGTCAGATCTATGGGGCATGGGCTGCTGTGGTTCAGATCTACAGGACTGGAGCTGCAGTGGAGCACATGTGGGTCAGATCTATGGGGTAGAAGCTGTTGTGGGGCTGATGGTCGTCATATCTATAAGGCAGGAGCTGCTGCGGGGCTGACTTGGGTCAGATCTATGGGGCAGGAGCTGCTTTGGGGCTGATGGTGGTTAGATCTATATGGCAGGAGCTGCTGTGGGGCACATGTGGGTCAGACCTATGGGGCAGGAGCTGCAGAGGGGATGATGTAGGTCAGATCTATGGGGCAGGAGTTGCTGTGGGGAATATGAGGGACATATCTATGGTGCAAAATCTGCTGTTGGACTGATGTGAGTCAGATCTATGAGTTTGGAGCTGCTGTGGGGCACATGTGGGTCAGATCTATGGGGCAGGAGATGCTGTGGGGCTGATTTGGGTCACATCTATAGGTCAGGAGCTGCTGTGTTGCTGATGAGGGTCAGATCTATGGGGCAGGAGATGCTGTGGGGCAGATGTGGGTCAGATCTATGGGGCAGGAGCTGCTGTGTGGCAGATGTGGGTCAGATCTATGGGGCAGGAGATGCTGTGGGTCAGATGTGGGTCAGATCTATAGGTCAGGATCTGCTGTGGCTGATGTGGGCCAGTTCTATGGGGCAGGAGATGCTGTGAGTCAGATGTATGAGGCAGGAGCTGCTGTGGGGCAGATGGGGGTCAGATCTATGGGGCAGGAGATGCTGTGGAGCAGATGTGGGTCAGATCTATGGGGCAGGAGCTGCTGTGTGGCATATGTGGGTCAGATCTATGGGCAGGAGCTGCTGTGCTGCACATGGTGGTAGGGTCTATGGGGCAGGAGCTGCTGTGGGGCAGATGTGGGTCAGATCTATGGGGCAGGAGCTGCTGTGGGGCTGATGTTGGTCAGATCTTTGGGGCAGCAGCTGCTGTGGAGCAGATCTGGGTAAGATCTATGTCGCAGGAGCTGCTGTGGGGCAGACGTGGCACATATCTATGGGGCAAAATCTGCTGTGGGGCTGATGTGGGTCAGATCCATGGGGCAGGATCTCCTGTGGGGCTGATGTGGGTCAAATCAATGGGGCAGAGCTGCTCTGGGGCACATGTGGGTCAGATCTATGGAGCAGGAGCTGCTGTGGGGCAGATTTGAATCAGATCTATAGGGCAGGAGCTGCTGTGGGTCAGATCTATGGGCAGGAGCTGCTGTGGGGCAGATTTGAATCAGATCTATAGCGCAGGAGCTGCTGTGGGTCAGATCTATGGGCAGGAGCTGCTGTGGGGCACATGTGAGTTAGATCTATGGGGCAGGATATGGTGTGGGGCAGATTTGGGTCAGATGTATGTGTCAGGAGCTGCTGTGTTGCTGATGAGGGTCAGATCTATGGGGCATGGGCTGCTGTGGTTCAGATCTACGGGACTGGAGCTGCAGTGGAGCACATGTGGGTCAGATCTATGGGGTAGAAGCTGTTGTGGGGCTGATGGGGGTCATATCTATAAGGCAGGAGCTGCTGTGGGGCACATGTGGGTCAGATCTATGGGGCAGGAGCTGCTTTGGGGCTGATGGTGGTTAGATCTATATGGCAGGAGCTGCTGTGGGGCACATGTGGGTCAGACCTATGGGGCAGGAGCTGCAGAGGGGATGATGTAGGTCAGATCTATGGGGCAGGAGTTGCTGTGGGGAATATGAGGGACATATCTATGGTGCAAAATCTGCTGTTGGACTGATGTGAGTCAGATCTATGAGTTTGGAGCTGCTGTGGGGCACATGTGGGTCAGATCTATGGGGCAGGAGATGCTGTGGGGCTGATGGTGGTTAGAACTATGTGGCAGGAGATGCTGTGGGTCAAATCTATGGGGCAGGAGCTGCTGTAGGGAACATGTGGGTCAGATCTATGGGGCAGGAGTTGCTGTTGGGCAGATGTGGGTCAGATCTATGGGGCAGGAGCTGCTGTTGGGCAGATGTGGGGCATAACTATGGGGCAAAATCTGCTGTGGGGCTGATGTGGGTAAGATCTATGAGACAGGAGCTGCATTGGTTCAGATCTATGGGGCAGGATCAGCTCTGGGGCACATGTGGGTCAGATCTATGTGTTAGGAGCTGCTGTGGGGCACATGTGGGTCAGATCTATGGGGCAGGAGATGCTGTAGGGAACATGTGGGTCAGGTCTATGGGGCAGGAGTTGCTGTTGGGCAGATGTGGGTCAGATCTATGGGGCAGGAGCTGCTGTTGGGCAGATGTGGGGCATAACTATGGGGCAAAATCTGCTGTGGGGCTGATGTGGGTAAGATCTATGAGACAGGAGCTGCATTGGTTCAGATCTATGGGGCAGGATCAGCTCTGGGGCACATGTGGGTCAGATCTATGTGTTAGGAGCTGCTGTGGGGCACATGTGGGTCAGATCTATGGGGCAGGAGATGCTGTGGGGCAGATGTGGGTCAGATCTATGGGGCAGGAGTTGCTGTTGGGCAGATGTGGGGCATAACTATGGGGCAAAATCTGCTGTGGGGCTGATGTGGGTAAGATCTATGAGACAGGAGCTGCTGTGGTTCAGATCTATGGGGCAGGAGCAGCTCTGGGGCACATGTGGGTCAGATCTATGTGTTAGGAGCTGCTGTGGGGCACATGTGGGTCAGATCAATGGGGCATGAGATGCTGTGGGGCAGATGTGGGTCAGATCTATGGGGCAAAGGCTGCTGTGGCTGATGTGGGCCAGTTCTATAGGGCAGGAGATGCTGTGGGTCAGATGTGGATCAGATCTATAGGTCAGGAGCTGCTGTGGCTGATGTGGGCCAGTTCTATGGGGCAGGAGATGCTGTGAGTCAGATGTATGAGGCAGGAGCTGCTGTGGGGCAGATGGGGGTCAGATCTATGGGGCAGGAGATGCTGTGGAGCAGATGTGGGTCAGATCTATGGGGCAGGAGCTGCTGTGGGGCAGATGTGGGTCAGATCTATGGGGCAGGAGCTGCTGTGGGGCTGATGTTGGTCAGATCTTTGGGGCAGCAGCTGCTGTGGAGCAGATCTGGGTAAGATCTATGTCGCAGGAGCTGCTGTGGGGCAGACGTGGCACATATCTATGGGGCAAAATCTGCTGTGGGTCAGATGTGGGTGAGATCTATAGGTCAGGAGCTGCTGTGGCTGATGTGGGCCAGTTCTATGGGGCAGGAGATGCTGTGAGTCAGATGTATGAGGCAGGAGCTGCTGTGGGTCAGATGGGGGTCAGATTTATGGGGCAGGAGATGCTGTGGAGCAGATGTGGGTCAGATCTATGGGGCAGGAGCTGCTGTGGGGCACATGTGGGTTAGATCTATGGGCAGGAGCTGCTGTGCTGCACATGTTGTTAGGGTCTATGGGGCAGGAGCTGCTGTGGGGCAGATGTGTGTCAGATCTATGGGGCAGGAGATGCTGTGGGGCAGATGTGGGTCAGATCTATGGGGCAAAGGCTGCTGTGTGGAAGATGTGGGTCAGATCTATGGGGCAGGAGCTGCTTTGTGTCTGATGTGGGTCAGATCTATAGGTCAGGAGCTGCTGTGGCTGATGTGGGCCAGTTCTATGGGGCAGGAGATGCTGTGAGTCAGATCTATGAGGCAAGAGCTGCTGTGGGGCAGATGTGGGTCAGATCTATGGGGCAGGAGCTGCTGTGGGGCAGATGTGGGTCAGATCTATGGGGCAGGAGCTGCTGTGGGGCTGATATTGGTCAGATCTTTGGGGCAGCAGCTGCTGTGGCTGATGTGGGCCAGTTCTATGGGGCAGGAGATGCTGTGGGGCAGACGTGGCAAATATCTATGGGGCAAAATCTGCTGTGGGGCTGATGTGGGTCAGATCTATAGGTCAGGAGCTGCTGTGGCTGATGTGGGCCAGTTCTATGGGGCAGGAGATGCTGTGAGTCAGATGTATGAGGCAGGAGCTGCTGTGGGGCAGATGGGGGTCAGATCTATGGGCAGGAGCTGCTGTGGGGCAGATGGGGGTCAGATCTATGGGCAGGAGCTGCTGTGGGGCAGATGTGGGTCAGATCTATAGGTCAGGAGCTGCTGTGGCTGATGTGGGCCAGTTCTATGGGGCAGGAGATGCTGTGAGTCAGATGTATGAGGAAGGAGCTGCTGTGGGGCATATGGGGGTCAGATCTATGGGGCAGGAGATGCTGTGGAGCAGATGTGGGTCAGATCTATGGGGCAGGAGCTGCTGTGGGGCAGATGTGGGTCAGATCTATGGGGCAAAGGCTGCTGTGTGGAAGATGTGGGTCAGATCTATGGGGCAGGAGCTGCTGTGGGTCAGATGTGGGTCAGATCTATGGGGCAGGAGCTGCTGTGGGGCTGATGTGGGTCAGATCTATAGGTCAGGAGCTGCTGTGGCTGATGTGGGCCAGTTCTATGGGGCAGGAGATGCTGTGAGTCAGATGTATGAGGAAGGAGCTGCTGTGGGGCAGATGGGGGTCAGATCTATGGGGCAGGAGATGCTGTGGAGCAGATGTGGGTCAGATCTATGGGGCAGGAGCTGCTGTGGGGCAGATGTGGGTTAGATCTATGAGACAGGAGCTGCTGTGGTTCAGATCTATGGGGCAGGAGCTGCTGTGTGGCAGTTGTGGGTCAGATCTATAGGTCAGGAGCTGCTGTGGCTGATGTGGGCCAGTTCTATGGGGCAGGAGATGCTGAGAGTCAGATGTATCAGGCAGGAGCTGCTGTGGGGCAGATGGGGGTCAGATCTATGGGGCAGGAGATGCTGTGGGGCACATGTGGGTCAGATCTATGGGGCAGGAGCTGCTGTGGGTCAAATGTGGGTCAGATCTATGGGGCAAAGGCTGCTGTGTGGCAGATGTGGGTCAGATCTATGGGGCAGGAGCTGATGTGGGGCTGATGTGGGTCAGATCTATGGGGCAGGAGCTGCTGTGGGGCAGATGGGGGTCAGATCTATGGGCCAGGAGATGCTGTGGGGCACATGTGGGTCAGATCTATGGGGCAGGAGCTGCTGTGGGGCAGATGTGGGTCAGATCTATGGGCAGGAGCTGCTGTGCTGCACATGTTGGTAGGGTCTATGGGGCAGGAGCTGCTGTGTGGCAGATGTGGGTCAGATCTATGGGGCAGGAGCTGCTGTGGGGCTGATGTTGGTCAGATCTTTGGGGCAGCAGCTGCTGTGGAGCAGATCTGGGTAAGATCTATGTCGCAGGAGCTGCTGTGGGGCAGACGTGGCACATATCTATGGGGCAAAATCTGCTGTGGGGCTGATGTGGGTCAGATCTATGGGGTAGGAGCTGCTGTGGGGCTGATGTGGGTCAGATCTATGGGCAGGAGCTGATGTAGGGAAGATTTGGGTCTGATCTATGGGGCAGGAACTGCTATGGTTCAGATCTATGGGGCAGGAGCAGCTGTGAGGCACATGTGGGTCAGATCTATGGTTTAGGTGCTGCTTTGGGGAAAATGTGGGTCAGATCTATGTGGCAGGAGCTGCTGTGTTGCTGATGAGGGTCAGATCTATGGGGCAGGAGATGCTGTGAGTCAGATCTATGAGGCAGGAGCTGTTGTGGGGCTGATGTGTGTCAGGTCTATGGGGCAGGAGCTGCTGTGTGGCTGATGCGGGTCAGATCTATGGGCAGGAGCTGCAGTGGAGATGATGTAGGTCAGATCTGTGGTGTAGGAGCAGCAGTGGGGCAGATGTGTGTCAGATCTTTGGGGAGGATCGGCTGTGGGTCTGATGTGGGTCAGATCTATGTTGCAGGAGCCGATGTGGGGCAGATGTAGGGCATATCTATGGGGCGGGAGATGCTGTGTGGCTGATGTGGGTCAGATCTATGGGGCAGGAGCTGCTGTGAGGCAGATGTGGGTCAGATCTATGGGCAGGAGCTGCTGTGCTGCACATGTTGGTAGGGTCTATGGGGCAGGAGCTGCTGTGGGGCAGATGTGGGTCAGATCTATGGGGCAGGAGCTGCTGTGGGGCTGATGTTGGTCAGATCTTTGGGGCAGCAGTTGCTGTGGAGCAGATCTGGGTAAGATCTATGTCGCAGGAGCTGCTGTGGGGCAGACGTGGCACATATCTATGGGGCAAAATCTGCTGTGGGGCTGATGTGGGTCAGATCTATGGGGCAGGATCTCCTGTGGGGCTGATGTGGGTCAAATCAATGGGGCAGAGCTGCTCTGGGGCACATGTGGGTCAGATCTATGGAGCAGGAGCTGCTGTGGGGCAGATTTGAATCAGATCTATGTGGCAGGAGCTGCTGTGGGTCAGATCTATGGGCAGGAGCAGCTCTGGGGCACATGTGGGTCAGATCTATGTGTTAGGCGATGGTGTGGGGCAGATTTGGGTCAGATGTATGGGTCAGGAGCTGCTGTGTTGCTGATGAGGGTCAGATCTATGGGGCATGGGCTGCTGTGGTTCAGATCTACGGGACTGGAGCTGCAGTGGAGCACATGTGGGTCAGATCTATGTGGTAGAAGCTGTTGTGGGGCTGATGGTGGTTAGATCTATAAGGCAGGAGCTGCTGTGGGGCTGACTTGGGTCAGATCTATGGGGCAGGAGCTGCTTTGGGGCTGATGGTGGTTAGATCTATATGGCAGGAGCTGCTGTGGAGCACATGTGGGTCAGACCTATGGGGCAGGAGCTGCAGAGGGGATGATGTAGGTCAGATCTATGGGGCAGGAGTTGCTGTGGGGAATATGAGGGACATATCTATGGTGCAAAATCTGCTGTTGGACTGATGTGAGTCAGATCTATGAGTTTGGAGCTGCTGTGGGGCACATGTGGGTCAGATCTATGGGGCAGGAGATGCTGTGGGGCTGATGGTGGTTAGATCTATGTGGCAGGAGATGCTGTGGGTCAGATCTATGGGGCAGGAGCTGCTGTGGGGAACATGTGGGTCAGATCTATGGGGCAGGAGATGCTGTGGGGCCGATGTGGGTCAGATCTATAGGTCAGGAGCTGCTGTGGCTGATGTGGGCCAGTTCTATGGGGCAGGAGATGCTGTGAGTCAGATGTATGAGGCAGGAGCTGCTGTGGGGCAGATGGGGGTCAGATCTATGGGGCAGGAGATGCTGTGGGTCAGATGTGGGTCAGATCTATAGGTCAGGAGCTGCTGTGGCTGATGTGGGCCAGTTCTATAGGGCAGGAGATGCTTTGAGTCAGATGTATGAGGCAGGAGCTGCTGTGGGGCAGATGGGGGTCAGATCTATGGGGCAGGAGATGCTGTGGAGCAGATGTGGGTCAGATCTATGGGGCAGGAGCTGCTGTGGGGCAGATGTGGGTCAGATCTATGGGCAGGAGATGCTATGCTGCACATGTTGGTAGGGTCTATGGGGCAGGAGCTGCTGTGGGGCAGATGTGGGTCAGATCTATGGGTCAGGAGCTGCTGTGGGGCTGATGTTGGTCAGATCTTTGGGGCAGCAGCTGCTGTGGAGCAGATCTGGGTAAGATCTATGGGCAGGAGCTGCTGTGGGGCAGATCTATGAGTTTGGAGCTGCTGTGGGGCAGATTTGAATCAGATCTATAGCGCAGGAGGTGCTGTGGGTCAGATCTATGGGCAGGAGCTGCTGTGGGGCACATGTGAGTTAGATCTATGGGGCAGGATATGGTGTGGGGCAGATTTGGGTCAGATGTATGTGTCAGGAGCTGCTGTGTTGCTGATGAGGGTCAGATCTATGGGGCATGGGCTGCTGTGGTTCAGATCTACGGGACTGGAGCTGCAGTGGAGCACATGTGGGTCAGATCTATGGGGTAGAAGCTGTTGTGGGGCTGATGGGGGTCATATCTATAAGGCAGGAGCTGCTGTGGGGCACATGTGGGTCAGATCTATGGGGCAGGAGCTGCTTTGGGGCTGATGGTGGTTAGATCTATATGGCAGGAGCTGCTGTGGGGCACATGTGGGTCAGACCTATGTGGCAGGAGCTGCAGAGGGGATGATGTAGGTCAGATCTATGGGGCAGGAGTTGCTGTGGGGAATATGAGGGACATATCTATGGTGCAAAATCTGCTGTTGGACTGATGTGAGTCAGATCTATGAGTTTGGAGCTGCTGTGGGGCACATGTGGGTCAGATCTATGGGGCAGGAGATGCTGTGGGGCTGATGGTGGTTAGAACTATGTGGCAGGAGATGCTGTGGGTCAAATCTATGGGGCAGGAGCTGCTGTAGGGAACATGTGGGTAAGGTCTATGGGGCAGGAGTTGCTGTTGGGCAGATGTGGGTCAGATCTATGGGGCAGGAGCTGCTGTTGGGCAGATGTGGGGCATAACTATGGGGCAAAATCTGCTGTGGGGCTGATGTGGGTAAGATCTATGAGACAGGAGCTGCATTGGTTCAGATCTATGGGGCAGGATCAGCTCTGGGGCACATGTGGGTCAGATCTATGTGTTAGGAGCTGCTGTGGGGCACATGTGGGTCAGATCTATGGGGCAGGAGATGCTGTGGGGCAGATGTGGGTCAGATCTATGGGGCAGGAGTTGCTGTTGGGCAGATGTGGGGCATAACTATGGGGCAAAATCTGCTGTGGGGCTGATGTGGGTAAGATCTATGAGACAGGAGCTGCTGTGGTTCAGATCTATGGGGCAGGAGCAGCTCTGGGGCACATGTGGGTCAGATCTATGTGTTAGGAGCTGCTGTGGGGCACATGTGGGTCAGATCAATGGGGCATGAGATGCTGTGGGGCAGATGTGGGTCAGATCTATGGGGCAAAGGCTGCTGTGGCTGATGTGGGCCAGTTCTATAGGGCAGGAGATGCTGTGGGGCACACGTGGCAAATATCTATGGGGCAAAATCTGCTGTGGGGCTGATGTGGGTCAGATCTATAGGTCAGGAGCTGCTGTGGCTGATGTGGGCCAGTTCTATGGGGCAGGAGATGCTGTGAGTCAGATGTATGAGGCAGGAGCTGCTGTGGGGCTGATGGGGGTCATATCTATAAGGCAGGAGCTGCTGTGGGGCACATGTGGGTCAGATCTATGGGGCAGGAGCTGCTTTGGGGCTGATGGTGGTTAGATCTATATGGCAGGAGCTGCTGTGGGGCACATGTGGGTCAGACCTATGTGGCAGGAGCTGCAGAGGGGATGATGTAGGTCAGATCTATGGGGCAGGAGTTGCTGTGGGGAATATGAGGGACATATCTATGGTGCAAAATCTGCTGTTGGACTGATGTGAGTCAGATCTATGAGTTTGGAGCTGCTGTGGGGCACATGTGGGTCAGATCTATGGGGCAGGAGATGCTGTGGGGCTGATGGTGGTTAGAACTATGTGGCAGGAGATGCTGTGGGTCAAATCTATGGGGCAGGAGCTGCTTTAGGGAACATGTGGGTAAGGTCTATGGGGCAGGAGTTGCTGTTGGGCAGATGTGGGTCAGATCTATGGGGCAGGAGCTGATGTTGGGCAGATGTGGGGCATAACTATGGGGCAAAATCTGCTGTGGGGCTGATTTGGGTAAGATCTATGAGACAGGAGCTGCATTGGTTCAGATCTATGGGGCAGGATCAGCTCTGGGGCACATGTGGGTCAGATCTATGTGTTAGGAGCTGCTGTGGGGCACATGTGGGTCAGATCTATGGGGCAGGAGATGCTGTGGGGCAGATGTGGGTCAGATCTATGGGGCAGGAGTTGCTGTTGGGCAGATGTGGGGCATAACTATGGGGCAAAATCTGCTGTGGGGCTGATGTGGGTAAGATCTATGAGACAGGAGCTGCTGTGGTTCAGATCTATGGGGCAGGAGCAGCTCTGGGGCACATGTGGGTCAGATCTATGTGTTAGGAGCTGCTGTGGGGCACATGTGGGTCAGATCTATGGGGCATGAGATGCTGTGGGGCAGATGTGGGTCAGATCTATGGGGCAAAGGCTGATGTGGCTGATGTGGGCCAGTTCTATAGGGCAGGAGATGCTGTGGGGCACACGTGGCAAATATCTATGGGGCAAAATCTGCTGTGGGGCTGATGTGGGTCAGATCTATAGGTCAGGAGCTGCTGTGGCTGATGTGGGCCAGTTCTATGGGGCAGGAGATGCTGTGAGTCAGATGTATGAGGCAGGAGCTGCTGTGGGGCAGATGGGGGTCAGATCTATGGGCAGGAGCTGCTGTGGGGCAGATGGGGGTCAGATCTATGGGCAGGAGCTGCTGTGGGGCAGATGTGGGTCAGATGTATGAGGCAGGAGCTGCTGTGGGGCAGATGTGGGTCAGATCTTTGGGAGGATCTGCTGTGGGTCTGTTGTGGGTCAGATCTATGGGGCAGGAGCTGTTGTGGCGCAGATGTGGCTCAGATCTATGTTGCAGGAGCTGATGTGGGGCAGATGTAGGGCATATCTATGGGGAGGAGCTGCTGTGGTGCAGATTTGGGTCACATCTATGGGGCGGGAGATGCTGTGTGGCTGATGTGGCTCAAATCTATGGGGCAGGAGCTGCTGTTAGGCAGATGTGGGACATAACTATGGGCAAAATCTGCTGTGGGGCTGATGTGGGTTAGATCTATGAGACAGGAGCTGCTGTGGTTCAGATCTATGGGGCAGGAGCAGCTCTGGGGCACATGTGGGTCAGATCTATGTGTTAGGAGCTGCTGTGGGGCACATGTGGGTCAGATCTATGGGGCAGGAGCTGCTGTCGAGATGATGTGGGTCAGATCTTTGGGTAGGAGCTGCTGTGGGGCAGATCTGTGTAATATGTAAAGGGGCAGGAGCTGCTGTGGGGCAGATGTGGGTCAGATCTATGGGCAGGAGCTGCTGTGGGGCAGATGTGGGTCTGATCTACGGGGCAAAGGCTGCTGTGTGGAAGATGTGGGTCAGATCTATGGGGCAGGAGCTGCTGTGGGGCAGATGTGGGTCAGATCTATGGGGCAAAGGCTGCTGTGTGGAAGATGTGGGTCAGATATATTAGGCAGGAGCTGCTGTGGCTCAGATGTGGGTCAGATCTATGGGGCAGGAGCTGCTGTGGGGCTGATGTGGGTCAGATCTATAGGTCAGGAGCTGCTGTGGCTGATGTGGGCCAGTTCTATGGGGCAGGAGATGCTGTGAGTCAGATGTATGAGGAAGGAGCTGCTGTGGGGCAGATGGGGGTCAGATCTATGGGGCAGGAGATGCTGTGGAGCAGATGTGGGTCAGATCTATGGGGCAGGAGCTGCTGTGGGGCAGATGTGGGTCAGATCTATGGGGCAAAGGCTGCTGTGTGGAAGATGTGGGTCAGATCTATGGGGCAGGAGCTGCTGTGGGTCAGATGTGGGTCAGATCTATGGGGCAGGAGCTGCTGTGGGGCTGATGTGGGTCAGATCTATAGGTCAGGAGCTGCTGCGGCTGATGTGGGCCAGTTCTATGGGGCAGGAGATGCTGTGAGTCAGATGTATGAGGAAGGAGCTGCTGTGGGGCAGATGGGGGTCAGATCTATGGGGCAGGAGATGCTGTGGAGCAGATGTGGGTCAGATCTATGGGGCAGGAGCTGCTGTGGGGCAGATGTGGGTTAGATCTATGAGACAGGAGCTGCTGTGGTTCAGATCTATGGGGCAGGAGCTGCTGTGTGGCAGTTGTGGGTCAGATCTATAGGTCAGGAGCTGCTGTGGCTGATGTGGGCCAGTTCTATGGGGCAGGAGATGCTGAGAGTCAGATGTATCAGGCAGGAGCTGCTGTGGGGCAGATGGGGGTCAGATCTATGGGGCAGGAGATGCTGTGGGGCACATGTGGGTCAGATCTATGGGGCAGGAGCTGCTGTGGGTCAAATGTGGGTCAGATCTATGGGGCAAAGGCTGCTGTGTGGCAGATGTGGGTCAGATCTATGGGGCAGGAGCTGATGTGGGACTGATGTGGGTCAGATCTATGGGGCAGGAGCTGCTGTGGGGCAGATGGGGGTCAGATCTATGGGCCAGGAGATGCTGTGGGGCACATGTGGGTCAGATCTATGGGGCAGGAGCTGCTGTGGGGCAGATGTGGGTCAGATGTATGGGCAGGAGCTGCTGTGCTGCACATGTTGGTAGGGTCTATGGGGCAGGAGCTGCTCTGTGGCAGATGTGGGTCAGATCTATGGGGCAGGAGCTGCTGTGGGGCTGATGTTGGTCAGATCTTTGGGGCAGCAGCTGCTGTGGAGCAGATCTGGGTAAGATCTATGTCGCAGGAGCTGCTGTGGGGCAGACGTGGCACATATCTATGGGGCAAAATCTGCTGTGGGGCTGATGTGGGTCAGATCTATGGGGTAGGAGCTGCTGTGGGGCTGATGTGGGTCAGATCTATGGGCAGGAGCTGATGTAGGGAAGATTTGGGTCTGATCTATGGGGCAGGAACTGCTGTGGTTCAGATCTATGGGGCAGGAGCAGCTGTGAGGCACATGTGGGTCAGATCTATGGTTTAGGTGCTGCTTTGGGGAAAATGTGGGTCAGATCTATGTGGCAGGAGATGCTCTGGGTCTGATGTGGGTCAGATCTATGGGGCAGGAGATGCTGTGAGTCAGATCTATGAGGCAGGAGCTGCTGTGGGGCTGATGTGTGTCAGGTCTATGGGGCAGGACCTGCTGTGTGGCTCATGCGGGTCAGATCTATGGGCAGGAGCTGCAGTGGAGATGATAGAGGTCAGATCTGTGGTGTAGGAGCAGCAGTGGGGCAGATGTGTGCCAGATCTTTGGGGAGGATCGGCTGTGGGTCTGATGTGGGTCAGATCTATGTTGCAGGAGCCGATGTGGGGCAGATGTAGGGCATATCTATGGGGCGGGAGATGCTGTGTGGCTGATGTGGGTCAGATCTATGGGGCAGGAGCTACTGTGAGGCAGATGTGGGTCAGATCTATGGGCAGGAGCTGCTGTGCTGCACATGTTGGTAGGGTCTATGGGGCAGGAGCTGCTGTGGGGCAGATGTGGGTCAGATCTATGGGGCAGGAGCTGCTGTGGGGCTGATGTTGGTCAGATCTTTGGGGCAGCAGCTGCTGTGGAGCAGATCTGGGTAAGATCTATATCGCAGGAGCTGCTGTGGGGCAGATGTGGCACATATCTATGGGGCAAAATCTGCTGTGGGGCTGATGTGGGTCAGATCTATGGGGCAGGATCTCCTGTGGGGCTGATGTGGGTCAAATCAATGGGGCAGAGCTGCTGTGGGGCAGATGTGGGTCAGATCTATGGAGCAGGAGCTACTGTGGGGCAGATTTGAATCAGATCTATAGGGCAGGAGCTGCTGTTGGTCAGATCTATGGGCAGGAGCAGCTCTGGGGCACATGTGGGTCAGATCTATGTGTTAGGCGATGGTGTGGGGCAGATTTGGGTCAGATGTATGGGTCAGGAGCTGCTGTGTTGCTGATGAGGGTCAGATCTATGGGGCATGGGCTGCTGTGGTTCAGATCTACGGGACTGGAGCTGCAGTGGAGCACATGTGGGTCAGATCTATGGGGTAGAAGCTGTTGTGGGGCTGATGGTGGTTAGATCTATAAGGCAGGAGCTGCTGTGGGGCTGACTTGGGTCAGATCTATGGGGCAGGAGCTGCTTTGGGGCTGATGGTGGTTAGATCTATATGGCAGGAGCTGCTGTGGAGCACATGTGGGTCAGACCTATGGGGCAGGAGCTGCAGAGGGGATGATGTAGGTCAGATCTATGGGGCAGGAGTTGCTGTGGGGAATATGAGGGACATATCTATGGTGCAAAATCTGCTGTAGGACTGATGTGAGTCAGATCTATGAGTTTGGAGCTGCTGTGGGGCACATGTGGGTCAGATCTATGGGGCAGGAGATGCTGTGGGTCAGATCTATGGGGCAGGAGCTGCTGTGGGGAACATGTGGGTCAGATCTATGGGGCAGGAGATGCTGTGGGGCAGATGTATGAGGCAGGAGCTGCTGTGGGGCAGATGGGGGTCAGATCTATGGGGCAGGAGATGCTGTGGGTCAGATGTGGGTCAGATCTATAGGTCAGGAGCTGCTGTGGCTGATGTGGGCCAGTTCTATAGGGCAGGAGATGCTTTGAGTCAGATGTATGAGGCAGGAGCTGCTGTGGGGCAGATGGGGGTCAGATCTATGGGGCAGGAGATGCTGTGGAGCAGATGTGGGTCAGATCTATGGGGCAGGAGCTGCTGTGGGGCAGATGTGGGTCAGATCTATGGGCAGGAGATGCTATGCTGCACATGTTGGTAGGGTCTATGGGGCAGGAGCTGCTGTGGGGCAGATGTGGGTCAGATCTATGGGTCAGGAGCTGCTGTGGGGCTGATGTTGGTCAGATCTTTGGGGCAGCAGCTGCTGTGGAGCAGATCTGGGTAAGATCTATGGGCAGGAGCTGCTGTGGGGCAGATGGGGGTCAGATCTATGGGGCAGGAGCTGCTGTGGAGCACATGTGGGTAAGATCTATGGGGCAGGAGCTGCTGTGGGGCAGATGTGGGTCAGATCTATGGGCAGGAGATGCTGTGCTGCACATGTTGGTAGGGTCTATGGGGCAGGAGCTGCTGTGGGGCAGACGTGGCACATATCTATGGGGCAGGAGCTGCTGTGGGGCTGATGTGGGTCAGATCTTTGGGGCAGCAGCTGCTGTGGAGCGGATCTGGGTAAGATCTATGGGCAGGAGCTGCTGTGGGGCAGATGGGGGTCAGATCTATGGGGCAGGAGCTGCTGTGTGGCAGATCTGGGTAAGATGTATGGGGCAGGAGCTACTGTGGTTCAGATGTGGGTCAGATCTATGGGGCAGGAGCTGCTGTGGGGCAGATGTGGGTCAGATCTATGGGGCAGGAGCTGCTGTGGGGCAGATGTGGGTCAGATCTATGGGGCAGGAGATGCTGTGGGGCAGATGTGGGTCAGATCTATGGTGCAAAGGCTGCTGTGTGGCAGATCTGGGTCAGATCTATGGGGCAGGAGCTGCTGTGGGTCAGATGTGGGTCAGATCTATAGGTCAGGAGCTGCTGTGGCTGATGTGGGCCAGTTCTATGGGGCAGGACATGCTGTGAGTCAGATGTATGAGGCAGGAGCTGCTGTGGGTCAGATGGGGGTCAGATCTATGGGGCAGGAGATGCTGTGGGGCACATGTGGGTCAGATCTATGGGGCAGGAGCTGCTCTGGGTCAGATGTGGGTCAGATCTATGAGGCAAAGGCTGCTGTGTGGCAGATGTGGGTCAGATCTATGGGGCAAAGGCTGCTGTGTGGCAGATGTGGGTCAGATCTATGGGGCAGGAGATGCTGTGGGGCAGATGTGGGTCAGATCTATGGGGCAAAAACTGCTGTGTGGCAGATGTGGGTCAGATCTATGAGGCAGGAGCTGCTGTGGGGCTGATGTGGGTCAGATCTATGGGCAGGAGCTGATGTAGGGAAGATTTGGGTCTGATCTATGGGGCAGGAACTGCTGTGGTTCAGATCTATGGGGCAGGAGCAGCTGTGAGGCACATGTGGGTCAGATCTATGGTTTAGGTGCTGCTTTGGGGAAAATGTGGGTCAGATCTATGTGGCAGGAGATGCTCTGGGTCTGATGTGGGTCAGATCTATGGGGCAGGAGATGCTGTGAGTCAGATCTATGAGGCAGGAGCTGCTGTGGGTCTGATGTGGGTCAGATCTATGTTGCAGGAGCTGATGTGGGGCAGATGTAGGGCATATCTATGGGGAGGCGCTGCTGTGGTGCAGATGTGGGTCACATCTATGGGGCGGGAGATGCTGTGTGGCTGATGTGGGTCAGATCTATGGGGCAGGAGCTGCTGTGGGGCAGATGTGGGTCAGATCTATGGGGCAGGAGCTGCTGTGGGGCTGATGTTGGTCAGATCTTTGGGGCAGCAGTTGCTGTGGAGCAGATCTGGG
Source organism: Coturnix japonica (assembly GCF_054131305.1). Taxonomy (NCBI): domain Eukaryota; kingdom Metazoa; phylum Chordata; class Aves; order Galliformes; family Phasianidae; genus Coturnix; species Coturnix japonica. Next base: position 643,259 of record NC_140690.1, read on the forward strand.
TAAGATCTATGTCGCAGGAGCTGCTGTGGGGCAGACGTGGCACATATCTATGGGGCAAAATCTGCTGTGGGGCTGATGTGGGTCAGATCTATGGGGCAGGATCTCCTGTGGGGCTGATGTGGGTCAAATCAATGGGGCAGAGCTGCTCTGGGGCACATGTGGGTCAGATCTATGGAGCAGGAGCTGCTGTGGGGCAGATTTGAATCAGATCTATAGGGCAGGAGCTGCTGTGGGTCAGATCTATGGGCAGGAGCTTCTGTGGGGCACATGTGAGTTAGATCTATGGGGCAGGAGATGGTGTGGGGCAGATTTGGGTCAGATGTATGGGTCAGGAGCTGCTGTGTTGCTGATGAGGGTCAGATCTATGGGGCAGGAGATGCTGTGGGGCAGATGTGGGTCAGGTCTATAGGTCAGGAGCTGCTGTGGCTGATGTGGGCCAGTTCTATGGGGCAGGAGATGCTGTGAGTCAGATGTATGAGGCAGGAGCTGCTGTGGGGCAGATGTAGGTCAGATCTATGGGGCAGGAGCTGCTGTGGGGCAGATGTGGGTTAGATCTATGGGCAGGAGCTGCTGTGGCACATGTTGGTAGGGTCTATGTGGCAGGAGCTGCTGTGGGGCAGATGTGGGTCAGATCTATGGGGCAGGAGATGCTGTGGGGCAGATGGGGGTCAGATCTATGGGGCAGGAGCTGCTGTGGCTGATGTGGGCCAGTTCTATGGGGCAGGAGATGCTGTGAGTCAGATGTATGAGGCAGGAGCTGCTGTGGGGCAGATGGGGGTCAGATCTATGGGGCAGGAGATGCTGTGGAGCAGATGTGGGTCAGATCTATGGGGCAGGAGCTGCTGTGGGGCAGATGTGGGTCAGATCTATGGGCAGGAGCTGCCGTGCTGCACATGTTGGTAGGGTTTTGGGGCAGGAGCTGCTGTGGGGCAGATGTGGGTCAGATCTATGGGGCAGGAGCTGCTGTGGGGCTGATGTTGGTCAGATCTATGGGGCAGGAGATGCTGTGGGGCAGATGTGGGTCAGATCTATGGGGCAGGAGCTGCTGTGGGTCAGATGTGGGTCAGATCTATAGGTCAGGAGCTCCTGTGGGGCAGACGTGGCAAATATCTATGGGTCAAAATCTGCTGTGGGGCTGATGTGGGTCAGATCTATGGGGCAGGAGCTGCTGTGGCTGATGTGGGCCAGTTCTATGGGGCAGGAGATGCTGTGAGTAAGATGTGTGAGGCAGGAGCTGCTATGGGGCAGATGGGGGTCAGATCTATGGGGCAGGAGATGCTGTGGAGCAGATGTGGGTCAGATCTATGGGGCAGGAGCTGCTGTGGGGCAGATGTGGGTTAGATCTATGAGACAGGAGCTGCTGTAGTTCAGATCTATGGGGCAGGAGCAGCTCTGAGGCACATGTGGGTCAGATCTATGTGTTAGGAGCTGCTGTGGGGCACATGTGGGTCAGATTTATGGGGCAGGAGCTGCTGTCGAAATGATGTGGGTCAGATCTTTTGGTAGGAGCTGCTGTGGGGCAGATCTGGGTAAGATGTATGGGGCAGGAGCTGCTGTGGGTCAGATGTGGGTCAGATCTATGGGGCAGGAGCTGCTGTGGGGCAGATGTGGGTCAGATCTATGGGGCAGGAGATGCTGTGGGGCAGATGTGGGTCAGATCTATGGGGCAGGAGCTGCTGTGGCTGATGTGGGCCAGTTCTATGGGGCAGGAGATGCTGTGAGTCAGATGTATGAGGCCGGAGCTGCTGTGGGGCAGATGGGGGTCAGATCTATGGGGCAGGAGATGCTGTGGAGCAGATGTGGGTCAGATCTATGGGGCAGAAGCTGCTGTTGGGCGGATGTGGATTAGATCTATGGGCAGGAGCTGTTGTGGGGCAGATGGGGGTCAGATCTATGGGGCAGGAGATGCTGTGGAGAAGATGTGGGTCACATCTATAGGTCAGGAGCTGCTGTGGCTGATGTGGGCCAGTTCTATGGGGCAGGAGATTCTGTGAGTCAGATGTATGAGGCAGGAGCTGCTGTGGGGCAGATGGGGGTCAGATCTATGGGGCAGGAGATGCTGTGGAGCAGATGTGGGTCAGATCTATGGGGCAGGAGCTGCGGTGGGTCAGATGTGGGTCAGATCTATAGGTCAGGAGCTGCTGTGGCTGATGTGGGCCAGTTCTATGGGGCAGGAGATGCTGTGAGTCAGATGTAAGGGGCAGGAGCTGCTGTGGGGCAGATGTGGGTCAGATCTATGGGGCAGGAGATGCTGTGGAGCAGATGTGGGTCAGATCTATGGGGCAGGAGCTGCTGTGGGGCAGATGTGGGTCAGATCTATGGATAGGAGCTGCTGTGCTGCACATGTTGTTAGGGTCTATGGGGCAGGAGCTGCTGTGGGGCAGATGTGGGTCAGATCTATGGGGCAGGAGCTGCTGTGGGGCAGATGTGGGTCAGATCTATAGGTCAGGAGCTCCTGTGGGGCAGACGTGGCAAATATCTATTGGTCAAAATCTGCTGTGGGGCTGATGTGGGTCAGATCTATGGGGCAGGAGCTGCTGTGGCTGATGTGGGCCAGTTCTATGGGGCAGGAGTTGCTGTGAGTAAGATGTATGAGGCAGGAGATGCTATGGGGCAGATGGGGGTCAGATCTATGGGGCAGGAGCTGCTGTGGGGCAGATGTGGGTTAGATCTATGAGACAGGAGCTGCTGTGGTTCAGATCTATGGGGCAGGAGCAGCTCTGAGGCACTTGTGGGTCAGATCTATGTGTTAGGAGCTGCTGTGGGGCACATGTGGGTCAGATCTATGGGGCAGGAGCTGCTGTCGAGATGATGTGGGTCAGATCTTTTGGTAGGAGCTGCTGTGGGGCAGATCTGTGTAAGATGTACGGGGCAGGAGCTGCTGTGGGTCAGATGTGGGTCAGATCTATGGGGCAGGAGCTGCTGTGGGGCAGATGTGGGTCAGATCTATGGGGCAGGAGATGCTGTGGGGCAGATGTGGGTCAGATCTATGGGGCAGGAGCTGCTGTGGGGCAGATGTGGGTCAGATCTATAGGTCAGGAGCTGCTGTGGCTGATGTGGGCCAGTTCTATGGGGCAGGAGATGCTGTGAGTCAGATGTATGAGGCAGGAGCTGCTGTGGGGCAGATGGGGGTCAGATCTATGGGGCAGGAGATGCTGTGGAGCAGATGTGGGTCAGATCTATGGGGCAGGAGCTGCTGTTGGGCAGATGTGGATTAGATCTATGGGCAGGAGCTGTTGTGGGGCAGATGGGAGTCAGATCTATGGGGCAGGAGATGCTGTGGAGAAGATGTGGGTCACATCTATAGGTCAGGAGCTGCTGTGGCTGATGTGGGCCAGTTCTATGGGGCAGGAGATGCTGTGAGTCAGATGTATGAGGCAGGAGCTGCTGTGGGGCAGATGGGGGTCAGATCTATGGGGCAGGAGATGCTGTGGAGCAGATGTGGGTCAGATCTATGGGGCAGGAGCTGCGGTGGGTCAGATGTGGGTCAGATCTATAGGTCAGGAGCTGCTGTGGCTGATGTGGGCCAGTTCTATGGGGCAGGAGATGCTGTGAGTCAGATGTATGAGGCAGGAGCTGCTGTGGGGCAGATGGGGGTCAGATCTATGGGGCAGGAGATGCTGTGGAGCAGATGTGGGTCAGATCTATGGGGCAGGAGCTGCTGTGGGGCAGATGTGGGTCAGATCTATGGGCAGGAGCTGCTGTGCTGCACATGTTGGTAGGGTCTATGGGGCAGGAGCTGCTGTGGGGCAGATGTGGGTCAGATCTATGGGGCAGGAGCTGCTGTGGGGCTGATGTTGGTCAGATCTTTGGGGCAGCAGCTGCTGTGGAGCAGATCTGGGTAAGATCTATGTCGCAGGAGCTGCTGTGGGGCAGACGTGGCACATATCTATGGGACAAAATCTGCTGTGGGGCTGATGTGGGTCAGATCTATGGGGCAGGATCTCCTGTGGGGCTGATGTGGGTCAACTCAATGGGGCAGAGCTGCTCTGGGGCACAAGTGGGTCAGATCTACGGAGCAGGAGCTGCTGTGGGGCAGATCTGGGAAAGATGTATGGGGCAGGAGCTGCTGTGGGGCTGATGTGGGTCAGATCTATGAGGCAGGAGCTGCTGTGGGGCAGATGTGGGTCAGATCTATGGGGCAGGAGATGCTGTGGAGCAGATGTGGGTCAAATCTATGGGGCAGGAGCTGCTGTTGGGCAGATGTGGGTCAGATCTATGGGGCAGGAGATGCTGTGGGGCAGATTTGGGTCAGATCTATGGGGCAAAGTCTGCTGTGTAGCAGATGTGGGTCAGATCTATGGGGCAGGAGCTGCTGTGGGTCAGATGTGGGTCAGATCTATGGGGCAGGAGCTAATGTGGCTGATGTGGGCCAGTTCTATGGGGCAGGAGATGCTGTGAGTCAGATGTATGAGGCAGGAGCTGCTGTGGGGCAGATGGGGGTCAGATCTATGGGGCAGGAGATGCTGTGGAGCAGATGTGGGTCAGATCTATGGGGCAGGAGCTGCTGTGGGGCAGATGTGGGTCAGATCTATGGGGCAGGAGCTGCTGTGGGGCAGATGTGGGTCAGATCTATGGGCAGGAGCTGCTGTGCTGCACATGTTGGTAGGGTCTTTGGGGCAGGAGCTGCTGTGGGGCAGATGTGGGTCAGATCTATGGGGCAGGAGCTGCTGTGGGGCTGATGTTGGTCAGATCTATGGGGCAGGAGATGCTGTGGGGTAGATGTGGTCAGATCTATGGGGCAGGAGCTGCTGTGGGTCAGATGTGGGTCAGATCTATAGGTCAGGAGCTCCTGTGGGGCAGACGTGGCAAATATCTATGGGTCAAAATCTGCTGTGGGGCTGATGTGGGTCAGATCTATGGGGCAGGAGCTGCTGTGGCTGATGTGGGCCAGTTCTATGGGGCAGGAGATGCTGTGAGTAAGATGTGTGAGGCAGGAGCTGCTATGGGGCAGATGGGGGTCAGATCTATGGGGCAGGAGATGCTGTGGAGCAGATGTGGGTCAGATCTATGGGGCAGGAGCTGCTGTGGGGCAGATGTGGGTTAGATCTATGAGACAGGAGCTGCTGTAGTTCAGATCTATGGGGCAGGAGCAGCTCTGAGGCACATGTGGGTCAGATCTATGTGTTAGGAGCTGCTGTGGGGCACATGTGGGTCAGATTTATGGGGCAGGAGCTGCTGTCGAAATGATGTGGGTCAGATCTTTTGGTAGGAGCTGCTGTGGGGCAGATCTGGGTAAGATGTATGGGGCAGGAGCTGCTGTGGGTCAGATGTGGGTCAGATCTATGGGGCAGGAGCTGCTGTGGGGCAGATGTGGGTCAGATCTATGGGGCAGGAGATGCTGTGGGGCAGATGTGGGTCAGATCTATGGGGCAGGAGCTGCTGTGGCTGATGTGGGCCAGTTCTATGGGGCAGGAGATGCTGTGAGTCAGATGTATGAGGCCGGAGCTGCTGTGGGGCAGATGGGGGTCAGATCTATGGGGCAGGAGATGCTGTGGAGCAGATGTGGGTCAGATCTATGGGGCAGAAGCTGCTGTTGGGCGGATGTGGATTAGATCTATGGGCAGGAGCTGTTGTGGGGCAGATGGGGGTCAGATCTATGGGGCAGGAGATGCTGTGGAGAAGATGTGGGTCACATCTATAGGTCAGGAGCTGCTGTGGCTGATGTGGGCCAGTTCTATGGGGCAGGAGATTCTGTGAGTCAGATGTATGAGGCAGGAGCTGCTGTGGGGCAGATGGGGGTCAGATCTATGGGGCAGGAGATGCTGTGGAGCAGATGTGGGTCAGATCTATGGGGCAGGAGCTGCGGTGGGTCAGATGTGGGTCAGATCTATAGGTCAGGAGCTGCTGTGGCTGATGTGGGCCAGTTCTATGGGGCAGGAGATGCTGTGAGTCAGATGTAAGGGGCAGGAGCTGCTGTGGGGCAGATGTGGGTCAGATCTATGGGGCAGGAGATGCTGTGGAGCAGATGTGGGTCAGATCTATGGGGCAGGAGCTGCTGTGGGGCAGATGTGGGTCAGATCTATGGATAGGAGCTGCTGTGCTGCACATGTTGTTAGGGTCTATGGGGCAGGAGCTGCTGTGGGGCAGATGTGGGTCAGATCTATGGGGCAGGAGCTGCTGTGGGGCAGATGTGGGTCAGATCTATAGGTCAGGAGCTCCTGTGGGGCAGACGTGGCAAATATCTATTGGTCAAAATCTGCTGTGGGGCTGATGTGGGTCAGATCTATGGGGCAGGAGCTGCTGTGGCTGATGTGGGCCAGTTCTATGGGGCAGGAGTTGCTGTGAGTAAGATGTATGAGGCAGGAGATGCTATGGGGCAGATGGGGGTCAGATCTATGGGGCAGGAGCTGCTGTGGGGCAGATGTGGGTTAGATCTATGAGACAGGAGCTGCTGTGGTTCAGATCTATGGGGCAGGAGCAGCTCTGAGGCACTTGTGGGTCAGATCTATGTGTTAGGAGCTGCTGTGGGGCACATGTGGGTCAGATCTATGGGGCAGGAGCTGCTGTCGAGATGATGTGGTTCAGATCTTTTGGTAGGAGCTGCTGTGGGGCAGATCTGTGTAAGATGTACGGGGCAGGAGCTGCTGTGGGTCAGATGTGGGTCAGATCTATGGGGCAGGAGCTGCTGTGGGGCAGATGTGGGTCAGATCTATGGGGCAGGAGATGCTGTGGGGCAGATGTGGGTCAGATCTATGGGGCAGGAGCTGCTGTGGGGCAGATGTGGGTCAGATCTATAGGTCAGGAGCTGCTGTGGCTGATGTGGGCCAGTTCTATGGGGCAGGAGATGCTGTGAGTCAGATGTATGAGGCAGGAGCTGCTGTGGGGCAGATGGGGGTCAGATCTATGGGGCAGGAGATGCTGTGGAGCAGATGTGGGTCAGATCTATGGGGCAGGAGCTGCTGTTGGGCAGATGTGGATTAGATCTATGGGCAGGAGCTGTTGTGGGGCAGATGGGAGTCAGATCTATGGGGCAGGAGATGCTGTGGAGAAGATGTGGGTCACATCTATAGGTCAGGAGCTGCTGTGGCTGATGTGGGCCAGTTCTATGGGGCAGGAGATGCTGTGAGTCAGATGTATGAGGCAGGAGCTGCTGTGGGGCAGATGGGGGTCAGATCTATGGGGCAGGAGATGCTGTGGAGCAGATGTGGGTCAGATCTATGGGGCAGGAGCTGCGGTGGGTCAGATGTGGGTCAGATCTATAGGTCAGGAGCTGCTGTGGCTGATGTGGGCCAGTTCTATGGGGCAGGAGATGCTGTGAGTCAGATGTATGAGGCAGGAGCTGCTGTGGGGCAGATGGGGGTCAGATCTATGGGGCAGGAGATGCTGTGGAGCAGATGTGGGTCAGATCTATGGGGCAGGAGCTGCTGTGGGGCAGATGTGGGTCAGATCTATGGGCAGGAGCTGCTGTGCTGCACATGTTGGTAGGGTCTATGGGGCAGGAGCTGCTGTGGGGCAGATGTGGGTCAGATCTATGGGGCAGGAGCTGCTGTGGGGCTGATGTTGGTCAGATCTTTGGGGCAGCAGCTGCTGTGGAGCAGATCTGGGTAAGATCTATGTCGCAGGAGCTGCTGTGGGGCAGACGTGGCACATATCTATGGGACAAAATCTGCTGTGGGGCTGATGTGGGTCAGATCTATGGGGCAGGATCTCCTGTGGGGCTGATGTGGGTCAACTCAATGGGGCAGAGCTGCTCTGGGGCACAAGTGGGTCAGATCTACGGAGCAGGAGCTGCTGTGGGGCAGATCTGGGAAAGATGTATGGGGCAGGAGCTGCTGTGGGGCTGATGTGGGTCAGATCTATGAGGCAGGAGCTGCTGTGGGGCAGATGTGGGTCAGATCTATGGGGCAGGAGATGCTGTGGAGCAGATGTGGGTCAAATCTATGGGGCAGGAGCTGCTGTTGGGCAGATGTGGGTCAGATCTATGGGGCAGGAGATGCTGTGGGGCAGATTTGGGTCAGATCTATGGGGCAAAGTCTGCTGTGTAGCAGATGTGGGTCAGATCTATGGGGCAGGAGCTGCTGTGGGTCAGATGTGGGTCAGATCTATGGGGCAGGAGCTAATGTGGCTGATGTGGGCCAGTTCTATGGGGCAGGAGATGCTGTGAGTCAGATGTATGAGGCAGGAGCTGCTGTGGGGCAGATGGGGGTCAGATCTATGGGGCAGGAGATGCTGTGGAGCAGATGTGGGTCAGATCTATGGGGCAGGAGCTGCTGTGGGGCAGATGTGGGTCAGATCTATGGGGCAGGAGCTGCTGTGGGGCAGATGTGGGTCAGATCTATGGGCAGGAGCTGCTGTGCTGCACATGTTGGTAGGGTCTTTGGGGCAGGAGCTGCTGTGGGGCAGATGTGGGTCAGATCTATGGGGCAGGAGCTGCTGTGGGGCTGATGTTGGTCAGATCTATGGGGCAGGAGATGCTGTGGGGTAGATGTGGTCAGATCTATGGGGCAGGAGCTGCTGTGGGTCAGATGTGGGTCAGATCTATAGGTCAGGAGCTCCTGTGGGGCAGACGTGGCAAATATCTATGGGTCAAAATCTGCTGTGGGGCTGATGTGGGTCAGATCTATGGGGCAGGAGCTGCTGTGGCTGATGTGGGCCAGTTCTATGGGGCAGGAGATGCTGTGAGTAAGATGTGTGAGGCAGGAGCTGCTATGGGGCAGATGGGGGTCAGATCTATGGGGCAGGAGATGCTGTGGAGCAGATGTGGGTCAGATCTATGGGGCAGGAGCTGCTGTGGGGCAGATGTGGGTTAGATCTATGAGACAGGAGCTGCTGTGGTTCAGATCTATGGGGCAGGAGCAGCTCTGAGGCACATGTGGGTCAGATCTATGTGTTAGGAGCTGCTGTGGGGCACATGTGGGTCAGATCTATGGGGCAGGAGCTGCTGTCGAGATGATGTGGGTCAGATCTTTTGGTAGGAGCTGCTGTGGGGCAGATCTGGGTAAGATGTATGGGGCAGGAGCTGCTGTGGGTCAGATGTTGGTCAGATCTATGGGGCAGGAGCTGCTGTGGGGCAGATGTGGGTCAGATCTATGGGGCAGGAGATGCTGTGGGGCGGATGTGGGTCAGATCTATGGGGCAGGAGCTGCTGTGGGGCAGATGTGGGTCAGATCTATAGGTCAGGAGCTGCTGTGGCTGATGTGGGCCAGTTCTATGGGGCAGGAGATGCTGTGAGTCAGATGTATGAGGCAGGAGCTGCTGTGGGGCAGATGGGGGTCAGATCTATGGGGCAGGAGATGCTGTGGAGCAGATGTGGGTCAGATCTATGGGGCAGGAGCTGCTGTTGGGCAGATGTGGATTAGATCTATGGGCAGGAGCTGTTGTGGGGCAGATGGGGGTCAGATCTATGGGGCAGGAGATGCTGTGGAGAAGATGTGGGTCACATCTATAGGTCAGGAGCTGCTGTGGCTGATGTGGGCCAGTTCTATGGGGCAGGAGATGCTGTGAGTCAGATGTATGAGGCAGGAGCTGCTGTGGGGCAGATGGGGGTAAGATCTATGGGGCAGGAGATGCTGTGGAGCAGATGTGGGTCAGATCTATGGGGCAGGAGCTGCGGTGGGTCAGATGTGGGTCAGATCTATAGGTCAGGAGCTGCTGTGGCTGATGTGGGCCAGTTCTATGGGGCAGGAGATGCTGTGAGTCAGATGTAAGGGGCAGGAGCTGCTGTGGGGCAGATGTGGGTCAGATCTATGGGGCAGGAGATGCTGTGGAGCAGATGTGGGTCAAATCTATGGGGCAGGAGCTGCTGTGGGGCAGATGTGGGTCAGATCTATGGGCAGGAGCTGCTGTGCTGCACATGTTGGTAGGGTCTATGGGGCAGGAGCTGCTGTGGGGCAGATGTGGGTCAGATCTATGGGGCAGGAGCTGCTGTGGGGCAGATGTGGGTCAGATCTATAGGTCAGGAGCTCCTGTGGGGCAGACGTGGCAAATATCTATGGGTCAAAATCTGCTGTGGGGCTGATGTGGGTCAGATCTATGGGGCAGGAGCTGCTGTGGCTGATGTGGGCCAGTTCTATGGGGCAGGAGTTGCTGTGAGTAAGATGTATGAGGCAGGAGCTGCTATGGGGCAGATGGGGGTCAGATCTATGGGGCAGGAGATGCTGTGGAGCAGATGTGGGTCAGATCTATGGGGCAGGAGCTGCTGTGGGGCAGATGTGGGTTAGATCTATGAGACAGGAGCTGCTGTGGTTCAGATCTATGGGGCAGGAGCAGCTCTGAGGCACTTGTGGGTCAGATCTATGTGATAGGAGCTGCTGTGGGGCACATGTGGGTCAGATTTATGGGGCAGGAGCTGCTGTCGAGATGATGTGGGTCAGATCTTTTGGTAGGAGCTGCTGTGGGGCAGATCTGGGTAAGATGTATGGGGCAGGAGCTGCTGTGGGTCAGATGTGGGTCAGATCTATGGGACAGGAGCTGCTGTGGGGCAGATGTGGGTCAGATCTATGGGGCAGGAGATGCTGTGGGGCAGATGTGGGTCAGATCTATGGGGCAGGAGCTGCTGTGGGGCAGATGTGAGTCAGATCTATAGGTCAGGAGCTGCTGTGGCTGATGTGGGCCAGTTCTATGGGGCAGGAGATGCTGTGAGTCAGATGTATGAGGCAGGAGCTGCTGTGGGGCAGATGGGGGTCAGATCTATGGGGCAGGAGATGCTGTGGAGCAGATGTGGGTCAGATCTATGGGGCAGGAGCTGCTGTTGGGCAGATGTGGATTAGATCTATGGGCAGGAGCTGTTCTGGGGCAGATGGGGGTCAGATCTATGGGGCAGGAGATGCTGTGGAGAAGATGTGGGTCACATCTATAGGTCAGGAGCTGCTGTGGCTGATGTGGGCCAGTTCTATGGGGCAGGAGATGCTGTGAGTCAGATGTATGAGGCAGGAGCTGCTGTGGGGCAGATGGGGGTCAGATCTATGGGGCAGGAGATGCTGTGGAGCAGATGTGGGTCAGATCTATGGGGCAGGAGCTGCGGTGGGTCAGATGTGGGTCAGATCTATAGGTCAGGAGCTGCTGTGGCTGATGTGGGCCAGTTCTATGGGGCAGGAGATGCTGTGAGTCAGATGTATGAGGCAGGAGCTGCTGTGGGGCAGATGGGGGTCAGATCTATGGGGCAGGAGATGCTGTGGAGCAGATGTGGGTCAGATCTATGGGGCAGGAGCTGCTGTGGGGCAGATGTGGGTCAGATCTATGGGCAGGAGCTGCTGTGCTGCACATGTTGGTAGGGTCTATGGGGCAGGAGCTGCTGTGGGGCAGATGTGGGTCAGATCTATGGGGCAGGAGCTGCTGTGGGGCTGATGTTGGTCAGATCTTTGGGGCAGCAGCTGCTGTGGAGCAGATCTGGGTAAGATCTATGTCGCAGGAGCTGCTGTGGGGCAGACGTGGCACATATCTATGGGACAAAATCTGCTGTGGGGCTGATGTGGGTCAGATCTATGGGGCAGGATCTCCTGTGGGGCTGATGTGGGTCAAATCAATGGGGCAGAGCTGCTCTGGGGCACATGTGGGTCAGATCTACGGAGCAGGAGCTGCTGTGGGGCAGATCTGGGAAAGATGTATGGGGCAGGAGCTGCTGTGGGGCTGATGTGGGTCAGATCTATGGGGCAGGAGCTGCTGTGGGGCAGATGTGGGTCAGATCTATAGGGCAGGAGATGCTGTGGGGCAGATGTGGGTCAGATCTATGGGGCAGGAGCTGCTGTGGGGCAGATGTGGGTCAGATCTATAGGTCAGGAGCCTCTGTGGCTGATGTGGGCCAGTTCTATGGGGCAGGAGATGCTGTGAGTCAGATGTATGAGGCAGGAGCTGCTGTGTTGCACATGTGGGTCAGATCTATGGGGCAGGAGATGCTGTGTAGCAGATGTGGGTCAGATCTATGGGGCAGGAGCTGCTGTGGGGCAGATGTGGGTTAGATCTATGGGCAGGAGCTGGTGTGGGGCAGATGGGGGTCAGATCTATAGGGCAGGAGATGCTGTGGAGAAGATGTGGGTCAGATCTATGGGGCAGGAGCTGCTGTGGCTGATGTGGGCCAGTTCTATGGGGCAGGAGATGCTGTGAGTCAGATGTATGAGGCAGGAGCTGCTGTGGGGCAGATGGGGGTCAGATCTATGGGGCAGGCGATGCTGTGGAGCAGATGTGGGTCAGATCTATGGGGCAGGAGCTGCTGCGGGGCAGATGTGGGTCAGATCTATGGGGCAGGAGCTGCTGTGCTGCACATGTTGGTAGGGTCTATGGGGCAGGAGCTGCTGTGGGGCAGATGTGGGTCAGATCTATGGGGCAGGAGCTGCTGTGGGGCTGATGTTGGTCAGATCTATGGGGCAGGAGATGCTGTGGGGCAGATGTGGGTCAGATCTATGGGGCAGGAGCTGCTGTGGGTCAGATGTGGGTCAGATCTATAGGTCAGGAGCTCCTGTGGGGCAGACGTGGCAAATATCTATGGGTCAAAATCTGCTGTGGGGCTGATGTGGGTCAGATCTATGGGGCAGGAGCTGCTGTGGCTGATGTGGGCCAGTTCTATGGGGCAGGAGATGCTGTGAGTAAGATGTGTGAGGCAGGAGCTGCTATGGGGCAGATGGGGGTCAGATCTATGGGGCAGGAGATGCTGTGGAGCAGATGTGGGTCAGATCTATGGGGCAGGAGCTGCTGTGGGGCAGATGTGGGTTAGATCTATGAGACAGGAGCTGCTGTGGTTCAGATCTATGGGGCAGGAGCAGCTCTGAGGCACATGTGGGTCAGATCTATGTGTTAGGAGCTGCTGTGGGGCACATGTGGGTCAGATCTATGGGGCAGGAGCTGCTGTCGAGATGATGTGGGTCAGATCTTTTGGTAGGAGCTGCTGTGGGGCAGATCTGTGTAAGATGTATGGGGCAGGAGCTGCTGTGGGTCAGATGTGGGTCAGATCTATGGGGCAGGAGCTGCTGTGGGGCAGATGTGGGTCAGATCTATGGGGCAGGAGATGCTGTGGGGCGGATGTGGGTCAGATCTATGGGGCAGGAGCTGCTGTGGGGCAGATGTGGGTCAGATCTATAGGTCAGGAGCTGCTGTGGCTGATGTGGGCCAGTTCTATGGGGCAGGAGATGCTGTGAGTCAGATGTATGAGGCAGGAGCTGCTGTGGGGCAGATGGGGGTCAGATCTATGGGGCAGGAGATGCTGTGGAGCAGATGTGGGTCAGATCTATGGGGCAGGAGCTGCTGTTGGGCAGATGTGGATTAGATCTATGGGCAGGAGCTTTTGTGGGGCAGATGGGGGTCAGATCTATGGGGCAGGAGATGCTGTGGAGAAGATGTGGGTCACATCTATAGGTCAGGAGCTGCTGTGGCTGATGTGGGCCAGTTCTATGGGGCAGGAGATGCTGTGAGTCAGATGTATGAGGCAGGAGCTGCTGTGGGGCAGATGGGGGTCAGATCTATGGGGCAGGAGATGCTGTGGAGCAGATGTGGGTCAGATCTATGGGGCAGGAGCTGCGGTGGGTCAGATGTGGGTCAGATCTATAGGTCAGGAGCTGCTGTGGCTGATGTGGGCCAGTTCTATGGGGCAGGAGATGCTGTGAGTCAGATGTAAGGGGCAGGAGCTGCTGTGGGGCAGATGTGGGTCAGATCTATGGGGCAGGAGATGCTGTGGAGCAGATGTGGGTCAGATCTATGGGGCAGGAGCTGCTGTGGGGCAGATGTGGGTCAGATCTATGGGCAGGAGCTGCTGTGCTGCACATGTTGGTAGGGTCTATGGGGCAGGAGCTGCTGTGGGGCAGATGTGGGTCAGATCTATGGGGCAGGAGCTGCTGTGGGGCAGATGTGGGTCAGATCTATAGGTCAGGAGCTCCTGTGGGGCAGACGTGGCAAATATCTATGTGTCAAAATCTGCTGTGGGGCTGATGTGGGTCAGATCTATGGGGCAGGAGCTGCTGTGGCTGATGTGGGCCAGTTCTATGGGGCAGGAGTTGCTGTGAGTAAGATGTATGAGGCAGGAGCTGCTATGGGGCAGATGGGGGTCAGATCTATGGGGCAGGAGATGCTGTGGAGCAGATGTGGGTCAGATCTATGGGGCAGGAGCTGCTGTGGGGCAGATGTGGGTTAGATCTATGAGACAGGAGCTGCTGTGGTTCAGATCTATGGGGCAGGAGCAGCTCTGAGGCACTTGTGGGTCAGATCTATGTGATAGGAGCTGCTGTGGGGCACATGTGGGTCAGATTTATGGGGCAGGAGCTGCTGTCGAGATGATGTGGGTCAGATCTTTTGGTAGGAGCTGCTGTGGGGCAGATCTGGGTAAGATGTATGGGGCAGGAGCTGCTGTGGGTCAGATGTGGGTCAGATCTATGGGGCAGGAGCTGCTGTGGGGCAGATGTGGGTCAGATCTATGGGGCAGGAGATGCTGTGGGGCAGATGTGGGTCAGATCTATGGGGCAGGAGCTGCTGTGGGGCAGATGTGGGTCAGATCTATAGGTCAGGAGCTGCTGTGGCTGATGTGGGCCAGTTCTATGGGGCAGGAGATGCTGTGAGTCAGATGTATGAGGCAGGAGCTGCTGTGGGGCAGATGGGGGTCAGATCTATGGGGCAGGAGATGCTGTGGAGCAGATGTGGGTCAGATGTATGGGGCAGGAGCTGCTGTTGGGCAGATGTGGATTAGATCTATGGGCAGGAGCTGTTGTGGGGCAGATGGGGGTCAGATCTATGGGGCAGGAGATGCTGTGGAGAAGATGTGGGTCACATCTATAGGTCAGGAGCTGCTGTGGCTGATGTGGGCCAGTTCTATGGGGCAGGAGATGCTGTGAGTCAGATGTATGAGGCAGGAGCTGCTGTGGGGCAGATGGGGGTCAGATCTATGGGGCAGGAGATGCTGTGGAGCAGATGTGGGTCAGATCTATGGGGCAGGAGCTGCGGTGGGTCAGATGTGGGTCAGATCTATAGGTCAGGAGCTGCTGTGGCTGATGTGGGCCAGTTCTATGGGGCAGGAGATGCTGTGAGTCAGATGTATGAGGCAGGAGCTGCTGTGGGGCAGATGGGGGTCAGATCTATGGGGCAGGAGATGCTGTGGAGCAGATGTGGGTCAGATCTATGGGGCAGGAGCTGCTGTGGGGCAGATGTGGGTCAGATCTATGGGCAGGAGCTGCTGTGCTGCACATGTTGGTAGGGTCTATGGGGCAGGAGCTGCTGTGGGGCAGATGTGGGTCAGATCTATGGGGCAGGAGCTGCTGTGGGGCTGATGTTGGTCAGATCTTTGGGGCAGCAGCTGCTGTGGAGCAGATCTGGGTAAGATCTATGTCGCAGGAGCTGCTGTGGGGCAGACGTGGCACATATCTATGGGACAAAATCTGCTGTGGGGCTGATGTGGGTCAGATCTATGGGGCCGGATCTCCTGTGGGGCTGATGTGGGTCAAATCAATGGGGCAGAGCTGCTCTGGGGCACATGTTGGTCAGATCTACGGAGCAGGAGCTGCTGTGGGGCAGATCTGGGAAAGATGTATGGGGCAGGAGCTGCTGTGGGGCTGATGTGGGTCAGATCTATGGGGCAGGAGCTGCTGTGGGGCAGATGTGGGTCAGATCTATAGGTCAGGAGCTGCTGTGGCTGATGTGGGCCAGTTCTATGGGGCAGGAGATGCTGTGAGTCAGATGTATGAGGCAGGAGCTGCTGTGTTGCACATGTGGGTCAGATCTATGGGGCAGGAGATGCTGTGTAGCAGATGTGGGTCAGATCTATGGGGCAGGAGCTGCTGTGGGGCAGATGTGGGTTAGATCTATGGGCTGGAGCTGGTGTGGGGCAGATGGGGGTCAGATCTATAGGGCAGGAGATGCTGTGGAGAAGATGTGGGTCAGATCTATGGGGCAGGAGCTGCTGTGGCTGATGTGGGCCAGTTCTATGGGGCAGGAGATGCTGTGAGTCAGATGTATGAGGCAGGAGCTGCTGTGGGGCAGATGGGGGTCAGATCTATGGGGCAGGCGATGCTGTGGAGCAGATGTGGGTCAGATCTATGGGGCAGGAGCTGCTGCGGGGCAGATGTGGGTCAGATCTATGGGGCAGGAGCTGCTGTGCTGCACATGTTGGTAGGGTCTATGGGGCAGGAGCTGCTGTGGGGCAGATGTGGGTCAGATCTATGGGGCAGGAGCTGCTGTGGGGCTGATGTTGGTCAGATCTTTGGGGCAGCAGCTGCTGTGGAGCAGATCTGGGTAAGATCTATGTCGCAGGAGCTGCTGTGGGGCAGACGTGGCACATATCTATGGGGCAAAATCCGCTGTGGGGCTGATGTGGTTCAGATCTATGGGGCAGGATCTCCTGTGGGGCTGATGTGGGTCAAATCAATGGGGCAGAGCTGCTCTGGGGCACATGTGGGTCAGATCTATGGAGCAGGAGCTGCTGTGGGGCAGATTTGAATCAGATCTATAGGGCAGGAGCTGCTGTGGGTCAGATCTATGGGCAGGAGCTGCTGTGGGGCACATGTGAGTTAGATCTATGGGGCAGGAGATGGTGTTGGGCAGATTTGGGTCAGATCTATGGGGCAAAGGCTGCTGTGTGGCAGATGTGGGTCAGATCTATGGGGCAGGAGCTGCTGTGGGTCAGATGGGGGTCAGATCTATGGGGCAGGAGATGCTGTGGAGCAGATGTGGGTCAGATCTATGGGGCAGGAGCTGCTGTGGGGCAGATGTTTGTCAGATCTATGGGCAGGAGCTGCTGTGCTGCACATGTTGGTAGGGTCTATGGGGCAGGAGCTGCTGTGGGGCAGATGTGGGTCAGATCTATGGGGCAGGAGCTGCTGTGGGGCTGATGTTGGTCAGATCTTTGGGGCAGCAGCTGCTGTGGAGCAGATCTGGATAAGATCTATGTCGCAGGAGCTGCTGTGGGGCAGACGTGGCACATATCTATGGGGCAAAATCTGCTGTGGGGCTGATGTGGGTCAGATCTATGGGGCAGGAGCTGATGTGGGGCTGATGTGGGTCAGATCTATGGGGCAGGATCTCCTGTGGGGCTGATGTGGTTGAAATCAATGGGGCAGAGCTGCTCTGGGGCACATGTGGGTCAGATCTATGGAGCAGGAGCTGCTGTGGGGCAGATTTGAATCAGATCTATAGGGCAGGAGCTGCTGTGGGTCAGATCTATGGGCAGGAGCTCCTGCGGGGCACATGTGAGTTAGATCTATGGGGCAGGAGATGGTGTGGGGCCGCTGAGACCCATTAGAGACCCCATAGAGGCACCTAGAGATCACTTTGAAACTCATAGATACTTGTAGGAAGACATTTGGGCCCAGAGATATCCATAAGAGACCCCACAGAGACTTCATAGAGGCACATAGCAACCCATAGGGGGAACATTGGGACACGTAGGGAAACATTCTGACCCATAGGGAGACACTGGGACCCATATGGGGACATTGGGACACATAGGGTCCCCTTGGACTACAGTGGGGGACAGCCAGACCCATAGAGACACATAGAAACCCCGCTGAGATCCATAAGAGACCCCATAGAGGCACATAGGGACCACATTGAAACCCATAGATAGCTATAGGATGATATTTGGGCCCAGAGATACCCATAAGAAACCACATACAAGCACATAGCAACCCATAGGGGGGACATTGGGACACATAGTGACCCATAGGGGGACACTGGGACACATAGGTACACATAGGGAGACACTGGGACCCATAGGGGGACATTGGGACACATAGTGACCCCATGGATTAAAGTGGGGGACAGTCAGATCCATCGAGACACATAGGGACCCTGCTGAGACCCATAAGAGACCCCATAGAGGAACATAGCAACCCATAGGGGGGACATAGGGACACATAGGGACACACCGTGACCCATGAGGAGACACTGGACCCCATAGGGGGACAATGGGACACATAAGGACCCCATGGATTACAGTGGGGGACAGTGAGACCCATAGAGACACATAGGGACTTCGTTGAGACCCATAAGAGACCCCATAGAGGCACATAGGGACCACATTGAAACCCATAGATACCCTTAGGAATACATTTGGGACGATAGTTACCCATAAAAGACCCCATAGAGACCCCATAGAGGCACATAGCAAACCATAGTGGGGACATTGGGACACATAGGGACCCCATAGAGAGACACAGAGACATATAGGGACCCATTTAGAGGCATAATAACCCCATAGAGTCCTATAGGGACACCCAGAGATCCATAGGGAAACATTGGGACCCACAGGGGCTGTGTGGGAGATTGGGAATCACAGCCTGAACCTCTGATTAATCAGCTGAGGCAAGTGTGGGGTCAGCTGCAGGAGCACAGGTGAGAGTCATGGAGCTGTGCTCCCGGGAGGGCTGGAGCTCGACTCCACCTCCTCTGAGACCTCATTTAAGGGCTGACCCTCACTCGAGCCGCTTTCCATTATCTTTCCGAGCTCCCTGTTACCGGGTGAGGTCCCAGAAGACTGGAGGCTTGCCAACGTGACTCCCATTTCCAAGCAAGGTTGTCAGGAGGATCCGGGCAACTCCAGGCCTGTTAGCCTGACCTCGGTGCCAGGGAAGGGAATGGAACGAATTGTCTTGAGGGAGATGACAGATGCGGCAGGTGTGGGATGAGCAGGAGATCAGACCTAGCCAGCATGGGTTCGTGAAGGGCAGCTCCTGCTTGACCAATCTGATCTCCTTCTACGATCCTGTGACCCATCTGATGGATGAAGGAAAGAAAGAAAGGCTGTTGATGTGCTCTACTTGGACTTCAGCAAAGCCTTCACAACTGTCTCCCATGCTATTCTCCTACAAAAGCTGGCAGCCCTTTTCCAACCTTGAGAATTCTGTGATTCTGTGAGGCAGCATCTCTTGGACATCGCTCTGCAGTGAAGACCGCCCCAGCTTCCTCAGCGAAGGCATCACCACTGGTGAGTTTCTCTCTCGCTTAGAACCTCTGTACATTTGTTACCATCTTTGTTACCATCTGTATAGTTACCACCTAGACAGGGGGGACATAGAGAGACACTGGGACCCCTAGGGACCCATAGAGATCCAGAGGAAGACATTGGGACCCATAGAGAGACACTGGGACCCATAGGGACACATAGAGAGACACTGGGACCCATAGGGACACATAGAGACCCATAGACAGTCATTGGGAGCCATAAGGATAAATTGAGACCCATAGAGACCCCATAGAGACCCATAGTGCCTCAAAGAAACCCAGAGCGACCCCATAGTCACCCATAGCGCCCCATAGGAACACAAAGATACCCCATAGAGCCCCATAGTGACCCATAGGGGCCCAGAGAGACCCCATAGCACCCCATAGCTACTCCATAGTGCCCCATAGCAGCCCATGGAGCCTCATAGACACTCCATTGTGCCCCAGAGCACCCCATTGCACCCCATAGGGACCCATAGACACAGCATACTGCTCCATAGAGCCCCATAGACACCCCATAGTTCCCCACAGCACCCCATAGCAGCCCACAGTGCCCCATAGACACCACATAAGGCCCTACAGCCACACCATAGAGCCCAATTGAACCAAATAGACACCCCATACCGCTCCATACTGCCTGTAGACACCCCATAGAGCCCCATAGAAACTCACTGAACCCCATACAGACCCCATGCAGACCCCATAGAGCCCCACAGACAACCCATAGATCCCCAAAGACACCCCATAGACTCCCCATAGAGCCCCATAGGGACCTCATAGCGCCCCATAGAGACCCCATTCTTTAGCATAGAGCCCCATAGCAAACCATAGCACCCCATTGTCACCCATAGCGCCCCATAGGAACCCAAGGATACCCCAAAGCACCCCATAGCCACCCTACAGCACCGCATAGCCACCTCATAGAGCCCCATAGACACCACATAGTGACCCATAGTGACCCATAGGGGTACAAAGAGACCCCAAATCATCCCCTAGCTACTCCACAGTGCCCCATAGCAGCCCATGGAGCCTCATAGACACTCTCTTGTGCCCCACAGCGCCCCATTGCACCCCATAGAGACCCATAGACACCCTATACTGCTCCATAGAGCCCCATGGCACCCCATAGTGCCTCACAGCACCCCATAGCACAACATAGTGCCACATAGACACCACATAAGGACATATAGCCGCGCCATAGAGCCCCACAGACATCCCATAGAGCCCCGTAGGCAACCCATTGTGCCCCATAGAGCTCCCATAGCCACCCATAGAAACTAATTTACCAAATAGACACACCATAGCGTTCCATAGACACCCCATAGAAACCTCAGAACGCCCCATAGAGCTCCATAGGCACCCCATAGAGCCCCATACAGAAGACATAGAGGCACATAGTAACCCATAGGGGGGACATTGGGACATATAGGGACACATAGTGACCCATAGGGAGACACTGGGACCCATAGGGTGACATTGGGACACATAGGGACACCATGGATTACATGGTTGGTACAACCCATGTTGTATGTTTTCATGTTTATCAACATGGTTGATGTGGGTCAGATCTATGGGGCATGAGCTGCTGTGGGGCACATGTGGGTCAGATCTATTGGGCCGGAGGTGCTGTGGGGCTGATGTAGGAAAGATCTATGGGGCAGGAGATGCTTTGGGGCAGATGTGGGTCAGGTCTATTGGGCTGGAGCTGCTGTGGGGCACTTGTGGGTCAGATCTATGAGGCAGGGGCTGCTGTGGGTCAGATCTATGGGGCAGGAACAAATGTGGGCCTGATGTTGGTCAGATTTATGGAGCAGGAGCTGCTGTGTTGCAGATGTGGGTCAGATCTATGTTGCAGGAGCTGATGTGGGGCAGATGTAGGGCATATCTATGGGGCAGGAGCTGCTGTGAGGCTGATGGGTGTTAGATCTATGGGGAGGAGCTGCTGTGGTGCAGATGTGGGTCACATCTATGGGGCGGGAGATGCTGTGGCTGATGTGGGTCAAATCTATGGGGCAGGAGCTGCTTTGGGGCTGATGGTGGTTAGATCTATGGGGCAGGAGCTGCTGTTGGGCAGATGTGGGACATAACTATGGGGCAAAATCTGCTGTGGGGCTGATGTGGGTAAGATCTATGAGACAGGAGCTGCTGTGGTTCAGATCTATGGGGCAGGAGCAGCTCTGGGGCACATGTGGGTCAGATCTATGTGTTAGGAGCTGCTGTGGGGCACATGTGGGTCAGATCTATGGGGCAGGAGCTGCTGTCGAGACGATGTGGGTCAGCTCTTTGGGTAGGAGCTGCTGTGGGGCAGATCTGGGTAAGATGTATGGGGCAGGAGCTGCTGTGGGTCAGATGTGGGTCAGATCTATGGGGCAGGAGCTGCTGTGGGGCAGATGTGGGTCAGATCTATGGGGCAGGAGATGCTGTGGGGCAGATGTGGGTCAGATCTATGGGGCAAAGGCTGCTGTGGGGCAGATGTGGGTCTGATCTATGGGGCAGGAGCTGCTGTGGGTCAGATCTATAGGGCAGGAGCTGCTGTGGCTGATGTGGGCCAGTTCTATGGGGCAGGAGCTGCTGTGGGTCAGATGTATGAGGCAGGAGCTGCTGTGGGGGAGATGGGGGTCAGATCTATGGGGCAGGAGCTGCTGTGGCTGATGTGGGCCAGTTCTATGGGGCAGGAGATGCTGTGATTCAGATGTATGAGGCAGGAGCTTCTGTGGGGCAGATGTGGGTTAGATCTATGGGGCAGGAGATGCTGTGGAGCAGATGTGGGTCAGATCTATGGGGCAGGAGCTGCTGTGGGGCAGATGTGGGTCAGATCTATGGGCAGGAGCTGCCGTGCTGCACATGTTGGTAGGGTTTTGGGGCAGGAGCTGCTGTGGGGCAGATGTGGGTCAGATCTATGGGGCAGGAGCTGCTGTGGGGCTGATGTTGGTCAGATCTATGGGGCAGGAGATGCTGTGGGGCAGATGTGGGTCAGATCTATGGGGCAGCAGCTGCTGTGGATCAGATCTGGGTAAGATCTATGTCGCAGGAGCTGCTGTGGGGCAGACGAGGCACATATCTATGGGGCAAAATCTGCTGTGGGGCTGATGTGGGTCAGATCTATGGGGTAGGAGCTGCTGTGGGGCTGATGTGGGTCAGATCTATGGGCAGGAGCTGATGTAGGGAAGATTTGGGTCTGATCTATGGGGCAGGAGCTGCTGTGGCTGATGTGGGCCAGTTCTATGGGGCAGGAGATGCTGTGATTCAGATGTATGAGGCAGGAGCTTCTGTGGGGCAGATGTGGGTTAGATCTATGGGGCAGGAGATGCTGTGGAGCAGATGTGGGTCAGATCTATGGGGCAGGAGCTGCTGTGGGGCAGATGTGGGTCAGATCTATGGGCAGGAGCTGCCGTGCTGCACATGTTGGTAGGGTTTTGGGGCAGGAGCTGCTGTGGGGCAGATGTGGGTCAGATCTATGGGGCAGGAGCTGCTGTGGGGCTGATGTTGGTCAGATCTATGGGGCAGGAGATGCTGTGGGGCAGATGTGGGTCAGATCTATGGGGCAGCAGCTGCTGTGGATCAGATCTGGGTAAGATCTATGTCGCAGGAGCTGCTGTGGGGCAGACGAGGCACATATCTATGGGGCAAAATCTGCTGTGGGGCTGATGTGGGTCAGATCTATGGGGTAGGAGCTGCTGTGGGGCTGATGTGGGTCAGATCTATGGGCAGGAGCTGATGTAGGGAAGATTTGGGTCTGATCTATGGGGCAGGAACTGCTGTGGTTCAGGTCTATGGGGCAGGAGCAGCTGTGAGGCACATGTGGGTCAGATCTATGGTTTAGGTGCTGCTTTGGGGAAAATGTGTGTCAGATCTATGTGGCAGGAGATGCTCTGGGTCTGATGTGGGTCAGATCTATGGGGCAGGAGATGCTGTGAGTCAGATCTATGAGGCAGGAGCTGCTGTGGGGCTGATGTGTGTCAGGTCTATGGGGCAGGAGCTGCTGTGTGGCTGATGCGGGTCAGATCTATGGGCAGGAGCTGCAGTGGAGATGATGTAGGTCAGATCTGTGGTGTAGGAGCAGCAGTGGGGCAGATGTGTGTCAGATCTTTAGGGAGGATCTGCTGTGGGTCTGATGTGGGTCAGATCTATGTTGTAGGAGCTGATGTGGGGCAGATGTAGGGCATATCTATGGGGCAAAGGCTGCTGTGTGGCAGATGTGGGTCACATCTATGGGGCAGGAGCTGCTGTGGGTCAGATGTGGGTCAGAACTATGGGGCAGGAGCTGCTGTGGCTGATGTGGGCCAGTTCTATGGGGCAGGAGATGCTGTGAGTCAGATGTATGAGGCAGGAGCTACTGTGGGGCAGATGGGGGTCAGATCTATGGGGCAGGAGATGCTGTGGAGCAGATGTGGGTCAGATCTATGGGCAGGAGCTGCTGTGCTGCACATGTTGGTAGGGTCTATGGGGCAGGAGCTGCTGTGGGGCAGATGTGGGTCAGATCTATGGGGCAGGAGCTGCTGTGGGGCTGATGTTGGTCAGATCTTTGGGGCAGCAGCTGCTGTGGAGCAGATCTGGGTAAGATCTATGTCGCAGGAGCTGCTGTGGGGCAGACGTGGCACATATCTATGGGGCAAAATCTGCTGTGGGGCTGATGTGGGTCAGATCTATAAGGTAGGAGCTGCTGTGGGTCAGATGTGGGTCAGATCTATGGGGCAGGAGATGCTGTGGGGCTGATTTGGGTCAGATCTATGTTGCAGGAGATGCTGTGGGTCAGATCTATGGGGCAGGAGCTGCTGTGGGGAACATGTGGGTCAGGTCTATGGGGCAGGAGCTGCTGTGGGCACATGTGGGTCACACTGGGACCCATATGGGGACAAAGGGAGACATCATAGAGACTCATAGGGACCTATTGGGACCAATAGGGACCCAAAGAGAGACATAGAGACCCCATAGAAACCCATGAAGACCACATAGAGGCACAAAGTGACACATAGAGGGACACCAAGACCCGTAGAAACCAGATAGAGACTCCATATAGACACATAGGAACACATAGAGACCCACTGGGACAGTGAGACCACATATAGACTCATAGGGACACATTAGGAGCCATTAAGACCCATAGGGACACATAGGACGACTTTGAAACTTATAGATACCCAAAGGAAGACATTTGGGCCCAGAGATAACCATAAGAGACCCCATAGAGACCCCATAGGGGCACATAGCAACCCATAGGGGGGACATTGGGACACATAGGTACACATTGTGACCCGTAGGAAGACACTGGGACCCATAGGGGGACATTGGGACACATAGGGACCCAATGAATTACAGTGGGGGACAGTGAGACCCATAGAGATACATAAGGACCCCGCTGAGACTCATAAGAGACCCCATAGAGGCACCTAGGGACCACATTGAAACTCATAGATACTTGTAGGAAGACATTTGGGCCCAGAGATATCCATAAGAGACCCCACAGAGACCGCATAGAGGCACATAGCAACCCATAGAGGGGACATTGGGACACATAGGGTCCCCTTGGACTACAGTGGGGGACAGCCAGACCCATAGAGACACATAGAAACCCCGCTGAGACCCATAAGAGACCCTATAGAGGCACATAGGGACCACATTGAAACCCATAGATAGCTATAGGAAGATATTTGGGCCCAGAGATACCCATAAGAAACCACATACAAGCACATAGCAACCCATAGGGGGGACATTAGGACACATAGTGACCCATAGGGGGCCATTGGGACACATAGGTACACATAGGGAGACACTGGGACCCATAGGGGGACATTGGGACACATAGTGACCCCATGGATTAAAGTGGGGGACAGTCAGATCCATCGAGACACATAGGGACCCTGCTGAGACCCATAAGAGACCCCATAGAGGAACATAGCAACACATAGGGGGGACACAGGGACACATAGGGACACACCGTGACCCATGAGGAGACACTGGATCCCATAGGGGGACAATGGGACACATAAGGACCCCATGGATTACAGTGGGGGAAAGTGAGACCCATAGAGACACATAGGGAACCCGCTGAGACCCATAAGAGACCCCATAGAGGCACATAGGGACCTAATGTAACCCATAGATACCCACACGGAGACATTTGGGCCCAGAGCTATCCATAAGAGAGCCCATTGAGGCACATAGCAACCCATAGGGGGGACATTGGGACACATAGGGACACATAGTGACCCATAGGGAGACACTGGGACCCATATGGGGATATTGGGACACATAGGGACCACATGGATTACAGTGGTGGACAGTGAGACCCATAGAGACACATAGGGACTTCGTTGAGACCCATAAGAGACCCCATAGAGGCACATAGGGACCACATTGAAACCCATAGATACCCTTAGGAATACATTTGGGACGATAGTTACCCATAAAAGACCCCATAGAGACCTCATAGAGGCACATAGCAAACCATAGTGGGGACATTGGGGCACATAGGGACCCCATAGAGAGACATAGAGACATATAGGGACCCATTTAGAGGCATAATAACCCCATAGAGTCCTATAGGGACACCCAGAGATCCATAGGGAAACATTGGGACCCACAGGGGCTGTGTGGGAGATTGGGAATCACAGCCTGAACCTCTGATTAATCAGCTGAGGCAAGTGTGGGGTCAGCTGCGGGAGCACAGGTGAGAGTCATGGAGCTGTGCTCCCGGGAGGGCTGGAGCTCGACTCCACCTCCTCTGAGACCTCATTTAAGGGCTGAGCCTCACTCGAGCCTCTTTCCATTATCTTTCCGAGCTCCCTGTTACCGGGTGAGGTCCCAGAAGACTGGAGGCTTGCCAACGTGACTCCCATTTCCAAGCAAGGTTGTCAGGAGGATCCGGGCAACTCCAGGCCTGTTAGCCTGACCTCGGTGCCAGGGAAGGGAATGGAACGAATTGTCTTGAGGGAGATGACAGATGCGGCAGGTGTGGGATGAGCAGGAGATCAGACCTAGCCAGCATGGGTTCGTGAAGGGCAGCTCCTGCTTGACCAATCTGATCTCCTTCTACGATCCTGTGACCCATCTGATGGATGAAGGAAAGAAAGAAAGGCTGTTGATGTGCTCTACTTGGACTTCAGCAAAGCCTTCACAACTGTCTCCCATGCTATTCTCCTACAAAAGCTGGCAGCCCTTTTCCAACCTTGAGAATTCTGTGATTCTGTGAGGCAGCATCTCTTGGACATCGCTCTGCAGTGAAGACCGCCCCAGCTTCCTCAGCGAAGGCATCACCACTGGTGAGTTTCTCTCTCGCTTAGAACCTCTGTACATTTGTTACCATCTTTGTTACCATCTGTATAGTTACCACCTAGACAGGGGGGACATAGAGAGACACTGGGACCCCTAGGGACCCATAGAGATCCAGAGGAAGACATTGGGACCCATAGAGAGACACTGGGACCCATAGGGACACATAGAGAGACACTGGGACCCATAGGGACACATAGAGACCCATAGACAGTCATTGGGAGCCATAAGGATAAATTGAGACCCATAGAGACCCCATTGAGACCCATAGTGCCTCAAAGAAACCCAGAGCGACCCCATAGTCACCCATAGCGCCCCATAGGAACACAAAGATACCCCATAGAGCCCCATAGTGACCCATAGGGGCCCAAAGAGACCCCATAGCACCCCATAGCTACTCCATAGTGCCCCATAGCAGCCCATGGAGCTTCATAGACACTCCATTGTGCCCCAGAGCACCCCATTGCACCCCATAGGGACCCATAGACACAGCATACTGCTCCATAGAGCCCCATAGACACCCCATAGTTCCCCACAGCCCCCCATAGCAGCCCACAGTGCCCCATAGACACCACATAAGGCCCTACAGCCACACCATAGAGCCCAATTGAACCAAATAGACACCCCATACCGCTCCATACTGCCTGTAGACACCCCATAGAGCCCCATAGAAACTCACTGAACCCCATACAGACCCCATGCAGACCCCATAGAACCCCACAGACAACCCATAGATCCCCAAAGACACCCCATAGACTCCCCATAGAGCCCCATAGGGACCTCATAGCGCCCCATAGAAACTCCATTCTTCCGCATAGAGCCCCATAGCAAACCATAGCACCCCATAGTCACCCATAGCGCCCCATAGGAACCCAAGGATACCCCAAAGCACCCCATAGCCACCCTACAGCACCGCATATCCACCCCATAGAGCCCCATAGACACCACATAGTGACCCATAGGGGCCCAAAGAGACCCCATAGCACCCCATAGCTACTCCATAGTGCCCCATAGCTGCCCATGGAGCCTCATAGACACTCTCTTGTGCCCCACAGCGCCCCATTGCACCCCATAGAGACCCATAGACACCCTATACTGCTCCATAGAGCCCCATAGCACCCCATAGTGCCTCACAGCACCCCACAGCACAACATAGTGCCACATAGACACCACATAAGGACATATAGCCACGCCATAGAGCCCCACAGACATCCCATAGAGCCCCGTAGGCCACCCATTGTGCCCCATAGAGCTCCCATAGCCACCCATAGAAACTAATTTACCAAATAGACACACCATAGCGTTCCATAGACACCCCATAGAAGCCTCAGAACGCCCCATAGAGTTCCATAGGCACCCCATAGAGCCCCATAGAGAACCCATAGAGACACATTGCAACCCATAGGGGGGACATTGGGACACATAGGGACACATAGTGACCCATAGGGAGACACTGGGACCCATAGGGTGACATTGGGACACATAGGGACACCATGGATTACATGGTTGGTACAACCCATGTTGTATGTTTTCATGTTTATCAACATGGTTGATGTGGGTCAGATCTATGGGGCAGGAGCTGCTGTGGGGCACATGTGGGTCAGATCTATTGGGCCGGAGGTGCTGTGGGGCTGATGTAGGAAAGATCTATGGGGCAGGAGATGCTTTGGGGCAGATGTGGGTCAGGTCTATTGGGCTGGAGCTGCTGTGGGGCACTTGTGGGTCAGATCTATGAGGCAGGGGCTGCTGTGGGTTAGATCTAAGAGGCAGGAACAAATGTGGGCCTGATGTTGGTCAGATTTATGGAGCAGGAGCTGCTGTGTTGCAGATGTGGGTCAGATCTATGTTGCAGGAGCTGATGTGGGGCAGATGTAGGGCATATCTATGGGGCAGGAGCTGCTGTGAGGCTGATGGGTGTTAGATCTATGGGGAGGAGCTGCTGTGGTGCAGATGTGGGTCACGTCTATGGGGCGGGAGATGCTGTGTGGCTGATGTGGGTCAAATCTATGGGGCAGGAGCTGCTTTGGGGCTGATGGTGGTTAAATCTATCGGGCAGGAGCAGCTCTGGGGCACATGTGGGTCAGATCTATGGGACAGGAGTTGCTGTTGGGCAGATGTGGGACATAACTATGGGGCAAAATCTGCTGTGGGGCTGATGTGGGTAAGATCTATGAGACAGGAGCTGCTGTGGTTCAGATCTATGGGGCAGGAGCAGCTCTGGGGCACATGTGGGTCAGATCTATGTGTTACGAGCTGCTGAGGGGCACATGTGGGTCAGATCTATGGGGCAGGAGCTGCTGTCGAGATGATGTGGGTCAGATCTTTGGGTAGGAGCTGCTGTGGGGCAGATCTGGGTAAGATGAATGGGGCAGGAGCTGCTGTGGGTCAGATGTGGGTCAGATCTATGGGGCAGGAGCTGCTGTGGGGCAGATGTGGGTCTGATCTATGGGGCAGGAGATGCTGTGGGGCAGATGTGGGTCAGATCTATGGGGCAAAGGCTGCTGTGTGGCAGATGTTGGTCAGATCTATAGGTCAGGAGCTGCTGTGGCTGATGTGGGCCAGTTCTATGGGGCAGGAGATGCTGTGAGTCAGATGTATGAGGCAGGAGCTGCTGTGGGGCAGATGGGGGTCAGATCTATGGGGCAGGAGATGCTGTGGAGCAGATGTGGGTCAGATCTATGGGGCAGGAGCTGCTGTGGGGCAGATGTGGGTCAGATCTATGGGGCAGGAGCTGCTGTCGAGATGATGTGGGTCAGATCTTTGGGTAGGAGCTGCTGTGGGGCAGATCTGTGTAAGATGTAAGGGGCAGGAGCTGCTGTGGGGCAGATGTGAGTCAGATCTATGGGGCAGGAGATGCTGTGGGGCAGATGTGGGTCAGATCTATGGGGCAAAGGCTGCTGTGTGGCAGATGTGGGTCAGATCTATGGAGCAGGAGCTGCTGTGGGTCAGATGTGGGTCAGATCTATAGGTCAGGAGCTGCTGTGGCTGATGTGGGCCAGTTCTATGGGGCAGGAGATGCTGTGAGTCAGATGTATGAGGCAGGAGCTGCTGTGGGGCAGATGGGGTCAGATCTATGGGGCAGGAGATGCTGTGGGGCAGATGTGGGTTAGATCTATGGGCAGGAGCTGCTGTGGGGCAGATGTGGGTCAGATCTATGGGCAGGAGCTGCTATGCTGCACATGTTGGTAGGGTCTATGGGGCAGGAGCTGCTGTGGGGCAGATGTGGGTCAGATCTATGGGGCAGGAGCTGCTGTGGGGCTGATGTTGGTCAGATCTTTGGGGCAGGAGCTGCTGTGGAGCAGATCTGGGAAAGATCTATGTCGCAGGAGCTGCTGTGGGGCAGACGTGGCACATATCTATGGGGCAAAATCTTCTGTGGGGCTGATGTGGGTCAGATCTATGTGTTAGGAGCTTCTGTGGGGCACATGTGGGTCAGATCTATGGGGCAGGAGCTGCTGTCGAGATGATGTGGGTCAGATCTTTGGGTAGGAGCTGCTGTGGTGCAGATCTGTGTAAGATGTAAGGGGCAGGAGCTGCTGTGGGGCAGATGTGGGTCAGATCTATGGGGCAGGAGCTGCTGTGGGTCAGATGTGGGTCAGATCTATGGGGCAGGAGCTGCTGTGGCTGATGTGGGCCAGTTCTATGGGGCAGGAGATGCTGTGAGTCAGATGTATGACGCAGGAGCTGCTGTGGGGCAGATGTGGGTCAGATCTATGGGGCAGGAGCTGCTGTGGGTCAGATGTGGGTCAGATCTATGGGGCAAAATCTGCTGTGGGGCTGATGTTTGTCAGATCTATAGGTCAGGAGCTGCTGTGGCAAATGTGGGCCAGTTCTATGGGGCAGGAGATGCTGTAGGGCAGATGGGGGTCAGATCTATGGGGCAGGAGCTGCGGTGGAGCAGATGTGGGTTAGATCTATGGGGCAAATGCTGCTTTGTGGCAGATGTGGGTCAGATCTATGGGGCAAAGGCTGCTGTGTGGCAGATGTGGGTCAGATCTATGGGGCAGGAGCTGCTGTGGGGCAGAAGTGGGTCAGATCTATGGGGCAAATGCTGCTTTGTGGCAGATGTGGGTCAGATCTATGGGGCAGGAGCTGCTGTGGGTCAGATGTGGGTCAGATCTATAGGTCAGGAGCTGCTGTGGCTGATATGGGCCAGTTCTATGGGGCAGGAGATGCTGTGAGTCAGATGTATGAGGCAGGAGCTGCTGTGGGGCAGATGGGGGTCAGATCTATGGGGCAGGAGATGCTGTGGGGCAGATGTGGGTTAGATCTATGGGCAGGAGCTGCTGTGCTGCAAATGTTGGTAGGGTCTATGAGGCAGGAGCTGCTGTGGGGCAGATGTGGGTCAGATCTATGGGGCAGGAGCTGCTGTGGGGCTGATGTTGGTCAGATCTTTGGGGCAGCAGCTGCTGTGGAGCAGATCTGGGTAAGATCTATGTCGCAGGAGCTGCTGTGGGGCAGACGTGGCACATATCTATGGGGCAAAATCTGCTGTGGGGCTGATGTGGGTCAGATCTATGGGGTAGGAGCTGCTGTGGGGCTGATGTGGGTCAGATCTATGGGCAGGAGCTGATGTAGGGAAGATTTGGGTCAGAACTATGGGGCAGGAGATGCTGTGAGTCAGATCTATGAGGCAGGACCTGCTGTGGGGCTGATGTGTGTCAGGTCTATGGGGCAGGAGCTGCTTTGGGTCTGATGTGGGTCAGATCTATGGGGCAGGAGCTGATGTGGGGCAGATGTAGGGCATATATATGGGGCAAAGGCTGCTGTGTGGCAGATGTGGGTCAGATCTATGGGGCAGGAGCTGCTGTGGGTCAGATGTGGGTCAGAACTATGGGGCGGGAGCTGCTGTGGCTGATGTGGGCCAGTTCTATGGGGCAGGAGATGCTGTGAGTCAGATGTATGAGGCAGGAGCTGCTGTGGGGCAGATGGGGGTCAGATCTATGGGGCAGGAGATGCTGTGGAGCAGATGTGGGACAGATCTATTGGGCAGGAGCTGCTGTCGAGATGATGTGGGTCAGATATCTGGGTAGGAGCTGTTGTGGGGCAGATCTGTGTAAGATGTAAGGCGCAGGAGCTGCTGTGGGGCAGATATGGGTCAGATCTATGGGGCAGGAGATGCTGTGGGGCAGATGTGGGTCAGATCTATTGGGCAAAGGCTGATGTGGGGCTGATGTGGGTCAGATCTATATGGCAGGAGCTGCTGTGGAGCACATGTGGGTCAGACCTATGGGGCAGGAGCTGCAGAGGGGATGATGTAGGTCAGATCTATGGGGCAGGAGTTGCTGTGGGGAATATGAGGGACATATCTATGGTGCAAAATCTGCTGTTGGACTGATGTGAGTCATATCTATGAGTTTGGAGCTGCTGTGGGGCACATGTGGGTCAGATCTATGGGGCAGGAGATGCTGTGGGGCTGATTTGGGTCAGATCTATGTGGCAGGAGATGCTGTGGGTCAGATCTATGGGGCAGGAGCTGCTGTGGGGAACATGTGGGTCAGATCTATGGGGCAGGAGATGCTCTAGGGCAGATGTGGGTCAGATCTATGGGGCAAAGGCTGCTGTGTGGCACATGTGGGTCAGATCTATGGGGCAGGAGCTGCTGTGGGTCAGATGTGGGTCAGATCTATAGGTCAGGAGCTGCTGTGGCTGATGTGGGCCAGTTCTATGGGGCAGGAGATGCTGTGAGTCAGATGTATGAGGCAGGAGCTGCTGTGGGGCAGATGGGGGTCAGATCTATGGGGCAGGAGCTGCTGTGGGTCAGATGTGGGTCAGATCTATAGGTCCGGAGCTGCTGTGGCTGATGTGGGCCAGTTCTATGGGGCAGGAGATGCTGTGAGTCAGATGTATGAGGCAGGAGCTGCTGTGGGGCAGATGGGGGTCAGATCTATGGGGCAGGAGATGCCGTGGAGCAGATGTGGGACAGATCTATTGGGCAGGAGCTGCTGTCGAGATGATGTGGGTCAGATCTCTGGGTAGGAGCTGTTGTGGGGCAGATCTGTGTAAGATGTAAGGCGCAGGAGCTGCTGTGGGGCAGATATGGGTGAGATCTATGGGGCAGGAGATGCTGTGGGGCAGATGTGGGTCAGATCTATGGGGCAAAGGCTGATGTGGGGCTGATGTGGGTCAGATCTATGGGGCAGGAGCTGCTGTGGGGCAGATGTGGCACAGATCTATGGGGCAAAGGCTGCTGTGTGGCAGATGTGGGTCAGATCTATGGGGCAGGAGCTGCTGTGGGTCAGAAGTGGGTCAGATCTATAGGTCAGGAGCTGCTGTGGCTGATGTGGGCCAGTTCTATGGGGCAGGAGATACTGTGAGTCAGATGTATGAGGCAGGAGCTGCTGTGGGGCAGATGGGGGTCAGATCTATGGGGCAGGAGATGCTGTGGAGCAGATGTGGGTCAGATCTATGGGGCAGGAGCTGCTGTGGGGCAGATGTGGGTCAGATCTATGGGCAGGAGCTGCTGTGCTGCACATCTTGGTAGGGTCTATGGGGCAGGAGCTGCTGTGGGGCAGATGTGGGTCAGATCTATGGGGCAGGAGCTGCTGTGGGGCTGATGTTGGTCAGATCTTTGGGGCAGCAGCTGCTGTGGAGCAGATCTGGGTAAGATCTATGTCGCAGGAGCTGCTGTGGGGCAGACGAGGAACATATCTATGGGGCAAAATCTGCTGTGGGGCTGATGTGGGTCAGATCTATGGGGCAGGATCTCCTGTGGGGCTGAGGTGGGTCAAATCAATGGGGCAGAGCTGCTCTGGGGCACATGTGGGTCAGATCTATGGAGCAGGAGCTGCTGTGGGGCAGATTTGAATCAGATCTATAGGGCAGGAGCTGCTGTGGGTCAGATCTATGGGCAGGAGCTGCTGTGGGGCACATGTGAGTTAGATCTATGGGGCAGGAGATGGTGTGGGGCAGATTTGGGTCAGATGTATGGGTCAGGAGCTGCTGTGTTGCTGATGAGGGTCAGATCTATGGGGCATGGGCTGCTGTGGTTCAGATCTACGGGACTGGAGCTGCAGTGGAGCACATGTGGGTCAGATCTATGGGGTAGAAGCTGTTGAGGGGCTGATGGGGGTCATATCTATAAGGCAGGAGCTGCTGTGGGGCTGACTTGGGTCAGATCTATGGGGCAGGAGCTGCTTTGGGGCTGATGGTGGTTAGATCTATATGGCAGGAGCTGCTGTGGGGCACATGTGGGTCAGACCTATGTGGCAGGAGCTGCAGAGGGGATGATGTAGGTCAGATCAATGGGGCAGGAGTTGCTGTGGGGAATATGAGGGACATATCTATGGTGCAAAATCTGCTGTTGGACTGATGTGAGTCAGATCTATGAGTTTGGAGCTGCTGTGGGGCACATGTGGGTCAGATCTATGGGGCAGGAGATGCTGTGGGGCTGATTTGGGTCAGATCTATGTGGCAGGAGATGCTGTGGGTCAGATCTATGGGGCAGGAGCTGCTGTGGGGAACATGTGGGTCAGGTCTATGGGGCGGGAGATGCTGTGGGCACATGTGGGTCAGATCTATGGGGCAGGAGTTGCTGTTGGGCAGATGTGGGGCATAACTATAGGGCAAAATCTGCTGTGGGGCTGATGTGGGTAAGATCTATGAGACAGGAGCTGCTGTGGTTCAGATCTATGGGGCAGGAGCAGCTCTGGGGCACATGTGGGTCTGATCTATGTGTTAGGAGCTGCTGTGGGGCACATGTGGGTCAGATCTATGGGGCAGGTGATGCTGTGGGGCAGATGTGGGTCAGATCTATGGGGCAAAGGCTGCTGTGTGGCAGATGTGGGTCAGATCTATGGGGCAGGAGCTGCTGTGGGTCAGATGTGGGTCAGATCTATAGGTCAGGAGCTGCTGTGGCTGATGTGGGCCAGTTCTATGGGGCAGGAGATGCTGTGAGTCAGATGTATGAGGCAGGAGCTGCTGTGGGGCAGATGGGGGTCAGATCTATGGGGCAGGAGATGCTGTGGAGCAGATGTGGGTCAGATCTATGGGGCAGGAGCTGCTGTGGGGCAGATGTGGGTCAGATCTATGGGCAGGAGCTGCTGTGCTGCACATGTTGGTAGGGTCTATGGGGCAGGAGCTGCTGTGGGGCAGATGTGGGTCAGATCTATGGGGCAGGAGCTGCTGTGGGGCTGATGTTGGTCAGATCTTTGGGGCAGCAGCTGCTGTGGAGCAGATCTGGGTAAGATCTATGTCGCAGGAGCTGCTGTGGGGCAGACGTGGCACATATCTATGGGGCAAAATCTGCTGTGGGGCTGATGTGGGTCAGATCTATGGGGCAGGATCTCCTGTGGGGCTGAGGTGGGTCAAATCAATGGGGCAGAGCTGCTCTGGGGCACATGTGGGTCAGATCTATGGAGCAGGAGCTGCTGTGGGGCAGATTTGAATCAGATCTATAGGGCAGGAGCTGCTGTGGGTCAGATCTATGGGCAGGAGCTGCTGTGGGGCACATGTGAGTTAGATCTATGGGGCAGGAGATGGTGTGGGGCAGATTTGGGTCAGATGTATGGGTCAGGAGCTGCTGTGTTGCTGATGAGGGTCAGATCTATGGGGCATGGGCTGCTGTGGTTCAGATCTACGGGACTGGAGCTGCAGTGGAGCACATGTGGGTCAGATCTATGGGGTAGAAGCTGTTGTGGGGCTGATGGGGGTCATATCTATAAGGCAGGAGCTGCTGTGGGGCTGACTTGGGTCAGATCTATGGGGCAGGAGCTGCTTTGGGGCTGATGGTGGTTAGATCTATATGGCAGGAGCTGCTGTGGGGCACATGTGGGTCAGACCTATGGGGCAGGAGCTGCAGAGGGGATGATGTAGGTCAGATCTATGGGGCAGGAGTTGCTGTGGGGAATATGAGGGACATATCTATGGTGCAAAATCTGCTGTTGGACTGATGTGAGTCAGATCTATGAGTTTGGAGCTGCTGTGGGGCACATGTGGGTCAGATCTATGGGGCAGGAGATGCTGTGGGGCTGATTTGGGTCAGATCTATGTGGCAGGAGATGCTGTGGGTCAGATCTATGGGGCAGGAGCTGCTGTGGGGAACATGTGGGTCAGGTCTATGGGGCAGGAGCTGCTGTGGGCAGATGGGGGTCAGATATATGGGGCAGGAGTTGCTGCTGGGCAGATGTGGGACATAACTATAGGGCAAAATCTGCTGTGGGGCTGATGTGGGTAAGATCTATGAGACAGGAGCTGCTGTGGTTCAGATCTATGGGGCAGGAGCAGCTCTGGGGCACATGTGGGTCAGATCTATGTGTTAGGAGCTGCTGTGGGGCACATGTGGGTCAGATCTATGGGGCAGGTGATGCTGTGGGGCAGATGTGGCACAGATCTATGGGGCAAAGGCTGCTGTGTGGCAGATGTGGGTCAGATCTATGGGGCAGGAGCTGCTGTGGGTCAGATGTGGGTCAGATCTATAGGTCAGGAGCTGCTGTGGCTGATGTCGCCAGTTCTATGGGGCAGGAGATGCTGTGAGTCAGATGTATGAGGCAGGAGCTGCTGTGGGGCAGATGGGGGTCAGATCTATGGGGCAGGAGATGCTGTGGAGCAGATGTGGGTCAGATCTATGGGGCAGGAGCTGCTGTGGGGCAGATGTGGGTCAGATCTATGGGCAGGAGCTGCTGTGCTGCACATCTTGGTAGGGTCTATGGGGCAGGAGCTGCTGTGGGGCAGATGTGGGTCAGATCTATGGGGCAGGAGCTGCTGTGGGGCTGATGTTGGTCAGATCTTTGGGGCAGCAGCTGCTGTGGAGCAGATCTGGGTAAGATCTATGTCGCAGGAGCTGCTGTGGGGCAGACGTGGCACATATCTAGGGGGCAAAATCTGCTGTGGGGCAGATGTGGGTCAGATCTATGGGGCAGGATCTCCTGTGGGGCTGATGTGGGTCAAATCAATGGGGCAGAGCTGCTCTGGGGTACATGTGTGTCATATCTATGGAGCAGGAGCTGCTGTGGGGCATATTTGAATCAGATCTATAGGGCAGGAGCTGCTGTGGGTCAGATCTATGGGCAGGAGCTGCTGCGGGGCACATGTGAGTTAGATCTATGGGGCAAGAGATGGTGTGGGGCAGATTTGCGTCAGATGTATGGGTCAGGAGCTGCTGTGTTGCTGATGAGGGTCAGATCTATGGGGCAGGAGATGCTGTGGGGCAGATGTGGGTCAGATCTATGGGGCAAAGGCTGCTGTGTGGCAGATGTGGGTCAGATCTATGGGGCAGGAGCTGCTGTGGGTCAGATGTGGGTCAGATCTATAGGTCAGGAGCTGCTGTGGCTGATGTCGCCAGTTCTATGGGGCAGGAGATGCTGTGAGTCAGATGTATGAGGCAGGAGCTGGTGTGGGGCAGATGGGGGTCAGATCTATGTGGCAGGAGATGCTGTGGAGCAGATGTGGGTCAGATCTATGGGGCAGGAGCTGCTGTGGGGCAGATGTGGTTCAGATCTATGGGCAGGAGCTGCTGTGCTGCACATGTTGGTAGGGTCTATGGGGCAGGAGCTGCTGTGGGGCAGATGTGGGTCAGATCTATGGGACAGGAGCTGCTGTGGGGCTGATTTTGGTCAGATCCTTGGGGCAGCAGCTGCTGTGGAGCAGATCTGGGTAAGATCTATGTCGCAGGAGCTGCTGTGTGGCAGACGTGGCACATATCTATGGGGCAAAATCTGCTGTGGGGCTGATGTGGGTCAGATCTATGGGGCAGGATCTCCTGTGGGGCTGATGTGGGTCAAATCAATGGGGCAGAGCTGCTCTGGGGCACATGTGGGTCAGATCTATGGAGCAGGAACTGCTGTGGGGCAGATTTGAATCAGGTCTATAGGGCAGGAGCTGCTGTGGGTCAGATCTATGGGCAGGAGCTGCTGTGGGGAACATGTGAGTTAGATCTATGGGGCAGGAGATGGTGTGGGGCTGATGTGGGTCAGATCTATAGGTCAGGAGCTGCTGTGGCTGATGTGGGCCAGTTCTATGGGGCAGGAGATGCTGTGAGTCAGATGTATGAGGAGGGAGCTGCTGTGGGTCAGATGTGGGTCAGATCTATAGGTCAGGAGCTGCTGTGGGTCAGATCTATGGGCAGGAGCTGCTGCGGGGCACATGTGAGTTAGATCTATGGGGCAGGAGATGGTGTGGGGCTGACGGTGGGTAGATCTATATGGCAGGAGCTGCTGTGGGGCACATGTGGGTCAGACCTATGGGGCAGGAGCTGCAGAGGGGATGATGTAGGTCAGATCTATGGGGCAGGAGTTGCTGTGGGGAATATGAGGGACATATCTATGGTGCAAAATCTGCAGTTGGACTGATGTGAGTCAGATCTATGAGTTTGGAGCTGCTGTGGGGCATATGTGGGTCAGATCTATGGGGCAGGAGATGCTGTGGGGCTGATTTGGGTCAGATCTATGTGGCAGGAGATGCTGTGGGTCAGATCTATGGGGCAGGAGCTGCTGTGGGGCACATGTGGGTCAGATCTATGGAGCAGGAGCTGCTGTGGGGCAGATTTGAATCAGATCTATAGGGCAGGAGCTGCTGTGGGTCAGATCTATGGGCAGGAGCTGCTGTGGGGCACATGTGAGTTAGATCTATGGGGCAGGAGATGGTGTGGGGCAAATTTGGGTCAGATGTATGGGTCAGGAGCTGCTGTGTTGCTGATGAGGGTCAGATCTATGGGGCAGGAGATGCTGTGGGGCAGATGTGGGTCAGATCTATGGGGCAAAGGCTGCTGTGTGGCAGATGTGGGTCAGATCTATGGGGCAGGAGCTGTGTGGGTCAGATGTGGGTCAGATCTATAGGTCAGGAGCTGCTGTGGCTGATGTGGGCCAGTTCTATGGGGCAGGAGATGCTGTGAGTCAGATGTATGAGGCAGGAGCTGCTGTGGGGTAGATGGGGGTCAGATCTATGGGGCAGGAGATGCTGTGGAGCAGATGTGGGTCAGATCTATGGGGCAGGAGCTGCTGTGGGGCAGATGTGGTTCAGATCTATGGGCAGGAGCTGCTGTGCTGAACATGTTGGTAGGGTCTATGGGGCAGGAGCTGCTGTGGGGCAGATGTGGGTCAGATCTATGGGGCAGGAGCTGCTGTGGGGCTGATTTTGGTCAGATCTTTGGGGCAGCAGCTGCTGTGGAGCAGATCTGGGTAAGATCTATGTCGCAGGAGCTGCTGTGGGGCAGACGTGGCACATATCTATGGGGCAAAATCTGCTGTGGGGCTCATGTGGGTCAGATCTATGGGGCAGGATCTCCTGTGGGGCTGAGGTGGGTCAAATCAATGGGGCAGAGCTGCTCTGGGGCACATGTGGGTCAGATCTATGGAGCAGGAGCTTCTGTGGGGCAGATTTGAATCAGGTCTATAGGGCAGGAGCTGCTGTGGGTCAGATCTATGGGCAGGAGCTGCTGTGGGGAACATGTGAGTTAGATCTATGGGGCAGGAGATGGTGTGGGGCAGATGTGGGACAGATCTATGGGGCAAAGGCTGCTGTGTGGAAGATGTGGGTCAGATCTATGGGGCAGGAGCTGCTGTGGGTCAGATGTGGGTCAGATCTATAGGTCAGGAGCTGCTGTGGCTGATGTGGGCCAGTTCTATGGGGCAGGAGATGCTGTGAGTCAGATGTATGAGGCAGGAGCTGCTGTGGGTCAGATGTGGGTCAGATCTATAGGTCAGGAGCTGCTGTGGGTCAGATCTATGGGCAGGAGCTGCTGCGGGGCACATGTGAGTTAGATCTATGGGGCAGGAGATGGTGTGGGGCAGGTTTGGGTCAGATGTATGGGTCAGGAGCTGCTGTGTTGCTGATGAGGGTCAGATCTATGGGGCATGGGCTGCTGTGGTTCAGATCTACGGGACTGGAGCTGCAGTGGAGCACATGTGGGTCAGATCTATGGGGTAGAAGCTGTTGTGGGGCTGATGGTGGATAGATCTATAAGGCAGGAGCTGCTGTGGGGTTGACTTGGGTCAGATCTATGGGGCAGGAGCTGCTTTGGGGCTGATGGTGGTTAGATCTATATGGCAGGAGCTGCTGTGGGGCACATGTGGGTCAGACCTATGGGGCAGGAGTTGCTGTGGGGAATATGAGGGACATATCTATGGTGCAAAATCTGCTGTTGGACTGATGTGAGTCAGATCTATGAGTTTGGAGCTGCTGTGGGGCACATGTGGGTCAGATCTATGGGGCAGGAGATGCTGTGGGGCTGATTTGGGTCAGATCTATGTGGCAGGAGATGCTGTGGGTCAGATTTATGGGGCAGGAGCTGCTGTGGGGAACATGTGGGTCAGATCTATGGGGCAGGAGCTGCTGTGGGCAACATGTGGGTCAGGTCAATGGGGCAGGAGCTGCTGTGGGCACATGTGGGTCAGATCTATGGGGCAGGAGTTGCTGTTGGGCAGATGTGGGGCAGAACTATGGGGCAAAATCTGCTGTGGGGCTGATGTGGGTAAGATCTATGAGACAGGAGCTGCTCTGGTTCAGATCTATGCGGCAGGAGCAGCTCTGGGGCACATGTGGGTCAGATCTATGTGTTAGGAGCTGCTGTGGGGCACATGTGGGTCAGATCTATGGGGCAGGAGCTGCTGTCGAGATGATGTGGGTCAGATCTTTGGGTAGGAGCTGCTGTGGTGCAGATCTGGGTAAGATGAATGGGGCAGGAGCTGCTGTGGGTCAGATGTGGGTCATATCTATGGGGCAGAAGCTGCTGTGGGGCAGATGTGGGCCAGATCTATGGGGCAGGAGATGCTGTGGGGCTGATGTGGGTCAGATCTATGGGGCAAAGGCTGCTGTGGCTGATGTGGGCCAGTTCTATGGGGCAGGAGATGCTGTGAGTCAGATGTATGAGGCAGGAGCTGCTGTGGGGCAGATGTGGGTCAGATCTATGGGGCAGGAGCTACTGTGGAGCAGATGTGGGTCAGATCTATAGGTCAGGAGCTGCTGTGGCTGATGTGGGCCACTTCTATGGGGCAGGAGATGCTGTGAGTCAGATGTATGAGGCAGGAGCTGGTGTGGGGCAGATGGGGGTCAGATCTATGGGGCAGGAGATGCTGTGGAGCAGATGTGGGTCAGATCTATGGGGCAGGAGCTGCTGTGGTGCAGATGTGGGTTAGATCTATGGGCAGGAGCTGCTGTGCTGCACATGTTGGTAGGGTCTATGGGGCAGGAGCTGCTGTGGGGCAGATGTGGGTCAGATCTATGGGGCAGGAGCTGCTGTGGGGCTGATGTTGGTCAGATCTTTGGGGCAGCAGCTGCTGTGGAGCAGATCTGGGTAAGATCTATGTCGCAGGAGCTGCTGTGGGGCAGACGTGGCACATATCTATGGGGCAAAATCTGCTGTGGGGCTGATGTGGGTCAGATCTATGGGGCAGGATCTCCTGTGGGGCTGATGTGGGTCAAATCAATGGGGCAGAGCTGCTGTGGGGCACATGTGGGTCAGATCTATGGAGCAGGAGCTGCTGTGGCGCAGATTTGAATCAGATCTATAGGGCAGGAGCTGCTGTGGGTCAGATCTATGGGCAGGAGCTGCTGTGCTGCACACGTTGTTAGGGTCTATGGGGCAGGAGCTGCTGTGGGGCAGATGTGGGTCAGATCTATGGGGCAGGAGCTGCTGTGGGGAACATGTGGGTCAGGTCTATGGGGCAGGAGCTGCTGTGGGCACATGTGGGTCACACTGGGACCCATATGGGGACAAAGGGAGACATCATAGAGACTCATAGGGACCTATTGGGACCAATAGGGACCCAAAGAGAGACATAGAGACCCCATAGAAACCCATGGAGACCCCATAGAGGCACAAAGTGACACATAGAGGGACACCAAGACCCATAGAAACCAGATAGAGACTCCATATAGACACATAGGAACACATAGAGACCCACTGGGACAGTGAGACCACATATAGACTCATAGGGACACATTAGGAGCCATTAAGACCCATAGGGACACATAGGACGACTTTGAAACTTATAGATACCCAAAGGAAGACATTTGGGCCCAGAGATAACCATAAGAGACCCCATAGAGACCCCATAGGGGCACATAGCAACCCATAGGGGGGACATTGGGACACATAGGTACACATTGTAACCCGTAGGAAGACACTGGGACCCATAGGGGGACATTGGGACACATAGGGACCCAATGAATTACAGTGGGGGACAGTGAGACCCATAGAGATACATAAGGACCCCGCTGAGACCCATAAGAGACCCCATAGAGGCACCTAGAAACTACATTGAAACTCATAGATACTTGTAGGAAGACATTTGGGCCCAGAGATATCCATAAGAGACCCCACAGAGACCCGACCCCATAGAGGCACATAGCAACCCATAGGGGGGACATTGGGACACGTAGGGAAACATTCTGACCCATAGGGAGACACTGGGACCCATATGGGGACATTGGGACACAAAGGGACCCCTTGGACTACAGTGGGGGACAGCCAGACCCATAGAGACACATAGAAACCCCGCTGAGACCCATAAGAGACCACATAGAGGCACATAGGGACCACATTGAAACCCATAGATAGCTATAGGATGATATTTGGGCCCAGAGATACCCATAAGAAACCACATACAAGCACATAGCAACCCATAGGGGGGACATTGGGACACATAGTGACCCATAGGGGGACATTGGGACACATAGGTACACATAGGGAGACACTGGGACCCATAGGGGGACATTGGGACACATAGGGACCCCATGGATTAAAGTGGGGGACAGTCAGATCCATCGAGACACATAGGGACCCTGCTGAGACCCATAAGAGACCCCATAGAGGAACATAGCAACCCATAGGGGGGACATAGGGACACATAGGGACACACCGCGACCCATGAGGAGACACTGGATCCCATAGGGGGACAATGGGACACATAAGGACCCCATGGATTACAGTGGGGGACAGTGAGACCCATAGAGACACATAGGGAACCCGCTGAGACCCATAAGAGACCCCATAGAGGCACATAGGGACCTAATGTAACCCATAGATACCCACAGGGAGACATTTGGGCCCAGAGCTATCCATAAGAGAGCCCATTGAGGCACATAGCAACCCATAGGGGGGACATTGGGACACATAGGGACACATAGTGACCCATAGGGAGACACTGGGACCCATATGGGGATATTGGGACACATAGGGACCACATGGATTACAGTGGTGGACAGTGAGACCCATAGAGACACATAGGGACTTCGTTGAGACCCATAAGAGACCCCATAGAGGCACATAGGGACCACATTGAAACCCATAGATACCCTTAGGAATACATTTGGGACGATAGTTACCCATAAAAGACCCCATAGAGACCCCATAGAGGCACATAGCAAACCATAGTGGGGACATTGGGGCACATAGGGACCCCATAGAGAGACATAGAGACATATAGGGACCCATTTAGAGGCATAATAACCCCATAGAGTCCTATAGGGACACCCAGAGATCCATAGGGAAACATTGGGACCCACAGGGGCTGTGTGGGAGATTGGGAATCACAGCCTGAACCTCTGATTAATCAGCTGAGGCAAGTGTGGGGTCAGCTGCGGGAGCACAGGTGAGAGTAATGGAGCTGTGCTCCCGGGAGGGCTGGAGCTCGACTCCACCTCCTCTGAGACCTCATTTAAGG
Organism: Coturnix japonica; assembly: GCF_054131305.1. Lineage (NCBI taxonomy): Eukaryota > Metazoa > Chordata > Aves > Galliformes > Phasianidae > Coturnix > Coturnix japonica. Next base: position 685,987 of record NC_140690.1, read on the forward strand.
GCTGACCCTCACTCGAGCCGCTTTCCATTATCTTTCCGAGCTCCCTGTTACTGGGTGAGGTCCCAGAAGACTGGAGGCTTGCCAACGTGACTCCCATTTCCAAGCAAGGTTGTCAGGAGGATCCGGGCAACTCCAGGCCTGTTAGCCTGACCTCGGTGCCAGGGAAGGGAATGGAACGAATTGTCTTGAGGGAGATGACAGATGCGGCAGGTGTGGGATGAGCAGGAGATCAGACCTAGCCAGCATGGGTTCGTGAAGGGCAGCTCCTGCTTGACCAATCTGATCTCCTTCTACGATCCTGTGACCCATCTGATGGATGAAGGAAAGAAAGAAAGGCTGTTGATGTGCTCTACTTGGACTTCAGCAAAGCCTTCACAACTGTCTCCCATGCTATTCTCCTACAAAAGCTGGCAGCCCTTTTCCAACCTTGAGAATTCTGTGATTCTGTGAGGCAGCATCTCTTGGACATCGCTCTGCAGTGAAGACCGCCCCAGCTTCCTCAGCGAAGGCATCACCACTGGTGAGTTTCTCTCTCGCTTAGAACCTCTGTACATTTGTTACCATCTTTGTTACCATCTGTATAGTTACCACCTAGACAGGGGGACATAGAGAGACACTGGGACCCCTAGGGACCCATAGAGATCCAGAGGAAGACATTGGGACCCATAGAGAGACACTGGGACCCATAGGGACACATAGAGAGACACTGGGACCCATAGGGACACATAGAGACCCATAGACAGTCATTGGGAGCCATAAGGATAAATTGAGACCCATAGAGACCCCATTGAGACCCATAGTCCCTCAAAGAAACCCATAGCGACCCCATAGTCACCCATAGCGCCCCATAGGAACACAAAGATACCCCATAGAGCCCCATAGTGACCCATAGGGGCCCAAAGAGACCCCATAGCACCCCATAGCTACTCCATAGTACCCCATAGCAGCCCATAGAGCCCCATAGACACCCCATAGTTCCCCACAGCACCCCATAGCAGCCCACAGTGCCCCATAGACACCACATAAGGCCCTACAGCCACACCATAGAGCCCAATTGAACCAAATAGACACCCCATATCGCCCCATACTGCCTGTAGACACCCCATAGAGCCCCATAGAAACTCACTGAACCCCATACAGACCCCATGCAGACCCCATAGAGCCCCACAGACAACCCATAGATCCCCAAAGACACCCCATAGACTCCCCATAGAGCCCCATAGGGACCTCATAGCGCCCCATAGAGACCCCATTCTTCCGCATAGAGCCCCATAACAAACCGTAGCACCCCATAGTCACCCATAGCGCCCCATAGGAACCCAAGGATACCCCAAAGCATCCCATAGCCACCCTACAGCACCGCATAGCCACCCCATAGAGCCCCATAGACACCACATAGTGACCCATAGTGACCCATAGGGGTACAAAGAGACCCCATAGCACCCCATAGCTACTCCATAGTGCCCCATAGCAGCCCATGGAGCCTCATAGACACTCTCTTGTGCCCCACAGCGCCCCATTGCACCCCATAGAGACCCATAGACACCCTATACTGCTCCATAGAGCCCCATGGCACCCCATAGTGCCTCACAGCACCCCATAGCACAACATAGTGCCACATAGACACCACATAAGGACATATAGCCGCGCCATAGAGCCCCACAGACATCCCATAGAGCCCCGTAGGCAACCCATTGTGCCCCATAGAGCTCCCATAGCCACCCATAGAAACTAATTTACCAAATAGACACACTATAGCGTTCCATAGACACCCCATAGAAACCTCAGAACGCCCCATAGAGCTCCATAGGCACCCCATAGAGCCCCATAGAGAACCCATAGAGGCACATAGCAACCCAAAGGGGGGACATTGGGACACATAGGGAAACATAGTGACCCATAGGGAGACACTGGGACCCATAGGGTGACATTGGGACACATAGGGACACCATGGATTACATGGTTGATACAACCCATGTTGTATGTTTTCATGTTTATCAACATGGTTGATGTGGGTCAGATCTATGGGGCAGGAGCTGCTGTGGGGCACATGTGGGTCAGATCTATTGGGCCGGAGGTGCTGTGGGGCTGATGTAGGAAAGATCTATGGGGCAGGAGATGCTTTGGGGCAGATGTGGGTCAGGTCTATTGGGCTGGAGCTGCTGTGGGGCACTTGTGGGTCAGATCTATGAGGCAGGGGCTGCTGTGGGTCAGATCTATGGGGCAGGAACAAATGTGGGCCTGATGTTGGTCAGATTTATGGAGCAGGAGCTGCTGTGTTGCAGATGTGGGTCAGATCTATGTTGCAGGAGCTGATGTGGGGCAGATGTAGGGCATAACTATGGGGCAGGAGCTGCTGTGAGGCTGATGGGTGTTAGATCTATGGGGAGGAGCTGCTGTGGTGCAGATGTGGGTCACATCTATGAGGCGGGAGATGCTGGGTGGCTGATGTGGGTCAAATCTATGGGGCAGGAGCTGCTTTGGGGCTGATGGTGGTTAGATATATGGGGCAGGAGCTGCTGTGAGGCGCATGTGGGTCAGACCTATGGGGCAGGAGCTGCTGTGGGGCGCATGTGGGTCAGATCTATGGGGCAGGAGTTGCTGTTGGGCAGATGTGGGACATAACTATGGGGCAAAATCTGCTGTGGGGCTGATGTGGGTTAGATCTATGAGACAGGAGCTGCTGTGGTTCAGATCTATGGGGCAGGAGCAGCTCTGGGGCACATGTGGGTCAGATCTATGTGTTAGGAGCTGCTGTGGGGCACATGTGGGTCAGATCTATGGGGCAGGAGATGCTGTCGAGATGATGTGGGTCAGATCTTTGGGTAGGAGCTGCTGTGGGGCAGATCTGGGTAAGATGTATGGGGCAGGAGCTGCTGTGGGTCAGATGTGGGTCAGATCTATGGGGCAGGAGCTGCTGTGGGGCAGATGTGGGTCAGATCTATGGGGCAGGAGATGCTGGGGGCAGATGTGGGTCAGATCTATGGGGCAAAGGCTGCTCTGTGGCAGATGTGGGTCAGATCTATGGGGCAGGAGCTGCTGTGGGTCAGATGTGGGTCAGATCTATAGGTCAGGAGCTGCTGTGGCTGATGTGGGCTACGGGGCAGGAGATGCTGTGAGTCAGATGTATGAGGCAGGAGCTGCTGTGGGGCAGATGGGGGTCAGATCTATGGGGCAGGAGCTGCTGTGGGTCAGATGTGGGTCAGATCTATGGGGCAGGAGCTGCTGTGGGGCAGATGTGGGTCAGATCTATGGGCAGGAGCTGCTGTGCTGCACATGTTGGTAGGGTCTATGGGGCAGGAGATGCTGTGGAGCAGATGTGGGTCAGATCTATGGGGCAGGAGCTTCTGTGGGGCTGATGTTGGTCAGATCTTTGGGGCAGCAGCTGCTGTGGAGCAGATCAGGGTAAGATCTATGTCGCAGGAGCTGCTGTGGGGCAGACGTGGCACATATCTATGGGGCAAAATCTGCTGTGGGGCTGATGTGGGTCAGATCTATGGGGTAGGAGCTGCTGTGGGGCTGATGTGGGTCAGATCTATAGGTCAGGAGCTACTGTGGCTGATGTGGGCCAGTTCTATGGGGCAGGAGATGCTGTGAGTCAGATGTATGAGGCAAGAGCTGCTGTGGGGCAGATGGGGGTCAGATCTATGGGGCAGGAGATGCTGTGGAGCAGATGTGGGTCAGATCTATGAGGCAGGAGCTGCTGTGGGGCAGATGTGGGTCAGATCTATGGGGCAGGAGCTGCTTTTGGGCAGATGTGGGACATAACTATGGGGCAAAATCTGCTGTGGGCTAGATGTGGGTTAGATACATGAGACAGAAGCTGCTGTGGTTCAGATCTATGGGGCAGGATCAGCTCTGGGGCACATGTGGGTCAGATCTATGTGTTAGGAGCTGCTGTGGGGAACATGTGGGTCAGATCTATGGGGCAGGAGCTGCTGTCGAGATGATGTGGGTCAGGCCTTTGCATAGGAGCTGCTGTGGGGCAGATCTGGGTAAGATGTATGCGGCAGGAGCTGCTGTGGGTCAGATGTGGGTCAGATCTATGGGGCAGGAGCTGCTGTGGGGCAGATGTGTGTCAGATCTATGGGGCAGGAGATGCTGTGGGGCAGATGTGGGTCAGACCTATGGGGTAAAGGCTGCTGTGTGGCAGATGTGGGTCAGATCTATGGGGCAGGAGCTGCTGTGGGTCAGATGTGGGTCAGATCTATAGGTCAGGAGCTGCTGTGGCTGATGTGGGCCAGTTCTGTGGGGCAGGAGATGCTGTGAGTCAGATGTATGAGGCAGGAGCTGCTGTGGGGCAGATGGGGGTCAGATCTATGAAGCAGGAGATGCTGTGGGGCGCATGTGGGTCAGATCTATGGGGCAGGAACTGCTTTTGGGCAGATGTGGGTTAGATCTATGAGACAGGAGCTGCTGTGGTTCAGATCTATGGGGCAGGAGCAGCTCTGGGGCACATGTGGGTCAGATCTATGTGTTAGGAGCTGCTGTGGGGCACATTTAGGTCAAATCTATGGGGCAGGAGCTGCTGTCGAGATGATGTGGGTAAGATCTTTGCGTAGGAGCTGCTGTGGGGCAGATCTGGGTAAGATGTATGGGGCAGGAGCTGCTGTGGGTCAGATGTGGGTCAGATCTATGGGGCAGGAGCTGCTGTGGGGCAGATGTGGGTCAGATCTATGGGGAAGGAGCTGTTGTAGCGCTGATGTGGGTCAGATCTATGTTGCAGGAGCTGATGTGGGGCAGATGTAGGGCATATCTATGGGGAGGAGCTGCTGTGGTGCAGATGTGGGTCACATCTATGGGGCAGGAGATGCTGTGGGGCAGATTTGGCTCAGATCTATGGGGCAAAGGCTGCTGTGTAGCAGATGTGGGTCAGATCTATGGGGAAGGAGCTGCTGTGGGTCAGATGTGGGTCAGATCTATGGGGCAGGAGCTGCTGTGGCTGATGTGGGCCAGTTCTATGGGGCAGGAGATGCCGTGAGTCAGATGTATGAGGCAGGAGCTGGTGTGGGGCAGATGTGGGTCAGCTCTATGAGGCAGGAGCTGCTGTGGAGCAGATGGGTGTCAGATCTATGGGGCAGGAGATGCTGTGGTGCAGATGTGGGTCAGATCTATGGGGCAGGAGCTGCTGTGGGGCAGATGTGGGTCAGATCTATGGGGCAGGAGCTGCTGTGGGGCTGATGTTGGTCAGATCTTTGGGGCAGCAGCTGCTGTGGAGCAGATCTGGGTAAGATCTATGTCGCAGGAGCTGCTGTGGGGTAGATGTGACAAATATCTATGGGGCAAAATCAGCTGTGGGGCTGATGTGGGTCAGATCTATGTCGCAGGAGCTGCTGTGGCTGATGTGGGCCAGTTCTATGGGGCAGGAGTTGCTGTGAGTAAGATGTATGAGGCAGGAGCTGCTTTGGGGCAGATGGGGGTCAGATCTATGGGGCAGGAGATGCTGTGGAGCAGATGTGGGTCAGATCTATGGGGCAGGAGCTGCTGTGGAGCAGATGTGGGTCAGATCTTTGGGTAGGAGCTGCTGTCGAGATGATGTGGGTCAGATCTTTTGGTAGGAGCTGCTGTGGGGCAGATCTGTGTAAGATGTATAAGGCAGGAGCTGCTGTGGGTCAGATGTGGGTCAGATCTATGGGGCAGGAGCTGCTGTGGGGCAGATGTGGGTCAGATCTATGGGGCAGGAGATGCTGTGGGGCAGATGTGGGTCAGATCTATGGGGCAAAGGCTGCTGTGTGGCAGATGTGGGTAAGATCTATGGGGCTGGAGCTGCTGTGGGTCAGATGTGGGTCAGATCTATAGGTCAGGAGCTGCTGTGGCTGATGTGGGCCAGTTCTATGGGGCAGGAGATGCCGTGAGTCAGATGTATGAGGCAGGAGCTGGTGTGGGGCAGATGTGGGTCAGCTCTATGAGGCAGGAGCTGCTGTGGGGCAGATGGGGGTCAGATCTATGGGGCAGGAGCTGCTGTGGGGCAGATGTGGGTCAGATCTATGGGGCAGGAGCTGCTGTGGGGCTGATGTTGGTCAGATCTTTGGGGCAGCAGCTGCTGTGGAGCAGATGTGGGCAAGATCTATGTCGCAGGAGCTGCTGTGGGGCAGATGTGACAAATATCTATGGGGCAAAATCTGCTGTGGGGCTGATGTGGGTCAGATCTATGGGGTAGGAGCTGCTGTGGGTCAGATGTGGGTCAGATCTATAGGTCAGGAGCTGCTGTGGGTCAGATCTATGGGCAGGAGCTGCTGTGGGGCAGATGGGGTTCAGATCTATGGGCAGGAGCTGCTGTGGAGCAGATGTGAGTCAGATATATAGGTCAGGAGCTGCTGTGGCTGATGTGGGCCAGTTCTATGGGGCAGGAGATGCTGTGAGTCAGATGTATGAGGCAGGAGCTGCTGTGGGGCAGATGGGGGTCAGATCTATGGGGCAGGAGATGCTGTGGGGCAGATGTGGGTCAGATCAATGGGGCAAAATCTGCTGTGGGGCTGATGTCGGTCAGATCTATGGGGTAGGAGCTGCTGTGCTGCGCATGTTGGTAGGGTCTATGGGGCAGGAGCTGCTGTGGGGCAGATGTGGGTCAGATCTATGGGGCAGGAGCTGCTGTGGGGCTGATGTTGGTCAGATCTTTGGGGCAGAAGCTGCTGTGGAGCAGATCTGGGTAAGATCTATGTCGCAGGAGCTGCTGTGGGGCAGACGTGGCACATATCTATGGGGCAAAATCTGCTGTGGGGCTGATGTGGGTAAGATCTATAGGTCAGGAGCTTCTGTGGCTGATGTGGGCCAGTTCTATGGGGCAGGAGATGCTGTGAGTCAGATGTATGAGGCAGGAGCTGCTGTGGGGCAGATGGGGGTCAGATCTATGGGGCAGGAGATGCTGTGGAGCAGATGTGGGTCAGATCTATGGGGCAGGAGCTGCTGTGTGGCAGATGTGGGATAGATCTATGGGGCAGGAGCTGCTGTGGGGCACATGTGGGTCAGATCTATGGGCAGGAGCTGCTGTTGGTGAGATGTGGGTCAGATCTATAGGTCAGGAGCTGCTGTGGCTGATGTGGGCCAGTTCTATGGGGCAGGAGATGCTGTGGGGCAGATGGGGGTCAGATCTTTGGGCAGGAGATGCTGTGGGGCAGTTGTGGGTCAGATCTATGGGGCAGGAGCTGCTGTGGGGCACATGTGGGTCAGATCTATGGGCAGGAGCTGCTGTGCTGCAAATGTTGGTAGGGTCTATGGGGCAGGAGCTGCTGTGGGACAGATGTGGGTCAGATCTATGGGGCAGGAGCTGCTGTGGGGCTGATTTAGGTCAGATCTTTGGGGCAGCAGCTGCTGTGGAGCAGATCTGGGTAAGATCTATGTCGCAGGAGCTGCTGTGGGGCAGACGTGGCACATATCTATGGGGCAAAATCTGCTGTGGGGCTGATGTGGGTCAGATCTATGGGGTAGGAGCTGCTGTGGGGCTGATGTGGGTCAGATCTATGGGCAGGAGCTGATGTAGGGAAGATTTGGGTCTGATCTATGGGGCAGTAACTGCTGTGGTTCAGATCTATGGGGCAGGAGCAGCTGTGAGGCACATGTGGGTCAGATCTATGGTTTAGGTGCTGCTTTGGGGAAAATGTGGGTCAGATCTATGTGGCAGGAGATGCTCTGGGTCTGATGTGGGTCAGATCTATGGGGCAGGAGATGCTGTGAGTCAGATCTATGAGGCAGGAGCTGCTGTGGGGCTGATGTGTGTCAGGTCTATCGGGCAGGAGCTCCTGTGGGACAGATGTGGGTCAGATCTATGGGGCAGGAGCTGCTGTGGGGCTGATTTAGGTCAGAACTTTGGGGCAGCAGCTGCTGTGGAGCAGATGTGGGCAAGATCTATGTCGCAGGAGCTGCTGTGGGGCAGATGTGACAAATATCTATGGGGCAAAATCTGCTGTGGGGCTGATGTGGGTCAGATCTATGGGGTAGGAGCTGCTGTGGGTCAGATGTGGGTCAGATCTATAGGTCAGGAGCTGCTGTGGGTCAGATCTATGGGCAGGAGCTGCTGTGGGGCAGATGGGGTTCAGATCTATGGGCAGGAGCTGCTGTGGAGCAGATGGGGTTCAGATCTATGGGTAGGAGCTGCTGTGGAGCAGATGTGAGTCAGATATATAGGTCAGGAGCTGCTGTGGCTGATGTGGGCCAGTTCTATGGGGCAGGAGATGCTGTGAGTCAGATGTATGAGGCAGGAGCTGCTGTGGGGCAGATGGGGGTCAGATCTATGGGGCTGCAGATGCTGTGGGGCAGATGTGGGTCAGATCTATGGGGCAAAATCTGCTCTGGGGCTGATGTCGGTCAGATCTATGGGGTAGGAGCTGCTGTGCTGCACATGTTGGTAGGGTCTATGGGGCAGGAGCTGCTGTGGGGCAGATGTGGGTCAGATCTATGGGGCAGGAGCTGCTGTGGGGCTGATGTTGGTCAGATCTTTGGGGCAGCAGCTGCTGTGGAGCAGATCTGGGTAAGATCTATGTCGCAGGAGCTGCTGTGGGGCAGACGTGGCACATATCTATGGGGCAAAATCTGCTGTGGGGCTGATGTGGGTAAGATCTATAGGTCAGGAGCTTCTGTGGCTGATGTGGGCCAGTTCTATGGGGCAGGAGATGCTGTGAGTCAGATCTATGAGGCAGGAGCTGCTGTGGGGCAGATGGAGGTCAGATCTATGGGGCAGGAGATGCTGTGGAGCAGATGTGGGTCAGATCTATGGGGCAGGAGCTGCTGTGTGGCAGATGTGGGATAGATCTATGGGGCAGGAGCTGCTGTGGGGCACATGTGGGTCAGATCTATGGGCAGGAGCTGCTGTGGGTGAGATGTGGGTCAGATCTATAGGTCAGGAGCTGCTGTGGCTGATGTGGGCCAGTTCTATGGGGCAGGAGATGCTGAGGGGCAGATGGGGGTCAGATCTTTGGGCAGGAGATGCTGTGGGGCAGATCTGGGTCAGATCTATGGGGCAGGAGCTGCTGTGGGGCACATGTGGGTCAGATCTATGGGCAGGAGCTGCTGTGCTGCAAATGTTGGTAGGGTCTATGGGGCAGGAGCTGCTGTGGGACAGATGTGGGTCAGATCTATGGGGCAGGAGCTGCTGTGGGGCTGATTTAGGTCAGATCTTTGGGGCAGCAGCTGCTGTGGAGCAGATCTGGGTAAGATCTATGTCGCAGGAGCTGCTGTGGGGCAGACGTGGCACATATCTATGGGGCAAAATCTGCTGTGGGGCTGATGTGGGTCAGATCTATGGGGTAGGAGCTGCTGTGGGGCTGATGTGGGTCAGATCTATGGGCAGGAGCTGATGTAGGGAAGATTTGGGTCTGATCTATGGGGCAGTAACTGCTGTGGTTCAGATCTATGGGGCAGGAGCAGCTGTGAGGCACATGTGGGTCAGATCTATGGTTTAGGTGCTGCTTTGGGGAATATGTGGGTCAGATCTATGTGGCAGGAGATGCTCTGGGTCTGATGTGGGTCAGATCTATGGGGCAGGAGATGCTGGGAGTCAGATCTATGAGGCAGGAGCTGCTGTGGGGCTGATGTGTGTCAGGTCTATCGGGCAGGAGCTCCTGCGGGACAGATGTGGGTCAGATCTATGGGGCAGGAGCTGCTGTGGGGCTGATTTAGGTCAGATCTTTGGGGCAGCAGCTGCTGTGGAGCAGATCTGGGTAAGATCTATGTCGCAGGAGCTGCTGTGGGGCAGACGTGGCACATATCTATGGGGCAAAATCTGCTGTGGGGCTGATGTGGGTCAGATCTATGGGGTAGGAGCTGCTGTGGGGCTGATGTGGGTCAGATCTATGGGCAGGAGCTGATGTAGGGAAGATTTGGGTCTGATCTATGGGGCAGTAACTGCTGTGGTTCAGATCTATGGGGCAGGAGCAGCTGTGAGGCACATGTGGGTCAGATCTATGATTTAGGTGCTGCTTTGGGGAAAATGTGGGTCAGATCTATGTGGCAGGAGATGCTCTGGGTCTGATGTGGGTCAGATCTATGGGGCAGGAGATGCTGTGAGTCAGATCTATGAGGCAGGAGCTGCTGTGGGGCTGATGTGTGTCAGGTCTATGGGGCAGGACCTGCTGTGTGGCTGATGCGGGTCAGATCTATGGGCAGGAGCTGCAGTGGAGATGATGTAGGTCAGATCTGTGGTGTAGGAGCAGCAGTGGGGCAGATGTGTGTCAGATCTTTAGGGAGGATCTGCTGTGGGTCTGATGTGGGTCAGGTCTATGTTGCAGGAGCTGATGTGGGGCAGATGTAGGGCATATCTATGGGGCAAAGGCTGCTGTGTGGCAGATGTGGGTCAGATCTATGGGGCAGGAGATGCTGTGGGTCAGATGTGGGTCAGAACTATGGGGCAGGAGCTGCTGTGGCTGATGTGGGCCAGTTCTATGGGGCAGGAGATCCTGTGAGTCAGATGTATGAGGCAGGAGCTACTGTGGGGCAGATGGGGGTCAGATCTATGGGGCAGGAGATGCTGTGGAGCAGATGTGGGTCAGATCTATGGGGCAGGAGCTGCTGTGGGGCAGATGTGGGTCAGATCTATGGGGCAGGAGCTGCTGTGGGGCTGATGTTGGTCAGATCTTTGGGGCAGCAGCTGCTGTGGAGCAGATCTGGGTAAGATCTATGTCGCAGGAGCTGCTGTGGGGCAGACGTGGCACATATCTATGGGGCAAAATCTGCTGTGGGGCTGATGTGGGTCAGATCTATGGGGTAGGAGCTGCTGTGGGTCAGATGTGGGTCAGATCTATAGGGCAGGAGCTGCTGTGGGTCAGATCTATGGGCAGGAGCTGCTGTGGGGCACATGTGAGTTAGATCTATGGGGCAGGAGATGGTGTGGGGCAGATTTGGGTCAGATGTATGGGTCAGGAGCTGCTGTGTTGCTGATGAGGGTCAGATCTATGGGGCATGGGCTGCTGTGGTTCAGATCTACGGGACTGGAGCTGCAGTGGAGCACATGTGGGTCAGATCTATGGGGTAGAAGCTGTTGTGGGGCTGATGGGGGTCATATCTATAAGGCAGGAGCTGCTGTGGGGCTGACTTGGGTCAGATCTATGGGGCAGGAGCTGCTTTGGGGCTGATGGTGGTTAGATCTATATGGCAGGAGCTGCTGTGGGGCACATGTGGGTCAGACCTATGGGGCAGGAGCTGCAGAGGGGATGATGTAGGTCAGATCTATGGGGCAGGAGTTGCTGTGGGGAATATGAGGGACATATCTATGGTGCAAAATCTGCTGTTGGACTGATGTGAGTCAGATCTATGAGTTTGGAGCTGCTGTGGGGCACATGTGGGTCAGATCTATGGGGCAGGAGATGCTGTGGGGCTGATTTGGGTCAGATCTATGTGGCAGGAGATGCTGTGGGTCAGATCTATGGGGCAGGAGCTGCTGTGGGGAACATGTGGGTCAGGTCTATGGGGCAGGAGCTGCTGTGGGCACATGTGGGTCACACTGGGACCCATATGGGTACAAAGGGAGACATCATAGAGACTCATAGGGACCTATTGGGACCAATAGGGACCCAAAGAGAGACATAGAGACCCCATAGAAACCCATGGAGACCCCATAGAGGCACAAAGTGACACATAGAGGGACACCAAGACCCATAGAAACCAGATAGAGACTCCATATAGACACATAGGAACACATAGAGACCCACTGGTACGCTGAGACCACATATAGACTCATAGGGACACATTAGGAGCCATTAAGACCCATAGGGACACATAGGACGACTTTGAAACTTATAGATACCCAAAGGAAGACATTTGGGCCCAGAGATAACCATAAGAGACCCCATAGAGACCCCATAGGGGCACATAGCAACCCATAGGGGGGACATTGGGACACATAGGTACACATTGTGACCCGTAGGAAGACACTGGGACCCATAGGGGGACATTGGGACACATAGGGACCCAATGAATTACAGTGGGGGACAGTGAGACCCATAGAGATACATAAGGACCCCGCTGAGACTCATAAGAGACCCCATAGAGGCACCTAGGGACCACATTGAAACTCATAGATACTTGTAGGAAGACATTTGGGCCCAGAGATATCCATAAGAGACCCCACAGAGACCCCATAGAGGCACATAGCAACCCATAGGGGGGACATTGGGACACGTAGGGAAACATTCTGACCCATAGGGAGATACTGGGACCCATATGGGGACATTGGGACACATAGGGACCCCTTGGACTACAGTGGGGGACAGCCAGACCCATAGAGACACATAGAAACCCCGCTGAGACCCATAAGAGACCACATAGAGGCACATAGGGACCACATTGAAACCCATAGATAGCTATAGGATGATATTTGGGCCCAGAGATACCCATAAGAAACCACATACAAGCACATAGCAACCCATAGGGGGGACATTGGGACACATAGTGACCCATAGGGGGACATTGGGACACATAGGTACACATAGGGAGACACTGGGACCCATAGGGGGACATTGGGACACATAGGGACCCCATGGATTAAAGTGGGGGACAGTCAGATCCATCGAGACACATAGGGACCCTGCTGAGACCCATAAGAGACCCCATAGAGGAACATAGCAACCCATAGGGGGGACATAGGGACACATAGGGACACACCGTGACCCATGAGGAGACACTGGATCCCATAGGGGGACAATGGGACACATAAGGACCCCATGGATTACAGTGGGGGACAGTGAGACCCATAGAGACACATAGGGAACCCGCTGAGACCCATAAGAGACCCCATAGAGGCACATAGGGACCTAATGTAACCCATAGATACCCACACGGAGACATTTGGGCCCAGAGATATCCATAAGAGACCCCACAGAGACCCCATAGAGGCACATAGCAACACATAGGGGGGACATTGGGACACGTAGGGACACATAGTGACCCATAGGGAGACACTGGGACGCATATGGGGATATTGGGACACATAGGGACCACATGGATTACAGTGGTGGACAGTGAGACCCATAGAGACACATATGGACTTCGTTGAGACCCATAAGAGACCCCATAGAGGCACATAGGGACCACATTGAAACCCATAGATACCCTTAGGAATACATTTGGGACGATAGTTACCCATAAAAGACCCCATAGAGACCCCATAGAGGCACATAGCAAACCATAGTGGGGACATTGGGACACATAGGGACCCCATAGAGAGACATAGAGACATATAGGGACCCATTTAGAGGCATAATAACCCCATAGAGTCCTATAGGGACACCCAGAGATCCATAGGGAAACATTGGGACCCACAGGGGCTGTGTGGGAGATTGGTAATCACAGCCTGAACCTCTGATTAATCAGCTGAGGCAAGTGTGGGGTCAGCTGCGGGAGCACAGGTGAGAGTAATGGAGCTGTGCTCCCGGGAGGGCTGGAGCTCGACTCCACCTCCTCTGAGACCTCATTTAAGGGCTGACCCTCACTCGAGCCGCTTTCCATTATCTTTCCGAGCTCCCTGTTACTGGGTGAGGTCCCAGAAGACTGGAGGCTTGCCAACGTGACTCCCATTTCCAAGCAAGGTTGTCAGGAGGATCCGGGCAACTCCAGGCCTGTTAGCCTGACCTCGGTGCCAGGGAAGGGAATGGAACGAATTGTCTTGAGGGAGATGACAGATGCGGCAGGTGTGGGATGAGCAGGAGATCAGACCTAGCCAGCATGGGTTCGTGAAGGGCAGCTCCTGCTTGACCAATCTGATCTCCTTCTACGATCCTGTGACCCATCTGATGGATGAAGGAAAGAAAGAAAGGCTGTTGATGTGCTCTACTTGGACTTCAGCAAAGCCTTCACAACTGTCTCCCATGCTATTCTCCTACAAAAGCTGGCAGCCCTTTTCCAACCTTGAGAATTCTGTGATTCTGTGAGGCAGCATCTCTTGGACATCGCTCTGCAGTGAAGACCGCCCCAGCTTCCTCAGCGAAGGCATCACCACTGGTGAGTTTCTCTCTCGCTTAGAACCTCTGTACATTTGTTACCATCTTTGTTACCATCTGTATAGTTACCACCTAGACAGGGGGACATAGAGAGACACTGGGACCCCTAGGGACCCATAGAGATCCAGAGGAAGACATTGGGACCCATAGAGAGACACTGGGACCCATAGGGACACATAGAGAGACACTGGGACCCATAGGGACACATAGAGACCCATAGACAGTCATTGGGAGCCATAAGGATAAATTGAGACCCATAGAGACCCCATTGAGACCCATAGTGCCTCAAAGAAACCCAGAGCGACCCCATAGTCACCCATAGCGCCCCATAGGAACACAAAGATACCCCATAGAGCCCCATAGTGACCCATAGGGGCCCAAAGAGACCCCATAGCACCCCATAGCTACTCCATAGTGCCCCATAGCAGCCCATGGAGCCTCATAGACACTCCATTGTGCCCCAGAGCACCCCATTGCACCCCATAGGGACCCATAGACACAGCATACTGCTCCATAGAGCCCCATAGACACCCCATAGTTCCCCACAGCACCCCATAGCAGCCCACAGTGCCCCATGGACACCACATAAGGCCCTACAGCCACACCATAGAGCCCAATTGAACCAAATAGACACCCCATATCGCCCCATACTGCCTGTAGACACCCCATAGAGCCCCATAGAAACTCACTGAACTCCATACAGACCCCATGCAGACCCCATAGAGCCCCACAGACAACCCATAGATCCCCAAAGACACCCCATAGACTCCCCATAGAGCCCCATAGGGACCTCATAGCGCCCCATAGAGACCCCATTCTTCCGCATAGAGCCCCATAGCAAACCATAGCACCCCATAGTCACCCATAGCGTCCCATAGGAACCCAAGGATACCCCAAAGCATCCCATAGCCACCCTACAGCACCGCATAGCCACCCCATAGAGCCCCATAGACACCACATAGTGACCCATAGGGGCCCAAAGAGACCCCATAGCACCCCATAGCTACTCCATAGTGCCCCATAGCAGCCCATGGAGCCTCATAGATACTCTCTTGTGCCCCACAGCGTCCCATTACACCCCATAGAGACCCATAGACACCCTATACTGCTCCATAGAGCCCCATAGCACCCCATAGTACCTCACAGCACCCCATAGCACAACATAGTGCCACATAGACACCACATAAGGACATATAGCCGCGCCATAGAGCCCCACAGACATCCCATAGAGCCCCGTAGGCAACCCATTGTGCCCCATAGAGCTCCCATAGCCACCCATAGAAACTAATTTACCAAATAGACACACTATAGCGTTCCATAGACACCCCATAGAAACCTCAGAACGCCCCATAGAGCCCCATAGAGAACCCATAGAGTCACATAGCAACCCATAGGGGGGACATTGGGACACATAGGGACACATAGTGACCCGTAGGGAGACACTGGGACCCATAGGGTGACATTGGGACACATAGGGACACCATGGATTACATGGTTGATACAACCCATGTTGTATGTTTTCATGTTTATCAACATGGTTGATGTGGGTCAGCTCTATGGGGCAGGAGCTGCTGTGGGGCACATGTGGGTCAGATCTATTGGGCCGGAGGTGCTGTGGGGCTGATGTAGGAAAGATCTATGGGGCAGGAGATGCTTTGGGGCAGATGTGGGTCAGGTCTATTGGGCTGGAGCTGCTGTGAGGCACTTGTGGGTCAGATCTATGAGGCAGGGGCTGCTGTGGGTCAGATCTATGGGGCAGGAACAAATGTGGGCCTGATGTTGGTCAGATTTATGGAGCAGGAGCTGCTGTGTTGCAGATGTGGGTCAGATCTATGTTGCAGGAGCTGATGTGGGGCAGATGTAGGGCATATCTATGGGGCAGGAGCTGCTGTGAGGCTGATGGGTGTTAGATCTATGGGGAGGAGCTGCTGTGGTGCAGATGTGGGTCACATCTATGGGGCGGGAGATGCTGTGTGGCTGATGTGGGTCAAATCTATGGGGCAGGAGCTGCTTTGGGGCTGATGGTGGTTAGATCTATGGGGCAAGAGCTGCTGTGAGGCGCATGTGGGTCAGACCTATGGGGCAGGAGCTGCTGTGGGGCGCATGTGGGTCAGATCAATGGGGCAGGAGTTGCTGTTGGGCAGATGTGGGACATAACTATGGGGCAAAATCTGCTGTGGGGCTGATGTGCGTAAGATCTATGAGACAGGAGCTGCTGTGGTTCAGATCTATGGGGCAGGAGCAGCTCTGGTGCACATGTGGGTCAGATCTATGTGTTAGGAGCTGCTGTGGGGCAAATGTGGGTCAGATCTATGGGGCAGGAGCTGCTGTCGAGATGATGTGGGTTAGATCTTTGGTAGGAGCTGCTGTGGGGCAGATCTGGGTAAGATGTATGGGGCAGGAGCTTCTGTGGGTAAGATGTGGGTCAGATCTATGGGGCAGGAGCTGCTGTGGGGCAGATGTGGGTCAGATCTATGGGGCAGGAGATGCTGGGGGCAGTTGTGGGTCAGATCTATGGGGCAAAGGCTGCTCTGTGGCAGATGTGGGTCAGATCTATGGGGCAGGAGCTGCTGTGGGTCAGATGTGGGTCAGATCTATAGGTCAGGAGCTGCTGTGGCTGATGTGGGCAAGTTCTACGGGGCAGGAGATGCTGTGAGTCAGATGTATGAGGCAGGAGCTGCTGTGGGGCAGATGGGGGTCAGATATATTGGGCAGGAGCTGCTGTGGAGCAGATGTGGGTCAGATCTATGGGGCAGGAGCTGCTGTGGGGCAGATGTGGGTCAGATCTATGGGCAGGAGCTGCTGTGCTGCACATGTTGGTAGGGTCTATGGGGCAGGAGATGCTGTGGAGCAGATGTGGGTCAGATCTATGAGACAGGAGCTGCTGTGGGGCTGATGTTGGTCAGATCTTTGGGGCAGCAGCTGCTGTGGAGCAGATCTGGGTAAGATCTATGTCGCAGGAGCTGCTGTGGGGCAGACGTGGCACATATCTATGGGGCAAAATCTGCTGTGGGGCTGATGTGGGTCAGATCTATGGGGTAGGAGCTGATGTGGGGCTGATGTGGGTCAGATCTATAGGTCAGGAGCTGCTGTGGCTGATGTGGGCCAGTTCTATGGGGCAGGAGATGCTGTGAGTCAGATGTATGAGGCAGGAGCTGCTGTGGGGCAGGTGGGGGTCAGATCTATGGGGCAGGAGATGCTGTGGAGCAGATGTGGGTCAGATCTATGGGGCAGGAGCTGCTGTGGGGCAGATGTGGGTCAGATCTATGGGGCAGGAGCTGCTTTTGGGCAGATGTGGGACATAACTATGGGGCAAAATCTGCTGTGGGCTAGATGTGGGTTAGATCTATGAGACAGGAGCTGCTGTGGTTCAGATCTATGGGCAGGAGCAGCTCTGGGGCACATGTGGGTCAGATCTATGTGTTAGGAGCTGCTGTGGGGCACATGTGGGTCAGATCTATGGGGCAGGAGCTGCTGTCGAGATGATGTGGGTCAGATCTTTGCGTAGGAGCTGCTGTGGGGCAGATCTGGGTAAGATGTATGGGGCAGGAGCTGCTGTCGGTCAGATGTGGGTCAGATCTATGGGGCAGGAGCTGCTGTGGGGCAGATGTGGGTCAGATCTATGGGGCAGGAGCTGCTGTGGGTCAGATGTGGGTCAGATCTATATGTCAGGAGCTTCTGTGGCTGATGTGGGCCAGTTCTATGGGGCAGGAGATGCTGTGAGTCAGATGTATGAGGCAGGAGCTGCTGTGGGGCAGATGGGGATTAGATCTATGGGGCAGGAGATGCTGTGGAGCAGATGTGGGTTAGATCTATGGGCAGGAGCTGCTGTGGGGCAGATGTGGTTTAGATATTTGGGCAGGACCTGCTGTGCTGCACATGTTGGTTGGGTCTATTAGGCAGGAGCTGCTGTGGGGCAGATGTGGGTCAGATCTATGGGGCAGGAGCTGCTGTGGGGCTGATGTTGGTCAGATCTTTGGGGCAGCAGCTGCTGTTGAGCTGATCTGGGTAAGATCTATGTCGCAGGAGCTGCTGTGGGGCAGACGTGGCACATATCTATGGGGCAAAATCTGCTGTGGGGCTGATGTGGGTCAGATCTATGGGGTAGGAGCTGCTGTGGGGCTGATGTGGGTCAGCTCTATAGGTCAGGAGCTGCTGTGGCTGATGTGGGCCGGTTCTATGGGGCAGGAGATGCTGTGAGTCAGATGTATGAGGCAGGAGCTGCTGTGGGGCAGATGGGGGTCAGATCTATGGGGCAGGAGATGCTGTGGGGCGCATGTGGTGCGGATCTATGGGGCAGGAGCTGCTGTTGGGCAGATGTGGGACATAACTATGGGGCAAAATCTGCTGTGGGGCAGATGTGGGTTAGATCTATGAGACAGGAGCTGCTGTGGTTCAGATCTATGGGGCAGGAGCAGCTCTGGGGCACATGTGGGTCAGATCTATGTGTTAGGAGCTGCTGTGGGGCACATGTGAGTCAGATCTATGGGGCAGGAGCTGCTTTCGAGATGATGTGGGTAAGATCTTTGCGTAGGAGCTGCTGTGGGGCAGATCTGGGTAAGATGTATGGGGCAGGAGCTGCTGTGGGTAAGATGTGGGTCACATCTATGGGGCAGGAGCTGCTGTGGGGCAGATGTGGGTCAGATCTATGGGGCAGGAGATGCTGTGGGGCAGATGTGGGTCACATCCATGGGGCAAAGGATGCTGTGTGGCAGATGTGGGTCAGATCTATGGGGCAGGAGCTGCTGTGGGTCAGATGTGGGTCTCATAAATAGGTCAGGAGCTGCTGTGGCTGATGTGGGCCAGTTCTATGGGGCAGGAGATGCTGTGAGTCAGATCTATGAGGCAGGAGCTGCTGTGTGGCAGATGTGGGTCAGATCTATGGGGCAGGAGCTGCTGTGGGTCAGATGTGGGTCAGATCTATAGGTCAGGAGCTGCTGTGGCTGATGTGGGCCAGTTCTATGGGGCAGGAGATGCTGAGAGTCAGATCTATGAGGCAGGAGCTGCTGTGGGGCAGATGGGGGTCAGATCTATGGGGCAGGAGCTGCTGTGGAGCAGATGTGGGTCAGATCTATGGGGTAGGAGCTGCTGTGGGGCTGATGTGGGTCAGATCTATGGGCAGGAGCTGATGTAGGGAAGATTTGGGTCTGATCTATGGGGCAGGAACTGCTGTTGTTCAGATCTATGGTGCAAGAGCAGCTGTGAGGCACATGTGGGTCAGATCTATGGTTTAGGTGCTGCTTTGGGGAAAATGTGGGTCAGATCTATGTGGCAGGAGATGCTCTGGGTCTGATGTGGGTCAGATCTATGGGGCAGGAGATGCTGTGAGTCAGATCTATGAGGCAGGAGCTGCTGTGGGGCTGATGTGTGTCAGGTCTATGGGGCAGGAGCTGCTGTGTGGCTGATGCGGGTCAGATCTATGGGCAGGAGCTGCAGTGGAGATGATGTAGGTCAGATCTGTGGTGTAGGAGCAGCAGTGGGGCAGATGTGTGTCAGATCTTTGGGGAGGATCTGCTGTGGGTCTGATGTGGGTCAGATCTATGGGGCAGGAGCTGTTGTGGCGCAGATGTGGGTCAGATCATTGCGGCAGGAGCAGCAGTGGGGCAGATTTGGGTCCGATCTATTTGGCAGGAGCTGCTGTGGGGCAGATGTGGTCGGATTTATGGGGCAGGAGCATCTGTGGGGCACTTGTGGGTCAGATATATGGGGCAGTAGCTGCTGTGGGTCAGATCTATTGGGCAGCAGCTGTTTTGCATATGATGTGTGTCAGATCATTCGGGCAGGAGCTGCTGTGGGTCTGATGGGGGTCAGATCTATGGGGCAGGAGCTGCTGTTGTGCAGATGTGGGTAAGATCTATGGGGCGGGAGATGCTGTGTGGCTGATGTGGGTCAAATCTATGGGGCAGGAGCTGCTGTGGAGCAGATGTGGGACATAGCTATGGGGCAAAATCTGCTGTGGGGCTGATGTGGGTAAGATCTATGAGACAGGAGCTGATGTGGTTCAGATCTATGGGGCAGGAGCAGCTCTGGGGCACATGTGGGTCAGATCTATGTGTTAGGAGCTGCTGTGGGGCACATGTGGGTCAGATCTATGGGGCAGGAGCTGCTGTCGAGATGATGTGGGTCAGACCTTTGGGTAGGAGCTGCTGTGGGGCAGATCTGTGTAAGATGTATGGGGCAGGAGCTGCTGTGGGTCAGATGGGGGTCAGATCTATGGGGCAGGAGCTGCTGTGGGGCAGATGTGGGTCAGATGTATGAGGCAGGAGCTGCTGTGGGGCAGATGGGGGTCAGATCTATGGGGCAGGAGATGCTGTGGAGCAGATGTGGGTCAGCTCTATAGGTCAGGAGCTGCTGTGGCTGATGTGGGCCAGTTCTATGGGGCAGGAGATGCTGTGAGTCAGATGTATGAGGCAGGAGCTGCTGTGGGGCAGATGGGGGTCAGATCTATGGGGCAGGAGATGCTGTGGAGCAGATGTGGGTCAGATCTATGGGGCTGGAGCTGCTGTGGGGCAGTTGTGGGTCAGATCTATGGGCAGGAGCTGCATTGCTGCACATGTTGGTAGGGTCTATGGGGCAGGATCTGCTGTGGGTCTGATGTGGGTCAGATCTATGGGGCAGGAGCTGTTGTGGCGCAGATGTGGGTCAGATCATTGCGGCAGGAGCAGCAGTGGGGCAGATTTGGGTCCGATCTATTTGGCAGGAGCTGCTGTGGGGCAGATGTGGTCGGATTTATGGGGCAGGAGCATCTGTGGGGCACTTGTGGGTCAGATATATGGGGCAGTAGCTGCTGTGGGTCAGATCTATTGGGCAGCAGCTGTTTTGCATATGATGTGTGTCAGATCATTCGGGCAGGAGCTGCTGTGGGTCTGATGGGGGTCAGATCTATGGGGCAGGAGCTGCTGTTGTGCAGATGTGGGTAAGATCTATGGGGCGGGAGATGCTGTGTGGCTGATGTGGGTCAAATCTATGGGGCAGGAGCTGCTGTGGAGCAGATGTGGGACATAGCTATGGGGCAAAATCTGCTGTGGGGCTGATGTGGGTAAGATCTATGAGACAGGAGCTGATGTGGTTCAGATCTATGGGGCAGGAGCAGCTCTGGGGCACATGTGGGTCAGATCTATGTGTTAGGAGCTGCTGTGGGGCACATGTGGGTCAGATCTATGGGGCAGGAGCTGCTGTCGAGATGATGTGGGTCAGACCTTTGGGTAGGAGCTGCTGTGGGGCAGATCTGTGTAAGATGTATGGGGCAGGAGCTGCTGTGGGTCAGATGGGGGTCAGATCTATGGGGCAGGAGCTGCTGTGGGGCAGATGTGGGTCAGATGTATGAGGCAGGAGCTGCTGTGGGGCAGATGGGGGTCAGATCTATGGGGCAGGAGATGCTGTGGAGCAGATGTGGGTCAGCTCTATAGGTCAGGAGCTGCTGTGGCTGATGTGGGCCAGTTCTATGGGGCAGGAGATGCTGTGAGTCAGATGTATGAGGCAGGAGCTGCTGTGGGGCAGATGGGGGTCAGATCTATGGGGCAGGAGATGCTGTGGAGCAGATGTGGGTCAGATCTATGGGGCTGGAGCTGCTGTGGGGCAGTTGTGGGTCAGATCTATGGGCAGGAGCTGCATTGCTGCACATGTTGGTAGGGTCTATGGGGCAGGAGCTGCTGTGGGGCAGATGTGGGTCAGATCTATGGGGCAGGAGCTGCTGTCGAGATGATGTGGGTCAGATCTTTGGGGCAGCAGCTGCTGTGGAGCAGATCTGGGTAAGATCTATGTCGCAGGAGCTACTGTGGGGCAGACGTGGCACATATCTATGAGGCAAAATCTGCTGTGGGGCTGATGTGGGTAAGATCTATGAGACAGGAGCTGATGTGGTTCAGATCTATGGGGCAGGAGCAGCTCTGGGGCACATGTGGGTCAGATCTATGTGTTAGGAGCTGCTGTGGGGCACATGTGGGTCAGATCTATAGGGCAGGAGCTGCTGTAGAGATGATGTGGGTCAGACCTTTGGATAGGAGCTGCTGTGGGGCAGATCTGTGTAAGATGTATGGGGCAGGAGCTGCTGTGGGGCAGATGTGGGTCAGATCTATGGGGCAGGAGATGCTGTGGGGCAGATGTGGGTCAGATCTATGGGGCAGGAGATGCTGTGGGGCAGATGTGGGTCAGATGTATGAGGCAGGAGCTGCTGTGGGGCAGATGGGGGTCAGATCTATGGGGCAGGAGATGCTGTGGAGCAGATGTGGGTCAGCTCTATAGGTCAGGAGCTGCTGTGGCTGATGTGGGCCAGTTCTATGGGGCAGGAGATGCTGTGAGTCAGATGTATGAGGCAGGAGCTGCTGTGGGGCAGATGGGGGTCAGATCTATGGGGCAGGAGCTGCTGTGGGGCAGATGTGGGTTAGATCTATGGGCAGGAGCTGCATTGCTGCACATCTTGGTAGGGTCTATGGGGCAGGAGCTGCTGTGGGGCAGATGGGGGTCAGATCTATGGGGCAGGAGCTGCTGTCGAGATGATGTGGGTCAGATCTTTGGGGCAGCAGCTGCTGTGGAGCAGATCTGGGTAAGATCTATGTCGCAGGAGCTGCTGTGGGGCAGACGTGGCACATATCTATGAGGCAAAATCTGCTGTGGGGCTGATGTGGGTCAGATATATGGGGTAGGAGCTGCTGTGGCTGATGTGGGCCAGTTCTATGGGGCAGGAGATGCTGTGAGTCAGATGTATGAGGCAGGAGCTGCTGTGGGGCAGATGGGGGTCAGATCTATGGGGCAGGAGATGCTGTGGAGCAGATGTGGGTCAGATCTATGGGGCAGGAGCTGCTGTGGGGCAGATGTGGGTTAGATCTGTGGGCAGGAGCTGCTGTGCTGCACATGTTGGTAGGGTCTATGGGGTAGGAGCTGCTGTGGGGCAGATGTGGGTCAGATCTATGGGGCAGGAGCTGCTGTGGGGCTGATGTTGGTCAGATCTTTGGGGCAGCAGCTGCTGTGGAGCAGATGTGAGTAAGATCTATGTCGCAGGAGCTGCTGTGGGGCAGACGTGGCACATATCTATGGTGCAAAGCTGCTGTGTGGCTGATGTGGGTCAGATCTATGGGGCAGGAGATGCTGTGGGTCAGATTTGGGTCAGATCTATAGGTCAGGAGCTGCTGTGGCTGATGTGGGCCAGTTCTATGGGGCAGGAGATGCTGTGAGTCAAATGTATGAGGCAGGAGCTGCTGTGGGGCAGATGGGGGTCAGATCTATGGGGCAGGAGATGCTGTGGAGCAGATGTGGGTGAGATCTATGGGGCAGGAGCTGCTGTGGGGCAGATGTGGGTTAGATCTATGAAACAGGAGCTGCTGTGGTTCAGATCTATGGGGCAGGAGCAGCTCTGGGGCACATGTGGGTCAGATCTATGTGTTAGGAGCTGCTGTGGGGCACATGTGGGTCAGATCTATGGGGCAGGAGCTGCTATCGAGATGATGTGGGTCAGATCTATGGGGCAGGAGCTGCTGTGGGGCAGATGTGGGATAGATCTATGGGCAGGAGCTGCTGTGCTGCACATGTTGGTAGGGTCTATGGGGCAGGAGCTGCTGTGGGGCAGATGTGGGTCAATCTATGGGGCAGGAGCTGCTGTGGGGCTGATGTTGGTCAGATCTTTGGGGCAGCAGCTGCTGTGGAGCAGATCTGGGTAAGATCTATGTCGCAGGAGCTGCTGTGGAGCAGATCTGGGTAAGATCTATGTCGCAGGTGCTGCTGTGGGGCAGAACTAGCGCATATCTATTGGGCAAAATCTGCTGTGGGGCTGATGTGGGTCAGATCTATGGGGCAGGAGCTGCTGTGGCTGATGTGGGCCAGTTCTATGGGGCAGGAGATGTGTGAGTCAGATGTATGAGGCAGGAGCTGCTGTGGGGCAGATGGGGGTCAGATCTATGGGGCAGGAGTTGCTGTGGAGCAGATGTGGGTCAGATCTATGGGGCAGGAGCTGCTGTGGGGAACATGTGGGTCAGATCTATGGGGCAGGAGCTGCTGTCGAGATGATGTGGGTCAGATCTTTGGGTAGGAGCTGCTATTGGGCAGATCTGTGTAAGATGTAAGGGGCAGGAGCTGCTGTGGGGCAGATGTGGGTCAGATCTATGGGGCAGGAGATGCTGTGGGGCAGATGTGGGTCAGATCTATGGGGCAAAGGCTGCTTTGTGGCAGATGTAGGTCAGAACTATGGGGCAGGAGCTGCTGTGTGTCAGATGTGGGTCAGATCTATAGGTCAGGAGCTGCTGTGGCTGATGTGGTTTTATGGGGCAGGAGATGCTGTGAGTCAGATGTATGAGGCAGGAGCTGCTGTGGGGCAGATGGGGGTCAGATCTATGTCGCAGGAGCTGCTGTGGGGCAGACGTGGCACATATCTATGGGGCAAAATCTGCTGTGGGGCTGATGTGGGTCAGATCTATAGGTCAGGAGCTGCTGTGGCTGATGTGGGCCAGTTCAATGGGGCAGGAGATGCTGTGAGTCAGATGTATGAGGCAGGAGCTGCTGTGGGGCGGACGTGGCACATATCTATGGGGCAAAATCTGCTGTGGGGCTGATGTGGGTCAGATCTATAGGTCAGGCGCTGCTGTGGCTGATGTGGGCCAGTTCTATTGGGCAGGAGATGCTGTGAGTCAGATGTATGAGGCAGGAGCTGCTGTGGGGCAGATGGGGGTCAGATCTATGGGGCAGGAGATGCTGTGGAGCAGATGTGGGTCAGATCTATGGGGCAGGAGCTGCTGTGGGGCAGATGTGGGTTAGATCTATGGGCAGGAGCTGCTGTGGGGCAGATGTGGGTTAGATCTATGGGCAGGAGCTGCTGTGCTGCACATGTTGGTAGGGTCTATGGGGCAGGAGCTGCTGTGTGGCTGATGTGGGTCAAATCTATGGGGCAGGAGCTGCTGTTGGGCAGATGTTGGTCAGATCTTTGGGGCAGCAGCTGCTGTGGAGCAGATCTGGGTAAGATCTATGTCGCAGGAGCTGCTGTGGGGCAGACGAGGCACATATCTATGGGACAAAATCTGCTGTGGGGCTGATGTGGGTCAGATCTATAGGTCAGGAGCTGCTGTGGCTGACGTGGGCCAGTTCTATGGGGCAGGAGATGCTGTGAGTCAGATGTATGAGGCAGGAGCTTCTGTGGGGCAGACGTGGCACATATCTATGGGGCAAAATCTGCTGTGGGGCTGATGTGGGTCAGATCTATAGGTCAGGCGCTGCTGTGGCTGATGTGGGCCTGTTCTATTGGGCAGGAGATGCTGTGAGTCAGATGTATAAGGCAGGAGCTGCTGTGGAGCAGATGTGGGTCAGATCTATGGGGCAGGAGATGCTGTGGGGCAGATGTGGGTTAGATCTATGGGCAGGAGCTGCTGTGCTGCACATGTTGGTAGGGTCTATGGGGCAGGAGCTGCTGTGGGGCAGATGTGGGTCAGATCTATGGGGAAGGAGCTGTTGTGGCGCTGATGTGGGTAAGATCTATGTTGCAGGAGCTGATGTGGGGCAGCCGTAGGGCATATCTATAGGGAGGAGCTGCTGTGGTGCAGATGTGGGTCACATCTATGGGGCGGGAGATGCTGTGTAGCTGATGTGCGTCAAATCTATGGGGCAGGAGATGCTGTTGGGCAGATGTGGGTCAGATCTATGGGGCAGGAGATGCTGTGGGGCAGATTTGGGTCAGATCTATGGGGCAAAGACTGCTGTGTAGCAGATGTTTGTCAGATCTATGGGGCAGGAGCTGCTGTGGGTCAGATGTGGGTCAGATCTATGGGGCAGGAGCTGCTGTGGCTGATGTGAGACAGTTCTATGGGGCAGGAGATGCTGTGAGTCAGATGTATGAGGCAGGAGCTGCTGTGGGGCAGATGGGGGTCAGAACTATGGGGCAGGAGCTGCTGTGGGTCAGTTGTGGGTCAGATCTATAGGTCAGGAGCTGCTGTGGCTGATGTGGGCCAGTTCTATGGGGCAGGAGATGCTGTGAGTCAGATGTATGAGGCAGGAGCTGCTGTGGGGCAGATGGGGGTCAGATCTATGGGGCAGGAGATGCAGTGGAGCAGATGTGGGTCAGATCTATGGGGCAGGAGCTGCTGTGGGGCAGACGTGGCAAATATCTATGGGGCAAAATCTGCTGTGGGGCTGATGTGGGTCAGATCTATGGGGCAGGAGCTGCTGTGGCTGATGTGGGCCAGTTCTATGGGGCAGGAGATGCTGTGAGTAAGATGTATGAGGCAGGAGCTGCTTTGGGGCAGATGGGGGTCAGATCTATGGGGCAGGAGATGCTGTGGAGCAGATGTGGGTCAGATCTATGGGGCAGGAGCTGCTGTGGGGCAGATGTGGGTTAGATCTATGAGACAGGAGCTGCTGTGGTTCAGATCTATGGGGCAGGAGCAGCTCTGAGGCACATGTGGGTCAGATCTATGTGTTAGGAGCTGCTGTGGGGCACATGTGGGTCAGATCTATGGGGCAGAAGCTGCTGTCGAGATGATGTGGGTCAGATCTTTTGGTAGGAGCTGCTGTGGGGCAGATCTGGGTCAGATCTATGGGGTAGGAGCTGCTGTGGGGCAGATGGGGGTCACATCTATGGGGCAGGAGATGCTGTGGGGCAGATGTGGGTCAGATCTATGGGGCAAAGGCTGCTGTGTGGCAGATGTGGGTCAGATCTATGGGGCAGGAGCTGCTGTGGCTGATGTGGGCCACTTCAATGGGGCAGGAGATGCTGTGAGTCAGATGTATGAGGCAGGAGCTGCTCTGGGGCAGATGGGGGTCAGATCTATGGGTCAAGAGATGCTGTGGAGCAGATGTGGGTCAGATCTATGGGGCAGGAGCTGCTGTGGGGCAGATGTGGGTTCGATCTATGGGCAGGAGCTGCTGTGGGGCAGATGTGGGTCAGATCTATGGGGCCAAATCTGCTGTGGGGCTGATGTGGGTCAGATCTATAGGTCTGGAGCTGCTGTGGCTGATGTGGGCCAGTTCTATGGGGCAGGAGATGCTGTGAGTCAGATGTATGAGGCAGGAGCTGCTGTGGAGCAGATGTGGGTCAGATCTATGGGTCAGGAGCTGCTGTGGGGCAGATGTGGGTTAGATCTATGAGACAGGAGCTGCTGTGGTTCAGATCTATGGGGCAGGAGCAGCTCTGGGGCACATGTGGGTCTAATCTATGTGTTAGGAGCTGCTGTGGGGCACATGTGGGTCAGATCTATGGGGCAGGAGCTGCTGTCGAGATGATGTGGGTCAGATATTTGGGTAGGAGCTGCTGTGGTGCAGATCTGTGTAAGATGTATGGGGCGGGAGCTGCTGTGGGTCAGATGTGGGTCAGATCTATGGGGCAGGAGCTGCTGTGGGGCAGATGTGGGTCAGATCTATGGGGCAGGAGATGCTGTGGGGCAGATGTGGGTCAGATCTATGGGTCAAAGGCTGCTATGTGGCAGATGTGGGTCAGATCTATGGGGCAGGAGCTGCTGTGGGTCAGATGTGGGTCAGATCTGTGCGGCAGGAGCTGCTGTGGCTGAAGTGGGCCAGTTCTATGGGGCAGGAGATGCTGTGAGTCAGATGTATGAGGCAGGAGCTGCTGTGGGGCAGATGGGGGTCAGATCTATGGGGCAGGAGATGCTGTGGAGCAGATGTGGGTCAGATCTATGGGGCAGGAGATGCTGTGGGGTAGATGTGGGTTAGATCTATGAGACAGGTGCTGCTGTGGTTCAGATCTATGGGGCAGGAGCAGCTCTGGGGCACATGTGGGTCAGATCTATGTGTTAGGAGCTGCTGTGGGGCACATGTGGGTCAGATCTATGGGGCAGGAGCTGCTGTCGAGATGATGTGGGTCAGATCTTTGGGTAGGAGCTGCTGTGGCTGATGTGGGCCAGTTCTATGGGGCAGGAGCTGCTGTGGGGAACATGTGGGTCAGGTCCATGGGGCAGGAGCTGCTGTGGGCACATGTGGGTCAGATCTATGGGGCAGGAGTTGCTGTTGGGCAGATGTGGGGCATAACTATAGGGCAAAATCTGCTGTGGGGCTGATGTGGGTAAGATCTATGAGACAGGAGCTGCTGTGGTTCAGATCTATGGGGCAGGATCAGCTCTGGGGCACATGTGAGTGAGATCTATGGGGCAGGAGCTGCTGTGGGGCACATGTGGGTCAGATCTATGGGGCAGGTGATGCTGTGGGGCAGATGTGGGTCAGATCTATGGGGCAAAGGCTGCTGTGTGGCAGATGTGGGTCAGATCTATGGGGCAGGAGATGCTGTGGAGCAGATGTGGGTCAGATCTATAGGTCAGGAGCTGCTGTGGCTGATGTGGGCCAGTTCTATGGGGCAGGAGATGCTGTGAGTCAGATGTATGAGGCAGGAGCTGCTGTGGGGCAGATGGGGGTCAGATCTATGGGGCAGGAGATGCTGTGGAGCAGATGTGGGTCAGATCTATGGGGCAGGAGCTGCTGTGGGGCAGATGTGGGTCAGATCTATGGGCAGGAGCTGCTGTGCTGCACATGTTGGTAGGGTCTATGGGGCAGGAGCTGCTGTGGGGCAGATGTGGGTCAGATCTATGGAGCAGGAGCTGCTGTGGGGCTGATGTTCGTCAGATCTTTGGGGCAGCAGCTGCTGTGGAGCAGATCTGGGTAAGATCTATGTCGCAGGAGCTGCTGTGGGGCAGACGTGGCAAATATCTATGGGGCAAAATCTGCTGTGCGGCTGATGTGGGTCAGATCTATGTGTTAGGAGCTTCTGTGGGGCACATGTGGGTCAGATCTATGGGGCAGGAGCTGCTGTCGAGATGATGTGGGTCAGATCTTCGGGTAGGAGCTGCTGTGGTGCAGATCTGTGTAAGATCTATGGGGCAGGAGCTGCTGTGGGTCAGATGTGGGTCAGATCTATGGGGCAGGAGCTGCTGTGGGGCAGATGTGGGTCAGATCTATGGGGCAGGAGCTGCTGTGGGTCAGATGTGGGTCAGATCTATGGGGCAGGAGCTGCTGTGGCTGATGTGGGCCAGTTCTATGGGGCAGGAGATGCTGTGAGTCAAATGTATGAGGCAGGAGCTGCTGTGTGGCAGAAGGGGGTCAGATCTATGGGGCAGGAGATGCTGTGGAGCAGATGTGGGTCAGATCTATGGGGAAGGAGCTGCTGTGGGGCAGATGTGGGTTAGATCTATGAGACAGGAGCTGCTGTGGTTCAGATCTATGGGGCAGGAGCAGCTCTGGGGCACATGTGGGTCAGATCTATGTGTTAGGAGCTGCTGTGGGGCAGATCTGGGTAAGATGTATTGGGTAAGGGCTGCTGTGTGGCAGATGTGGGTCACATCTATGGGGCAGGAGCTGCTGTGGGTCAGATGTGGGTCAGATCTATGGGGCAAAATCTGCTGTGGGGCTGATGTGGGTCAGATCTATGGGCCGGAGCTGATGTAGGGAAGATTTGGGTCTGATCTATGGGGCAGGAACTGCTGTGGTTCAGATCTATTTGGCAGGAGCATCTGTGAGGCACATGTGGGTCAGATCTATGGTTTAGGTGTTGCTTTGGGGAAAATGTGGGTCAGATCTATGTGGCAGGAGATGCTCTGGGTCTGATGTGGGTCAGATCTTTGAGGCAGGAGATGCTGTGAGTCAGATCTATGAGGCAGGAGCTGCTGTGGGGCTGATGTGTGTCAGGTCTATGGGGCAGGACCTGCTGTGTGGCTGATGCGGGTCAGATCTATTGGCAGGAGCTGCAGTGGAGATGATGGAGGTCAGATCTGTGGTGTAGGAGCAGCAGTGGGGCAGATGTGTGTCAGATCTTTGGGGAGGATCTGCTGTGGGTCTGATGTGGGTCAGATCTATGGGGCAGGAGATGCTGTGGGGCAGATGTGGTCAGATTTATGGGGCAGGAGCTTCTGTGGGGCACTTGTGGGTCAGATATATGGGGCAGTAGCTGCTGTGGGTCAGATCTATTGGGCAGCAGCTGTTTTGCATATGATGTGTGTCAGATCTTTCGGGCAGGAGCTGCTGTGGGTCTGATGGGGGTCAGATCTATGGGGCAGGAGCAGCTCTGGGGCACATGTGGGTCAGATCTATGTGTTAGGAGCTGCTGTGGGGCACATGTGGGTCAGATCTATGGGGCAGGAGCTGCTGTCGAGATGATGTGGGTCAGACCTTTGGGTAGGAGCTGCTGTGGGGCAGATCTGTGTAAGATGTAAGGGGCAGGAGCTGCTGTGGAGCAAATGTGGGTCAGATCTATGGGGCAGGAGATGCTGTGGGGCAGATGTGGGTCAGATCTATGGGACAGGAGATGCTGTGGGGCAGATGTGGGTCAGATGTATGAGGCAGGAGCTGCTGTGGGGCAGATGGGGGTCAGATCTATGGGGCAGGAGATGCTGTGGAGCAGATGTGGGTCAGATCTATAGGTCAGGAGCTGCTGTGGCTGATGTGGGCCAGTTCTATGGGGCAGGAGATGCTGTGAGTCAGATGTATGAGGCAGGAGCTGCTGTGGGGCAGATGGGGGTCAGATCTATGGGGCAGGAGATGCTGTGGAGCAGATGTGGGTCAGATCTATGGGTCAGGAGCTGCTGTGGGGCAGATGTGGGTCAGATCTATGGGCAGGAGATGCTATGCTGCACATGTTGGTAGGGTCTATGGGGCAGGAGCTGCTGTGGGGCAGATGTGGGTCAGATCTATGGGGCAGGAGCTGCTGTGGGGCTGATGTTGGTCAGATCTTTGGGGCAGCAGCTGCTGTGGAGCAGATCTGGGTAAGATCTATGTCGCAGGAGCTGCTGTGGGGCAGACGTGGCACATATCTATGGGGCAAAATCTGCTGTGGGGCTGATGTGGGTCAGATCTATGGGGTAGGAGCTGCTGTGGCTGATGTGGGCCAGTTCTATATGGGGCAGGAGATGCTGTGAGTCAGATGTATGAGGCAGGAGATGCTGTAGGGCAGATGGTTGTCTGATCTATGGGGCAGGAGATGCTGTGGAGCAAATGTGGGTCAGATCTATGGGGCAGGAGCTGCTGTGGGGCAGATGTGGGTTAGATCTGTGGGCAGGAGCTGCTGTGCTGCACATGTTGGTAGGGTCTATGGGGCAGGAGCTGCTGTGGGGCAGATGTGGGTCAGATCTATGGGGCAGGAGCTGCTGTGGGGCAGATGTGGGTCAGAT
This sequence comes from Coturnix japonica, assembly GCF_054131305.1. Taxonomy (NCBI): domain Eukaryota; kingdom Metazoa; phylum Chordata; class Aves; order Galliformes; family Phasianidae; genus Coturnix; species Coturnix japonica. Next base: position 717,002 of record NC_140690.1, read on the forward strand.
CTATGGGGCAGGAGATGCTGTGGGACAGATGTGGGTCAGATCTATGGGGCAAAGGCTGCTGTGTGGCAGATGTGGGTCAGATCTATGGAGCAGGAGCTGCTGTGGGTCAGATGTGGGTCAGATCTGTGGGGCAGGAGCTGCTGTGGCTGATGTGGGCCAGTTCTATGGGGCAGGAGATGCTGTGAGTCAGATGTATGAGGCAGGAGCTACTGTGGGGCAGATGGGGGTCAGATCTATGGGGCAGGAGATGCTGTGGAGCAGATGTGGGTCAGATCTATGGGGCAGGAGATGCTGTGGGGCAGATTTGAATCAGATCTATAGGGCAGGAGCTTCTGTGGGTCAGATCTATGGAGCAGGAGCTGCTGTGGGGCACATGTGGGTTAGATCTATGGGGCAGGAGATGGTGTGGGGCAGATTTGGGTCAGATGTATGGGGCAGGAGCTGATGTGTGGTAGTTTTGGGTCAGTTCTATAGGGCAGGAGCTGCAGTGGGGCTGATGTAGGTCAGATCTATGGGGCAGGATCTCCTGTGGGGCTGATGTTGGTCAAATCACTGGGGCAGAGCTGCTCTGGGGCATATGTGGGTCAGACCTATGGGGCAGGAGCTGCAGAGGGGATGATGTAGGTCAGATCTATGGGGCAGGAGTAGCTGTGGGGCAGATGAGGGACATATCTATGGTGCAAAATCTGCTGTTGGACTGATGTGGGTCAGATCTATGAGTTTGGAGCTGCTGTGGGGCACATGTGGGTCAAATCTATGGTGCAGGAGCTGCTGTGGGGCTGATTTGGGTCAGATCTATGGGGCAGGAGCTGCTGTGGGGCTGATGTGGGTCAGATCTATGGGGCAGGAGATGCTGTGGGTCAGATCTATGGCGCAGGAGCTGCTGTGGGGAACATGTTGGTCAGATCTATGGGGAAGAGCTGCTGTTGGTCTGATCAATGGGGCAGGAGCAGCAGTGGGGCAGATTTGGGTAAGATCTATAAGTCAGGAGCCGCTGTGGGGCAGATGTGGGTCAGATCTATGGGGCAGGGGCTGCTGTGGGGCAGATGTGGGTCAGATCTATGGCGAAGGGGCTGCTGTGGGGCAGATGTGGGTCAGATCTATGGGGCAGGAGCTGCTGTGGGTCAGATGTGGGTCAGATCTATAGGTCAGGAGCTGCTGTGGCTGATGTGGGTCAGTTCTATGGGGCAGGAGATGCTGTGGGGCTGATGTGGGTCAAATCAGTGGGGCAGAGCTGCTCTGGGGCACATGTGGGTCAGAGCTATGGAGCAGGAGCTGCTGTGGGGCAGATTTGAATCAGATCTATAGGGCAGGAGCTGCTGTGGGTCAGATCTATGGAGCAGGAGCTGCTGTGGGGCACATGTGAGTTAGATCTATGGGCCAGGAGATGGTGTGGGGCAGATTTGGGTCAGATGTATGGGGCAGGAGCTGATGGTGGGGCTGATGTTGGTCAGATCTATAGGGCAGGAGCTGCAGTGGGGCTGATGGGGGTCACATCTATGGGGCAGGATCTCCTGTGGGGCTGAAGTGGGTCAAATCAATGGGGCAGACCTGCTCTGGGGCATATGTGGGTCAGATCCATGGAGCAGGAGCTGCTGTGGGGCAGATTTGAATCAGATCTATAGGGCAGGAGCTGCTGTGGGTCAAATCTATAAGCAGGAGCTGCTGTGGGTCAGATCTATGGGGCAGGAGCTGCTGTGTGGCTGATGTGGGTCAGATCTATGGGGCAGGAGCTTCTTTGGGGCTGATGGTGGTTAGATCTATATGGCAGGAGCTGCTGTGGGGCACATGTGGGTCAGACCTATGGGGCAGGAGCTGCAGAGGGGATGATGTAGGTCAGATCTATGGGGCAGGAGTTGCTGTGGGGCAGATGAGGGACATACCTATGGTGCAAAATCTGCTGTTGGACTGATGTGGGTCAGATCTATGAGTTTGGAGCTGCTGTGGGGCCCATGTGGGTCAGATCTATGGTGCAGGAGATGCTGCGGGGCTGATTTGGGTCAGATCTATGGGTCAGCAGCTGCTGTGGGTCTGATGTGGGTCAGATCTATGGGGCAGGAGCTGCTGTGGGGATGATGTGGGTCAGATCTATGGGGCAGGAGCTGCTGTGGGGCTGACTTGGGTCAGATCTATGGGGCAGGAGCTGCTGTGGTGCTGATGTGGGTCAGATCTATTGGGCAGGAGCAGCTGTGAGGCACATGTGGGTCAGATCTATGGGGCAGGAGATGCTGTGAGTCAGATCTATGAGGCAGGAGCTGCTGTGGGGCTGATGTGTGTCAGGTCTATGGGGCAGGACCTGCTGTGTGGCTGATGCGGGTCAGATCTATGGGGCATGAGCTGCTATGGGTCAGATCTATGGGGCAGGAGCTGCAGTGGAGATGATGTAGGTCAGATCTGTGGTGTAGGAGCAGCAGTGTGGCAGATTTGTGTCAGATCTTTGGGGAGGATCTTCTGTGGGGCTGATGTGGGTCAGATCTATGGGGCAGGATCTCCTGGGGGCTGATGTGGGTCAGATTTGTGGGGTAAAATCTGCTGTGGGGCAGATGTGGTTCAGATCTATTGGTCAGGAGCTGCTGTGGGTCAGATGTGGGTCAGATCTATGGGGCAAGAGCTGCTGTGGTGCAGATGTGGGTCAGATCTATGGGGCAGGAGCTGCTGTGGGGCTGATACGGTTAAGATCTATGGAGCGGGAGATGCTATGGGGCTGATGAGGGTCAGATCTATGGGGCAGGAGCTGATGTGGGGCTGATGTTGGTCAGATCTATGGGGCAGGAGCTGCTGTGGGTCAGATGTGGGTCAGATCTACAGGTCAGGAGCTGCTGTGGGGCTGATGTGGGTCAAATCAATGGGGCATAGCTGCTCTGGGGCACATGTGGGTCAGATCTATGGAGCAGAAGCTGCTGTGGGGCACATGTGAGTTAGATCTATGGGGCAGGAGATGGTGTGGGGCAGATTTGGGTCATATGTATGCGGCAGGAGCTGATGGTGGGGCTGATGTTGGTCAGATCTATAGGGCAGGAGCTGCTGTGGGTCAGATCTACGGGACTGGAGCTGCAGTGGAGCACATGTGGGTCAGATCTATGGGGTAGAAGCTGCTGTGGGGCTGATGGGGGTCATATCTATAAGGCAGGAGCTGCTGTGGGGCTGACTTGGGTCAGATCTATGAGGCAGGAGCTGCTGTGGGGCAGATTTGGGTCAGATCTATGGGGCAGGAGCTGCTGTGGGGCTGATGTGGGTCAGATTTATGAATCAGGAGATGCTGTGTGGCTGATGTGGGTCAGATCTATGGGGCAGGAGATGCTTTGGGCTGATGGTGGTTAGATCTATATGGCAGGAGCTGCTGTGGGGCACATGTGGGTCAGACCTATGGGGCAGGAGCTGCAGAGGGGATGATGTAGGTCAGATCTATGGGGCAGGAGTTGCTGTGGGGCAGATGAGGGACATATCTATGGTGCAAAATCTGCTGTTGGACTGATATGGGTCAGATCTATGAGTTTGGAGCTGCTGTGGGGCACATGTGGGTCAGATCTATGGGGCAGGAACTGCTGCGGGGCTGATTTGGGTCAGATCTATGGGGCAGGAGCTGCTGTGTGGCTGATGTGGGTCAGATTTATGAGTCAGGAGCTGCTGTGTGGCTGATGTGGGTCAGATCTATGGGGCAGGAGATGCTGTGGGTCAGATCTATGGGGCAGGAGCTGGTGTGGGGAACATGTGGGTCAGGTCTATGGGGCAGGAGCTGCTGTGGGGCAGATGTGGTGCAGATCTATGGGGCAGGAGCTGCTGTGTGGAAGATGTGGGTCAGATCTATGGGGCAGGAGATGCTGTGAGTCAGATCTATGAGCCAGGAGCTGCTGTGGGGCTGATGTGTGTCAGGTCTATGGGGCAGGACCTGCTGTGTGGCTGATGTGGGTCAGATCTATGGGGCATGAGCTGCTGTGGGGCTAATGTGGGTCAGATCTGTGGGGTAAAATCTGCTGTGGGGCAGATGTGGTTCAGATCTATGGGGCAGGAGCTTCTGTGGGGTTGATGTGGGTCAGATCTATGGGTCAGGAGCTGCTGTGGGGCAGATGTGGGTCAGATCTATGGGGCAAGAGCTGCTGTGGTGCAGATGTTGGTAAGATCTATAGGGCAGGAGCTGCAGTGGGGCTGATGTGGGTCTGATCTATAGGGCAGGATCTCCTGTGGGGCTGATGTGGGTCAAATCAATGGGGCAGAGCTGCTCTGGGGCACATGTGGGTCAGATCTATAGAGCAGGAGCTGCTGTGGGGCAGATTTGAATCAGATCTATAGGGCAGGAGCTGCTGTGGGTCAGATCTATGGGCAGGAGCTGCTGTGGGGCACATGTGAGTTAGATCTATGGGGCAGGAGATGGTGTGGGGCAGATGTGGGTTAGATCTATGGGCAGGAGCTGCTGTGTGGCTGATGTTGGTCAGATCTATGGGGCATGGGCTGCTGTGGGTCAGATCTACGGGACTGGAGCTGCAGTGGAGCACATGTGGGTCAGATCTATGGGGTGGAAGCTGCTGTGGGGCTGATGGGGGTCATATCTATAAGGCAGGAGCTGCTGTGGGGCTGACTTGGGTCAGATCTATGGGGCAGGAGCTGCTGTGGTGCTGATGTGGGTCAGATCTATGGGGCAGGAGCTTCTGTGGGGCTGATGTGGGTCAGATCTATGGGGCAGGAGATGCTGTGGGTCAGATCTATGGGGCAGGAGCTGCTGTGGGGAACATGTGGGTCAGGTCTCTGGGCAGGAGATGGTGTGGGGCTGATGTGGGTCAGATCTATGGGGCAGGAGCTGCTGTGGGGCAGATGTGGGTCAGATCTATGGGGCAGGAGCTGTAGTGGGGCTGATGTGGGTCAGATCTATGGGGCAGGATCTACTGTGGGGCTGATGTGGGTAAAATCAATGGGGCAGAGCTGCTCTGGGGCACATGTGGGTCAGATCTATGGAGCAGGAGATGCTGTGTTGCAGATTTGAATCAGATCTATAGGGCAGGAGCTGCTGTGGGTCAGATCTATGGAGCAGGAGCTGCTGTGGGGCACATGTGGGTTAGATCTATGGGGCAGGAGATGGTGTGGGGCAGATTTGGGTCAGATGTATGGGGCAGGAGCTGATGTGGGGCTGATGTGGGTCAGATCTATAGGGCAGGAGCTGCAGTGGGGCTGATGTGGATCAGATCTACGGGGCAGGAGCTGCTGTGGTGAAGATCTATTTGGCAGGATCTGCTGTGGGGCAGATTTGGGTCAGATCTATTGGGCAGGAGCAGCAGTGGGGCAGATGTGGTCAGATCTATGGTTCAGGAGCTGCAGTGGAGATGATCTACGTCAGATCTATGGGGCAGGAGCTGCTGTGGGGCTGATGTTGGTCAGATCAATGGGGCTGAAGCTGCTGTGGGTCATATCTATTGGGCAGCAGCTGATTTACATATGATGTGTGTCAGATCTATGGGGCAGGAGCTGCTGTGGGGCTGATGTGGGTTAGATCTATGGGGCAGGAGCTGCAGTGGGGCAGATGGGGGTCACATCTATGGTGCCGGAGCTACTGTGGGGCTGATGTGGGTCAAATCAATGGGGCATAGCTGCTCTGGGGTACATGTGGGTCAGATCTATGGAGCAGGAGCTGCTGTGGGGCAGATTTGAATCAGATCTATAGGGCAGGAGCTGCTGTGGGTCAGATCTATGGGCAGGAGCTGCTGTGGGGCACATGTGAGTTAGACCTATGGGGCAGGAGATGGTGTGGGGCAGATTTGGGTCTGCCGTTTGCCGTTGGCGGCGTCCGGGGGGTCTCAGCCGCGGAGGCTCGGGTGCGCCGGCACGGTCCAGCCTCTCCCGGCGGGCTCCGCTCGGCTCGGACGTTCCTCGGCGACGTCCGGCGATCTGAGCCGCGGCGGCTCGAGTGCGCCGGCACAGTCCAAGCGCTCCCGGCGGGTTCCGCTCGGCTCGGACGCTCCTCGGCGGAGTCGGGCGATCTGAGCCGCGGCGACACGGTCCATCCACTCCAGGCGGACTCAGCTCGGCTCGGACGTTCCGCGGAAGTGGCCAAGTGCCGCTCTTGTGGCTGCTCCGCTGCGCCGGCACTCTGTACCCGGCTCCGAGCTTCCCCGGGGGGGGGGGGGGGGGGGTGACGAGGGTGGGGCTGGGGGGGGAGTAAGGGGGGGGTGGCACGGCGTCGGCGGCTAGGCGTCGCTGCCCATGCGGCTCGACTAGGTCGGCACGGTCTACCCGGCTCCGAGCGGTACGTGGTGCTCGGCGGCGGGGGCTAGGGGTCGCTGCCTATGCGTCTTGGCTAGGTCGGCACGGTCTACCCGGCTCCGAGCGGGCCGTGGTGCTCGGCGGCGGCGGCTAGGGGTCGCTGCCTATGCGGCTCGTCCAGGTCGGCACGGTCTCCCTGGCTCCGAGCGGTCCGTGGTGCTCAGCGACGGCGGCTAGGGGTCGCTGCCTATGCGCCTCGGCTAGGTCGGCACGGTCTACCCGGCTCCGAGCGGGCCGTGGTGCTCGGCGGCGGCGGCTAGGGGTCGCTGCCTATGCGGCTCATCTAGGTCGGCACGGTCTACCCGGCTCCGAGCGTGCCGTGGTGCTCGGCGACGGTGGCTAGGGGTCGCTGCCTATGCGGCTCGGCTAGGTCGGCACGGTCTACCCGGCTCCGAGCGGGCCGTGGTGCTCGGCGGCGGATGCTAGAGGTCGCTGCCTATGCGGCTCGACTAGGTCGGCACAGTCTACCCTGCTCCGTGCCTGCGCGAGGGCTCGGCGGCGGTCGCTAGGTGTCGCTGCACGTCTGCCATCCCGTCCGTCAGCGACCTCTAGCGTCCGCGGCGGAGCAGGATAGACCGTGCCGACGTGAGCCGGAGGCCGCTCAGCGACCCCTGGCCGCCGCCGCATGAGCTTCTGTCCGCTCGGAGCCGGGAAGACCGTGCCGACCAACCCGAGCCGGACGTGCAGCGACCGCTGGCCAGGGCGGAGGCTCGTTTGCGCCGGCACGGTCCAGCCTCTCCGCTCGGCTCGGACGCTCCTCGGCGGAGTCGGGCGATCTGAGCCGTGGCGGCTCGAGTGCGCCGGCACTGCACAGCCTCTCCCGGCTGGCTCGGCTCGGCTCGGACGTTCCGCGGCGGAGTCGGGCGATCTAAGCCGCGGCGACACGGTCCAGCCTCTCCAGGCGGACTCAGCTCGGCTAGGACGTTCCGCGGAAGTGGCCAAGTGCCGCTCTTGTGGCTGCTCCGCTGCGCCGGCACTCTGTACCCGGCTCCGAGCGTCTCCGGGGTTGGGGGGGGGGAAGAGTGGTGGGGTGGGGGGGGAAGTAAGGGGGAGGTGGCACGGCGTCGGCGGCTAGGCGTCGCTGCCCATGCGGCTCGACTAGGTCGGCACGGTCTACCCGGCTCCGAGCGGGCCGTGGTGCTCGGCGGCGGCGGCTAGGGGTCGCTGCCTATGCGTCTCGGCTAGTTCGGCACGGTCTACCCGGCTCCGAGCGTGCCGTGGTTCTCGGTGGCGGCGGCTAGGGGTCGCTGCCTATGCGTCTCGGCTAGGTCGGCACGGTCTACCCGGCTCCGAGCGGGCCGTGGTGCTCGGCGGCGGGGGCTAGGGGTCGCTGCCTATGCGGCTCGGCTAGGTCCGCACGGTCTACCCGGCTCCGAGCGGTACGTGGTGCTCGGCGGCGGTGGCTAGGGGTCGCTGCCTATGCGGCTCGTCTAGGTCGGCACGGTCTGCCTGGCTCCGAGCGGGCCGTGGTTCTCGGCGGCGGAGGCTAGGGGTCGCTGCCTACGCGGCTCGGCTAGGACGGCACGGTCTACCCGGCTCCGATAGGGCCCTGGTGCTCGGCGGCGGCGGCTAGGGGTCGCTGCCTATGCGGCTCGTCTAGGTCGGCACGGTCTACCCGGCTCCGAGCGAGCCGTGTTGCTCGGCGACGGTGGATAGGGGTCGCTGCCTAAGCGGCTCGACTAGGTAGGCACGGTCTACCCGGCTGCGAGCGGGCTAGTGTGCTCGGCGGCGGATGCTAGAGGTCGCTGCCTATGCGGCTCGACTAGGTCGGCACAGTCTACCCTGCTCCGTGCCTGCGCGAGGGCTCGGCGGCGGTCGCTAGGTGTCGCTGCACGTCTGCCATCCCGTCCGTCAGCGACCTCTAGCGTCCGCGGCGGAGCAGGATAGACCGTGCCGACGTGAGCCGGAGGCCGCTCAGCGACCCCTGGCCGCCGCCGCATGAGCTTCGGTCCGCTCGGAGCCGGGTAGACCGTGCCGACCAACTCGAGCCGGACGTGCAGCGACGGCGTTCGTCAAGCCTCTTGTGTGTGCCGGCACGGTCAAGCCTCTCCCGGCGGGTTCCGCTCGGCTCGGACGCTCCTCGGCGGAGTCGGGCGATCTGAGCCGCGGCGGCACGAGTGCGCCGGCACGGTCCAACCGATCTCGGCGGGCTCGGCTCGGCTCGGACGTTCCGCGGCGGCGTTCGGGGGGTCTCAGCCGCGGAGGCTCGGGTGCGCCGGCACGGTCCAGCCTCTCCCGGCGGGCTCCGCTCGGCTCGGACGTTCCTCGGCGGCGTCCGGCGATCTGAGCCGCGGCGGCTCGAGTGCGCCGGGACGGTCCAACCGCTCCCGGCGGGTTCCGCTCGGCTCGGACGCTCCTCGGCGGAGTCGGGCGATCTGAGCCGCGGCGACACGGTCCAGCCTCTCCAGGCGGACTCAGCTCGGCTCGGACGTTCCGCGGAAGTGGCCAAGTGCCGCTCTTGTGGCTGCTCCGCTGCCCTGGAACTGTGTACCTGGCTCCGAGCGTCTCCGGGGGCGGGGGAGGAAGGGGGGGGGGGGGGAGTAAGGGGGGAGGGGGCACGGCGTCGGCGGCTAGGCGTCCCTGCCCATGCGGCTCGACTAGGTCGGCACGGTCTACCCGGCTCCGAGCGGGCCGTGGTGCTAGGCGGCGGCGGCTAGGGGTCGCTGCCTATGCGGCTCGTCTAGGTCGGCACGGTCTACCCGGCTCCGAGCGTGCCGTGGTGCTCGGCGACGGTGGCTAGGGGTCGCTGCCTATGCGCTCGTCAAAGTCGGCACGGTCTACCCGGCTGTGAGCGGGCTAGGGTGCTCGGCGGCGGATGCTAGAGGTCGCTGCCTATGCGGCTCGACTAGGTCGGCACAGTCTACCCTGCTCCGTGCCTGCGCGAGGGCTCGGCGGCGGTCGCTAGGTGTCGCTGCACGTCTGCCAGCCCGTCCGTCAGCGACCTCTAGCGTCCGCGGCGGAGCAGGGTAGACCGTGCCGACGTGAGCCAGCCGCCGCTCAGCGACCCATGGCCGCCGCCGCATGAGCTTCGGTCCGCTCGGAGCCGGGCAGACCGTGCCGACCAACTCGAGCCGGACGTGCAGCGACCGCTGGCCAGCGCGGAGGCTCGTGTGCGCCGGCACGGTCCAGCCTCTCCCGGCGGGTTCCGCTCGGCTCGGACGCTCCTCGGCGGAGTCGGGCGATCTGAGCCGTGGCGGCTCGAGTGCGCCGGCACTGCACAGCCTCTCCCGGCGGGCTCCGCTCGGCACGGACGTTCCTCGGCGGCCGAGGGAGCCGAGGGGGGGAAGAGGGGTGGGGGGAGTAAGGGGGGTGGGGCACGGCGTCGGCGGCTAGGCGTCGCTGCCCATGCGACTCGACTAGGTCGGCACGGTCTACCCGGCTCCGAGCTGGCCGTGGTGCTCGGCGGCGGCGGCTAGGGGTCGCTGCCTATGCGGCTCGGCTAGGACGGCACGGTGTACCCCGCTCCGAGCGGGCCGTGGTTCTCGTCGACGGCGGCTAGGGGTCGCTATGTGTCTCGGCTAGGTCGGCACGGTCTACCGGGCTCCGAGCGGGCAGTGGTGCTCAGCGACGGTGGCTAGGGGTCGATGCCTAAGCGGCTCGACTAGGTCGGCACGGTCTACCGGCTGCGCGCGGGCTAGGGTGCTCGGCGACGGTGGCTAGGGGTCGCTGCCTATGCGGCTCGACTAGGTCGGCACAGTCTACCCTGCTCCGTGCCTGCGCGAGGGCTCGGCGGCGGTCGCTAGGTGTCGCTGCACGTCTGCCAGCCCGTCCGTCAGCGACCTCTAGCGTCCGCGGCGGAGCAGGGTAGACCGTGCCGACCAAATCGAGCCGGACGTGCAGCGACCGCTGGCCAGCGCGGAGGCTCGTGTGCGCCGGCACGGTCCAGCCTCTCCCGGCGGGTTCCGCTCGGCTCGGACGCTCCTCGGCGGAGTCGGGCGATCTGAGCCGCGGCTGCACGAGTGCGCCGGCACGGTCCAACCGATGTCGGCGGGCTCGGCTCGGCTCGGACGTTCCGCGGCGGCGTTCGGGGGGTCTCAGCCGCGGAGGCTCGGGTGCGCCGGCACGGTCTGGCCTCTCCCGGCGGGCTCCGCTTGGCTCGGACGTTCCTCGGCGGCGTCCGGCGATCTGAGCCGCGGCGGCTCACATCTGCCCAACAGCAGCTCCTGCCCCATATATCTGACCCACATCTGCCCCAAAGCATCTCCTGCCCCATAGACCTGACCCACATCAGACCCACAGCAGCTCCTGCCCCATAGGTCTGACCCACAGCATCCCCTGCCCCATAGATCTGACCCATATCAGCCCCACAGCAGCTCCTGCCCCATAGATCTGACCCACATCAGACCCACAGCAGCTCCTGCCCCATAGATCTGACCCACATGTGCCCCACAGCAGCTCCTGCCCCATAGATCTGACCCACATCAGCCCCACAGCAGCTCCTACACCATAGATCTGACCCACATCTGCCACACACCATCTCCTACCCCATAGATCTTACCCACTTCTGCCCCACAGCAGCTCCTGCCCCATAGCTCTGACCCACATCTGCACCACAGCAGCTCCTCCCCATAGATATAACACCCATCAGCTTCACAGCAGCTCCTGCCCTATAGATATGCTTTACATCTGCCCCACATCAGCTCCTGCAACATAGATCTGACCCAAATCTGCAACACAGCAGCCCCTGCTCCATAAATCTGACCAACATCAGGCCCACATCTGTTCCTGCCCCATAGATCTGACCCGCAGCAGCTCCTGCCCCATAGATCTAACTCACATGTGCCCCACAGCAGCTCCTGCCCATAGATCTGACTCACAGCAGCTCCTGCCCTATAGATCTGATTCAAATCTGCCCCACAGCAGCTCCTGCTCCATAGATCTGACCCACATCAACCCCACAGAAGCTCCTGCCCCATAGATCTGACCCACATCAGCCCCACAGCAGATTTTGCCCCATAGATATGTGCCACGTCTGCCCCACAGCAGCTCCTGCCCATAGATCTGACCCACATCTGCCCCAAAGCAGATCCTGCCCCATAGATCTGACCCACATCTGCACCACAGCAGCTCCTGCCCCATAGATCTGACGTACATCTTCTCCACTGCAGCTCCTGACCCATAGATCTGACACATATCATATGTAAAGCAGCTGCTGCCCAATAGATATGACCCACAGCAGCTTCAGCCCCATTGATCTGACCCACATCAGCCCCACAGCAGCTCCTGCCCCATAGATCTGACGTACATCTTCTCCACTGCAGCTCCTGACCCATAGATATGACAACATCTGCCCCGCTGCTGCTCCTGCCCTATAGCTCTGACCCACATCTGCACCACAGCAGCTCCGGCCCATAGATCTGACCCACAGCAGCTCCTGCCCTATAGATCTGATTCAAATCTGCCCCACAGCATGTCCTGCTCCATAGAACTTATACAATCATTGGAAACTGTTGCCGTGGTCACAGTCATCGTCAGCGGAACAACAACTCCTGATGACCCACCACTACTGAAGATCAATGACTGAACTTCTAAACACGTCAGATCCATAGTGGTGACTCTCTCTCCCTCTTGCTTCCTATAAAGACTCCTTGATTCTTTTTCCTGTCTTTTCTATTGCCCGCCTTCCCTTCCTAATCACCCTAAATCGTAATAGCGTCCGTCCTCCAACATTTGAACCATGCTCAGGCATACACGTATGGACCTCCTCTCCTTCCTATAAATTGGAGCAGGACAGAGAACCACAAGGATTGTCAGCTCCCAAGTCATGCAAGTATTGCACACAACACAGATAACTTCATCTGTTGGCCCCGCTGTCTCTGCATACCACCAAGCGAGGACCTGCAGTGCCCAGGCGAGACGATGTGCCTGGCAGTGCAAAGCCAGCCCACGTGTGTGCAGATGGCAAGGAGCGTGTGGCACTGTGCACCGACAGCCCTTGCCTGCCCAGGACTGCGTGTGGAGGGCGTTCTCCACTGCAGCCCTGCCCAACAGTCAGTAGGGGTGTGAGGCCATGATGGCAGTAATGAACAAACTGCTGCTTCACAAAGATCTTGGCCTGATTAGAAATCTTTGAGTAGTGCTGTTACAGCAGACAGAATGTGATATGCGCAAGTAGTCTCCAACACTTCACATCCTTGCTACTTTGTTCTGGGTGTTGTCACCGAGCAGCATCTAACACAAGTTCTGCCCTGGTCAGCTGGCTGCCTTAGCTTGAGCCCTGATGGCAACACCGTGACGTGATGTTAGTATTGCTGTTTTCTCCTCGTCAGAATACTCTGCCTTTTGAAGGAAGCACCTTCTTGGTTTTTTTGTATTATTGTTGAATTTTATTAATTTACAATATCTATATTCCATATAGTTATAGAAGTTTTGAATATGATCATCTGTGGGGCTAAGAATTTTTGTAGAAAAGGCGTATATCCCAGAGCTACTCAGCTAGCTAGTCAGATATGTAAGAAGGAGATATTCTTTTCTTTCCTCTGTCGACAGAGAAACTAAAAGTGCAGTACCGAAAAATAATGAAAAGAAATCTTTCGCCATTTGAAAGTTAACACCTCGAAACAGTTCTAGGAGTTGTGCTTTTAGCGAGAAAAGAAGTTGAGCAGAAAATTGCTTTTTTCCGGGCTACAGAGAGAAACCCCCCCCTCAGCGGAAGACAACAGCCGGCTAATGTCGCTCTTTTTCGTCTACCGATTTGTCCGCAACCACTCTTTTCTCTCACAAGCGGCAGTCGCTGGGAACCGTGATTCCAACATCTCCGTTGCATTCGGGAGTGCGTTTTTAGCCGGCTTCTTTCTTCAGAGGAAAAAGCTTATTCCTTCAGCCCAGTAAGGAGCGATGGGTACATCATGTCGATTTCAATCCGACGGCGTATATCCCAGAGCTACTCATCTAGCTAGTCAGATATGTCAGAAGGAGATATTCGTTTCTTTCCTCTGTCGACAGAGAAACTAGAAGTGAAGTACCGAAAAACAATGAAAGAAACGAAATCTTTCGCCATTTGAAAGGTAACACCTCGAAACAGTTCTAGGACTTGTGCTTTCAGCGGGAAAAGAAGTTGAGCACAAAAGTACTCCTTTCCGGGCTACAGAGAGAAACCCCCCTCAGCGGAAAAAAGCAGCCGGCTGAAGTCGCTCTTTTTCGTCTACCGATTTGCCCGCAAACGCTCTTTTCTCTCACAAGCGGCAGTCGCTGGGAACCGTGATTCCAACATCTCCGTTGCATTCGGGAGTGCGTTTTTAGCCGGCTTCCTTCTTCCGAGGAAAAAGATTATCTATGCAGCTCAGAAAGGAGCGATGGGGAAATCAAGTCGATTTCTCTCCGACGGCGTATATTCCAGAGCTACTCAGCTAGCTAGTCAGATATGTAAGAAGGAGATATTCTTATCTTTACTCTGGTGATAGAGAAACTAAAAGTGTAGTACCAAAAATATGAAAGAAACGAAATCTTTCCCCATTTGAAAGCTAACACCTCGAAACCGTTCTAGGACTTGTGCTTTCAGCGAGAAAAGAAGTTGAGCACAAAAGTACTCCTTTCCGGGCTACAGAGAGAAACCCCCCTCAGCGGAAGAAAGCAGCCGGCTGAAGTAGTTCTTTTTGTCTACCGATTTGTCCGCAACCGCTCTTTTCTCTCACAAGCGGCAGTCGCTGGGAACCGTGATTCCAACATCTCCGTTGCATTCGGGAGTGCGTTTTTAGCCGGCTTCTTTCTTCAGAGGAAAAAGCTTATCCCTTCAGCCCAGAAACGAGCGATGGGGACATCAAGTCGATTTCAATCAGACGGCGTATATCTCAGAGCTACTCAGCTAGCTAGTCAGATATGTAAGAAGGAGATATTCGTTTCTTTCCTCTGTCGACAGAGAAACTAAAATTGAAGTACCGAAAAATAATGAAAGAAACGAAATCTTTCGCCATTTGAAAGGTAACCCCTCGAAACAGTTCTAGGACTTGTGCTTTCAGCGAGAAAAGAAGTTGAGCACAAAATTGCTTTTTTCCGGGTTACAAAGAGAAACCCCCCTCAGCGGAAGTAAGCAGCCGGCTAAAGTCGCTCTTTTTCGTCTACCGTTTTGTCCGCAACCGCTCTTTTCTCTCACAAGCGGCAGTCGCTGGGAACCGTGATTCCAACATCTCCGTTGCATTCGGGAGTGTGTCTTTAGCCGGCTTCTTTCTTCAGAGGAAAAAGCTTATCCCTGCAGCCCTTAAAGGAGCGATGGGGACATCAAGTCGATTTCAATCCGACGGCGTATATCCCAGAGCTACTCATCTAGCTAGTCAGATATGTCAGAAGGAGATATTCGTTTCTTTCCTTAGTCGAAAGATAAACTAAAAGTGTAGTACCGAAAAAAATGAAAGAAACGGAATCTTTCCCCATTTGAAAGGTAACACCTCGAAACAGTTCTAGGACTTGTGCTTTCAGCGAGAAAAGAAGTTGAGTACAAGATTGCCTCATTCCGGGCTACAGAGAGAAACCCCCCTCAGCGGAAGAAAGCAGCCGGCTAATGTCGCTCTTTTTCGTCTACCGATTTCTCCGCAAACGCTCTTTTCTCTCACAAGCGGCAGTCGCTGGGAACCGTGATTCCAACATCTCCGTTGCATTCGGGCATTGCGCTTTTAGCCGGCTTCTTTCTTCCGAGGAAAAAGATTATCCCTGCAGCTCAGAAAGGAGCGATGGGGACATCAAGTCGATTTCTCTCCGACGGCGTATGTCCCAGAGCTACTCAGCTAGCAAGTCAGATATGTAAGAAGGAGATATTCTTATCTTTACTCTGTTGACAGAGAAACTAGAAGTGTAGTACCAAAAATATGAAAGAAACGAAATCTTTCCCCATTTGAAAGGTAACACCTCGAAACAGTTCTAGGACTTGTGCTTTTAGCGAGAAAAGAAGTTGAGCACAAAATTGCTTTTTTCCGGGTTACAAAGAGAAACCCCGCTCAGCGGAAGTAAGCAGCCGGCTAAAGTCGCTCTTTTTCGTCTACCGTTTTGTCCGCAACCGCTCTTTTCTCTCACAAGCGGCAGTCGCTGGGAACCGTGATTCCAACATCTCCGTTGCATTCGGGAGTGCGTTTTTAGCCGGCTTCTTTCTTCAGAGGAAAAAGCTTATCCCTTCAGCCCAGAAAGGAGCGATGGGGACATCAAGTCGATTTCAATCCGACGGCGTATATCTCAGAGCTACTCAGCTAGCTAGTCAGATATGTAAGAAGGAGATATTCGTTTCTTTCCTCTGTCGACAGAGAAACTAAAAGTGACGTACCGAAAAATAATGAAAGAAACGAAATCTTTCGCCATTTGAAAGGTAACACCTCGAAACAGTTCTAGGACTTGTGCTTTCAGCGAGAAAAGAAGTTGAGCACAAAATTGCGTCTTTCCGGGCTACAGAGACAAACCCCCCTCAGCGGAAGAAAGCAGCCGGCTAAAGTCGCTCTTTTTCGTCTACCGTTTTGTCCGCAACCGTTCTTTTCTCTCACAAGCGGCAGTCGCTGGGAACCGTGATTCCAACATCTCCGTTGCATTCGGGCATTGCGCTTTTAGCCGGCTTCTTTCTTCAGAGGAAAAAGCTTATCCCTTCAGCCCAGAAAGGAGCGATGGGGACATCAAGTCGATTTCTATCCGACGGCTTATATCCCAGAGCTACTCAGCTAGCTAGTCAGATATGTAAGAAGGAGATATTCTAATCTTTACTCTGTCGACAGAGAAACTAAAAGTGACGTACCGAAAAATATGAAAGAAACGAAATCTTTCCCCATTTGAAAGGTAACACCTCGAAACAGTTCTAGGGCCTGTGCTTTCAGCGAGAAAAGAAGTTGAGCACAAAAGTACTCCTTTCCGGGCTACAGAGAGAAACCCCCCTCAGCGGAAGAAAGCAGCCGGCTAATGTCGCTCTTTTTCGTCTACCGTTTTGTCCGCAACCGCTCTTTTCTCTCACAAGCGGCAGTCTCTGGGAACAGTGATTCCAACATCTCCGTTGCATTCGGTAGTGAGTTTTTAACCGGCTTCTTTCTTTAGAGGATAAAGCTTATCCCTGCAGCCCTTAAAGGAGCGATGGGGACATCAAGTCGATTTCAATCCGACGGCGTATATCCCAGAGCTACTCATCTAGCTAGTCAGATATGTAAGAAGGAGATATTCGTTTCTTTCCTCTGTCGACAGAGAAACTAAAAGTGTAGTACCGAAAAAAATGAAAGAAACGGAATCTTTCCCCATTTGAAAGGTAACACCTCGAAACAGTTCTAGGACTTGTGCTTTCAGCGAGAAAAGAAGTTGAGTACAAGATTGCCTCATTCCGGGCTACAGAGACAAACCCCCCTCAGCGGAAGAAAGCAGCCGGCTAATGTCGCTCTTTTTCGTCTACCGATTTGTCCGCAAACGCTCTTTTCTCTCACAAGCGGCAGTCGCTGGGAACCGTGATTCCAACATCTCCGTTGCATTCGGGGATTGCGCTTTTAGCCGGCTTCTTTCTTCCGAGGAAAAAGATTATCCCTGCAGCTCAGAAAGGAGCGATGGGGAAATCAAGTCGATTTCTCTCCGACGGCGTATGTCCCAGAGCTACTCAGCTAGCAAGTCAGATATGTAAGAAGGAGATATTCTTACCATTACTCTGTTGACAGAGAAACTAGAAGTGTAGTACCAAAAATATGAAAGAAACGAAATCTTTCCCCATTTGAAAGGTAACACCTCGAAACAGTTCTAGGGCTTGTGCTTTCAGCGGGAAAGGAAGTTGAGCACAAAAGTACTCCTTTCCGGGCTACAGAGAGAAACCCCCCTCAGCGGAAGAAAGCAGCCGGCTAATGTCGCTCTTTTTCGTCTACCGTTTTGTCCGCAACCGCTCTTTTCTCTCACAAGCGGCAGTCTCTGGGAACCGTGATTCCAACATCTCCGTTGCATTCGGTAGTGAGTTTTTAACCGGCTTCTTTATTTAGAGGATAAAGCTTATCCCTGCAGCCCAGAAACGAGCGATGGGGACATCAAGTCGATTTCAATCCGACGGCGTATATCCCAGAGCTACTCAGCTAGCTAGTCAGATATGTAGGAAGGAGATATTCGTTTCTTTCCTCTGTCGACAGAGAAACTAAAAGTGTAGTACCGAAAAAAATGAAAGAAACGGAATCTTTCCCCATTTGAAAGGTAACACCTCGAAACAGTTCTAGGACTTGTGCTTTCAGCGAGAAAAGAAGTTGAGTACAAGATTGCCTCATTCCGGGCTACAGAGACAAACCCCCCTCAGCGGAAGAAAGCAGCCGGCTAATGTCGCTCTTTTTCGTCTACCGATTTGTCCGCAAACGCTCTTTTCTCTCACAAGCGGCAGTCGCTGGGAACCGTGATTCCAACATCTCCGTTGCATTCGGGGATTGCGCTTTTAGCCGGCTTCTTTCTTCCGAGGAAAAAGATTATCCCTGCAGCTCAGAAAGGAGCGATGGGGAAATCAAGTCGATTTCTCTCCGACGGCGTATGTCCCAGAGCTACTCAGCTAGCAAGTCAGATATGTAAGAAGGAGATATTCTTATCATTACTCTGTTGACAGAGAAACTAGAAGTGTAGTACCAAAAATATGAAAGAAACGAAATCTTTCCCCATTTGAAAGGTAACACCTCGAAACAGTTCTAGGGCCTGTGCTTTCAGCGGGAAAGGAAGTTGAGCACAAAAGTACTCCTTTCCGGGCTACAGAGAGAAACCCCCCTCAGCGGAAGAAAGCAGCCGGCTGAAGTCGTTCTTTTTGTCTACCGATTTGTCCGCAACCTCTCTTTTCTCTCACAAGCGGCAGTCGCTGGGAACCGTGATTCCAACATCTCCGTTGCATTCGGGAGTGCGTTTTTAGCCGGCTTCTTTCTTCCGAGGAAAAAGATTATCCCTGCAGCTCAGAAAGGAGCGAAGGGGAAATCAAGTCGATTTCTCTCCGACGGCGTATATCCCAGAGCTACTCTGCTAGCTAGTCAGATATGTAAGATGGAGATATTCGTTTCTTTCCTCTGTCGACAGAGAAACTAAAAGTGAAGTACCGAAAAATAATGAAAGAAACGAAATCTTTCGCCATTTAAAACGTAACCCCTCGAAACAGTTCTAGGACTTGTGCTTTTAGCGAGAAAAGAAGTTGAGCACAAAATTGCTTTTTTCCGGGTTACAAAGAGAAACCCCGCTCAACGGAAGTAAGCAGCCGGCTAAAGTCGCTCTTTTTCGTCTACCGTTTTGTCCGCAACCGCTCTTTTCTCTCACAGGCGGCAGTCGCTGGGAACCGTGATTCCAACATCTCCGTTGCATTCGGGAGTGCGTTTTTAGCCGGCTTCTTTCTTCAGAGGAAAAAGCTTATCCCTTCAGCCCAGAAACGAGCGATGGGGACATCAAGTCGATTTCAATCAGACGGCGTATATCTCAGAGCTACTCAGCTAGCTAGTCAGATATGTAAGAAGGAGATATTCGTTTCTTTCCTCTGTCGACAGATAAACTAAAATTGAAGTACCGAAAAATAATGAAAGAAACGAAATCTTTCGCCATTTGAAAGGTAACCCCTCGAAACAGTTCTAGGACTTGTGCTTTCAGCGAGAAAAGAAGTTGAGCAGAAAATTGCGTCTTTCCGGGCTACAGAGACAAACCCCCCTCAGCGGAAGTAAGCAGCCGGCTAAAGTCGCTCTTTTTCGTCTACCGTTTTGTCCGCAACCGCTCTTTTCTCTCACAAGCGGCAGTCGCAGGGAACCGTGATTCCAACATCTCCGTTGCATTCGGGAGTGTGTCTTTAGCCGGCTTCTTTCTTCAGAGGAAAAAGCTTATCCCTGCAGCCCTTAAAGGAGCGATGGGGACATCAAGTCGATTTCAATCCGACGGCGTATATCCCAGAGCTACTCATCTAGCTAGTCAGATATGTAAGAAGGAGATATTCGTTTCTTTCCTCAGTCGAAAGATAAACTAAAAGTGTAGTACCGAAAAAAATGAAAGAAACGGAATCTTTCCCCATTTGAAAGGTAACACCTCGAAACAGTTCTAGGACTTGTGCTTTCAGCGAGAAAAGAAGTTGAGTACAAGATTGCCTCATTCCGGGCTACAGAGAGAAACCCCCCTCAGCGGAAGAAAGCAGCCGGCTAATGTCGCTCTTTTTCGTCTACCGATTTGTCCGCAAACGCTCTTTTCTCTCACAAGCGGCAGTCGCTGGAAACCGTGATTCCAACATCTCCGTTGCATTCGGGCATTGCGCTTTTAGCCGGCTTCTTTCTTCCGAGGAAAAAGATTATCCCTGCAGCTCAGAAAGGAGCGATGGGGACATCAAGTCGATTTCTCTCCGACGGCGTATGTCCCAGAGCTACTCAGCTAGCTAGTCAGATATGTAAGAAGGAGATATTCGTTTCTTTCCTCTGTCGACAGAGAAACTAAAAGTGTAGTACCGAAAAAAATGAAAGAAACGGAATCTTTCCCCATTTGAAAGGTAACACCTCGAAACAGTTCTAGGACTTGTGCTTTCAGCGAGAAAAGAAGTTGAGTACAAGATTGCCTCATTCCGGGCTACAGAGACAAACCCCCCTCAGCGGAAGAAAGCAGCCGGCTAATGTCGCTCTTTTTCGTCTACCGATTTGTCCGCAAACGCTCTTTTCTCTCACAAGCGGCAGTCGCTGGGAACCGTGATTCCAACATCTCCGTTGCATTCGGGGATTGCGCTTTTAGCCGGCTTCTTTCTTCCGAGGAAAAAGATTATCCCTGCAGCTCAGAAAGGAGCGATGGGGAAATCAAGTCGATTTCTCTCCGACGGCGTATGTCCCAGAGCTACTCAGCTAGCAAGTCAGATATGTAAGAAGGAGATATTCTTATCATTACTCTGTTGACAGAGAAACTAGAAGTGTAGTACCAAAAATATGAAAGAAACGAAATCTTTCCCCATTTGAAAGGTAACACCTCGAAACAGTTCTAGGGCTTGTGCTTTCAGCGGGAAAGGAAGTTGAGCACAAAAGTACTCCTTTCCGGGCTACAGAGAGAAACCCCCCTCAGCGGAAGAAAGCAGCCGGCTGAAGTCGTTCTTTTTGTCTACCGATTTGTCCGCAACCTCTCTTTTCTCTCACAAGCGGCAGTCGCTGGGAACCGTGATTCCAACATCTCCGTTGCATTCGGGAGTGCGTTTTTAGCCGTCTTCTTTCTTCCGAGGAAAAAGATTATCCCTGCAGCTCAGAAAGGAGCGAAGGGGAAATCAAGTCGATTTCTCTCCGACGGCGTATATCCCAGAGCTACTCTGCTAGCTAGTCAGATATGTAAGAAGGAGATATTCGTTTCTTTCCTCTGTCGACAGATAAACTAAAATTGAAGTACCGAAAAATAATGAAAGAAACGAAATCTTTCGCCATTTAAAACGTAACCCCTCGAAACAGTTCTAGGACTTGTGCTTTCAGCGAGAAAAGAAGTTGAGCACAAAATTGCTTTTTTCCGGGTTACAAAGAGAAACCCCCCTCAGCGGAAGTAAGCAGCCGGCTAAAGTCGCTCTTTTTCGTCTACCGTTTTGTCCGCAACCGCTCTTTTCTCTCACAAGCGGCAGTCGCAGGGAACCGTGATTCCAACATCTCCGTTGCATTCGGGAGTGTGTCTTTAGCCGGCTTCTTTCTTCAGAGGAAAAAGCTTATCCCTGCAGCCCTTAAAGGAGCGATGGGGACATCAAGTCGATTTCAATCCGACGGCGTATATCCCAGAGCTACTCATCTAGCTAGTCAGATATGTAAGAAGGAGATATTCGTTTCTTTCCTCAGTCGAAAGATAAACTAAAAGTGTAGTACCGAAAAAAATGAAAGAAACGGAATCTTTCCCCATTTGAAAGGTAACACCTCGAAACAGTTCTAGGACTTGTGCTTTCAGCGAGAAAAGAAGTTGAGTACAAGATTGCCTCATTCCGGGCTACAGAGAGAAACCCCCCTCAGCGGAAGAAAGCAGCCGGCTAATGTCGCTCTTTTTCGTCTACCGATTTGTCCGCAAACGCTCTTTTCTCTCACAAGCGGCAGTCGCTGGAAACCGTGATTCCAACATCTCCGTTGCATTCGGGCATTGCGCTTTTAGCCGGCTTCTTTCTTCCGAGGAAAAAGATTATCCCTGCAGCTCAGAAAGGAGCGATGGGGACATCAAGTCGATTTCTCTCCGACGGCGTATGTCCCAGAGCTACTCAGCTAGCAAGTCAGATATGTAAGAAGGAGATATTCTTATCTTTACTCTGTCGACAGAGAAACTAAAAGTGTAGTACCGAAAAAAATGAAAGAAACGGAATCTTTCCCCATTTGAAAGGTAACACCTCGAAACAGTTCTAGGACTTGTGCTTTCAGCGAGAAAAGAAGTTGAGTACAAGATTGCCTCATTCCGGGCTACAGAGACAAACCCCCCTCAGCGGAAGAAAGCAGCCGGCTAATGTCGCTCTTTTTCGTCTACCGTTTTGTCCGCAACCGCTCTTTTCTCTCACAAGCGGCAGTCGCAGGGAACCGTGATTCCAACATCTCCGTTGCATTCGGGAGTGTGTCTTTAGCCGGCTTCTTTCTTCAGAGGAAAAAGCTTATCCCTGCAGCCCTTAAAGGAGCGATGGGGACATCAAGTCGATTTCAATCCGACGGCGTATATCCCAGAGCTACTCATCTAGCTAGTCAGATATGTAAGAAGGAGATATTCGTTTCTTTCCTCTGTCGACAGAGAAACTAAAAGTGAAGTACCGAAAAACAATGAAAGAAACGAAATCTTTCGCCATTTGAAAGGTAACCCCTCGAAACAGTTCTAGGACTTGTGCTTTCAGCGGGAAAAGAAGTTGAGCACAAAATTGCTTTTTTCCGGGTTACAAAGAGAAACCCCGCTCAGCGGAAGTAAGCAGCCGGCTAAAGTCGCTCTTTTTCGTCTACCGTTTTGTCCGCAACCGCTCTTTTCTCTCACAAGCGGCAGTCGCTGGGAACCGTGATTCCAACATCTCCGTTGCATTCGGGAGTGCGTTTTTAGCCGGCTTCTTTCTTCAGAGGAAAAAGCTTCTCCCTGCAGCCCAGAAACGAGCGATGGGGACATCAAGTCGATTTCAATCCGACGGCGTATATCTCAGAGCTACTCAGCTAGCTAGTCAGATATGTAAGAAGGAGATATTCGTTTCTTTCTTCTGTCGACAGATAAACTAAAATTGAAGTACCGAAAAATAATGAAAGAAACGAAATCTTTCGCCATTTGAAAGGTAACACCTCGAAACAGTTCTAGGACTTGTGCTTTCAGCGAGAAAAGAAGTTGAGCACAAAATTGCGTCTTTCCGGGCTACAGAGACAAAACCCCCTCAGCGGAAGAAAGCAGCCGGCTAAAGTCGCTCTTTTTCGTCTAACGTTTTGTCCGCAACCGTTCTTTTCTCTCACAAGCGGCAGTCGCTGGGAACCGTGATTCCAACATCTCCGTTGCATTCGGGGATTGCGCTTTTAGCCGGCTTCTTTCTTCAGAGGAAAAAGCTTATCCCTTCAGCCCAGAAAGGAGCGATGGGGACATCAAGTCGATTTCAATCCGACGGCTTATATCCCAGAGCTACTCAGCTAGCTAGTCAGATATGTAAGAAGGAGATATTCGTTTCTTTCCTCTGTCGACAGAGAAACTAAAAGTGAAGTACCGAAAAATAATGAAAGAAACGAAATCTTTCGCCATTTGAAAGGTAACCCCTCGTAACAGTTCTAGGACTTGTGCTTTCAGCGAGAAAAGAAGTTGAGCACAAAAGTACTCCTTTCCGGGCTACAGAGAGAAACCCCCCTCAGCGGAAGAAAGCAGCCGGCTAATGTCGCTCTTTTTCGTCTACCGTTTTGTCCGCAACCGCTCTTTTCTCTCACAAGCGGCAGTCGCTGGGAACCGTGATTCCAACATCTCCGTTGCATTCGGGAGTGCGTGTTTAGCCGGCTTCTTTCTTCAGAGGAAAAAGCTTATCCCTGCAGCACAGAAAGGAGCGATGAGGACATCAAGTCGATTTCTCTCCGACGGCGTATATCCCAGAGCTACTCAGCTAGCTAGTCAGATATGTAAGAAGCAGATATTCGTTTCTTTCCTCTGTCGACAGAGAAACTAAAAGTGTAGTACCGAAAAAAATGAAAGAAACGGAATCTTTCCCCATTTGAAAGGTAACACCTCGAAACAGTTCTAGGAGTTGTGCTTTCAGCGAGAAAAGACGTTGAGCACAAAAGTGCTCCTTTCCGGGCTACAGAGAGAAACCCCCCTCAGCGGAAGAAAGCAGCCGGCTAATGTCGCTCTTTTTCGGCTACCGTCTTGTCCGCAACCGCTCTTTTCTCTCACAAGAGGCAGTCCGTGGAACCGTGATTCCAACATCTCCATTGTATTCGGGAATACCTCTTCATCCTTCTAAAGGACTCCTTATATTTTAGAGACGGGGGCCGGCTGAAGAGGCTCTTAAAATGGGGGGAGGTGTGTGTCAGTGTGTATTATCAGATGGGAAGCCTGCTGCTTTATGCCATTTCTTATCAAATGTACAGACTGAAAGCAAATACAACAGTGGGCATTGTTGCCCCAGAAGTAAATGTTATGGAGGAAATACAGTAATGTAAATCTGATTCATATTAGAATTGGCTAACAAGTTTCCAACATGGATTTATGCATAAAAGCAGTTTTTAAGGTCTTTAAGAGGTTTGTGAGACTTAGGAGTTTCTGCCTTGCCAAATCTGAGCTGAAGCTGTGAGTCTGGGAGAGTGCAGGGACAACAGTTAAGGTGTCTGGTGGCTCATCTAACTTGATCAAGAACAACCCCACAGCTGAAAGGGAGCCGTTATGGTAGAATTGCTTGGGGAAGGAGAAAGAATGTGATTAGCTGTCATTGCAGGATGTATTGGTGGTAACCATACAGGTTAACAAGAATGGTAACTACAAGGATGATAGTAGAAGTACAGAAGGTATAAGGAAAAAAGGGAAACTCACCAGTGATGACACCAAGACCTGATGAAACCAAGAAAAGCAGGGTTAGAGCGGATGAAAACCAAGTAAAGCGGGGTTAGATCGGGGGAAAACCAAGAAAAGCGGAGTTTGAGCGGATGAAAACCAAGAAATTCGAAGTTAGAGCAGAGGAAAACCAAGAAAGGCGAAGTTAGAGAGGAGGAAAACCAAGAAAAGCGGGGCTAGAGCAGAGGAAAACAAAGAAATTCGAAGTTAGAGCAGAGGAAAACCAAGAAAGGCGAAGTTAGAGAGGAGGAAAACCAAGAAAAGCAGGGCTAGAGCAGAGGAAAATCAAGAAAAGCGAAGTTAGAGCGGAGGAAAACCAAGAAAAGCGGGGTTAAAGTGGCGGAAAACCCAGAATAGCGGGGTTAGAGATGTTTTTCTATTGGTAAGAAAATGAATTTTTTGCAAGATTCAAGAGTGATAACTAAGAGAAAACACATTTTTTTTCTGGTGTAAGTATTGATATTAGTGTGAAATACATCGGAAATTTGTCTGAAATGGATAATTCTTATGTTAATGTCATTATTTTGTAGGGGAAGACAGATATTCTGGAATCAATGAGTCATAATTTGTTACAAAGCATCATTTTAAAGAGAATGTGTCTTCTTTTCGAGATGAAACCCAATAATTTAGGGGCACATAGGGACCACATTGAAACCCATAGATACCCATAGGAAGACATTTGAGCACAGAGATACGCATAAGAGACCCCATAGAAACCCTATAGAGGCACATAGCATCCCATAGGCGGGACATTGGGAAACACAGAGACACACAGTGACCCATAGGTAGACACTAGGACCCACAGCGGAACAATGGGACACATAGGGACCCCATGGATTACAGTGGGGGACATTGAGACCCATAGAGACACACAGGGACCCCGCTGAGACCCATAAGAGACCCCATAGAGTCCCCAAAGAGGCACATAGCAATCCATACGGGGGACACTGGGACAAATAGGGACACATACTGACTCATAGGGAGACACTGGGAACCATAGGGACAATGGGACAAATAGGGACTCCATGGATTACAAGGGGGACAGTGAGACCCATAGAGACACATAGGGACCTTGCTGAGACCCATTAAAGACCTCATAGAGGCGCATAGGGACCACACTGAAACCCATAGATACCCATAGGAAGACATTTGGACCAAGAGATACCCATAAGATACACCATAGAGACCCCATAGAGACAAATAGCAACCCATAGGGGGGACATTGGGAAACATAAGGACACATAGTGACCCATAGGGAGACACTGGGACCCATAGGGAGACATTGGCACACATAGGGACCCCTTGGACTACAGTGGGGGACAGCCAGACCCATAGAGACACATAGAAACCCCGCTGAGACCCATAAGAGACCCCATAGAGGCACATAGGGACCACACTGAAACCCATAGATAACTATAGGAAGATATTTGGGCCCAGAGATACCCATAAGAAACCACATACAAGCACATAGCAACCCATAGGGGGGACATTGGGACACATAGGGACCCCTTGGACTACAGTGGGGGACAGCCAGACCCATAGAGACACATAGAAACCCCGCTGAGACCCATAAGAGACCCCATAGAGGCACATAGGGACCACATTGAAACCCATAGATAGCTATAGGAAGATATTTGGGCCCAGAGATACCCATAAGAAACCACATACAAGCACATAGCAACCCATAGGGGGGACATTAGGACACATAGTGACCCATAGGGGGCCATTGGGACACATAGGTACACATAGGGAAACACTGGGACCCATAGGGGGACATTGGGACACATAGGGACCCCATGGATTAAAGTGGGGGACAGTCAGATCCATCGAGACACATAGGGACCCTGCTGAGACCCATAAGAGACCCCATAGAGGAACATAGCAACCCATAGGGGGGACATAGGGACACATAGGGACACACCGTGACCCATGAGGAGACACTGGATCCCATAGGGGGACAATGGGACACATAAGGACCCCATGGATTACATTGGGGGACAGTGAGACCCCTAGAGACACACAGGGACCCGGTTGAGACTCGTAAGAGACCCCATAGAGGCACATACGGACGACACTGAAACCCATAGATACACAGAGGGAGAATTTTCGGCCCAGAGATATGCATAAGAGACCCCATAGAGACCCTATACAGGCACATAGCAACCCATAGGGGGGACATTGGGACACATAGGGACACATAGTGACCCATAGGGAGACACTGGGACCCATATGGGGATATTGGGACACATAGGGACCACATGGATTACAGTGGTGGACAGTGAGACCCATAGAGACACATAGGGACTTCGTTGAGACCCATAAGAGACCCCATAGAGGCACATAGGGACCACATTGAAACCCATAGATACCCTTAGGAATACATTTGGGACGATAGTTACCCATAAAAGACCCCATAGAGACCCCATAGAGGCACATAGCAAACCATAGTGGGGACATTGGGACACATAGGGACCCCATAGAGAGACATAGAGACATATAGGGACCCATTTAGAGGCATAATAACCCCATAGAGTCCTATAGGGACACCCAGAGATCCATAGGGAAACATTGGGACCCACAGGGGGACAATGGGACACATAGGGACCATATGGATTACAAGGGGGACAGTGAAACCCATAGAGACACATAGGGACCCCGTTGAGACCAATTAAAGACCTCATAGAGGCGCATAGGGACCACATTGAAACCCATAGATACCCATAGGAAAATATTTGGGCCCAGAGATACCCATAGGAGACCCTATAGAGACCCCATAGAGGCACATAGCAACCCATAGTGGGGACATTGGGAAAGATAGGGACACATAGTGACTCATAGGGAGACACTGGGACCCATGGGCGGACAATGGGACACAAAGGGACCCCACGGATTACAGTGGGGGACAGTGAGACCCATGGAGACACATAGGGACCCCGCTGAATGTCATGAGAGCCCATAGAGACACATAGGGACCACACTGAATCCCACAAATCCCCGTAGGAAGACATTTGGGCCCAGAGATACCCATAAGAGACCCCATAGAGACCCCATAGAGACACATAGCAACCCACAGGGGGGACACTGGGACCCATAGGGACGCATAGTGATCCATAGGGAGACACTGGGACACATAGGGGGACATTGGGAAACATAGTGACCCCATGGATTACAGTGGGGGACAGTGAGACCCATAGAGACACATAGGGACCCCGCTGTGACCCATAAGAGACCCCATAGAGGCACATAGGGACCACACTGAAACCCATAGATACCCTTAGGAAGAAATTTGGGCCCAGAGATACCCATGAGAGACCACATAGAGACACATAGCAACCCACAGGGGGGACATTGGGACACATAGGGACACATAGTGACCCATAGGGAGACACTGGGACCCATAGGGACCCCATGGATTACAGTGGGGGACAGTGAGACCCATAGAGACACATAGGGACCCCGCTGAGACCCATAAGAGACCCCATAGAGGCACATACGGAGACACTGGGACCCATGGGGGGACATAGACATCCATAGGAGGACATTGGGACACATTGGAACCCCATAGAGTGACATAGAGACACATAGGGACACATTTAGAAGGTTTCTATGGGGTCTCTTATGGGCATCTCTGGACCCAAGTGTATTCCTATGGGTATCTATGGGTTTCAATGTGGTCCCTATGTGACTCTATGGGTTCTTTTATGGGTCTCAGCAGGGTCCCTCTGTGTCTCTATTGGTCTCACTGTCCCCCAGTGTAATGCATGGTGTCCATATGTGTCCCAGTGTCCCCCTATGGGTCTCAGTGTCTCCCTATGGGTCACTATGTGTCCCTATATGTCCCAATGTCCCACCTATGAGTTTCTTGTGCCTCTATGTAGTCTTTATTGGGTCTCTTATGGGTATCTCTGGGCCCAAATGTCTTCCTATGGGTATCTATGGGTTTCAGTGCGGTTCCCATGTGTTTGTATGGGTCTCACTGTCCCCCACTGTAATCCATGGGGTCCCTATGTGTCCCAATGTCCACCTATTGGTCCCAGTGTCTCCCTATGGGTCACTATATGTCTCTATATGTCCCAATGTCACCCCTGTGGGTTGCTATGTGCCTCTATGGGTTCTCTATGGGGTCTCTTATGGGTATCTCTGGGCCCGAATATCTTCCTATTGGTCTCTATGTGTTTCAAAGTTGTCCTATGTGTCCCTATTGGTCTTAATGGCTCCTAATGTGTCCCTATGAGTTTATATGGGGTCTCTATAGGTCCCAATGTGTCTCTTTGTGTTCCTATGTGTCTATATGGAGTCTCTATGTGGTTTCTATGGGTCCCAACTTCTCTCAATGTGTCACTATGTGCCTCTATGGGTTCTCCATGGGTTTCTATGGGGTCTCTCTATGGGTCCCTATTGGTCCCAATGGGTCCCTATGAGTCTCTATGATGTCTCCCTTTGTCCCCATATGGGTCCCAGTGTCTTTCTATGGGTCTCTATGGTACTCACTGTGTCACTATGAGGTTTCAATGGGTCCCTATGGAATTTCTATGGGTCCCAGTGTTCCCCCATGGGGTCTCTATTGGTCTCTATGTGGTCCATATGTCTGTCTATAAGTCTCTATGGGTCCCAGTGTCACCCTATGTGTCCCAATGTCTCCCTATGGGTGTCTATGTGCGTCTATGGGGTCTCTATGGGGTGTCTATGGGGTGCTATGTGTCTTTATGGGTCCCTATGTGTTTCTATGGGATGCTATGTGTGTCTATGGTGCTCTAAGGGGTAGTATGGGGTGCTGTGGACTGGCTATGGGGCACTGTAGGGTGCCTATGGGGCTCTATGGAGTAGTATAGGGTGTCTATGGGGCTCTATGAGATATGTATGGGGTTCAATCGGGCACTGTGTGTCGATGTGGGGCACTATGGGGCTCTATGTGATGTCTGTGGAGCACTATTGGGTGGCTATTGGGTGCCTATTGGGCTCTGTGGTGTTCTGTGGGTAGCTATTGGGCTCTATGGAGTGCCTATGGAGCTCTATGGGGTTCTATGGGGCGTTCCGAGGTTTCTATGGGGAACGCTACGGTGTATGTTTCTATGGAACGCTATGGTGTGTCTATGTGGCAAAATGAGTTTCTATGGGTGGCTATGGGAGCTCTATGGGGCACAATGGGTTGCCTACGGGGCTCTATGGGATGTCTATGGGGCTCTATGGCGCGGCTATATGTCCTTATGTGGTGTCTATGTGGCACTATGTTGTGCTATGGGGTGCTGTGAGGCACTATGGGGAGCTATGGGGCTCTATGGAGCAGTATAGGGTGTCTATGGGTCCCTATGGGGTGCAATGGGGCGCTGTGGGGCACAAGGGAGTGTCTATGAGGCTCCATGGGCTGCTATGGGGCACTGTGGAGTAGCTATGGGATGATTTGGGGTCTCTTTGTGCCCCTATGGGGCGCTATGGGTCACTATGTGGTGTCTATGGGGCTCTATGGGGGGGCTATGCTGTGCTGTAGGGTGGCTATGGGGTGCTTTGGGGTATCCTTGGGTTCCTATGGGGCGCTATGGGTGACTATGGGGTGCTATGGTTTGCTATGGGGCTCTATGCGGAAGAATGGGGTCTCTACGGGGCGCTATGGGGTCCCTATGGGGCGCTATGGGGAGTCTATGGGGTGTCTTTGGGGATCTATGGGTTGTCTGTGGGGCTCTATGGGGTCTGCATGGGGTCTGTATGGGGTTCAGTGGGTCTCTATGGGGCTCTATGGGGTGTCTACAGGCACTGTGGGGCGATATGGGGTGTCTATGTGGTTCAATTGGGCTCTATGGTGTGGCTGTAGGGCCTTATGTGGTGTCTATGGGGCACTGTGGGCTGCTATGGGGTGCTGTGGGGAACTATGGGGTGTCTATGGGGCTCTATGGAGCAGTATGCTGTGTCTATGGGTCCCTATGGGGTGCAATGGGGTGCTGTGGGGCACAATGGAGTGTCTATGAGGCTCCATGGGCTGCTATGGGGCACTGTGGAGTAGCTATGGGATGATTTGGGGTCTCTTTGGGCCCCTACTGGGCGCTATGGGTCACTATGTGGTGTCTATGGGGCTCTACGGGGTGGCTATACGGTGCTGTAGGGTGGCTATGGGGTGCTTTGGGGTATCCTTGGGTTCCTATTGGGTGCTATGGGTGGCTATGGGGTGCTATGGTTTGCTATGGGGCTCTATGCGGAAGAATGGGGTCTCTATGGGGCGCTATGAGGTCCCTATGGGGCTCTATGGGGAGTCTATGGGGTGTCTTTGGGGATCTATGGGTTGTCTGTGGGGCTCTATGGGGTCTGCATGGGGTCTGTATGGGGTTCAGTGGGTCTCTATGGGGCTCTATGGGGTGTCTACAGGCAGTATGGGGCGATATGGGGTGTCTACGTGGTTCAATTTGGCTCTATGGTGTGGCTGTAGGGCCTTATGTGGTGTCTATGGGGCACTGTGGGCTGCTATGGGGTGCTGTGGGGAAATATGGGGTGTCTATGGGGCTCTATGGAGCAGTATGCTGTGTCTATGGGTCCCTATGGCAGGCAATGGGGTGCTGTGGGGCACAATGGAGTGTCTATGAGGCTCCATGGGCTGCTATGGGGCACTATGGAGTAGCTATGGGGTCTCTTTGGGCCCCTATGGGTCACTATGGGTCACTATGTGGTGTCTATGGGGCTCTATGGGGTGGCTATGCTGTGCTGTAGGGTGGCTATGGGGTGCTTTGGGGTATCCTTGGGTTCCTATGGGGCGCTATGGGTGACTATGGGGTGCTATGGTTTGCTATGGGGCTCTATGCGGAAGAATGGGGTTTCTATGGGGCGCTATGAGGTCCCTATGGGGCTCTATGGGGAGTCTATGGGGTGTCTTTGGGGATCTATGGGTTGTCTGTGGGGCTCTATGGGGTCTGCATGGGGTCTGTATGGGGTTCAGTGGGTCTCTATGGGGCTCTATGGGGTGTCTACAGGCAGTATGGGGCGATATGGGGTGTCTATGTGGTTCAATTGGGCTCTATGGTGTGGCTGTAGGGCCTTATGTGGTGTCTATGGGGCACTGTGGGCTGCTATGGGGTGCTGTGGGGAACTATGGGGTGTCTATGGGGCTCTATGGAGCAGTATGCTGTGTCTATGGGTCCCTATGGGGTGCAATGGGGTGCTGTGGGGCACAATGGAGTGTCTATGAGGCTCCATGGGCTGCTATGGGGCACTATGGAGTAGCTATGGGGTGCTATGGGGTCTCTTTGGGCCCCTATGGCTCACTATGGGGCTCTATGGGGTATCTTTGTGTTCCTATGGGGCGCTATGGGTGACTATGGGGTCGCTATGGGTTTCTTTGAGGCACTATGGGTCTCAATGGGGTCTCTATGGGTCTCAATTTATCCTTATGGCTCCCAATGACTGTCTATGGGTCTCTATGTGTCCCTATGGGTCCCAGTGTCTCTCTATGTGTCCCTATGGGTCCCAGTGTCTCTCTATGGGTCCCAATGTCTTCCTCTGGATCTCTATGGGTCCCTAGGGGTCCCAGTGTCTCTCTATGTCCCCCTGTCTAGGTGGTAACTCTACAGATGGTAACAAAGATGGTAACAAATGTACAGAGGTTCTAAGCGAGAGAGAAACTCACCAGTGGTGATGCCTTCGCTGAGGAAGCTGGGGCGGTCTTCACTGCAGAGCGATGTCCAAGAGATGCTGCCTCACAGAATCACAGAATTCTCAAGGTTGGAAAAGGGCTGCCAGCTTTTGTAGGAGAATAGCATGGGAGACAGTTGTGAAGGCTTTGCTGAAGTCCAAGTAGAGCACATCAACAGCCTTTCTTTCTTTCCTTCATCCATCAGATGGGTCACAGGATCGTAGAAGGAGATCAGATTGGTCAAGCAGGAGCTGCCCTTCACGAACCCATGCTGGCTAGGTCTGATCTCCTGCTCATCCCACACCTGCCGCATCTGTCATCTCCCTCAAGACAATTCGTTCCATTCCCTTCCCTGGCACCGAGGTCAGGCTAACAGGCCTGGAGTTGCCCGGATCCTCCTGACAACCTTGCTTGGAAATGGGAGTCACGTTGGCAAGCCTCCAGTCTTCTGGGACCTCACCCGGTAACAGGGAGCTCGGAAAGATAATGGAAAGCGGCTCGAGTGAGGCTCAGCCCTTAAATGAGGTCTCAGAGGAGGTGGAGTCGAGCTCCAGCCCTCCCGGGAGCACAGCTCCATGACTCTCACCTGTGCTCCCGCAGCTGACCCCACACTTGCCTCAGCTGATTAATCAGAGGTTCAGGCTGTGATTACCAATCTCCCACACAGCCCCTGTGGGTCCCAATGTTTCCCTATGGATCTCTGGGTGTCCCTATAGGACTCTATGGGGTTATTATGCCTCTAAATGGGTCCCTATATGTCTCTATGTCTCTCTATGGGGTCCCTATGTGTCCCAATGTCCCCATATGGGTCCCAGTGTCTCCCTATGGATCAGAACGTTTCCCTACGTGTCCCAATGTCCCCCCTATGGGTTGCTATGTGCCTCTATGGCGTCTCTGTGGGGTCTCTTATGGATATCTCTGGGCCCAAATGTCTTCCTACAAGTATCTATGAGTTTCAATGTGGTCCCTAGGTGCCTCTATGGGGTCTCTTATGGGTCTCAGTGGGGTCCTTATGTATCTCTATGGGTCTCACTGTCCCCCACTGTAATTCATTGGGTCCCTATGTGTCCCAATGTCCCCCTATGGGTCCCAGTGTCTTCCTACGGGTCACAATGTGTACCTATGTGTCCCAATGTCCCCCCTATGGGTTGCTATGTGCCCCTATGGGGTCTCTATGGGGTCTCTTATGGTTATCTCTGGGCCCAAATGTCTTCCTTTGGGTATCTATATGTTTCAAAGTCGTCCTATGTGTCCCTATGGGTCTTAATGGCTCCTAATGTGTCCCTATGAGTCTATATGTGGTCTCACTGTCCCAGTGGGTCTCTATGTGTTCCTATGTGTCTATATGGAGTCTCTATCTGGTTTCTATGGGTCTTGGTGTCCCTCTTTGTGTCACTTTGTGCCTCTATGGGGTCTCCATGGGTTTCTATGGGGTCTCTATTTCTCTCTTTGGGTCCCTATTGGTCCCAATAGGTCCCTATGAGTCTCTATGATGTCTCCCTTTGTCCCCATTTGGGTCCCAGTGTGACCCACATGTGCCCACAGCAGCTCCTGCCCCATAGACCTGACCCACATGTTCCCCACAGCAGCTCCTGCCCCATAGATCTGACCCACAGCATCTCCTGCCACATAGATCTGACCCAAATCAGCCCCACAGCATCTCCTGCCCCATAGATCTGACCCACATCTGACCCACAGAAGCTCCAAACTCATAGATCTGACTCACATCAGTCCAACAGCAGATTTTGCACCATAGATATGTCCCTCATATTCCCCACAGCAACTCCTGCCCCATAGATCTGACCTACATCATCCCCTCTGCAGCTCCTGCCCCATAGGTCTGACCCACATGTGCCCCACAGCAGCTCCTGCCATATAGATCTAACCACCATCAGCCCCAAAGCAGCTCCTGCCCCATAGATCTGACCCAAGTCAGCCCCACAGCAGCTCCTGCCTTATAGATATGACCCCCATCAGCCCCACAACAGCTTCTACCCCATAGATCTGACCCACATGTGCTCCACTGCAGCTCCAGTCCCGTAGATCTGAACCACAGCAGCCCATGCCCCATAGATCTGACCCTCATCAGCAACACAGCAGCTCCTGACCCATACATCTGACCCAAATCTGCCACATAACATCTCCTGCCCCATAGATCTAACTCACATGTGCCCCGCAGCAGCTCCTGCCCATAGATCTGACCCACAGCAGCTCCTGCCCTATAGATCTGATTCAAATCTGCCCCACAGCAGCTCCTGCTCCATAGATCTGACCCACATGTGCCCCAGAGCAGCTCTGCCCCATTGATTTGACCCACATCAGCCAAACAGGAGATCCTGCCCCATAGATCTGACCCACATCAGCCCCACAGCAGATTTTGCCCCATAGATATGTGCCACGTCTGCCCCACAGCAGCTCCTGCGACATAGATCTTACCCAGATCTGCTCCACAGCAGCTGCTGCCACAAAGATCTGACCAACATCAGCCCCACAGCAGCTCCTGCCCCATAGACCCTACCAACATGTGCAGCACAGCAGCTCCTGCCCATAGATCTAACCCACATCTGCCCCACAGCAGCTCCTGCCCCATAGATCTGACCCACATCTGCTCCACAGCATCTCCTGCTTCATAGATCTGACCCCCATCTGCCCCACAGCAGCTCCTGCCTCATACATCTGACTCACAGCATCTCCTGCCCCATAGAACTGGCCCACATCAGCCACAGCAGCGCCTGACCTATAGATCTGACCCACATCAGCCCCACAGCAGATTTTGCCCCATAGATATGTGCCACGTCTGCCCCACAGCAGCTCCTGCCCGATACATCTTACCCAGATCTGCCCCACAGCAGCTCCTACCCAAAGATCTGACCCACATCATCTCGACAGCAGCTCCTGCCCCATAGATCTGACCCACATGTGCCCCACAGCAGCTCCTAACACATAGATCTGACCCACATGTGCCCCAGAGCTGCTCCTGCCCCATAGATCTGAACCACAGCAGCTCCTGTCTCATAGATCTAACCCACATCTGCCCCTCAGCAGCTCCTGCCCCATAGATCTGACCCGCATCTGCCCCACAGCAGCTCCTGCCCCATAGATCTGACCCACATCTGCCCCACAGCAGCTCCTGCCCCATAGACCCTACCAACATGTTCAGCACAGCAGCTCCTGCCCATAGATCTGACCCTCATCTGCCCCACAGCAGCTCCTTCCCCATAGATCTGACCCACATCTGCTCCACAGCATCTCCTGCCCCATAGATCTGACCCACATCTGCCCCACAGCATCTCCTGTCCCATAGATATGACCCCCATCTGACCCACAGCATCTCCTGCCTCATACATCTGACTCACAGCATCTCCTGCCCCATAGAACTGGCCCACATCAGCCACAGCAGCTCCTGACCTATAGATCTGACCCACAACTGACCCACAGCAGCTCCTGCGCCATAGATCTGACCCACATCTGCCACACAGCAGCATTTGCCCCATAGATCTGACCCACATCAGCCCCACAGCATCTCCTGCCCCATAGATCTGACCCACATCTGCCCCACAGCAGCTCCTGCCCCATAGATCTGACCCACATCTGACCCACAGCAGCTCCTGCCCCATACATCTTACCCACATCAGCCCCACAGCAGATTTTGCCCCATAGTTATGTCCCACATCTGCCCAACAGCAACTCCTGCCCCATAGATCTGACCCACATGCGCCCCACAGCAGCTCCTGCCCCATAGGTCTGACCCACATGCGCCTCACAGCAGCTCCTGCCCCATAGATCTAACCACCATCAGCCCCAAAGCAGCTCCTGCCCCATAGATTTGACCCACATCAGCCACACAGCATCTCCCGCCCCATAGATGTGACCCACATCTGCACCACAGCAGCTCCTCCCCATAGATCTAACACCCATCAGCCTCACAGCAGCTCCTGCCCCATAGATATGCCCTACATCTGCCCCACATCAGCTCCTGCAACATAGATCTGACCCACATCTGCAACACAGCAGCTCCTGCTCCAGAAATCTGACCAACATCAGGCCCACATTTGTTCCTGCCCCATAGATCTGACCCACAGCAGCCCCTGCCTCATAGATCTGACCCACAAGTGCCCCACAGCAGCTCCAGCCCAATAGACCTGACCCACATCTGCCCCAAAGCATCTCCTGCCCCATAGATCTTTCCTACATCAGCCCCACAGCACCTCCGGCCCAATAGATCTGACCCACATGTGCCCCACAGCAGCTCCTGCCCCATAGAGCTGACCCACATCAACCATGTTGATAAACATGAAAACATACAACATGGGTTGTATCAACCATGTAATCCATGGTGTCCCTATGTGTCCCAATGTCACCCTATGGGTCCCAGTGTCTCCCTATGGGTCACTATGTGTCCCTATGTGTCCCAATGTCCCCCCTATGGGTTGCTATGTGCCTCTATGGGTTCTCTATGGGGCTCTATGGGGTGCCTATGGAGCTCTATGGGGCGTTCTGAGGTTTCTATGGGGTGTCTATGGAACGCTATAGTGTGTCTATTTGGTAAATTAGTTTCTATGGGTGGCTATGGGAGCTCTATGGGGCACAATGGGTTGCCTACGGGGCTCTATGGGATGTCTGTGGGGCTCTATGGCGCGGCTGTATGTCCTTATGTGGTGTCTATGTGGCACTATGTTGTGCTATGGGGTGCTGTGAGGCACTATGGGGTGCTATGGGGCTCTATGGAGCAGTATAGGGTGTCTATGGGTCTCTATGGGGTGCAATGGGGTGCTGTGGGGCACAAGAGAGTGTCTATGAGGCTCCATGGGCTGCTATGGGGAACTGTGGAGTAGCTAGGGGATGATTTGGGGTCTCTTTGTACCCCTATGGGTCACTATGGGTCACTATGTGGTGTCTATGGGGCTCTATGGGGTGGCTATGCGGTGCTGTAGGGTGGCTATGGGGTGCTTTGGGGTATCCTTGGGTTCCTATGGGGCGCTATGGG
Source organism: Coturnix japonica (assembly GCF_054131305.1). Lineage (NCBI taxonomy): Eukaryota > Metazoa > Chordata > Aves > Galliformes > Phasianidae > Coturnix > Coturnix japonica. The sequence continues at coordinate 753,754 of NC_140690.1, forward strand.
TGACTATGGGGTGCTATGGTTTGCTATGGGGCTCTATGCGGAAGAATGGGGTCTCTATGGGGCGCTATGAGGTCCCTATGGGGCTCTATGGGGAGTCTATGGGGTGTCTTTGGGGATCTATGGGTTGTCTGTGGGGCTCTATGGGGTCTGCATGGGGTCTGTATGGGGTTCAGTGAGTTTCTATGGGGCTCTATGGGGTGTCTACAGGCAGTATGGGGCGATATGGAGTGTCTATTTGGTTCAATTGGGCTCTATGGTGTGGCTGTAGGGCCTTATGTGGTGTCTATGGGGCACTGTGGGCTGCTATGGGGTGCTGTGGGGAACTATGGGGTGTCTATGGGGCTCTATGGAGCAGTATGCTGTGTCTATGGGTCCCTATGTGGTGCAATGGGGTGCTGTGGGGCACAATGGAGTGTCTATGAGGCTCCATGGGCTGCTATGGGGCACTATGGAGTAGCTATGGGGTGCTATGGGGTCTCTTTGGGCCCCTATGGGTCACTATGGGGCTCTATGGGGTATCTTTGTGTTCCTATGGGGCGCTATGGGTGACTATGGGGTCGCTATGGGTTTCTTTGAGGCACTATGGGTCTCAATGGGGTCTCTATGGGTCTCAATTTATCCTTATGGCTCCCAATGACTGTCTATGGGTCTCTATGTGTCCCTATGGGTCCCAGTGTCTCTCTATGTGTCCCTATGGGTCCCAATGTCTTCCTCTGGATCTCTATGGGTCCCTAGGGGTCCCAGTGTCTCTCTATGTCCCCCTGTCTAGGTGGTAACTATACAGATGGTAACAAAGATGGTAACAAATGTACAGAGGTTCTAAGCGAGAGAGAAACTCACCAGTGGTGATGCCTTCGCTGAGGAAGCTGGGGCGGTCTTCACTGCAGAGCGATGTCCAAGAGATGCTGCCTCACAGAATCACAGAATTCTCAAGGTTGGAAAAGGGCTGCCAGCTTTTGTAGGAGAATAGCATGGGAGACAGTTGTGAAGGCTTTGCTGAAGTCCAAGTAGAGCACATCAACAGCCTTTCTTTCTTTCCTTCATCCATCAGATGGGTCACAGGATCGTAGAAGGAGATCAGATTGGTCAAGCAGGAGCTGCCCTTCACGAACCCATGCTGGCTAGGTCTGATCTCCTGCTCATCCCACACCTGCCGCATCTGTCATCTCCCTCAAGACAATTCGTTCCATTCCCTTCCCTGGCACCGAGGTCAGGCTAACAGGCCTGGAGTTGCCCGGATCCTCCTGACAACCTTGCTTGGAAATGGGAGTCACGTTGGCAAGCCTCCAGTCTTCTGGGACCTCACCCGGTAACAGGGAGCTCGGAAAGATAATGGAAAGCGGCTCGAGTGAGGCTCAGCCCTTAAATGAGGTCTCAGAGGAGGTGGAGTCGAGCTCCAGCCCTCCCGGGAGCACAGCTCCATGACTCTCACCTGTGCTCCCGCAGCTGACCCCACACTTGCCTCAGCTGATTAATCAGAGGTTCAGGCTGTGATTACCAATCTCCCACACAGCCCCTGTGGGTCCCAATGTTTCCCTATGGATCTCTGGGTGTCCCTATAGGACTCTATGGGGTTATTATGCCTCTAAATGGGTCCCTATATGTCTCTATGTCTCTCTATGGGGTCCCTATGTGTCCCAATGTCCCCACTATGGTTTGCTATGTGCCTCTATGGGGTCTCTATGGGGTCTTTTATGGGTAACTATCGTCCCAAATGTATTCCTAAGGGTATCTATGGGTTTCAATGTGGTCCCTATGTGCCTCTATGGGGTCTCTTATGGGTCTCAACGAAGTCCCTATGTGTCTCTATGGGTCTCACTGTCCCCCACTGTAATCCATGGGGTCCTTATGTGTCCCATTGTCCCCCTATGGGATCCAGTGTCTCCTCATGGGTCACGGTGTGTCCCTATGTGTCCCTATGTCCCCCCTATGGGTTGCTATGTTCCTCTCTGGGGTCTCTTATGGGTCTCAGCAGGGTCCCTATGTGTCTCGATGGATCTGACTGTCCCCCACTTTAATCCATGGGGTCACTATGTGTCCCAATGTCCCCCTATGGGTCCCAGTGTCTCCCTATGTGTACCTATGTGTCCCAATGTCCCCCTATGGGTCACTATGTGTCCCAATGTCCCCCCTATGGGTTGCTATGTGCTTGTATGTGGTTTCTTATGGGTATCTCTGGGCCCAAATATCTTCCTATAGCTATCTATGGGTTTCAATGTGGTCCCTATGTGCCTCTATAGGGTCTCTTATGGGTCTCAGCGGGGTTTCTATGTGTCTCTATGGGTCTGGCTGTCCCCCACTGTAGTCCAAGGGGACCCTATGTGTCCCAATGTCCCCATATGGGTCCCAGTGTCTCCCTATGGGTCAGAATGTTTCCCTACGTGTCCCAATGTCCCCCCTATGGGTTGCTATGTGCCTCTATGAAGTCTCTGTGGGGTCTCTTATGGATATCTCTGGGCCCAAATGTCTTCCTACAAGTATCTATGAGTTTCAAAGTGATCTCTAGGTGCCTCTATGGGGTCTCTTATGGGTCTCAGCGGCCCCACACCATCTCCTGCCCCATAGATCTAACTCACATGTGCCCCGCAGCAGCTCCTGCCCATAGATCTGACCCACAGCAGCTCCTGCCCTATAGATCTGATTCAAATCTGTACCACAGCAGCTCCTGCTCCATAGATCTGACCCACATGTGCCCCAGAGCAGCTCTACCCCATTGATTTGACCCACATCAGCCCCACAGGAGATCCTGCCCCATAGATCTGACGCAGAGCAGCCCCACATCAGCTCCTGCCCCATAGATCTGACCCACATCAGCCCCACAGCAGATTTTGCCCCATAGATATGTGCCACGTCTGCCCCACAGCAGCTCCTGCGACATAGATCTTACCCAGATCTGCTCCACAGCAGCTGCTGCCCCAAAGATCTGACCAACATCAGCCCCACAGCAGCTCCTGCCCCATAGATCTGACACACATCTGCTCCACAGCAGCTCCTGCCACATAGATCTGACCCCCATCTGACCCACAGCAGCTCCTGCCCCATAGATCTGACCCACATCTGCCACACAGCAGCCTTTGCCCCATAGATCTGACCCACATCTGCCCCACAGCATCTCCTGCCCCATAGATCTGACCCACATGTGCCCCATAGCACCTCCTGCCCCATAGATCTGAACCACAGCAGCTCCTGTCTCATAGATCTTACCCACATCAGCCCCACAGCAGATTTTGCCCCATAGTTATGCCCCACATCTGCCCAACAGCAACTCCTGCCCCATAGATCTGACCCACATGTGCCCCACAGCAGCTCCTGCCCCATAGACCTGACCATCATGTGCCCCACAGCAGCTCCTGCCCCATAGATCTGACCCACAGCATCTCCTCCCACATAGATCTGACCCAAATCAGCCCCACAACAGCTTCTACCCCATAGATCTGACCCACATGTGCTCCACTGCAGCTCCAGTCCCGTAGATCTGAACCACAGCAGCCCATGCCCCATAGATCTGACCCTCATCAGCAACACAGCAGCTCCTGACCCATACATCTGACCCAAATCTGCCCCACACCATCTCCTGCCCCATAGATCTAACTCACATGTGCCCCACAGCAGCTCCTGCCCATAGATCTGACCCACAGCAGCTCCTGCCCTATAGATCTGATACAAATCTGCCCCACAGCAGCTCCTGCTCCATAGATCTGACCCACATGTGCCCCAGAGCAGCTCTGCCCCATTGATTTGACCCACATCAGCCCCACAGGAGATCCTGCCCCATAGATCTGACCCACATCAGCCCCACAGCAGATTTTGCCCCATAGATATGTGCCACGTCTGCCCCACAGCAGCTCCTGCGACATAGATCTTACCCAGATCTGCTCCACAGCAGCTGCTGCCCCAAAGATCTGACCAACATCAGCCCCACAGCAGCTCCTGCCCCATAGATCTGACCCCCATCTGCCCCACAGCAGCTCCTGCCCCATAGACCCTACCAACATGTGCAGCACAGCAGCTCCTGCCCATAGATCTGACCCACATCTGCCCCACAGCAGCTCCTGCCCCATAGATCTGACCCACATCTGCTCCACAGCATCTCCTGCCCCATAGATCTGACCCCCATCTGCCCCACAGCAGCTCCTGCCTCATACATCTGACTCACAGCATCTCCTGCCCCATAGAACTGGCCCACATCAGCCACAGCAGCTCCTGACCTACAGATCTGACCCACATCTGCTCCACAGCATCTCCTGCCCCATAGATCTGACCCCCATCTGCCCCACAGCAGCTCCGGCCTCATACATCTGACTCACAGCATCTCCTGCCCCATAGAACTGGCCGACATAAGCCACAGCAGCTCCTGACCTATAGATCTGACCCACATGTGCCCCACAGAAGCTCCAAACTCATAGATCTGACTCACATCAGTCCAACAGCAGATTTTGCACCATAGATATGTCCCTCATATTCCCCACAGCAACTCCTGCCCCATAGATCTGACCTACATCATCCCCTCTGCAGCTCCTGCCCCATAGGTCTGACCCACATGTGCCCCACAGCAGCTCCTGCCATATAGATCTAACCACCATCAGCTTCAAAGCAGCTCCTGCCCCATAGATCTGACCCAAGTCAGCCCCACAGCAGCTCCTGCCTTATAGATATGACCCCCATCAGCCCCACAACAGCTTCTACCCCATAGGTCTGACTCACATGTGCTCCACTGCAGCTCCAGTCCCGTAGATCTGAACCACAGCAGCCCATGCCCCATAGATCTGACCCTCATCAGCAACACAGCAGCTCCTGACCCATACATCTGACCCAAATCTGCCCCACACCATCTCCTGCCCCATAGATCTAACTCACATGTGCCCCGCAGCAGCTCCTGCCCATAGATCTGACCCACAGCAGCTCCTGCCCTATAGATCTGATTCAAATCTGCCCCACAGCAGCTCCTGCTCCATAGATCTGACCCACATGTGCCCCAGAGCAGCTCTGCCCCATTGATTTGACCCACATCAGCCAAACAGGAGATCCTGCCCCATAGATCTGACCCACATCAGCCCCACAGCAGATTTTGCCCCATAGATATGTGCCACGTCTGCCCCACAGCAGCTCCTGCGACATAGATCTTACCCAGATCTGCTCCACAGCAGCTGCTGCCACAAAGATCTGACCAACATCAGCCCCACAGCAGCTCCTGCCCCATAGACCCTACCAACATGTGCAGCACAGCAGCTCCTGCCCATAGATCTAACCCACATCTGCCCCACAGCAGCTCCTGCCCCATAGATCTGACCCACATCTGCTCCACAGCATCTCCTGCTTCATAGATCTGACCCCCATCTGCCCCACAGCAGCTCCTGCCTCATACATCTGACTCACAGCATCTCCTGCCCCATAGAACTGGCCCACATCAGCCACAGCAGCGCCTGACCTATAGATCTGACCCACATCAGCCCCACAGCAGATTTTGCCCCATAGATATGTGCCACGTCTGCCCCACAGCAGCTCCTGCCCGATACATCTTACCCAGATCTGCCCCACAGCAGCTCCTACCCAAAGATCTGACCCACATCATCTCGACAGCAGCTCCTGCCCCATAGATCTGACCCACATGTGCCCCACAGCAGCTCCTAACACATAGATCTGACCCACATGTGCCCCAGAGCTGCTCCTGCCCCATAGATCTGAACCACAGCAGCTCCTGTCTCATAGATCTAACCCACATCTGCCCCTCAGCAGCTCCTGCCCCATAGATCTGACCCGCATCTGCCCCACAGCAGCTCCTGCCCCATAGATCTGACCCACATCTGCCCCACAGCAGCTCCTGCCCCATAGACCCTACCAACATGTTCAGCACAGCAGCTCCTGCCCATAGATCTGACCCTCATCTGCCCCACAGCAGCTCCTTCCCCATAGATCTGACCCACATCTGCTCCACAGCATCTCCTGCCCCATAGATCTGACCCACATCTGCCCCACAGCATCTCCTGTCCCATAGATATGACCCCCATCTGACCCACAGCATCTCCTGCCTCATACATCTGACTCACAGCATCTCCTGCCCCATAGAACTGGCCCACATCAGCCACAGCAGCTCCTGACCTATAGATCTGACCCACAACTGACCCACAGCAGCTCCTGCGCCATAGATCTGACCCACATCTGCCACACAGCAGCATTTGCCCCATAGATCTGACCCACATCAGCCCCACAGCATCTCCTGCCCCATAGATCTGACCCACATCTGCCCCACAGCAGCTCCTGCCCCATAGATCTGACCCACATCTGACCCACAGCAGCTCCTGCCCCATACATCTTACCCACATCAGCCCCACAGCAGATTTTGCCCCATAGTTATGTCCCACATCTGCCCAACAGCAACTCCTGCCCCATAGATCTGACCCACATGCGCCCCACAGCAGCTCCTGCCCCATAGGTCTGACCCACATGCGCCTCACAGCAGCTCCTGCCCCATAGATCTAACCACCATCAGCCCCAAAGCAGCTCCTGCCCCATAGATTTGACCCACATCAGCCACACAGCATCTCCCGCCCCATAGATGTGACCCACATCTGCACCACAGCAGCTCCTCCCCATAGATCTAACACCCATCAGCCTCACAGCAGCTCCTGCCCCATAGATATGCCCTACATCTGCCCCACATCAGCTCCTGCAACATAGATCTGACCCACATCTGCAACACAGCAGCTCCTGCTCCAGAAATCTGACCAACATCAGGCCCACATTTGTTCCTGCCCCATAGATCTGACCCACAGCAGCCCCTGCCTCATAGATCTGACCCACAAGTGCCCCACAGCAGCTCCAGCCCAATAGACCTGACCCACATCTGCCCCAAAGCATCTCCTGCCCCATAGATCTTTCCTACATCAGCCCCACAGCACCTCCGGCCCAATAGATCTGACCCACATGTGCCCCACAGCAGCTCCTGCCCCATAGAGCTGACCCACATCAACCATGTTGATAAACATGAAAACATACAACATGGGTTGTATCAACCATGTAATCCATGGTGTCCCTATGTGTCCCAATGTCACCCTATGGGTCCCAGTGTCTCCCTATGGGTCACTATGTGTCCCTATGTGTCCCAATGTCCCCCCTATGGGTTGCTATGTGCCTCTATGGGTTCTCTATGGGGCTCTATGGGGTGCCTATGGAGCTCTATGGGGCGTTCTGAGGTTTCTATGGGGTGTCTATGGAACGCTATAGTGTGTCTATTTGGTAAATTAGTTTCTATGGGTGGCTATGGGAGCTCTATGGGGCACAATGGGTTGCCTACGGGGCTCTATGGGATGTCTGTGGGGCTCTATGGCGCGGCTGTATGTCCTTATGTGGTGTCTATGTGGCACTATGTTGTGCTATGGGGTGCTGTGAGGCACTATGGGGTGCTATGGGGCTCTATGGAGCAGTATAGGGTGTCTATGGGTCTCTATGGGGTGCAATGGGGTGCTGTGGGGCACAAGAGAGTGTCTATGAGGCTCCATGGGCTGCTATGGGGAACTGTGGAGTAGCTAGGGGATGATTTGGGGTCTCTTTGTACCCCTATGGGTCACTATGGGTCACTATGTGGTGTCTATGGGGCTCTATGGGGTGGCTATGCGGTGCTGTAGGGTGGCTATGGGGTGCTTTGGGGTATCCTTGGGTTCCTATGGGGCGCTATGGGTGACTATGGGGTGCTATGGTTTGCTATGGGGCTCTATGCGGAAGAATGGGGTCTCTATGGGGCGCTATGAGGTCCCTATGGGGCTCTATGGGGAGTCTATGGGGTGTCTTTGGGGATCTATGGGTTGTCTGTGGGGCTCTATGGGGTCTGCATGGGGTCTGTATGGGGTTCAGTGAGTTTCTATGGGGCTCTATGGGGTGTCTACAGGCAGTATGGGGCGATATGGAGTGTCTATTTGGTTCAATTGGGCTCTATGGTGTGGCTGTAGGGCCTTATGTGGTGTCTATGGGGCACTGTGGGCTGCTATGGGGTGCTGTGGGGAACTATGGGGTGTCTATGGGGCTCTATGGAGCAGTATGCTGTGTCTATGGGTCCCTATGTGGTGCAATGGGGTGCTGTGGGGCACAATGGAGTGTCTATGAGGCTCCATGGGCTGCTATGGGGCACTATGGAGTAGCTATGGGGTGCTATGGGGTCTCTTTGGGCCCCTATGGGTCACTATGGGGCTCTATGGGGTATCTTTGTGTTCCTATGGGGCGCTATGGGTGACTATGGGGTCGCTATGGGTTTCTTTGAGGCACTATGGGTCTCAATGGGGTCTCTATGGGTCTCAATTTATCCTTATGGCTCCCAATGACTGTCTATGGGTCTCTATGTGTCCCTATGGGTCCCAGTGTCTCTCTATGTGTCCCTATGGGTCCCAATGTCTTCCTCTGGATCTCTATGGGTCCCTAGGGGTCCCAGTGTCTCTCTATGTCCCCCTGTCTAGGTGGTAACTATACAGATGGTAACAAAGATGGTAACAAATGTACAGAGGTTCTAAGCGAGAGAGAAACTCACCAGTGGTGATGCCTTCGCTGAGGAAGCTGGGGCGGTCTTCACTGCAGAGCGATGTCCAAGAGATGCTGCCTCACAGAATCACAGAATTCTCAAGGTTGGAAAAGGGCTGCCAGCTTTTGTAGGAGAATAGCATGGGAGACAGTTGTGAAGGCTTTGCTGAAGTCCAAGTAGAGCACATCAACAGCCTTTCTTTCTTTCCTTCATCCATCAGATGGGTCACAGGATCGTAGAAGGAGATCAGATTGGTCAAGCAGGAGCTGCCCTTCACGAACCCATGCTGGCTAGGTCTGATCTCCTGCTCATCCCACACCTGCCGCATCTGTCATCTCCCTCAAGACAATTCGTTCCATTCCCTTCCCTGGCACCGAGGTCAGGCTAACAGGCCTGGAGTTGCCCGGATCCTCCTGACAACCTTGCTTGGAAATGGGAGTCACGTTGGCAAGCCTCCAGTCTTCTGGGACCTCACCCGGTAACAGGGAGCTCGGAAAGATAATGGAAAGCGGCTCGAGTGAGGCTCAGCCCTTAAATGAGGTCTCAGAGGAGGTGGAGTCGAGCTCCAGCCCTCCCGGGAGCACAGCTCCATGACTCTCACCTGTGCTCCCGCAGCTGACCCCACACTTGCCTCAGCTGATTAATCAGAGGTTCAGGCTGTGATTACCAATCTCCCACACAGCCCCTGTGGGTCCCAATGTTTCCCTATGGATCTCTGGGTGTCCCTATAGGACTCTATGGGGTTATTATGCCTCTAAATGGGTCCCTATATGTCTCTATGTCTCTCTATGGGGTCCCTATGTGTCCCAATGTCCCCACTATGGTTTGCTATGTGCCTCTATGGGGTCTCTATGGGGTCTTTTATGGGTAACTATCGTCCCAAATGTATTCCTAAGGGTATCTATGGGTTTCAATGTGGTCCCTATGTGCCTCTATGGGGTCTCTTATGGGTCTCAACGAAGTCCCTATGTGTCTCTATGGGTCTCACTGTCCCCCACTGTAATCCATGGGGTCCTTATGTGTCCCATTGTCCCCCTATGGGATCCAGTGTCTCCTCATGGGTCACGGTGTGTCCCTATGTGTCCCTATGTCCCCCCTATGGGTTGCTATGTTCCTCTCTGGGGTCTCTTATGGGTCTCAGCAGGGTCCCTATGTGTCTCGATGGATCTGACTGTCCCCCACTTTAATCCATGGGGTCACTATGTGTCCCAATGTCCCCCTATGGGTCCCAGTGTCTCCCTATGTGTACCTATGTGTCCCAATGTCCCCCTATGGGTCACTATGTGTCCCAATGTCCCCCCTATGGGTTGCTATGTGCTTGTATGTGGTTTCTTATGGGTATCTCTGGGCCCAAATATCTTCCTATAGCTATCTATGGGTTTCAATGTGGTCCCTATGTGCCTCTATAGGGTCTCTTATGGGTCTCAGCGGGGTTTCTATGTGTCTCTATGGGTCTGGCTGTCCCCCACTGTAGTCCAAGGGGACCCTATGTGTCCCAATGTCCCCATATGGGTCCCAGTGTCTCCCTATGGGTCAGAATGTTTCCCTACGTGTCCCAATGTCCCCCCTATGGGTTGCTATGTGCCTCTATGAAGTCTCTGTGGGGTCTCTTATGGATATCTCTGGGCCCAAATGTCTTCCTACAAGTATCTATGAGTTTCAAAGTGATCTCTAGGTGCCTCTATGGGGTCTCTTATGGGTCTCAGCGGCCCCACACCATCTCCTGCCCCATAGATCTAACTCACATGTGCCCCGCAGCAGCTCCTGCCCATAGATCTGACCCACAGCAGCTCCTGCCCTATAGATCTGATTCAAATCTGTACCACAGCAGCTCCTGCTCCATAGATCTGACCCACATGTGCCCCAGAGCAGCTCTACCCCATTGATTTGACCCACATCAGCCCCACAGGAGATCCTGCCCCATAGATCTGACGCAGAGCAGCCCCACATCAGCTCCTGCCCCATAGATCTGACCCACATCAGCCCCACAGCAGATTTTGCCCCATAGATATGTGCCACGTCTGCCCCACAGCAGCTCCTGCGACATAGATCTTACCCAGATCTGCTCCACAGCAGCTGCTGCCCCAAAGATCTGACCAACATCAGCCCCACAGCAGCTCCTGCCCCATAGATCTGACACACATCTGCTCCACAGCAGCTCCTGCCACATAGATCTGACCCCCATCTGACCCACAGCAGCTCCTGCCCCATAGATCTGACCCACATCTGCCACACAGCAGCCTTTGCCCCATAGATCTGACCCACATCTGCCCCACAGCATCTCCTGCCCCATAGATCTGACCCACATGTGCCCCATAGCACCTCCTGCCCCATAGATCTGAACCACAGCAGCTCCTGTCTCATAGATCTTACCCACATCAGCCCCACAGCAGATTTTGCCCCATAGTTATGCCCCACATCTGCCCAACAGCAACTCCTGCCCCATAGATCTGACCCACATGTGCCCCACAGCAGCTCCTGCCCCATAGACCTGACCATCATGTGCCCCACAGCAGCTCCTGCCCCATAGATCTGACCCACAGCATCTCCTCCCACATAGATCTGACCCAAATCAGCCCCACAACAGCTTCTACCCCATAGATCTGACCCACATGTGCTCCACTGCAGCTCCAGTCCCGTAGATCTGAACCACAGCAGCCCATGCCCCATAGATCTGACCCTCATCAGCAACACAGCAGCTCCTGACCCATACATCTGACCCAAATCTGCCCCACACCATCTCCTGCCCCATAGATCTAACTCACATGTGCCCCACAGCAGCTCCTGCCCATAGATCTGACCCACAGCAGCTCCTGCCCTATAGATCTGATACAAATCTGCCCCACAGCAGCTCCTGCTCCATAGATCTGACCCACATGTGCCCCAGAGCAGCTCTGCCCCATTGATTTGACCCACATCAGCCCCACAGGAGATCCTGCCCCATAGATCTGACCCACATCAGCCCCACAGCAGATTTTGCCCCATAGATATGTGCCACGTCTGCCCCACAGCAGCTCCTGCGACATAGATCTTACCCAGATCTGCTCCACAGCAGCTGCTGCCCCAAAGATCTGACCAACATCAGCCCCACAGCAGCTCCTGCCCCATAGATCTGACCCCCATCTGCCCCACAGCAGCTCCTGCCCCATAGACCCTACCAACATGTGCAGCACAGCAGCTCCTGCCCATAGATCTGACCCACATCTGCCCCACAGCAGCTCCTGCCCCATAGATCTGACCCACATCTGCTCCACAGCATCTCCTGCCCCATAGATCTGACCCCCATCTGCCCCACAGCAGCTCCTGCCTCATACATCTGACTCACAGCATCTCCTGCCCCATAGAACTGGCCCACATCAGCCACAGCAGCTCCTGACCTACAGATCTGACCCACATCTGCTCCACAGCATCTCCTGCCCCATAGATCTGACCCCCATCTGCCCCACAGCAGCTCCGGCCTCATACATCTGACTCACAGCATCTCCTGCCCCATAGAACTGGCCGACATAAGCCACAGCAGCTCCTGACCTATAGATCTGACCCACATGTGCCCCACAGAAGCTCCAAACTCATAGATCTGACTCACATCAGTCCAACAGCAGATTTTGCACCATAGATATGTCCCTCATATTCCCCACAGCAACTCCTGCCCCATAGATCTGACCTACATCATCCCCTCTGCAGCTCCTGCCCCATAGGTCTGACCCACATGTGCCCCACAGCAGCTCCTGCCATATAGATCTAACCACCATCAGCTTCAAAGCAGCTCCTGCCCCATAGATCTGACCCAAGTCAGCCCCACAGCAGCTCCTGCCTTATAGATATGACCCCCATCAGCCCCACAACAGCTTCTACCCCATAGGTCTGACTCACATGTGCTCCACTGCAGCTCCAGTCCCGTAGATCTGAACCACAGCAGCCCATGCCCCATAGATCTGACCCTCATCAGCAACACAGCAGCTCCTGACCCATACATCTGACCCAAATCTGCCCCACACCATCTCCTGCCCCATAGATCTAACTCACATGTGCCCCACAGCAGATCCTGCCCATAGATCTGACCCACATGTGCCCCAGAGCAGCTCTGCCCCATTGATTTGACCCACATCAGCCCCACAGGATATCCTGCCCCATAGATCTGACCCACATCAGCCCCACAGCACATTTTGCCCTATAGATATGTGCCACGTCTGCCCCACAGCAGCTCCTGCGACATAGATCTTACCCAGATCTGCTCCACAGCAGCTGCTGCCCCAAAGATCTGACCAACATCAGCCCCACAGCAGCTCCTGCCCCATAGATCTGACCCACATCTGCCCCACAGCAGCTCCTGCCCCATAGAACCTACCAACATGTGCAGCACAGCAGCTCCTGCCCATACATCTAACCCACATCTGCCCCACAGCAGCTCCTGCCTCATAGATCTGACCCACATCTGCTCCACAGCATCTCCTGCCCCATAGATCTGACCCCCATCTGCCCCACAGCAGCTCCTGCCTCATACATCTGACTCACAGCATCTCCTGCCCCATAGAACTGGCCCACATCAGCCAAAGCAGCTCCTGACCTATAGATCTGACCCACATCTGCTCCACAGCAGCTCCTGCCCCATAGATCTGAACCCCATCTGCCCCACAGCAGCTCCTGCCTCATACATCTGACTCACAGCATCTCCTGCCCCATAGAACTGGCCCACATCAGCCACAGCAGCCTTTGCCCCATAGATCTGACCCACATCTGCCCGACAGCATCTCCTGCCCCATAGATCTGGCCCACATCTGCCCCACAGCAGCTCCTGCCCCATAGATCTGATTCAAATCTGCCCCACAGCAGCTCCTGCCCCATTCATCTTACCCAGATCTGCACCACAGCAGCTCCTACCAAAAGATCTGACCCACATCATCTCGACAGCAGCTCCTGCCCCATAGATCTGACCCACATGTGCCCCACAGCAGCTCCTAACACATAGATATGACCCACATGTGCCCCAGAGCTGCTCCTTCCCCATAGATCTGACCCACATCTGACCCTCAGCAGCTCCTGCCTCATACATCTGACTCACAGCATCTCCTGCCCCATAGAACTGGCCCACATCAGCCACAGCAGCCTTTGCCCCATAGATCTGACCCACATCTGCCCGACAGCATCTCCTGCCCCATAGATCTGGCCCACATCTGCCCCACAGCAGCTCCTGCCCCATAGATCTGATTCAAATCTGCCCCACAGCAGCTCCTGCCCCATTCATCTTACCCAGATCTGCACCACAGCAGCTCCTACCCAAAGATCTGACCCACATCATCTCGACAGCAGCTCCTGCCCCATAGATCTGACCCACATGTGCCCCACAGCAGCTCCTAACACATAGATATGACCCACATGTGCCCAAGAGCTGCTCCTGCCCCATAGATCTGACCCACATCTGACCCTCAGCAGCTCCTGCCTCATACATCTGACTCACAGCATCTCCTGCCCCATAGAACTGGCCCACATCAGCCACAGCAGCTCCTGACCTATAGATCTGACCCACATCTGACCCACAGCAGCTCCTGCCCCATAGATCTGACCCACATCTGCCACACAGCAGCCTTTGCCCCATAGATCTGACCCACATCTGCCCCACAGCATCACCTGCCCCATAGATCTGACTCACATGTGCCCCACAGCAGCTCCTAACACATAGATCTGACCCACATGTGCCCCAGAGCTGCTCCTGCCCCATAGATCTGAACCACAGCAGCTCCTGTCTCATAGATCTTACCCACATCAGCCCCACAGCAGATTTTGCCCTATAGTTATGCCCCACATCTGCCCAACAGCAACTCCTGCCCCATAGATCTGACCCACATGTGCCCACAGCAGCTCCTGCCCCATAGACCTGACCCACATGTTCCCCACAGCAGCTCCTGCCCCATACATCTGACCCACAGCATCTCCTGCCACATAGATCTGACTCAAATCAGCCCCACAGCATCTCCTGCCCCATAGATCTGACCCACATGTGCCCCACAGAAGCTCCAAACTCATAGATCTGACTCACATCAGTCCAACAGCAGATTTTGCACCATAGATATGTCCCTCATATTCCCCACAGCAACTCCTGCCCCATAGATCTGACCTACATCATCCCCTCTGCAGCTCCTGCCCCATAGGTCTGACCCACATGTGCCCCACAGCAGCTCCTGCCATATAGATCTAACCACCATCAGCCCCAAAGCAGCTCCTGCCCCATAGATCTGACCCAAGTCAGCCCCACAGCAGCTCCTGCCTTATAGATATGACCCCCATCAGCCCCACAACAGCTTCTACCCCATAGATCTGACCCACATGTGCTCCACTGCAGCTCCAGTCCCGTAGATCTGAACCACAGCAGCCCATGCCGCATAGATCTGACCCTCATCAGCAACACAGCAGCTCCTGACCCATACATCTGACCCAAATCTGCCCCACACCATCTCCTGCCCCATAGATCTAACTCACATGTGCCCCACAGCAGCTCCTGCCCATAGATCTGACCCAGAGCAGCTCTGCCCCATTGATTTGACCCACATCAGCCCCACAGGAGATCCTGCCCCATAGATCTGACCCACATCAGCCCCACAGCAGATTTTGCCCCATAGATATGTGCCACGTCTGCCCCACAGCAGCTCCTGCGACATAGATCTTACCCAGATCTGCTCCACAGCAGCTGCTGCCCCAAAGATCTGACCAACATCAGCCCCACAGCAGCTCCTGCCCCATAGATCTGACCCACATCTGCCCCACAGCAGCTCCTGCCCCATAGACCCTACCAACATGTGCAGCACAGCAGCTCCTGCCCATAGATCTGATCCACATCTGCCCCACAGCAGCTCCTGCCCCATTGATCTGACCCACATCTGCTCCACAGCATTCCTGCCCCATAGATCTGACCCCCATCTGCCCCACAGCAGCTCCTGCCTCATACATCTGACTCACAGCATCTCCTGCCCCATAGAACTGGCCCACATCAGCCACAGCAGCTCCGGACCTATAGATCTGACCCACATCTGACCCACAGCAGCTCCTGCCCCATAGATCTGACCCCCATCTGACCCACAGCAGCTCCTGCCTCATACATCTGACTCACAGCATCTCCTGCCCCATAGAACTGGCCCACATTAGCCACAGCAGCTCCGGACCTATAGATCTGACCCACATCTGACCCACAGCAGCTCCTGCCCCATAGATCTGACCCACATGTGCCACACAGCAGCCTTTGCCCCATAGATCTGACCCACATCTGCCCCACAGCAGCTCCTAAAACATAGATCTGACCCACATGTGCCCCAGAGCTGCTCCTGCCCCATAGATCTGAACCACAGCAGCTCCTGTCTCATAGATCTTACCCACATCAGCCCCACAGCAGATTTTGCCCTATAGTTATGCCCCACATGTGCCCAACAGCAACTCCTGCCCCATAGATCTGACCCACATGTGCCCACAGCAGCTCCTGCCCCATAGACCTGACCCACATGTTCCCCACAGCAGCTCCTGCCCCATAGATCTGACCCACAGCATCTCCTGCCACATAGATCTGACTCAAATCAGCCCCACAGCATCTCCTGCCCCATAGATCTGACCCACATGTGCCCCACAGCAGCTCCAAACTCATAGATCTGACTCACATCAGTCCAACAGCAGATTTTGCACCATAGATATGTCCCTCATATTCCCCACAGCAACTCCTGCCCCATAGATCTGACCTACATCATCCCCTCTGCAGCTCCTGCCCCATAGGTCTGACCCACATGTGCCCCACAGCAGCTCCTGCCATATAGATCTAACCACCATCAGCCCCAAAGCAGCTCCTGCCCCATAGATCTGACCCAAGTCAGCCCCACAGCAGCTCCTGCCTTATAGATATGACCCCCATCAGCCCCACAACAGCTTCTACCCCATAGATCTGACCCACATGTGCTCCACTGCAGCTCCAGTCCCGTAGATCTGAACCACAGCAGCCCATGCCCCATAGATCTGACCCTCATCAGCAACACAGCAGCTCCTGACCCATACATCTGACCCAAATCTGCCCCACACCATCTCCTGCCCCATAGATCTAACTCACATGTGCCCCACAGCAGCTCCTGCCCATAGATCTGACCCACAGCAGCTCCTGCCCTATAGATCTGATACAAATCTGCCCCACAGCAGCTCCTGCTCCTTAGATCTGACCCACATGTGCCCCAGAGCAGCTCTGCCCCATTGATTTGACCCACATCAGCCCCACAGGAGATCCTGCCCCATAGATCTGACCCACATCAGCCCCACAGCAGATTTTGCCCCATAGATATGTGCCACGTCTGCCCCACAGCAGCTCCTGCGACATAGATCTTACCCAGAACTGCTCCACAGCAGCTGCTGCCCCAAGGATCTGACCAACATAAGCCCCAAAGCAGCTCCTGCCCCATAGATCTGACACACATCTGCCCCACAGCAGCTCCTGCCCCATAGACCCTACCAACATGTGCAGCACAGCAGCTCCTGCCCATAGATCTGACCCACATCTGACCCACAGCAGCTCCTGCCCCACTGATCTGACCCACATCTGCCACACAGCAGCCTTTGCCCCATAGATCTGACCCACATCTGCCCCACAGCATCACCTGCCCCATAGATCTGACCCACATGTGCCCCACAGCAGCTCCTAACACATAGATCTGACCCACATGTGCCCCAGAGCTGCTCCTGCCCCATTGATCTGAACCACAGCAGCTCCTGTCTCACAGATCTTACCCACATCAGCCCCACAGCAGATTTTGCCCTATAGTTATGCCCCATATCTGGCCAACTGCAGCTCCTGCCCCATAGATCTGACCCACATGTGCCCACAGCAGCTCCTGCCCCATAGACCTGACCCACATGTTCCCCACAGCAGCTCCTGCCCCATAGATCTGACCCACAGCATCTCCTGCCACATAGATCTGACCCAAATCAGCCCCACAGCATCTCCTGCCCCATAGATCTGACCCACATGTGCCCCACAGAAGCTCCAAACTCATAGATCTGACTCACATCAGTCCAACAGCAGATTTTGCACCATAGATATGTCCCTCATATTCCCCACAGCAACTCCTGCCCCATAGATCTGACCTACATCATCCCCTCTGCAGCTCCTGCCCCATAGGTCTGACCCACATGTGCCCCACAGCAGCTCCTGCCATATAGATCTAACCACCATCAGCCCCAAAGCAGCTCCTGCCCCATAGATCTGACCCAAGTCAGCCCCACAGCAGCTCCTGCCTTATAGATATGACCTCCATCAGCCCCACAACAGCTTCTACCCCATAGATCTGACCCACATGTGCTCCACTGCAGCTCCAGTCCCGTAGATCTGAACCACAGCAGCCCATGCCCCATAGATCTGACCCTCATTAGCAACACAGCAGCTCCTGACCCATACATCTGACCCAAATCTGCCCCACACCATCTCCTGCCCCATAGATCTAACTCACATGTGCCCCACAGCAGCTCCTGCCCATAGATCTGACCCACAGCAGCTCCTGCCCTATAGATCTGATTCAAATCTGCCCCACAGCAGCTCCTGCTCCATAGATCTGACCCACATGTGCCCCAGAGCAGCTCTGCCCCATTGATTTGACCCACATCAGCCCCACAGGAGATCCTGCCCCATAGATCTGACCCACATCAGCCCCACAGCAGATTTTGCCCCATAGATATGTGCCACGTCTGCCCCACAGCAGCTCCTGCGACATAGATCTTACCCAGATCTGCTCCACAGCAGCTGCTGCCCCAAAGATGTGACCAACATCAGCCCCACAGCAGCTCCTGCCCCATAGATCTGACCCCCATCTGCCCCACAGCAGCTCCTGCCCAATAGACCCTACCAACATGTGCAGCACAGCAGCTCCTGCCCATAGATCTGACCCACATCTGCCCCACAGCAGCTCCTGCCCCATAGATATGACCAACATCTGCTCCACAGCATCTCCTGCCCCATAGATCTGACCCCCATCTGCCCCACAGCAGCTCCTGCCTCATACATCTGACTCACAGCATCTCCTGCCCCATAGAACTGGCCCACATCAGCCACAGCAGCTCCTGACCTATAGATCTGACCCACATCTGACCCACAGCAGCTCCTGCCCCATAGATCTGACCCACATCTGCCACACAGCAGCCTTTGCCCCATAGATCTGACCCACATCTGCCCCACAGCAGCTCCTGCCCCAGAGATCTGACCCACATCTGCTCCACAGCATCTCCTGCCCCATAGATCTGACCCCCATCTGCCCCACAGCAGCTCCTGCCTCATACATCTGACTCACAGCATCTCCTGCCCCATAGAACTGGCCCACATCAGCCACAGCAGCTCCTGACCTATAGATCTGACCCACATCATCTCGACAGCAGCTCCTGCCCCATAGATCTGACCCACATCTACCACACAGCAGCCTTTGCCCCATAGATCTGACCCACATCTGCCCCACAGCATCACCTACCCCATAGATCTGACCCACATGTGCCCCACAGCAGCTCCTAACACATAGATCTGACCCACATGTGCCCCAGAGCTGCTCCTGCCCCATAGATCTGAAACACAGCAGCTCCTGTCTCATAGATCTTACCCACATCAGCCCCACAGCAGATTTGCCCCATAGTTATGCCCCACATCTGCCCAACAGCAGCTCCTGCCCCATAGATCTGACCCACATGTGCCCACAGCAGCTCCTGCCCCATAGACCTGACCCACATGTTCCCCACAGCAGCTCCTGCCCCATAGATCTGACCCACAGCATCTCCTGCCACATAGATCTGACCCAAATCAGCCCCACAGCATCTCCTGCCCCATAGATCTGACACACATGTGCCCCACAGCAGCTCCAAACTCATAGATCTGACTCACATCAGTCCAACAGCAGATTTTGCACCATAGATATGTCCCTCATATTCCCCACAGCAACTCCTGCCCCATAGATCTGACCTACATCATCCCCTCTGCAGCTCCTGCCCCATAGGTCTGACCCACATGTGCCCCACAGCAGCTCCTGCCATATAGATCTAACCACCATCAGCCCCAAAGCAGCTCCTGCCCCATAGATCTGACCCAAGTCAGCCCCACAGCAGCTCCTGCCTTATAGATATGACCCCCATCAGCCCCACAACAGCTTCTACCCCATAGATCTGACCCACATGTGCTCCACTGCAGCTCCAGTCCCGTAGATCTGAACCACAGCAGCCCATGCCCCATAGATCTGACCCTCATCAGCAACACAGCAGCTCCTGACACATACATCTGACCCAAATCTGCCCCACACCATCTCCTGCCCCATAGATCTAACTCACATGTGCCCCACAGCAGCTCCTGCTCCATAGATCTGACCCAGAGCAGCTCTGCCCCATTGATTTGACCCACATCAGCCCCACAGGAGATCCTGCCCCATAGATCTGACCCACATCAGCCCCACAGCAGATTTTGCCCCATAGATATGTGCCACGTCTGCCCCACAGCAGCTCCTGCGACATAGATCTTACCCAGATCGGCTCCACAGCAGCTGCTGCCCCAAAGATCTGACCAACATCAGCCCCACAGCAGCTCCTGCCCCATAGATCTGACCCACATCTGCCCCACAGCAGCTCCTGCCCCATAGACCCTACCAACATGTGCAGCACAGCAGCTCCTGCCCATAGATCTGATCCACATCTGCCCCACAGCAGCTCCTGCCCCATAGATCTGACCCACATCTGCTCCACAGCATTCCTGCCCCATAGATCTGACCCCCATCTGCCCCACAGCAGCTCCTGCCTCATACATCTGACTCACAGCATCTCCTGCCCCATAGAACTGGCCCACATCAGCCACAGCAGCTCCGGACCTATAGATCTGACCCACATCTGACCCACAGCAGCTCCTGCCCCATAGATCTGACCCCCATCTGACCCACAGCAGCTCCTGCCTCATACATCTGACTCACAGCATCTCCTGCCCCATAGAACTGGCCCACATCAGCCACAGCATCTCCGGACCTATAGATCTGACCCACATCTGACCCACAGCATCTCCTGCCCCATAGATCTGACCCACATCTACCACACAGCAGCTCCTGCCCCATAGATCTGACCCACATGTGCCACACAGCAGCCTTTGCCCCATAGATCTGACCCACATCTGCCCCACAGCAGCTCCTAACACATAGATCTGACCCACATGTGCCCCAGAGCTGCTCCTGCCCCATAGATCTGAACCACAGCAGCTCCTGTCTCATAGATCTTACCCACATCAGCCCCACAGCAGATTTTGCCCTATAGTTATGCCCCACATCTGCCCAACAGCAACTCCTGCCCCATAGATCTGACCCACATGTGCCCACAGCAGCTCCTGCCCCATAGACCTGACCCACATGTTCCCCACAGCAGCTCCTGCCCCATAGATCTGACCCACAGCATCTCCTGCCACATAGATCTGACTCAAATCAGCCCCACAGCATCTCCTGCCCCATAGATCTGACCCACATGTGCCCCACAGAAGCTCCAAACTCATAGATCTGTCGCATCAGTCCAACAGCAGATTTTGCACCATAGATATGTCCCTCATATTCCCCACAGCAACTCCTGCCCCATAGATCTGACCTACATCATCCCCTCTGCAGCTCCTGCCCCATAGGTCTGACCCACATGTGCCCCACAGCAGCTCCTGCCATATAGATCTAACCACCATCAGCCCCAAAGCAGCTCCTGCCCCATAGATCTGACCCAAGTCAGCCCCACAGCAGCTCCTGCCTTATAGATATGACCCCCATCAGCCCCACAACAGCTTCTACCCCATAGATCTGACCCACATGTGCTCCACTGCAGCTCCAGTCCCGTAGATCTGAACCACAGCAGCCCATGCGCCATAGATCTGAGCCTCATCAGCAACACAGCAGCTCCTGACCCATACATCTGACCCAAATCTGCCCCACACCATCTCCTGCCCCATAGATCTAACTCACATGTGCCCCACAGCAGCTCCTGCCCATAGATCTGACCCACAGCAGCTCCTGCCCTATAGATCTGATACAAATCTGCCCCACAGCAGCTCCTGCTCCATAGATCTGACCCACATGTGCCCCAGAGCAGCTCTGCCCCATTGATTTGACACACATCAGCCCCACAGGAGATCCTGCCCCATAGATCTGACCCACATCAGCCCCACAGCAGATTTTGCCCCATAGATATGTGCCACGTCTGCCCCACAGCAGCTCCTGCGACATAGATCTTACCCAGAACTGCTCCACAGCAGCTGCTGCCCCAAAGATCTGACCAACATAAGCCCCAAAGCAGCTCCTGCCCCATAGATCTGACACACATCTGCCCCACAGCAGCTCCTGCCCCATAGACCCTACCAACATGTGCAGCACAGCAGCTCCTGCCCATAGATCTGACCCACATCTGACCCACAGCAGCCTTTGCCCCATAGATCTGACCCACATCTGCCCCACAGCATCACCTGCCCCGTAGATCTGACCCACATGTGCCCCACAGCAGCTCCTAACACATAGATCTGACCCACATGTGCCCCAGAGCTGCTCCTGCCCCATTGATCTGAACCACAGCAGCTCCTGTCTCACAGATCTTACCCACATCAGCCCCACAGCAGATTTTGCCCTATAGTTATGCCCCATATCTGGCCAACTGCAGCTCCTGCCCCATAGATCTGACCCACATGTGCCCACAGCAGCTCCTGCCCCATAGACCTGACCCACATGTTCCCCACAGCAGCTCCTGCCCCATAGATCTGACCCACATGTGCCCCAGAGCAGCTCTGCCCCATTGATTTGACCCACATCAGCCCCACAGGAGATCCTGCCCCATAGATCTGACCCACATCAGCCCCACAGCAGATTTTGCCCCATAGATATGTGGCACGTCTGCCCCACAGCAGCTCCTGCGACATAGATCTTAGCCAGATCTGCTCCACAGCAGCTGCTGCCCCAAAGATCTGACCAACATCAGCCCCACAGCAGCTCCTGCCCCATAGATCTGACCCCCATCTGCCCCACAGCAGCTCCTGCCCCATAGACCCTACCAACATGTGCAGCACAGCAGCTCCTGCCCATAGATCTGACCCACATCTGCCCCACAGCAGCTCCTGCCCCATAGATATGACCAACATCTGCTCCACAGCATCTCCTGCCCCATAGATCTGACCCCCATCTGCCCCACAGCAGCTCCTGCCTCATACATCTGACTCACAGCATCTCCTGCCCCATAGAACTGGCCCACATCAGCCACAGCAGCTCCTGACCTATAGATCTGACCCACATCTGACCCACAGCAGCTCCTGCCCCATTGATCTGACCCACATCTGCTCCACAGCATCTCCTGCCCCATAGATCTGACCCCCATCTGCCCCACAGCAGCTCCTGCCTCAAACATCTGACTCACAGCATCTCCTGCCCCATAGAACTGGCCCACATCAGCCACAGCAGCTCCTGACCTATAGATCTGACCCACATCTGACCCACAGCAGCTCCTGCCCCATAGATCTGACCCACATCTACCACACAGCAGCCTTTGCCCCATAGATCTGACCCACATCTGCCCCACAGCATCACCTACCCCATAGATCTGACCCACATGTGCCCCACAGCAGCTCCTAACACATAGATCTGACCCACATGTGCCCCAGAGCTGCTCCTGCCCCATAGATCTGAACCACAGCAGCTCCTGTCTCATAGATCTTACCCACATCAGCCCCACAGCAGATTTGCCCCATAGTTATGCCCCACATCTGCCCAACAGCAGCTCCTGCCCCATAGATCTGACCCACATGTGCCCACAGCAGCTCCTGCCCCATAGACCTGACCCACATGTTCCCCACAGCAGCTCCTGCCTCATAGATCTGATCCACAGCATCTCCTGCCTCATAGATCTGACCCAAATCAGCCCCACAGCATCTCCTGCCCCATAGATCTGACCCACATGTGCCCCACAGCAGCTCCAAACTCATAGATCTGACTCACATCAGTCCAACAGCAGATTTTGCACCATAGATATGTCCCTCATATTCCCCACAGCAACTCCTGCCCCATAGATCTGACCTACATCATCCCCTCTGCAGCTCCTGCCCCATAGGTCTGACCCACATGTGCCCCACAGCAGCTCCTGCCATATAGATCTAACCACCATCAGCCCCAAAGCAGCTCCTGCCCCATAGATCTGACCCAAGTCAGCCCCACAGCAGCTCCTGCCTTATAGATATGACCCCCATCAGCCCCACAACAGCTTCTACCGCATAGATCTGACCCACATGTGCTCCACTGCAGCTCCAGTCCCGTAGATCTGAACCACAGCAGCCCATGCCCCATAGATCTGACCCTCATCAGCAACACAGCAGCTCCTGACCCATACATCTGACCCAAATCTGCCCCACACCATCTCCTGCCCCATAGATCTAACTCACATGTGCCCCACAGCAGCTCCTGCCCATAGATCTGACCCAGAGCAGCTCTGCCCCATTGATTTGACCCACATCAGCCCCACAGGAGATCCTGCCCCATAGATCTGACCCACATCAGCCCCACAGCAGATTTTGCCCCATAGATATGTGCCACGTCTGCCCCACAGCAGCTCCTGCGACATAGATCTTACCCAGATCTGCTCCACAGCAGCTGCTGCCCCAAAGATCTGACCAACATCAGCCCCACAGCAGCTCCTGCCCCATAGATCTGACCCACATCTGCCCCACAGCAGCTCCTGCCCCATAGACCCTACCAACATGTGCAGCACAGCAGCTCCTGCCCATAGATCTGATCCACATCTGCCCCACAGCAGCTCCTGCCCCATTGATCTGACCCACATCTGCTCCACAGCATTCCTGCCCCATAGATCTGACCCCCATCTGCCCCACAGCAGCTCCTGCCTCATACATCTGACTCACAGCATCTCCTGCCCCATAGAACTGGCCCACATCAGCCACAGCAGCTCCGGACCTATAGATCTGACCCACATCTGACCCACAGCAGCTCCTGCCTTATAGATCTGACCCCCATCTGCCCCACAGCAGCTCCTGCCTCATACATCTGACTCACAGCATCTCCTGCCCCATAGAACTGGCCCACATCAGCCACAGCAGCTCCGGACCTATAGATCTGACCCACATCTGACCCACAGCAGCTCCTGCCCCATAGATCTGACCCACATCTGACCCACTGCAGCTCCTGCCCCATAGATCTGACCCACATGTGCCACACAGTAGCCTTTGCCCCATAGATCTGACCCACATCTGCCCCACAGCATCTTCTGCCCCATAGATCTGACCCACATCTGCCCCACAGCATCTTCTGCCCCATAGATCTGACCCACATGTGCCCCACAGCAGCTCCTAACACATAGATCAGACCCACATGTGCCCACAGCATCTCCTGCCCCATTGACCTGACCCACATGTTCCCCACAGCAGCTCCTGCCCCATAGATCCGACCCACAGCATCTCCTGCCACATAGATCTGACCCAAATCAGCCCCACAGCATCTCCTGCCCCATAGATCTGACCCACATGTGCCCCACAGCAGCTCCAAACTCATAGATCTGACTCACATCAGTCCAACAGCAGATTTTGCACCATAGATATGTCCCTCATATTCCCCACAGCAACTCCTGCCCCATAGATCTGACCTACATCATCCCCTCTGCAGCTCCTGCCCCATAGGTCTGACCCACATGTGCCCCACAGCAGCTCCTGCCATATAGATCTAACCACCATCAGCCCCAAAGCAGCTCCTGCCCCATAGATCTGACCCAAGTCAGCCCCACAGCAGCTCCTGCCTTATAGATATGACCCCCATCAGCCCCACAACAGCTTCTACCCCATAGATCTGACCCACATGTGCTCCACTGCAGCTCCAGTCCCGTAGATCTGAACCACAGCAGCCCATGCCCCATAGATCTGACCCTCATCAGCAACACAGCAGCTCCTGACCCATACATCTGACACAAATCTGCCCCACACCATCTCCTGCCCCATAGATCTAACTCACATGTGCCCTGCAGCAGCTCCTGCCCATAGATCTGACCCACAGCAGCTCCTGCCCTATAGATCTGATTCAAATCTGCCCCACAGCAGCTCCTGCTCCATAGATCTGACCCACATGTGCCCCAGAGCAGCTCTGCCCCATTGATTTGACCCACATCAGCCCCACAGGAGATCCTGCCCCATAGATCTGACCCACATCAGCCCCACAGCAGATTTTGCCCCATAGATATGTGCCACGTCTGCCCCACAGCAGCTCCTGCGACATAGATCTTACCCAGATCTGCTCCACAGCAGCTGCTGCCCCAAAGATCTGACCAACATCAGCCCCACAGCAGCTCCTGCCCCATAGATCTGACCCACATCTGCCCCACAGCAGCTCCTGCCTCATACATCTGACTCACAGCATCTCCTGCCCCATAGAACTGGCCCACATCAGCCACCGCAGCTTCTGACCTATAGATCTGACCCAGATCTGAACCACAGCAGCTCCTGCCCCATAGATCTGACCCACATCTGCCCCACAGCAGATCCTGCCCCACAGACCCTACCAACATGTGCAGCACAGCAGCTCCTGCCCATAGATCTGACCCACATCTGCCCCACAGCATCTCCTGCCCCATAGATCTGACCCACATCTGCTCCACAGCATCTCCTGCCCCATAGATCTAACCCACATCTGCCCCACAGCAGCTCCTGCCTCATACATCTGACTCACAGCATCTCCTGCCCCATAGAACTGGCCCACATCAGCCACAGCAGCTCCTGACCTATAGATCTGACCCACATCTGACCCACAGCAGCTCCTGCCCCATAGATCTGACCCACATCTGCCCCACAGCAGCTCCTGCCCCATAGACCCTACCAACATGTGCAGCACAGCAGCTCCTGCCCATAGATCTGACCCACATCTTCCCCACAGCAGCTCCTGCCCCATAGATCTGACCCACATCTGCTCCACAGCATCTCCTGCCCCATAGATCTAACCCACATCTGCCCCACAGCAGATCCTGCCTCATACATCTGACTCACAGCATCTCCTGCCCCATAGAACTGGCCCACATCAGCC
Organism: Coturnix japonica; assembly: GCF_054131305.1. NCBI lineage: Eukaryota > Metazoa > Chordata > Aves > Galliformes > Phasianidae > Coturnix > Coturnix japonica. The sequence goes on from NC_140690.1 coordinate 780,322, forward strand.
ACAGCAGCTCCTGACCTATAGATCTGACTCACATCTGACCCACAGCAGCTCCTGCCCCATAGATCTGACCCACATCTGCCACACAGCAGCCTTTGCCCCGTAGATCTGACCCACATCTGCCCCACAGCATCACCTGCCCCATAGATCTGACCCACATGTGCCCCACAGCAGCTCCTAACACATAGATCTGACCCACATGTGCCCCAGAGCTGCTCCTGCCCCATAGATCTGAACCACAGCAGCTCCTGTCTCATAGATCTTACCCACATCAGCCCCACAGCAGATTTTGCCCTATAGTTATGCCCCACATCTGCCCAACAGCAACTCCTGCCCCATAGATCTGACCCACATGTGCCCACAGCAGCTCCTGCCCCATAGACCTGACCCACATGTTCCCCACAGCAGCTCCTGCCCCATAGATCTGACCCACAGCATCTCCTGCCACATAGATCTGACCCAAATCAGCCCCACAGCATCTCCTGCCCCATAGATCTGACCCACATGTGCCCCACAGAAGCTCCAAACTCATAGATCTGACTCACATCAGTCCAACAGCACAATTTTGCACCATAGATATGTCCCTCATATTCCCCACAGCAACTCCTGCCCCATAGATCTGACCTACATCATCCCCTCTGCAGCTCCTGCCCCATAGGTCTGACCCACATGTGCCCCACAGCAGCTCCTGCCATATAGATCTAACCACCATCAGCCCCAAAGCAGCTCCTGCCCCATAGATCTGACCCAAGTCAGCCCCACAGCAGCTCCTGCCTTATAGATATGACCCCCATCAGCCCCACAACAGCTTCTACCGCATAGATCTGACCCACATGTGCTCCACTGCAGCTCCAGTCCCGTAGATCTGAACCACAGCAGCCCATGCCCCATAGATCTGACCCTCATCAGCAACACAGCAGCTCCTGACCCATACATCTGACCCAAATCTGCCCCACACAATCTCCTGCCCCATAGATCTAACTCACATGTGCCCCGCAGCAGCTCCTGCCCATAGATCTGACCCACAGCAGCTCCTGCCCTATAGATCTGATTCAAATCTGCCCCACAGCAGCTCCTGCTCCATAGATCTGACCCACATGTGCCCCAGAGCAGCTCTGCCCCATTGATTTGACTCACATCAGCCCCACAGGAGATCCTGCCCCATAGATCTGACCCACATCAGCCCCACAGCAGATTTTGCCCCATAGATATGTGCCACGTCTGCCCCACAGCAGCTCCTGCGACATAGATCTTACCCAGATCTGCTCCACAGCAGCTGCTGCCCCAAAGATCTGACCAACATCAGCCCCACAGCAGCTCCTGCCCCATAGATCTGACCCACATCTGCCCCACAGCAGCTCCTGCCCCATAGACCCTACCAACATGTGCAGCACAGCAGCTCCTGCCCATAGATCTGACCCACATCTGCCCCACAGCAGCTCCTGCCCCATAGATCTGACCCACATCTGCTCCACAGCATCTCCTGCCCCATAGATCTGACCCCCATCTGCCCCACAGCAGCTCCTGCCTCATACATCTGACTCACAGCATCTCCTGCCCCATAGAACTGGCCCACATCAGCCACAGCAGCTCCTGACCTATAGATCTGACCCACATCTGACCCACAGCAGCTCCTGCCCCATAGATCTGACCCACATCTGCCACACAGCAGCCTTTGCCCCATAGATCTGACCCACATCTGCCCCACAGCATCTCCTGCCCCATAGATCTGACCCACATGTGCCCCACAGCAGCTCCTAACACATAGATCTGACCCACATGTGCCCCAGAGCATCTCCTGCCCCTTAGATCTGAACCACAGCAGCTCCTGTCTCATAGATCTTACCCACATCAGCCCCACAGCAGATTTTGCCCCATAGTTATGCCCCACATCTGACCAACAGCAACTCCTGCCCCATAGATCTGACCCACATGTGCCCACAGCAGCTCCTGCACCATTGACCTGACCCACATGTTCCCCACAGCAGCTCCAAACTCATAGATCTGTCGCATCAGTCCAACAGCAGATTTTGCACCATAGATATGTCCCTCATATTCCCCACAGCAACTCCTGCCCCATAGATCTGACCTACATCATCCCCTCTGCAGCTCCTGCACCATAGGTCTTACCCACATGTGCCCCACAGCAGCTCCTGCCATATAGATCTAACCACCATCAGCCCCAAAGCAGCTCCTGCCCCATAGATCTGACCCAAGTCAGCCCCACAGCAGCTCCTGCCTTATAGATATGACCCCCATCAGCCCCACAACAGCTTCTACCCCATAGATCTGACCCACATGTGCTCCACTGCAGCTCCAGTCCCGTAGATCTGAACCACAGCAGCCCATGCCCCATAGATCTGACCCTCATCAGCAACACAGCAGCTCCTGACCCATACATCTGACCCAAATCTGCCCCACACCATCTCCTGCCCCATAGATCTAACTCACATGTGCCCCACAGCAGCTCCTGCCCATAGATCTGACCCACAGCAGCTCCTGCCCTATAGATCTGATTCAAATCTGCCCCACAGCAGCTCCTTCTCCATAGATCTGACCCACATGTGCCCCAGAGCAGCTCTGCCCCATTGATTTGACCCACATCAGCCCCACAGGAGATCCTGCCCCATAGATCTGACCCACATCAGCCCCACAGCAGATTTTGCCCCATAGATATGTGCCACGTCTGCCCCACAGCAGCTCCTGCGACATAGATCTTACCCAGATCTGCTCCACAGCAGCTGCTGTCGCAAAGATCTGACCAACATCAGCCCCACAGCAGCTCCTGCCCAATAGATCTGACCCACATCTGCCCCACAGCAGCTCCTGCCCCATAGACCCTACCAACATGTGCAGCACAGCAGCTCCTGCCCATAGATCTGACCCACATCTGCCCCACAGCAGCTCCTGCCCATAGATCTGACCCACATCTGCTCCACAGCATCTCCTGCCCATAGATCTGACCCCCATCTGCCCCACAGCAGCTCCTGCCTCATACATCTGACTCAAAGCATCTCCTGCCCCATAGAACTAGCCCACATCAGCCACAGCAGCTCCTGACCTATAGATCTGACCCACATCTGACACACAGCAGCTCCTGCCCCATAGATCTGACCCACATCTGCCACACAGCAGCCTTTGCCCCATAGATCTGACCCACATCTGCCCCACAGCACCCCCTGCCCCATAGATCTGACCCACATGTGCCCCACAGCAGCTCCTGCCCCATAGATCTGAACCACAGCAGCTCCTGTCTCATTGATCTTACCCACATCAGCCCCACAGCAGATTTTGCCCCATAGTTATGCCCCAAATCTGCCCAACAGCAACTCCTGCCCCATAGATATGACCCACATGTGCCCACAGCAGCTCCTGCCCCATAGACCTGACCCACATGTGCCCCACAGCAGCTCCTGCCATATAGACCTAACCACCATCAGCCCCAAAGCAGCTCTTGCCCCATAGATCTGACCCAAGTCAGCCCCACAGCAGCTCCTGCCTTATAGATCTAACCACCATCAGCCCCACAACAGCTTCTACCCCATAGATCTGACCCACATGTGCTCCACTGCAGCTCCAGTCCCGTATATCTGAACCACAGCAGCCCATGCCGCATAGATCTGACCCTCATCAGCAACACAGCAGCTCCTGACCCATACATCTGACCCAAATCTGCCCCACACCATCTCCTGCCCCATAGATCTAACTCACATGTGCCCCACAGCAGCTCCTGCCCATAGATCTGATTCAAATCTGCCCCACAGCAGCTCCTGCTCCATAGATCTGACCCACATCTGCCCCAGAGCAGCTCTGCCCCATTGATTTGACCCACATCAGCCCCACAGGAGATCTTGCCCCATAGATCTGACCCACATCAGCCCCACAGCAGATTTTGCCCCATAGATATGTGCCACATCTGCCCCACAGCAGCTCCTGCGACATTGATCTTACCCAGATCTGCTCCACAGCAGCTGCTGCCCCAAAGATCTGACCAACATCAGCCCCACAGCAGCTCCTGCCCCATAGATCTGACCCACATCTGCCACAGAGCAGCCTTTGCCCCATAGATCTGACCCACATCAGCCACAGCATCTCCTGCCCCATAGATCTGACCAACATAAGCCCCAAAGCAGCTCCTGCCCCATAGATCTGACACACATCTGCCCCACAGCAGCTCCTGCCTCATACATCTGACTCACAGCATCTCCTGCCCCATAGAACTGGCCCACATCAGCCACAGCAGCTCCTGACCTATAGATCTGACCCACATCTGACCCACAGCAGCTCCTGCCCCATAGATCTGACCCACATCTGCCACACAGCAGCCTTTGCCCCATAGATCTGACCCACATCTGCCCCACAGCATCTCCTGCCCCATAGATCTGACCCACATGTGCCCCACAGCAGCTCCTAACACATAGATCTGACCCACATGTGCCCCAGAGCTACTCCTGCCCCATAGTTCTTAACCACAGCAGCTCCTGTCTCATAGATCTTACCCACATCAGCCCCAGAGCAGATTTTGCCCCATAGTTATGCCCCACATCTGCCCAACAGCAACTCTTGCCCCATAGATCTGACCCACATGTGCCCACAGCAGCTCCTGCCCCATAGACCTGACCCACATGTTCCCCACAGCAGCTCCTGCCCCATAGATCTGACCCACAGCATCTCCTGCCACATAGATCTGACCCAAATCAGCCCCACAGCATCTCCTGCCCCATAGATCTGACCCACATGTGCCCCACAGAAGCTCCAAACTCATAGATCTGAGTCACATCAGTCCAACAGCAGATTTTGCACCATAGATATGTCCCTCATATTCCCCACAGCAACTCCTGCCCCATAGATCTGACCTACATCATCCCCTCTGCAGCTCCTGCACCATAGGTCTGACCCACATGTGCCCCACAGCAGCTCCTGCCATATAGATCTAACCACCATCAGCCCCAAAGCAACTCCTGCCCCATAGATCTGACCCAAGTCAGCCCCACAGCAGCTCCTGCCTTATAGATCTAACCACCATCAGCCCCACAACAGCTTCTACCCCATAGATCTGACCCACATGTGCTCCACTGCAGCTCCAGTCCCGTAGATCTGAACCACAGCAGCCCATGCCCATAGATCTGACCCTCATCAGCCACACAGCAGCTCCTGACCCATACATCTGACCCAAATCTGCCCCACACGATCTCCTGCCCCATAGATCTAACTCACATGTGCCCCACAGCAGCTCCTGCCCATAGATCTGACCCACAGCAGCTCCTGCCCTATAGATCTGATTCAAATCTGCCCCACAGCAGCTCCTGCTCCATAGATCTGACCCACATGTGCCCCAGAGCAGCTCTGCCCCATTGATTTGACCCACATCAGCCCCACAGGAGATCCTGCCCCATAGATCTGACCCACATCAGCCCCACAGCAGATTTTGCCCCATAGATATGTGCCACGTCTGCCCCACAGCAGCTCCTGCGACATAGATCTTACCCAGATCTGCTCCACAGCAGCTGCTGCCCCAAAGATCTGACCAACATCAGCCCCACAGCAGCTCCTGCCCCATAGATCTGACCCACATCTGCCCCACAGCAGCTTCTGCCCCACAGACCCTACCAACATGTGCAGCACAGCAGCTCCTGCCCATAGATCTGACCCACATATGCCCCACAGCAGCTCCTGCCCCATAGATCTGACCCACATCAGCCACACAGCATCTCCCGCCCCATAGATGTGACCCACATCTGCACCACAGCAGCTCCTCCCCATAGATATGCCCTACATCTGCCCCACATCAGCTCCTGCAACATAGATCTGACCCACATCAGACCCACAGCAGGTCCTCCCCAAAGATCTGACACACATCTGCCCCACTGCTGCTCCTACACCACAGATCTGACCTACATCATCTCCACTGCAGCTCCTGCCCATAGATCTGACACACATCAGCCCCACAGCAGCTCCTGCCTAATAGATCTGACTCACAGCATCTCCTGCCCCATAGATCTGACCCACATCAGACCCAGAGCATCTCCTGCCACATAGATCTGACCCACATTTTCCCCAAAGCAGCACGTAAACCATAGATCTGACCCACATGTGCCTCACAGCTGCTCCTGCCCCATAGATCTGAACCACAGCAGATCCTGCCCCATAGATCAGACCCAAATCTTCCCTACATCAGCTCCTGGCCATAGATCTGACCCACATCAGCCCCACAGCAGCTCCTACCCCATAGATCTGACCCACATCAGACCCACAGCAGATTTTGCCCCATAGATATGTGCCACGTCTGCCCCACAGCAGCTCCTGCGACATAGATCTTACCCAGTTCTGCTCCACAGCAGCTGCTGCCCCAAAGATCTGACCAACATCAGCCCCACAGCAGCTCCTGCCCCATAGATCTGACCCACATCTGCCCCACAGCAGCTCCTGCCCCATAGATCTGACCCACATCTGCCCCACAGCAGCTCCTGCCCCATAGATCTGACCCACATCTGCCACACAGCAGCCTTTGCCCCATAGATCTGACCCACATCTGCCCCACAGCATCTCCTGCCCATAGATCTGAACCACAGCAGCTCCTGTCTCATAGATCTAACCCACATCTGCCCCACAGCAGCTCCTGCCCCATAGATCTGACCCACATGTGCTCCACAGCATCTCCTGCCCCATAGATCTGACACCCATCTGCCCCACAGCAGCTCCTGCCCCATAGACCCTACCAACATGTGCAGCACAGCAGCTCCTGCCCATAGATCTGACCCACATCTGCCCCACAGCAGCTCCTGCCCCATAGATCTGACCCACATCTGCTCCACAGCATCTCCTGCCCCATAGATCTAACCCACATCTGCCCCACAGCAGATCCTGCCTCATACATCTGACTCACAGCATCTCCTGCCCCATAGAACTGGCCCACATCAGCCACAGCAGCTCCTGACCTATAGATCTGACTCACATCTGACCCACAGCAGCTCCTGCCCCATAGATCTGACCCACATCTGCCACACAGCAGCCTTTGCCCCGTAGATCTGACCCACATCTGCCCCACAGCATCACCTGCCCCATAGATCTGACCCACATGTGCCCCACAGCAGCTCCTAACACATAGATCTGACCCACATGTGCCCCAGAGCTGCTCCTGCCCCATAGATCTGAACCACAGCAGCTCCTGTCTCATAGATCTTACCCACATCAGCCCCACAGCAGATTTTGCCCTATAGTTATGCCCCACATCTGCCCAACAGCAACTCCTGCCCCATAGATCTGACCCACATGTGCCCACAGCAGCTCCTGCCCCATAGACCTGACCCACATGTTCCCCACAGCAGCTCCTGCCCCATAGATCTGACCCACAGCATCTCCTGCCACATAGATCTGACCCAAATCAGCCCCACAGCATCTCCTGCCCCATAGATCTGACCCACATGTGCCCCACAGAAGCTCCAAACTCATAGATCTGACTCACATCAGTCCAACAGCAGATTTTGCACCATAGATATGTCCCTCATATTCCCCACAGCAACTCCTGCCCCATAGATCTGACCTACATCATCCCCTCTGCAGCTCCTGCCCCATAGGTCTGACCCACATGTGCCCCACAGCAGCTCCTGCCATATAGATCTAACCACCATCAGCCCCAAAGCAGCTCCTGCCCCATAGATCTGACCCAAGTAAGCCCCACAGCAGCTCCTGCCTTATAGATATGACCACCATCAGCCCCACAACAGCTTCTACCCCATAGATCTGACCCACATGTGCTCCACTGCAGCTCCAGTCCCGTAGATCTGAACCACAGCAGCCCATGCCCCATAGATCTGACCCTCATCAGCAACACAGCAGCTCCTGACCCATACATCTGACCCAAATCTGCCCCACACAATCTCCTGCCCCATAGATCTAACTCACATGTGCCCCGCAGCAGCTCCTGCCCATAGATCTGACCCACAGCAGCTCCTGCCCTATAGATCTGATTCAAATCTGCCCCACAGCAGCTCCTGCTCCATAGATCTGGCCCACATGTGCCCCAGAGCAGCTCTGCCCCATTGATTTGACTCACATCAGCCCCACAGGAGATCCTGCCCCATAGATCTGACCCACATCAGCCCCACAGCAGATTTTGCCCCATAGATATGTGCCACGTCTGCCCCACAGCAGCTCCTGCGACATAGATCTTACCCAGATCTGCTCCACAGCAGCTGCTGCCCCAAAGATCTGACCAACATCAGCCCCACAGCAGCTCCTGCCCCATAGATCTGACCCACATCTGCCCCACAGCAGCTCCTGCCCCATAGACCCTACCAACATGTGCAGCACAGCAGCTCCTGCCCATAGATCTGACCCACATCTGCCCCACAGCAGCTCCTGCCCCATAGATCTGACCCACATCTGCTCCACAGCATCTCCTGCCCCATAGATCTGACCCCCATCTGCCCCACAGCAGCTCCTGCCTCATACATCTGACTCACAGCATCTCCTGCCCCATAGAACTGGCCCACATCAGCCACAGCAGCTCCTGACCTATAGATCTGACCCACATCTGACCCACAGCAGCTCCTGCCCCATAGATCTGACCCACATCTGCCACACAGCAGCCTTTGCCCCATAGATCTGACCCACATCTGCCCCACAGCATCTCCTGCCCCATAGATCTGACCCACATGTGCCCCACAGCAGCTCCTAACACATAGATCTGACCCACATGTGCCCCAGAGCATCTCCTGCCCCTTAGATCTGAACCACAGCAGCTCCTGTCTCATAGATCTTACCCACATCAGCCCCACAGCAGATTTTGCCCCATAGTTATGCCCCACATCTGCCCAACAGCAACTCCTGCCCCATAGATCTGACCCACATGTGCCCACAGCAGCTCCTGCCCCATTGACCTGACCCACATGTTCCCCACAGCAGCTCCTGCCCCATAGATCTGACCCACAGCATCTCCTGCCACATAGATCTGACCCAAATCAGCCCCACAGCATCTCCTGCCCCATAGATCTGACCCACATGTGCCCCACAGCAGCTCCAAACTCATAGATCTGTCGCATCAGTCCAACAGCAGATTTTGCACCATAGATATGTCCCTCATATTCCCCACAGCAACTCCTGCCCCATAGATCTGACCTACATCATCCCCTCTGCAGCTCCTGCACCATAGGTCTTACCCACATGTGCCCCACAGCAGCTCCTGCCATATAGATCTAACCACCATCAGCCCCAAAGCAGCTCCTGCCCCATAGATCTGACCCAAGTCAGCCCCACAGCAGCTCCTGCCTTATAGATATGACCCCCATCAGCCCCACAACAGCTTCTACCCCATAGATCTGACCCACATGTGCTCCACTGCAGCTCCAGTCCCGTAGATCTGAACCACAGCAGCCCATGCCCCATAGATCTGACCCTCATCAGCAACACAGCAGCTCCTGACCCATACATCTGACCCAAATCTGCCCCACACCATCTCCTGCCCCATAGATCTAACTCACATGTGCCCCACAGCAGCTCCTGCCCATAGATCTGACCCACAGCAGCTCCTGCCCTATAGATCTGATTCAAATCTGCCCCACAGCAGCTCCTTCTCCATAGATCTGACCCACATGTGCCCCAGAGCAGCTCTGCCCCATTGATTTGACCCACATCAGCCCCACAGGAGATCCTGCCCCATAGATCTGACCCACATCAGCCCCACAGCAGATTTTGCCCCATAGATATGTGCCACGTCTGCCCCACAGCAGCTCCTGCGACATAGATCTTACCCAGATCTGCTCCACAGCAGCTGCTGCCCCAAAGATCTGACCAACATCAGCCCCACAGCAGCTCCTGCCCAATAGATCTGACCCACATCTGCCCCACAGCAGCTCCTGCCCCATAGACCCTACCAACATGTGCAGCACAGCAGCTCCTGCCCATAGATCTGACCCACATCTGCCCCACAGCAGCTCCTGCCCATAGATCTGACCCACATCTGCTCCACAGCATCTCCTGCCCATAGATCTGACCCCCATCTGCCCCACAGCAGCTCCTGCCTCATACATCTGACTCAAAGCATCTCCTGCCCCATAGAACTAGCCCACATCAGCCACAGCAGCTCCTGACCTATAGATCTGACCCACATCTGACACACAGCAGCTCCTGCCCCATAGATCTGACCCACATCTGCCACACAGCAGCCTTTGCCCCATAGATCTGACCCACATCTGCCCCACAGCACCCCCTGCCCCATAGATCTGACCCACATGTGCCCCACAGCAGCTCCTGCCCCATAGATCTGAACCACAGCAGCTCCTGTCTCATTGATCTTACCCACATCAGCCCCACAGCAGATTTTGCCCCATAGTTATGCCCCAAATCTGCCCAACAGCAACTCCTGCCCCATAGATATGACCCACATGTGCCCACAGCAGCTCCTGCCCCATAGACCTGACCCACATGTGCCCCACAGCAGCTCCTGCCATATAGACCTAACCACCATCAGCCCCAAAGCAGCTCTTGCCCCATAGATCTGACCCAAGTCAGCCCCACAGCAGCTCCTGCCTTATAGATCTAACCACCATCAGCCCCACAACAGCTTCTACCCCATAGATCTGACCCACATCTGCTCCACAGCATCTCCTGCCCCATAGATCTGACCCCCATCTGCCCCACAGCAGCTCCTGCCTCATACATCTGACTCACAGCATCTCCTGCCCCATAGAACTGGCCCACATCAGCCACAGCAGCTCCTGACCTATAGATCTGACCCACATCTGACCCACAGCAGCTCCTGCCCCATAGATCTGACCCACATCTGCCACACAGCAGCCTTTGCCCCATAGATCTGACCCACATCTGCCCCACAGCATCTCCTGCCCCATAGATCTGACCCACATGTGCCCCACAGCAGCTCCTAACACATAGATCTGACCCACATGTGCCCCAGAGCATCTCCTGCCCCTTAGATCTGAACCACAGCAGCTCCTGTCTCATAGATCTTACCCACATCAGCCCCACAGCAGATTTTGCCCCATAGTTATGCCCCACATCTGCCCAACAGCAACTCCTGCCCCATAGATCTGACCCACATGTGCCCACAGCAGCTCCTGCCCCATTGACCTGACCCACATGTTCCCCACAGCAGCTCCTGCCCCATAGATCTGACCCACAGCATCTCCTGCCACATAGATCTGACCCAAATCAGCCCCACAGCATCTCCTGCCCCATAGATCTGACCCACATGTGCCCCACAGCAGCTCCAAACTCATAGATCTGTCGCATCAGTCCAACAGCAGATTTTGCACCATAGATATGTCCCTCATATTCCCCACAGCAACTCCTGCCCCATAGATCTGACCTACATCATCCCCTCTGCAGCTCCTGCACCATAGGTCTTACCCACATGTGCCCCACAGCAGCTCCTGCCATATAGATCTAACCACCATCAGCCCCAAAGCAGCTCCTGCCCCATAGATCTGACCCAAGTCAGCCCCACAGCAGCTCCTGCCTTATAGATATGACCCCCATCAGCCCCACAACAGCTTCTACCCCATAGATCTGACCCACATGTGCTCCACTGCAGCTCCAGTCCCGTAGATCTGAACCACAGCAGCCCATGCCCCATAGATCTGACCCTCATCAGCAACACAGCAGCTCCTGACCCATACATCTGACCCAAATCTGCCCCACACCATCTCCTGCCCCATAGATCTAACTCACATGTGCCCCACAGCAGCTCCTGCCCATAGATCTGACCCACAGCAGCTCCTGCCCTATAGATCTGATTCAAATCTGCCCCACAGCAGCTCCTTCTCCATAGATCTGACCCACATGTGCCCCAGAGCAGCTCTGCCCCATTGATTTGACCCACATCAGCCCCACAGGAGATCCTGCCCCATAGATCTGACCCACATCAGCCCCACAGCAGATTTTGCCCCATAGATATGTGCCACGTCTGCCCCACAGCAGCTCCTGCGACATAGATCTTACCCAGATCTGCTCCACAGCAGCTGCTGCCCCAAAGATCTGACCAACATCAGCCCCACAGCAGCTCCTGCCCAATAGATCTGACCCACATCTGCCCCACAGCAGCTCCTGCCCCATAGACCCTACCAACATGTGCAGCACAGCAGCTCCTGCCCATAGATCTGACCCACATCTGCCCCACAGCAGCTCCTGCCCATAGATCTGACCCACATCTGCTCCACAGCATCTCCTGCCCATAGATCTGACCCCCATCTGCCCCACAGCAGCTCCTGCCTCATACATCTGACTCAAAGCATCTCCTGCCCCATAGAACTAGCCCACATCAGCCACAGCAGCTCCTGACCTATAGATCTGACCCACATCTGACACACAGCAGCTCCTGCCCCATAGATCTGACCCACATCTGCCACACAGCAGCCTTTGCCCCATAGATCTGACCCACATCTGCCCCACAGCACCCCCTGCCCCATAGATCTGACCCACATGTGCCCCACAGCAGCTCCTGCCCCATAGATCTGAACCACAGCAGCTCCTGTCTCATTGATCTTACCCACATCAGCCCCACAGCAGATTTTGCCCCATAGTTATGCCCCAAATCTGCCCAACAGCAACTCCTGCCCCATAGATATGACCCACATGTGCCCACAGCAGCTCCTGCCCCATAGACCTGACCCACATGTGCCCCACAGCAGCTCCTGCCATATAGACCTAACCACCATCAGCCCCAAAGCAGCTCTTGCCCCATAGATCTGACCCAAGTCAGCCCCACAGCAGCTCCTGCCTTATAGATCTAACCACCATCAGCCCCACAACAGCTTCTACCCCATAGATCTGACCCACATGTGCTCCACTGCAGCTCCAGTCCCGTATATCTGAACCACAGCAGCCCATGCCGCATAGATCTGACCCTCATCAGCAACACAGCAGCTCCTGACCCATACATCTGACCCAAATCTGCCCCACACCATCTCCTGCCCCATAGATCTAACTCACATGTGCCCCACAGCAGCTCCTGCCCATAGATCTGATTCAAATCTGCCCCACAGCAGCTCCTGCTCCATAGATCTGACCCACATCTGCCCCAGAGCAGCTCTGCCCCATTGATTTGACCCACATCAGCCCCACAGGAGATCCTGCCCCATAGATCTGACCCACATCAGCCCCACAGCAGATTTTGCCCCATAGATATGTGCCACATCTGCCCCACAGCAGCTCCTGCGACATAGATCTTACCCAGATCTGCTCCACAGCAGCTGCTGCCCCAAAGATCTGACCAACATCAGCCCCACAGCAGCTCCTGCCCCATAGATCTGACCCACATCTGCCACAGAGCAGCCTTTGCCCCATAGATCTGACCCACATCAGCCACAGCATCTCCTGCCCCATAGATCTGACCAACATAAGCCCCAAAGCAGCTCCTGCCCCATAGATCTGACACACATCTGCCCCACAGCAGCTCCTGCCTCATACATCTGACTCACAGCATCTCCTGCCCCATAGAACTGGCCCACATCAGCCACAGCAGCTCCTGACCTATAGATCTGACCCACATCTGACCCACAGCAGCTCCTGCCCCATAGATCTGACCCACATCTGCCACACAGCAGCCTTTGCCCCATAGATCTGACCCACATCTGCCCCACAGCATCTCCTGCCCCATAGATCTGACCCACATGTGCCCCACAGCAGCTCCTAACACATAGATCTGACCCACATGTGCCCCAGAGCTACTCCTGCCCCATAGTTCTTAACCACAGCAGCTCCTGTCTCATAGATCTTACCCACATCAGCCCCAGAGCAGATTTTGCCCCATAGTTATGCCCCACATCTGCCCAACAGCAACTCTTGCCCCATAGATCTGACCCACATGTGCCCACAGCAGCTCCTGCCCCATAGACCTGACCCACATGTTCCCCACAGCAGCTCCTGCCCCATAGATCTGACCCACAGCATCTCCTGCCACATAGATCTGACCCAAATCAGCCCCACAGCATCTCCTGCCCCATAGATCTGACCCACATGTGCCCCACAGAAGCTCCAAACTCATAGATCTGAGTCACATCAGTCCAACAGCAGATTTTGCACCATAGATATGTCCCTCATATTCCCCACAGCAACTCCTGCCCCATAGATCTGACCTACATCATCCCCTCTGCAGCTCCTGCACCATAGGTCTGACCCACATGTGCCCCACAGCAGCTCCTGCCATATAGATCTAACCACCATCAGCCCCAAAGCAACTCCTGCCCCATAGATCTGACCCAAGTCAGCCCCACAGCAGCTCCTGCCTTATAGATCTAACCACCATCAGCCCCACAACAGCTTCTACCCCATAGATCTGACCCACATGTGCTCCACTGCAGCTCCAGTCCCGTAGATCTGAACCACAGCAGCCCATGCCCATAGATCTGACCCTCATCAGCCACACAGCAGCTCCTGACCCATACATCTGACCCAAATCTGCCCCACACGATCTCCTGCCCCATAGATCTAACTCACATGTGCCCCACAGCAGCTCCTGCCCATAGATCTGACCCACAGCAGCTCCTGCCCTATAGATCTGATTCAAATCTGCCCCACAGCAGCTCCTGCTCCATAGATCTGACCCACATGTGCCCCAGAGCAGCTCTGCCCCATTGATTTGACCCACATCAGCCCCACAGGAGATCCTGCCCCATAGATCTGACCCACATCAGCCCCACAGCAGATTTTGCCCCATAGATATGTGCCACGTCTGCCCCACAGCAGCTCCTGCGACATAGATCTTACCCAGATCTGCTCCACAGCAGCTGCTGCCCCAAAGATCTGACCAACATCAGCCCCACAGCAGCTCCTGCCCCATAGATCTGACCCACATCTGCCCCACAGCAGCTTCTGCCCCACAGACCCTACCAACATGTGCAGCACAGCAGCTCCTGCCCATAGATCTGACCCACATATGCCCCACAGCAGCTCCTGCCCCATAGATCTGACCCACATCAGCCACACAGCATCTCCCGCCCCATAGATGTGACCCACATCTGCACCACAGCAGCTCCTCCCCATAGATATGCCCTACATCTGCCCCACATCAGCTCCTGCAACATAGATCTGACCCACATCAGACCCACAGCAGGTCCTCCCCAAAGATCTGACACACATCTGCCCCACTGCTGCTCCTACACCACAGATCTGACCTACATCATCTCCACTGCAGCTCCTGCCCATAGATCTGACACACATCAGCCCCACAGCAGCTCCTGCCTAATAGATCTGACTCACAGCATCTCCTGCCCCATAGATCTGACCCACATCAGACCCAGAGCATCTCCTGCCACATAGATCTGACCCACATTTTCCCCAAAGCAGCACGTAAACCATAGATCTGACCCACATGTGCCTCACAGCTGCTCCTGCCCCATAGATCTGAACCACAGCAGATCCTGCCCCATAGATCAGATCCAAATCTTCCCTACATCAGCTCCTGGCCATAGATCTGACCCACATCAGCCCCACAGCAGCTCCTACCCCATAGATCTGACCCACATCAGACCCACAGCAGATTTTGCCCCATAGATATGTGCCACGTCTGCCCCACAGCAGCTCCTGCGACATAGATCTTACCCAGATCTGCTCCACAGCAGCTGCTGCCCCAAAGATCTGACCAACATCAGCCCCACAGCAGCTCCTGCCCCATAGATCTGACCCACATCTGCCCCACAGCAGCTCCTGCCCCATAGATCTGACCCACATCTGCCCCACAGCAGCTCCTGCCCCATAGATCTGACCCACATCTGCCACACAGCAGCCTTTGCCCCATAGATCTGACCCACATCTGCCCCACAGCATCTCCTGCCCATAGATCTGAACCACAGCAGCTCCTGTCTCATAGATCTAACCCACATCTGCCCCACAGCAGCTCCTGCCCCATAGATCTGACCCACATGTGCTCCACAGCATCTCCTGCCCCATAGATCTGACACCCATCTGCCCCACAGCAGCTCCTGCCTCATACATCTGACTCACAGCATCTCCTGCCCCATAGAACTGGCCCACATCAGCCACAGCAGCTCCTGACCTATAGATCTGACCCACATCAGCCCCACAGCAGATTTTGCCCCATAGATATTTGCCACGTCTGCTCCACAGCATCTCCTGCCCCATAGAACTGGCCCACATCAGCCACAGCATCTGCTGCCCCAAAGATCTGACCAACATCTGCTCCACAGCAGCTCCTGCCCCATAGATCTGACCCACATCTGCCCCACAGCAGCTCCTGCCCCATAGACCCTACCAACATGTGCAGCACAGCAGCTCCTGCACATAGATCTAACCCACATCTGCTCCACAGCATCTCCTGCCCCATAGATCTGACCCACATCTGCCCCACAGCAGCTCTTGCCTCATAAATCTGACTCACAGCATCTCCTGCCCCATAGAACTGGCCCACATCAGCCACAGCAGCTCCTGACCTATAGATCTGACCCACATCTGACACACAGCAGCTCCTGAACTATAGATCTGACCCACATCTGACACACAGCAGCTCCTGCCCCATAGATCTGACCCACATCTGCCCAACAGCAACTCCTGACCCATAGATCTGACCCACATCTGCCCCACAACATCTCCTGCCCCATAGATCTGACCCACATCTTCCCCAGAGCAGTTCCTGCCCCATAGACCCTACCAACATGTGCAGCACAGCAGCTCCTGCCCGTAGATCTAATTCACATCTGCCCCACAGCAGCTCCTGCCCCATTGATCTGACCCACATCTGCTCCACAACATCTCCTGCCCCATAGATCTGATCCCCATCTGCCCCACAGCAGCTCCTGCCTCATACATCTGACTCACAGCATCTCCTGCCAAATAGAACTGGCCCACATCAGCCACAGCAGCGCCTGACCTATAGATCTGACCCACATCTGACCCACAGCAGATTTTGCCCCATAGATATGTGCCACGTCTGCCCCACAGCAGCTCCTGCGACATAGATCTTACCCAGATCTGCTCCACAGCAGCTGCTGCCCCAAAGATCTGACCAACATCAGCCCCACAGCAGCTCCTGCCCCATAGATCTGACCCACATCTGCCCTACAGCAGCTCCTGCCCCATAGACCCTACCAACATGTGCAGCACAGCAGCTCCTGCCCATAGATCTGACACACATCTGCCTCACAGCAGCTCCTGCCCCATAGATCTGACCCACATCTGCTCCACAGCATCTCCTGCCTCATAGATCTGACCCCCATCTGCCCCACAGCAGCTCCTGCCTCCTACATCTGACTCACAGCATCTCCTGCCCCATAGAACTGGCCCACATCAGCCACAGCAGCTCCTGACCTATAGATCTGACCCACATCTGCTCCACAGCATCTCCTGCCCCATAGATCTGACCCCCATCTGCCCCACAGCAGCTCCTGCCTCATACATCTGACTCACAGCATCTCCTGCCCCATAGAACTTGCCCACATCAGCCACAGCAGCTCCTGACCTATAGATCTGACCCACATCTGACCCACAGCAGCTCCTGCCCCATAGATCTGACCCACATCTGCCACACAGCAGCCTTTGCCCCATAGATTTGACCCACATCTGCCCCACAGCATCTCCTGCCCCATAGATCTGACCCACATCTGCCCCACAGCAGCTCCTGCCCCTTAGATCTGACCCACATCTGCCCCACAGCAGCTCCTGCCCCATAGATCTGACCCACATCTGAACCACAGTAGCTCCTGCCCCATACATCTTACCCAGATCTGCCCCACAGCAGCTCCTACCCAAAGATCTGACCCACATCATCTCGACAGCAGCTCCTGCCCCATAGATCTGACCCACATGTGCCACACAGCAGCTCCTAACACATAGATCTGACCCACATGTGCCCCAGAGCTGCTCCTGCCCCATAGATCTGAACCACATCAGCTCCTGTCTCATAGATCTTACCCACATCAGCCCCACAACAGATTTTGCCCCATAGTTATGCCCCACATCTGCCCAACAGCAACTCCTGACCCATAGATCTGACCCACTTCTGCCCCACAGCATCTCCTGCCCCATAGATGTGACCCACATCTGCCACACAGCAGCCTTTGCCCCATAGATTTGACCCACATCAGCCCCACAGCAGATTTTGCCCCATAGGTCTGACCCACATGCGCCTCACAGCAGCTTCAGCCCCATAGATCTGACCCACATGCGCCCCACAGCAGCTCCTGCCCCATAGATCTGACCCACATGCGCCTCACAGCAGCTTCTGCCCCATAGATCTAACCACCATCAGCCTTAAAGCAGCTCCTGCCCCATAGATTTGACCCACATCAGCCACACAGCATCTCCCGCCCCATAGATGTGACCCACATCTGCACCACAGCAGCTCCTCCCCATAGATCTAACACCCATCAGCCTCACAGCAGCTCCTGCCCCATAGATATGCCCTACATCTGCCCCACATCAGCTCCTGCAACATAGATCTGACCCACATCTGCAACACAGCAGCTCCTGCTCCAGAAATCTGACCAACATCAGGCCCACATTTGTTCCTGCCCCATAGATCTGACCCACAGCAGCCCCTGCCTCATAGATCTGACCCACAAGTGCCCCACAGCAGCTGCAGCCCAATAGACCTGACCCACATCTGCCCCAAAGCATCTCCTGCCCCATAGATCTTTCCTACATCAGCCCCACAGCACCTCCGGCCCAATAGATCTGACCCACATGTGCCCCACAGCAGCTCCTGCCCCATAGATCTGACCCACATCAACCATGTTGATAAACATGAAAACATACAACATGGGTTGTATCAACCATGTAATCCATGGTGTCTCTATGTGTCCCAATGTCACCCTATGGGTCCCAGTGTCTCCCTATGGGTCACTATGTGTCCCTATGTGTCCCAATGTCCCCCCTATGGGTTGCTATGTGCCTCTATGGGTTCTCTATGGGGCTCTATGGGGTGCCTATGGAGCTCTATGGGGCGTTCTGAGGTTTCTATGGGGTGTCTATGGAACGCTATAGTGTGTCTATTTGGTAAATTAGTTTCTATGGGTGGCTATGGGAGCTCTATGGGGCACAATGGGTTGCCTACGGGGCTCTATGGGATGTCTGTGGGGCTCTATGGCGCGGCTATATGTCCTTATGTGGTGTCTATGTGGCACTATGTTGTGCTATGGGGTGCTGTGAGGCACTATGGGGTGCTATGGGGCTCTATGGAGCAGTATAGGGTGTCTATGGGTCTCTATGGGGTGCAATGGGGCGCTGTGAGGCACAAGAGAGTGTCTATGAGGCTCCATGGGCTGCTATGGGGCACTATGGAGTAGCTATGGGGTGCTATGGGGTCTCTTTGGGCCCCTATGGGTCACTATGGGTCACTATGTGGTGTCTATGGGGCTCTATGGGATGGCTATGCGGTGCTGTAGGGTGGCTATGGGGTGCTTTGGGGTATCCTTGGGTTCCTATGGGGTGCTATGGGTGACTATGGGGTGCTATGGTTTGCTATGGGGCTCTATGCGGAAGAATGGGGTTTCTATGGGGCGCTATGAGGTCCCTATGGGGCTCTATGGGGAGTCTATGGGGTGTCTTTGGGGATCTATGGGTTGTCTGTGGGGCTCTATGGGGTCTGCATGGGGTCTGTATGGGGTTCAGTGAGTTTCTATGGGGCTCTATGGGGTGTCTACAGGCAGTATGGGGCGATATGGGGTGTCTATTTGGTTCAATTGGGCTCTATGGTGTGGCTGTAGGGCCTTATGTGGTGTCTATGGGGCACTGTGGGCTGCTATGGGGTGCTGTGGGGAACTATGGGGTGTCTATGGGGCTCTATGGAGCAGTATGCTGTGTCTATGGGTCCCTATGGGGTGCAATGGGGTGCTGTGGGGCACAATGGAGTGTCTATGAGGCTCCATGGGCTGCTATGGGGCACTATGGAGTAGCTATGGGGTGCTATGGGGTCTCTTTGGGCCCCTATGGGTCACTATGGGGCTCTATGGGGTATCTTTGTGTTCCTATGGGGCGCTATGGGTGACTATGGGGTCGCTATGGGTTTCTTTGAGGCACTATGGGTCTCAATGGGGTCTCTATGGGTCTCAATTTATCCTTATTGCTCCCAATGACTGTCTATGGGTCTCTATGTGTCCCTATGGGTCCCAGTGTCTCTCTATGTGTCCCTATGGGTCCCAATGTCTTCCTCTGGATCTCTATGGGTCCCTAGGGGTCCCAGTGTCTCTCTATGTCCCCCTGTCTAGGTGGTAACTCTACAGATGGTAACAAAGATGGTAACAAATGTACAGAGGTTCTAAGCGAGAGAGAAACTCACCAGTGTTGATGCCTTCGCTGAGGAAGCTGGGGCGGTCTTCACTGCAGAGCGATGTCCAAGAGATGCTGCCTCACAGAATCACAGAATTCTCAAGGTTGGAAAAGGGCTGCCAGCTTTTGTAGGAGAATAGCATGGGAGACAGTTGTGAAGGCTTTGCTGAAGTCCAAGTAGAGCACATCAACAGCCTTTCTTTCTTTCCTTCATCCATCAGATGGGTCACAGGATCGTAGAAGGAGATCAGATTGGTCAAGCAGGAGCTGCCCTTCACGAACCCATGCTGGCTAGGTCTGATCTCCTGCTCATCCCACACCTGCCGCATCTGTCATCTCCCTCAAGACAATTCGTTCCATTCCCTTCCCTGGCACCGAGGTCAGGCTAACAGGCCTGGAGTTGCCCGGATCCTCCTGACAACCTTGCTTGGAAATGGGAGTCACGTTGGCAAGCCTCCAGTCTTCTGGGACCTCACCCGGTAACAGGGAGCTCGGAAAGATAATGGAAAGCGGCTCGAGTGAGGCTCAGCCCTTAAATGAGGTCTCAGAGGAGGTGGAGTCGAGCTCCAGCCCTCCCGGGAGCACAGCTCCATGACTCTCACCTGTGCTCCCGCAGCTGACCCCACACTTGCCTCAGCTGATTAATCAGAGGTTCAGGCTGTGATTCCCAATCTCCCACACAGCCCCTGTGGGTCCCAATGTTTCCCTATGGATCTCTGGGTGTCCCTATAGGACTCTATGGGGTTATTATGCCTCTAAATGGGTCCCTATATGTCTCTATGTCTCTCTATGGGGTCCCTATGTGTCCCAATGTCCCCATATGGGTCACAGTGTCTCCCTATGGGTCAGAATGTTTCCCTACGTGTCCCAATGTCCCCCCTATGGGTTGCTATGTGCCTCTATGGGGTCTCTGTGGGGTCTCTTATGGATATCTCTGGGCCCAAATATCTTCCTACAAGTATCTATGAGTTTCAATGTGGTCCCTAGGTGCCTCTATGGGGTCTCTTAT
Organism: Coturnix japonica; assembly: GCF_054131305.1. NCBI lineage: Eukaryota > Metazoa > Chordata > Aves > Galliformes > Phasianidae > Coturnix > Coturnix japonica. The sequence goes on from NC_140690.1 coordinate 801,566, forward strand.
GGGTCTCAGCGGGGTCCTTATGTATCTCTATGGGTCTCACTGTCCCCCACTGTAATTCATTGGGTCCCTATGTGTCCCAATGTCCCCCTATGGGTCCCAGTGTCTTCCTACGGGTCACAATGTGTACCTATGTGTCCCAATGTCCCCCCTATGGGTTGCTATGTGCCCCTATGGGGTCTCTATGGGGTCTCTTATGGTTATCTCTGGGCCCAAATGTCTTCCTTTGGGTATCTATAAGTTTCAAAGTCGTCCAATGTGTCCCTATGGGTCTTAATGGCTCCTAATGTGTCCCTATGAGTCTATATGTGGTCTCACTGTCCCAGTGGGTCTCTATGTGTTCCTATGTGTCTATATGGAGTCTCTATCTGGTTTCTATGGGTCTTGGTGTCCCTCTATGTGTCACTTTGTGCCTCTATGGGGTCTCCATGGGTTTCTATGGGGTCTCTATGTCTCTCTTTGGGTCCCTATTGGTCCCAATAGGTCCCTATGAGTCTCTATGATGTCTCCCTTTGTCCCCATATGGGTCCCAGTGTGACCCACATGTGCCCACAGCAGCTCCTGCCCCATAGACCTGACCCACATGTTCCCCACAGCAGCTCCTGCCCCATAGATCTGACCCACAGCATCTCCTGCCACATAGATCTGACCCAAATCAGCCCCACAGCATCTCCTGCCCCATAGATCTGACCCACATGTGCCCCACAGCAGCTCCAAACTCATAGATCTGAGTCACATCAGTCCAACAGCAGATTTTGCACCATAGATATGTCCCTCATATTCCCCACAGCAACTCCTGCCCCATAGATCTGACCTACATCATCCCCTCTGCAGCTCCTGCCCCATAGGTCTGACCCACATGTGCCCCACAGCAGCCCATGCCCCATAGATCTGACCCTCATCAGCAACACAGCAGCTCCTGCCCCATAGATCTGACCCAAGTCAGCCCCACAGCAGCTCCTGCCTTATAGATATGACCCCCATCAGCCCCACAACAGATTCTACCCCATAGATCTGACCCACATGTGCTCCACTGCAGCTCCAGTCCCGTAGATCTGAACCACAGCAGCCCATGCCCCATAGATCTGACCCTCATCAGCAACACAGCAGCTTCTGACTCATACATCAGACCCAAATCTGCCCCAAACCATCTCCTGCCCCATAGATCTAACTCACATGTGCCCCACAGCAGCTCCTGCCCATAGATCTGACCCACAGCAGCTCCTGCCCTATAGATCTGATTCAAATCTGCCCCACAGCAGCTCCAGCTCCATAGATCTGACCCACATCTGCCCCACAGCAGCTCCTGCCCCATAGACCCTACCAACATGAGCAGCACAGCAGCTCCTGCCCATAGATCTGACCCACATCTGCTCCACAGCAGCTCCTGCCCCATAGATCTGACCCACATCTGCTCCACAGCATCTCCTGCCCCATAGATCTGACACCCATCTGACCCACAGCAGCTCCGGCCCCATAGATCTGACCCACATCTGCCACACAGCAGCCTTTGCCCCATAGATCTGACCCACATCTGCCCCACAGCATCTCCTGCCCCATAGATCTGACCCACATCTGCCCCACAGCAGCTCCTGCCCTATACATCTTACCCACATCAGCCCCACAGCATCTCCTACCCAATGATCTGACACACATCATCTCGACAGCAGCTCCTGCCCCATAGATCTGACCCACATCTGCCCAGCAGCAGCTCCTGCCCCATAGAATTGACCCACATCAGCCACACAGCATCTCCTGCCCCATAGATGTGACCCACATCTGCACCACAGCAGCTCCTCCCCATAGATATGCCCTACATCTGCCCCACATCAGCTCCTGCACCATAGATCTGACCCACAGCAGCCCCTGCCTCATATATCTGACCCACAAGTACCCCACAGCAGCTCCAGCCCAATAGACCTGACCCACATCTGCCGCAAAGCATCTCCTGCCCCATAGATCTTTCCTACATCAGCCCCACAGCAGCTCCTGCCTTATAGATATGACCCCCATCAGCCTCACAACAGCTTCTACCCCATAGATCTGACCCACATGTGCTCCACTGCAGCTCCTGCCCATAGATCTGACCCAGAGCAGCTCTGCCCCATTGATTTGACCCATATCAGCCTCACAGGAGATCCTGCCCCATAGATCTGACCCACATCAGCCCCACAGCAGATTTTGCCCCATAGATATGTGCCAAGTCTGCCCCACAGCAGCTCCTGCGACATAGATCTTACCCAGATCTGCTCCACAGCAGCTGCTGCCCGAAAGATCTGACCAACATCAGCCCCACAGCACCTGCTGCCCCATAGATCTGACCCATATCTGCCCCACAGCAGCTCCTGCCCCATAGATCTGACCCACATCTGCCCCACAGCAGCTCCTGCCCCATAGATCTGACCCACATCTGCTCCACAGCAGCTCCTGCCCCATAGATCTGACCCACATCTGCTCCACAGCCGCTCCTGCCCATAGATCTGACCCCCATCTGCCCCACAGCAGCTCCTGCCTCATACATCTGACTCACAGCATCTCCTGCCCCATAGAACTGGCCCACATCAGCCACAGCAGCTCCTGACCTATAGATCTGACCCACATCTGCCCCACAGCAGCTCCTGCCCCATAGATCTGACCCACATCTGACCCACAGCAGCTCCTGCCCCTTACATCTTACACAGATCTGCCCCACAGCAGCTCCTACCCAAAGATCTGACCCACATCATCTCGACAGCAGCTCCTGCCCCATAGATCTGACCCACATCAGACCCAGAGCATCTCCTGCCCCATAGATCTGACCCACATCAGACCCAGAGCATCTCCTGCCACATAGATCTGACCCACATTTTCCCCAAAGCAGCATCGAAACCATAGATCTGAACCACATGTGCCTCACAGCTGCTCCTGCCCCATAGATCTGAACCACAGCAGTTCCTGCCCCATAGATCAGACCCAAATCTTCCCTACATCAGCTCCTGGCCATAGATCTGACCCACATCATCCCCACAGCAGATTTTGCCCCATAGATATGTGCCACGTCTGCCCCACAGCAGCTCCTGCGACATAGATCTTACCCAGATCTGCTCCACAGCAGCTGCTGCCCCAAAGATCTGACCAACATGAGCCCCACAGCAGCTCCTGCCCCATAGATCTGACCCACATCTGCCCCACAGCAGCTCCTGCCCCATAGACCCTACCAACATGTGCAGCACAGCAGCTCCTGCCCATAGATCTAACCCACATCTGCCCCACAGCAGCTCCTCCCCATAGATCTGACCCACATCTGCTCCACAGCATCTCCTGCCCATAGATCTGACCCCCATCTGCCCCACAGCAGATTTTAGACCATAGATATGTGCCACGTCTGCCCCACAGCAGCTCCTGCGACATAGATCTTACCCAGATCTGCTCCACAGCAGCTGCTGCCCCAAAGATCTGACCAACATCAGCCCCACAGCAGCTCCTGCCCCATAGATCTGGCCCACATCTGCCCCACAGCAGCTCCTGCCCCATAGACCCTACCAACATGTGCAGCACAGCAACTCCTGCCAATAGATCTGACCCACATCTGCCCCACAGCAGCTCCTGCCCCATAGATCTGACCCACATCTGCTCCACAGGAGCTCCTGCCCCATAGATCTGACCCCCATCTGCCCCACAGCAGCTCCTGCCTCATACATCTGACTCACAGCATCTCCTGCCCCATAGAACTGGCCCACATCAGCCACAGCAGCTCCTGACCTATAGATCTGACCCACATCTGCTCCACAGCATCTCCTGCCCCATAGATCTGACCCCCATCTGCCCCACAGCAGCTCCTGCCTCATACATCTGACTCACAGCATCTCCTGCCCCATTGATCTGACCCACATCTTCCACACAGCAGCCTTTGCCCCAAAGATCTGACCCACATCTGCTCCACAGCATCTCCTGTCCCATAGATCTGACCCATATCTGCCCCACAGCAGCTCCTGCCCCATAGATCTGACCCACATCTGACCCACAGCAGCTCCTGCCCCATACATCTTACCCAGATCTGCCCCACAGCAGCTCCTACCCAAAGATCTGACCTACATCATCTCGACAGCAGCTCCTGCCCCATAGATCTGACCCACATGTGCCCCACAGCAGCTCCTAACACATAGATCTGACCCACATGTGCCCCAGAGCTGCTCCTGCCCCATAGATCTGAACCACAGCAGCTCCTGTCTCATAGATCTTACCCACATCTGCCCCACAGCATACTTCGACCCATAGACCTGACCCACATCTGCCCAACAGCAACTCCTGCCCCATAGATCTGACCCCCATCTGCCCCACAGCAGCTCCTGCCCCATAGATCTGACCCCCATCTGCCCCACAGCAGCTCCTGCCTCAGACATCTGACTCACAGCATCTCCTGCCCCATAGATCTGACCCACATCTGCCCCACAGCAGCTCCTGCCCCATAGACCAGACCTACATCTGAACCACAGCAGCTCCTGCCCAATACATCTTACCCAGATGTGCCCCACAGCATCTCCTACCCAAAGATCTGACCCACATCATCTCGACAGCAGCTCCTGCCCCATAGATCTGACCCACATGTGCCCCACAGCAGCTCCTAAAACATAGATCTGACCCACATGTGCCCCAGAGCTGCTCCTGCCCCATAGATCTGACCCACATGTGCCCTACAGCAGCTCCTGCCCCATAGATCTGAACCACATCTGCCCCACAGCAGCCCCTGCCCCATAGACCCTACCAACATGTGCAGCACAGCAGCTCCTGCCCATAGATCTAACCCACATCTGCCCCACAGCAGCTTCTGCCCCATAGATCTGACCCACATCTGCTCCACAGCATCTCCTGCCCCATAGATCTGACCCCCATCTGCCCCACAGCAGCTCCTGCCTCATACATCTGACTCACAGCATCTCCTGCCCCATAGAACTGGCCCATATCAGCCACAGCAGCTCCTGACCTATAGATCTGACCCACATCTGCTCCACAGCATCTCCTGCCCCATAGATCTGACCCCCATCTGCCCCACAGCAGCTCCTGCCTCATACATCTTACTCACAGCATCTCCTGCCCCATAGAACTGGCCCACATCAGACACAGCAGCTCCTGACCTATAGATCTGACCCACATCTGCTCCACAGCATCTCCTGCCCCATAGATCTGACCCCCATCTGCCCCACAGCAGCTCCTGCCTCATACATCTGACTCACAGCATCTCCTGCCCCATAGAACTGGCCCACATCAGCCACAGCAGCTCCTGACCTATAGATCTGACCCACATCTGACCCACAGCATCACCTGCCCCATAGATCTGACCCACACTGCCCCACAGCATCTCCTGCCCCATAGATCTGACCCACATCTGACCCACAGCAGCTCCTGCCCCATACATCTTACCCAGATCTGCCCCACAGCAGCTCCTACCCAATGATCTGACCCACATCATCTCGACAGCAGCTCCTTCCCCATAGATCTGACCCACATGTGCCCCACAGCAGCTCCTAACACATAGATCTGACCCACATGTGCCCCAGAGCTGCTCCTGCCCCATAGATCTGAACCACAGCAGCTCCTGTCTCATAGATCTAACCCACATCTGCCCCACAGCAGCTCCTGCCCCATAGATCTGACCCACATCTGCTCCACAGCATCTCCTGCCCCATAGATCTGACCCCCATCTGCCCCACAGCAGCTCCCGCCTCATACATCTGACTCACAGCATCTCCTGCCCCATAGAACTGGCCCACATCAGCCACAGCAGCTCCTGACCTATAGATCAGACCCACATCTGAACCACAGCAGCTCCTACCCCATAGATCTGACCCACATCAGCCCCACAGCAGATTTTGCCCCATAGATCTGACCCACATCAGCCCCACAGCAGATTTTGCCCCATAGATATGTGCCACGTCTGCCCCACAGCAGCTCCTGCGACATAGATCTTACCCAGATCTGCTCCACAGCAGCTGCTGCCCCAAAGATCTGACCAACATCAGCCCCACAGCAGCTCCTGACCCATAGATCTGACCCACATCTGCACCACAGCAGCTCCTCCCCATAGATATGCCCTACATCTGCCCCACATCAGCTCCTGCAACATAGATCTGACCCACATCTGCGCCACAACAGCTCCTGCCCCATAGATCTGACCCACATCTGCCACACAGCAGCCTTTGCCCCATAGATCTGACCCACATCTGCCCCACAGCTGCTCCTGCCCCATAGATCTGACCCACATCAGCCCCACAGCAGATTTTGCCCCATAGATATGTGCCACGTCTGCCCCACAGCAGCTCCTGCGACATAGATCTTACCCAGATCTGCTCCACTGCAGCTGCTGCCCCAAAGATCTGACCAACATCAGCCCCACAGCAGCTCCTGCCCCATAGATCTGACCCACATCTGCCCCACAGCAGCTCCTGCCCCATAGACCCTACCAACATGTGCAGCACAGCAGCTCCTGCCCATAGATCTAACCCACATCTGCCCCACAGCAGCTCCTGCCCCATAGATCTGACCCACATCTGCTCCACAGCAGCTCCTGCCCCATAGATCTGACCCTCATCTGCCCCACAGCAGCTCCTGCCTCATACATCTGACTCACAGCATCTCCTGCCCCATAGAACTGGCCCACATCAGCCACAGCAGCTCCTGCCCCATAGATCTGACCCACATCTGCACCACAGCATCTCCTGCCCCATAGATCTGACCCCCATCTGCCCCACAGCAGCTCCTGCCTCATACATCTGACTCACAGCATCTCCTGCCCCATAGAACTGGCCCACATCAGCCACAGCAGCTCCTGACCTATAGATCAGACCCACATCTGACCCACAGCAGCTCCTACCCCATAGATCTGACCCACATCAGCCCCACAGCAGATTTTGCCCCATAGATCTGACCCACATCAGCCCCACAGCAGATTTTGCCCCATAGATATGTGCCACGTCTGCCCCACAGCAGCTCCTGCGACATAGATCTTACCCAGATCTGCTCCACAGCAGCTGCTGCCCCATGATCTGACAAACATCAGCCCCACAGCAGCTCCTGCCCCATAGATCTGACCCACATCTGCCCCACAGCAGCTCCTGCCCCATAGACCCTACCAACATGTGCAGCACAACAGCTGCTGCCCATAGATCTAACCCACATCTGCCCCACAGCAGCTCCTACCCCATAGATCTGACCCACATCTGCCCCACAGCAGCTCCTGCCCCATAGACCCTACCAACATGTGCAGCACAGCAGCTCCTGCCCATAGATCTAACCCACATCTGCCCCACAGCAGCTCCTACCCCATAGATCTGACCCACATCTGCACCACAGCAGCTCCTCCCCATAAAATATGCCCTACATCTGCCCCACATCAGCTCCTGCAACATAGATCTGATCCACATCTGCGCCACAACAGCTCCTGCCCCATAGATCTGACCCACATCTGCCCCACAGCAGCTCCTGCCCCATAGACCCTACCAACATGTGCAGCACAGCAGCTCCTGCCCATAGATCTAACCCACATCTGCCCCACAGCAGCTCCTCCCCATAGATCTGACCCACATCTGCTCCACAGCATCTCCTGCCCCATAGATCTGACCCCCATCTGCCCCACAGCAGATTTTAGCCCATAGATATGTGCCACGTCTGCCCCACAGCAGCACCTGCGACATAGATCTTACCCAGATCTGCTCCACAGCAGCTGCTGCCCCAAAGATCTGACCAACATCAGCCCCACAGCAGCTACTGCCCCATAGATCTGACCCACATCTGCCCCACAGCAGCTCCTGCCCCATAGATCTGACCCACATCTGCTCCACAGCAGCTCCTGCCCCATAGATCTGACCCCCATCTGCCCCACAGAAGCTCCTGCCTCATACATCTGACTCACAGCATCTCCTGCCCCATAGAACTGGCCCACATCAGCCACAGCAGCTCCTGACCTATAGATCTGACCCACATCTGCTCCACAGCATCTCCTGCCCCATAGATCTGACCCCCATCTGCCCCACAGCAGCTCCTGCCTCATACATCTGACTAACAGCATCTCCTGCCCCATAGATCTGACCCACATCTTCCACACAGCAGCCTTTGCCCCAAAGAGCTGACCCACATCTGCTCCACAGCATCTCCTGTCCCATAGATCTGACCCACATCTGCACCACAGCAGCTCCTCCCCATAGATATGCCCTACATCTGCCCCACATCAGCTCCTGCAACATAGATCTGACCCACATCTGCGCCAGAACAGCTCCTGCCCCATAGATCTGACCCACATCAGACCCACAGCAGATCCTCCTTAAAGATCTGACACACATCTGCCCCACTGCTTCTCCTACTCCACAGATCTGACCTACATCATCTCCACTGTAGCTCCTGCCCATAGATCTGACCCACATCAGACCCAGAGCATCTCCTGCCACATAGATCTGACCCACATTTTCCCCAAAGCAACACCTAAACCATAGATCTGACCCACATGTGCCTCACAGCTGCTCCTGCCCCATAGATCTGAACCACAGCAGTTCCTGCCCCATAGATCAGACCCAAATCTTCCGTACATCAGCTCCTGGCCATAGATCTGACCCACATCAGCCCCACAGCAGCTCCTACCCCATAGATCTGGCCCACATCAGCCCCACAGCAGATTTTGCCCCATAGATATGTGCCACGTCTGCCCCACAGCAGCTCCTGCGACATAGATCTTACCCAGATCTGCTCCACAGCAGCTGCTGCCCCAAAGATCTGACCCACATCTGCCCCACAGCAGCTCCTGCCCCATGGACCCTACCAACATGTGCAGCACAGCAGCTCCTGCCCATAGATCTGACCCACATCTGCCCCACAGCAGCTCCTGCCCCATAGATCTAACCCACATCTGCCCCACAGCATCTCCTGCCCCATAGATCTGACCCATATCTGCCCCACAGCAGCTCCTGCCTCATACATCTGACTCACAGCATCTCCTGCCCCATAGAACTGGCCCACATCAGCCACAGCAGCTCCTGACCTATAGATCTGACCCACATCTGACCCACAGCAGCTCCTGCCCCATAGATCTGACCCACATCTGCCACACAGCAGCCTTTGCCCCATAGATCTGACCCACATCTGCCCCACAGCTGCTCCTGCCCCATAGATCTGACCCACATCAGCCCCACAGCAGATTTTGCCCCATAGATATGTGCCACGTCTGCCCCACAGCAGCTCCTGCGACATAGATCTTACCCAGATCTGCTCCACAGCAGCTGCTGCCCCAACGATCTGACAAACATCAGCCCCACAGCAGCTCCTGCCCCATAGATCTGACCCACATCTGCCCCACAGCAGCTCCTGCCCCATAGACCCTACCAACGTGTGCAGCACAGCAGCTCCTGCCCATAGATCTAACCCACATCTGCCCCATAACAGCTCCTGCCCCATAGATCTGACCCACATCTGCTCCACAGCATCTCCTGCCCCATAGATCTGACCCCCATCTGCCCCACAGCAGCTCCTGCCTCATACATCTGACTCACAGCATCTCCTGCCCCATAGAACTGGCCCACATCAGCCACAGCAGCTCCTGACCTATAGATCTGACCAACATCTGACCCACAGCAGCTCCTGCCCCATAGATCTGACCCACATCTGCCACACAGCAGCCTTTACCCCATAGATCTGACCCACATCTGCCCCACAGCATCTCCTGCCCCATAGATCTGACCCACATGTGCCCCACAGGAGATCCTGCCCCATAGATCTGACCCACATCTGCCCCACAGCAGCTCCTGCCCCATAGATCTGACCCACATCTGACCCACAGCAGCTCCTGCCCATACATCTTACCCAGATCTGCCACACAGCAGCTCCTGCCCCATAGATCTGACGCACATCTGACCCACAGCAGCTCCTGCCCCATACATCTTACCCAGATCTGCCCCACAGCAGCTCCTACCCAATGATCTGACCCACATCATCTCGACAGCAGCTCCTTCCCCATAGATCTGACCCACATGTGCCCCACAGCAGCTCCTAACACATAGATCTGACCCACATGTGCCCCAGAGCTGCTCCTGCCCCATAGATCTGAACCACAGCAGCTCCTGTCTCATAGATCTAACCCACATCTGCCCCACAGCAGCTCCTGCCCCATAGATCTGACCCACATCTGCTCCACAGCATCTCCTGCCCCATAGATCTGACCCCCATCTGCCCCACAGCAGCTCCTGCCTCATACATCTGACTCACAGCATCTCCTGCCCCATAGAACTGGCCCACATCAGCCACAGCAGCTCCTGACCTATAGATCAGACCCACATCTGACCCACAGCAGCTCCTACCCCATAGATCTGACCCACATCAGCCCCACAGGAGATTTTGCCCCATAGATCTGACCCCCATCTTCCCCACAGCAGATTTTAGCCCATAGATATGTGCCACGTCTGCCCCACAGCAGCTCCTGCGACATAGATCTTACCCAGATCTGCTCCACAGCAGCTACTGACCCAAAGATCTGACCAACAACAGCCCCACAGCAGCTCCTGCCCCATAGATCTGACCCACATCTGCCCCACAGCAGCTCCTGCCCCATAGACCCTACCAACATGTGCAGCACAGCAGCTCCTGCCCATAGATCTAACCAACATCTGCCCCACAGCAGCTCCTGCCCCATAGATCTGACCCACATCTGCTCCACAGCATCTCCTGCCCCATAGATCTGACACACATCAGCCCCACAGCAGCTCCTGCCTCATAGATCTGACTCACAGCATCTCCTGCCCCATAGATCTGACCCACATCAGACCCAGAGCATCTCCTGCCACATAGATCTGACCCACATTTTCCCCAAAGCAGCACCTAAACCATAGATCTGACCCACATGTGCCTCACAGCTGCTCCTGCCCCATAGATCAGAACCACAGCAGTTCCTGCCCCATAGATCAGACCCAAATCTTCCCTACATCAGCTCCTGGCCATAGATCTGACCCACATCAGCCCCACAGCAGCTCCTACCCCATAGATCTGGCCCACATCAGCCCCACAGCAGATTTTGCCCCATAGATATGTGCCACGTCTGCCCCACAGCAGCTCCTGCGACATAGATCTTACCCAGATCTGCTCCACAGCAGCTGCTGCCCCAAAGATCTGACCAACATCAGCCCCACAGCAGCTCCTGCCCCATAGATCTGACCCACATCTGCCCCACAGCAGCTCCTGCCCCATAGACCCTACCAACATGTGCAGCACAGCAGCTCCTGCCCATAGATCTGACCCACATCTGCCCCACAGCAGCTCCTGCCCCATAGATCTGACCCACATCTGCCCCACAGCAGCTCCTGCCTCATACATCTGACTCACAGCATCTCCTGCCCCATAGAACTGGCCCACATCAGCCACAGCAGCTCCTGACCTATAGATCTGACCCACATCTGCTCCACAGCAGCTCCTGCCCCATAGATCTGACCCACTTCTGCCCCACAGCAGCTCCTACCCAAAGATCTGACCCACATCATCTCGACAGCAGCTCCTGCCCCATAGATCTGACCCACATCTGCCCCACAGCAGCTCCTGCCCCATAGATCTGACCCACATCTGCCCCACAGCAGCTCCTGCCCCATAGATCTGACCCACATCTGCCCCACAGCAGCTCCTACCCAAAGATCTGAGCCACATCTGACCCACAGCAGCTCCTGCCCCATACATCTTACCCAGATCTGCCCCACAGCAGCTCCTACCCAAAGATCTGACCCACATCATCTCGACAGCAGCTCCTGCCCCATAGATCTGACCCACATCAGCCCCACAGCAGCTCCTAACACATAGATCTGACCCACATCATCCCCACAGCAGATTTTGCCCCATAGATATGTGCCACTTCTGCCCCACAGCAGCTCCTGCGACGTAGATCTTACCCAGATCTGCTCCACAGCAGCTGCTGCCCAAAAGATCTGACCAACATCAGCCCCACAGCAGCTCCTGCCCCATAGATCTGACCCACATCTGACCCACAGCAGCTCCTGCCCCATAGATCTGACCCACATCTGCCCGACAGCAGCTCCTGCCCCATAGATCTGACCCACATCTGCTCCACAGCATCTCCTGCCCCATAGATCTGACCCCCATCTTCCCCACAGCAGCTCCTGCCTCATACATCTGACTCACAGCATCTCCTGCCCCATAGAACTGGCCAACATCAGCCACAGCAGCTCCTGCCCCATAGATCTGACCCACATCTGCCACACAGCAGCCTTTACCCCATAGATCTGACCCACATCTGCCCCACAGCATCTCCTGCCCCATAGATCTGACCCACATGTGCCCCACAGCATCTCCTGGCCCATAGATCTGACCCACAACTTCCCCAGAGCAGCTCCTGCCCCATAGATCTGACCCACATCTGACCCACAGCAGCTCCTGCCCCATACATCTTACCCAGATCTGCCCCACAGCAGCTTCTGCCCCATAGATCTGACCCACATCTGACCCACAGCAGCTCCTGCCCCATACATCTTACCCAGATCTCCCCCATAGCAACTCCTACCCAATGATCTGACCCACATCATCTCGACAGCAGCTCCTTCCCCATAGATCTGACCAACATGTGCCCCACAGCAGCTCCTAACACATAGATCTGACCCACATGTGCCCCAGAGCTGCTCCTGCCCCATAGATCTGAACCACAGCAGCTCCTGTCTCATAGATCTAACCCACATCTGCCCCACAGCAGCTCATGCCTCATAGATCTGACCCACATCTGTTCCACAGCATCTCCTGCCCCATAGATCTGACCCCCATCTGCCCCACAGCAGTTCCTGCCTCATACATCTGACTCACAGCATCTCCTGCCCCATAGAACTGGCCCACATCAGCCACAGCAGCTCCTGACCTATAGATCTGACCCACATCTGACCCACAGCAGCTCCTACCCCATAGATCTGACCCACATCAGCCCCACAGCAGATTTTGCCCCATAGATATGTGCCACGTCTGCCCCACAGCAGCTCCTGCGACATAGATCTTACCCAGATCTGCTCCACAGCAGCTGCTGCCCCAAAGATCTGACAAACATCAGCCTCACAGCAGCTCCTGCCCCATAGATCTGACCCACATCTGCCCCACAGCAGCTCCTGCCCCATAGACCCTACCAACATGTGCAGCACAGCAGCTCCTGCCCATAGATCTGACCCACATCTGCCCCACAGCAGCTCCTGCCCCATAGATCTGACCCACATCTGCCCCACAGCAGCTCCTGCCTCATACATCTGACTCACAGCATCTCCTGCCCCATAGAACTGGCCCACATCAGCCACAGCAGCTCCTGACCTATAGATCTGACCCACATCTGCTCCACAGCAGCTCCTGCCCCATAGATCTGACCCACTTCTGCCCCACAGCAGCTCCTACCCAAAGATCTGACCCACATCATCTCGACAGCAGCTCCTGCCCCATAGATCTGACCCACATCTGCCCCACAGCAGCTCCTGCCCCATAGATCTGACCCACATCTGCCCCACAGCAGCTCCTGCCCCATAGATCTGACCCACATCTGCCCCACAGCAGCTCCTACCCAAAGATCTGAGCCACATCTGACCCACAGCAGCTCCTGCCCCATACATCTTACCCAGATCTGCCCCACAGCAGCTCCTACCCAAAGATCTGACCCACATCATCTCGACAGCAGCTCCTGCCCCATAGATCTGACCCACATCAGCCCCACAGCAGCTCCTAACACATAGATCTGACCCACATCATCCCCACAGCAGATTTTGCCCCATAGATATGTGCCACTTCTGCCCCACAGCAGCTCCTGCGACGTAGATCTTACCCAGATCTGCTCCACAGCAGCTGCTGCCCAAAAGATCTGACCAACATCAGCCCCACAGCAGCTCCTGCCCCATAGATCTGACCCACATCTGACCCACAGCAGCTCCTGCCCCATAGATCTGACCCACATCTGCCCGACAGCAGCTCCTGCCCCATAGATCTGACCCACATCTGCTCCACAGCATCTCCTGCCCCATAGATCTGACCCCCATCTTCCCCACAGCAGCTCCTGCCTCATACATCTGACTCACAGCATCTCCTGCCCCATAGAACTGGCCAACATCAGCCACAGCAGCTCCTGCCCCATAGATCTGACCCACATCTGCCACACAGCAGCCTTTACCCCATAGATCTGACCCACATCTGCCCCACAGCATCTCCTGCCCCATAGATCTGACCCACATGTGCCCCACAGCATCTCCTGGCCCATAGATCTGACCCACAACTTCCCCAGAGCAGCTCCTGCCCCATAGATCTGACCCACATCTGACCCACAGCAGCTCCTGCCCCATACATCTTACCCAGATCTGCCCCACAGCAGCTTCTGCCCCATAGATCTGACCCACATCTGACCCACAGCAGCTCCTGCCCCATACATCTTACCCAGATCTCCCCCATAGCAACTCCTACCCAATGATCTGACCCACATCATCTCGACAGCAGCTCCTTCCCCATAGATCTGACCAACATGTGCCCCACAGCAGCTCCTAACACATAGATCTGACCCACATGTGCCCCAGAGCTGCTCCTGCCCCATAGATCTGAACCACAGCAGCTCCTGTCTCATAGATCTAACCCACATCTGCCCCACAGCAGCTCATGCCTCATAGATCTGACCCACATCTGTTCCACAGCATCTCCTGCCCCATAGATCTGACCCCCATCTGCCCCACAGCAGTTCCTGCCTCATACATCTGACTCACAGCATCTCCTGCCCCATAGAACTGGCCCACATCAGCCACAGCAGCTCCTGACCTATAGATCTGACCCACATCTGACCCACAGCAGCTCCTACCCCATAGATCTGACCCACATCAGCCCCACAGCAGATTTTGCCCCATAGATATGTGCCACGTCTGCCCCACAGCAGCTCCTGCGACATAGATCTTACCCAGATCTGCTCCACAGCAGCTGCTGCCCCAAAGATCTGACAAACATCAGCCTCACAGCAGCTCCTGCCCCATAGATCTGACCCACATCTGCCCCACAGCAGCTCCTGCCCCATAGACCCTACCAACATGTGCAGCACAGCAGCTCCAGCCCATAGATCTAACCCACATCTGCCCCACAGCAGCTCCTGCCCCATAGATCTGACCCACATCTGCTCCACAGCATCTCCTGCCCCATAGATCTGACCCCCATCTGCCCCACAGCAGCTCCTGCCTCATACATCTGACTCACAGCATCTCCTGCCCCATAGAACTGGCCCACATCAGCCACAGCAGCTCCTGACCTATAGATCAGACCCACATCTGACCCACAGCAGCTCCTACCCCATAGATCTGACCCACATAAGCCCCACAGCAGATTTTGCCCCATAGATCTGACCCACATCAGCCCCACAGCAGATTTTGCCCCATAGATATGTGCCACGTCTGCCCCACAGCAGCTCCTGCGACATAGATCTTACCCAGATCTGCTCCACAGCAGCTGCTGCCCCAAAGATCTGACCAACATCAGCCCCACAGCAGCTCCTGCCCCATAGATCTGACCCACATCTGCCCCACAGCAGCTCCTGCCCCATAGACCCTACCAACATGTGCAGCACAGCAGCTCCTGCCCATAGATCTAACCCACATCTGCCCCACAGCAGCTCCTGCCCCATAGATCTGACCCACATCTGCTCCACAGCATCTCCTGCCCCATAGATCTGACCCCCATCTGCCCCACAGCAGCTCCTGACCTATAGATCTGACCCACATCAGCCACACAGCAAATTTTGCCCCATAGATATGTGCCACTTCTGCCCCACAGCAGCTCCTGCCCCATAGATCTGACCCACATCTGACTCACAGCATCTCCTGCCCCATAGAACTGGCCCACATCAACCACAGCAGCTCCTGACCTATAGATCTGACCCACATCAGCCCCACAGCAAATTTTGCCCCATAGATATGTGCCACTTCTGCCCCACAGCAGCTCCTGCGACATAGATCTTACCCAGATCTGCTCCACAGCAGCTGCTGCCCCAAAGATCTGACCAACATCAGCCCCACAGCAGCTCCTGCCCCATAGATCTGACCCACATCTGCACCACAGCAGCTCCTCCCCATAGATATGCCCTACATCTGCCCCACATCAGCTCCTGCAACATAGATCTGACCCACATCTGCGCCAGAACAGCTCCTGCCCCATAGATCTGACCCACATCAGACCCAGAGCATCTCCTGCCACATAGATCTGACCCACATTTTCCCCAAAGCAGCACCTAAACCATAGATCTGACCCACATGTGCCTCACAGCTGCTCCTGCCCCATAGATCAGAACCACAGCAGTTCCTGCCCCATAGATCAGACCCAAATCTTCCCTACATCAGCTCCTGGCCATAGATCTGACCCACATCAGCCCCACAGCAGCTCCTACCCCATAGATCTGGCCCACATCAGCCCCACAGCAGATTTTGCCCCATAGATATGTGCCACGTCTGCCCCACAGCAGCTCCTGCGACATAGATCTTACCCAGATCTGCTCCACAGCAGCTGCTGCCCCAAAGATCTGACCAACATCAGCCCCACAGCAGCTCCTGCCCCATAGATCTGACACACATCTGCCCCACAGCAGCTCCTGCCCCATAGACCCTACCAACATGTGCAGCACAGCAGCTCCTGCCCATAGATCTGACCCACATCTGCCCCACAGCAGCTCCTGCCCCATAGATCTGACCCACATCTGCCCCACAGCAGCTCCTGCCTCATACATCTGACTCACAGCATCTCCTGCCCCATAGAACTGGCCCACATCAGCCACAGCAGCTCCTGACCTATAGATCTGACCCACATCTGCTCCACAGCATCTCCTGCCCCATAGATCTGACCCACATCTGACCCACAGCAGCTCCTGCCCCATAGATCTGACCCACTTCTGCCCCACAGCAGCTCCTACCCAAAGATCTGACCCACATCATCTCGACAGCAGCTCCTGCCCCATAGATCTGACCCACATCTGCCCCACAGCAGCTCCTGCCCCATAGATCTGACCCACATCTGACCCACAGCAGCTCCTGCCCCATAGATCTGACCCACATCTGCCCCACAGCAGCTCCTACCCAAAGATCTGAGCCACATCTGACCCACAGCAGCTCCTGCCCCATACATCTTACCCAGATCTGCCCCACAGCAGCTCCTACCCAAAGATCTGACCCACATCATCTCGACAGCAGCTCCTGCCCCATAGATCTGACCCACATGTGCCCCACAGCAGCTCCTAACACATAGATCTGACCCACATCAGCCCCACAGCAGATTTTGCCCCATATATGTGCCACTTCTGCCCCACAGCAGCTCCTGCGACGTAGATCTTACCCAGATCTGCTCCACAGCAGCTGCTGCCCAAAAGATCTGACCAATATCAGCCCCACAGCAGCTCCTGCCCCATAGATCTGACCCACATCTGACCCACAGCAGCTCCTGCCCCATAGATCTGACCCACATCTGCCCGACAGCAGCTCCTGCCCCATAGATCTGACCCACATCTGCTCCACAGCATCTCCTGCCCCATAGATCTGACCCCCATCTGCCCCACAGCAGCTCCTGCCTCATACATCTGACTCACAGCATCTCCTGCCCCATAGAACTGGCCAACATCAGCCACAGCAGCTCCTGCCCCATAGATCTGACCCACATCTGCCACACAGCAGCCTTTACCCCATAGATCTGACCCACATCTGCCCCACAGCATCTCCTGCCCCATAGATCTGACCCACATGTGCCCCACAGCATCTCCTGGCCCATAGATCTGACCCACAACTTCCCCACAGCAGCTCCTGCCCCATAGATCTGACCCACATCTGACCCACAGCATCTCCTGCCCCATACATCTTACCCAGATCTGCCCCACAGCAGCTCCTGCCCCATAGATCTGACCCACATCTGACCCACAGCAGCTCCTGCCCCATACATCTTACCCAGATCTCCCCCATAGCAACTCCTACCCAATGATCTGACCCACATCATCTCGACAGCAGCTCCTTCCCCATAGATCTGACCCACATGTGCCCCACAGCAGCTCCTAACACATAGATCTGACCCACATGTGCCCCAGAGCTGCTCCTGCCCCATAGATCTGAACCACAGCAGCTCCTGTCTCATAGATCTAACCCACATCTGCCCCACAGCAGCTCATGCCCCATAGATCTGACCCACATCTGTTCCACAGCATCTCCTGCCCCATAGATCTGACCCCCATCTGCCCCACAGCAGTTCCTGCCTCATACATCTGACTCACAGCATCTCCTGCCCCATAGAACTGGCCCACATCAGCCACAGCAGCTCCTGACCTATAGATCTGACCCACATCTGACCCACAGCAGCTCCTACCCCATAGATCTGACCCACATCAGCCCCACAGCAGATTTTGCCCCATAGATATGTGCCACGTCTGCCACACAGCAGCTCCTGCGACATAGATCTTACCCAGATCTGCTCCACAGCAGCTGCTGCCCCAAAGATCTGACAAACATCAGCCTCACAGCAGCTCCTGCCCCATAGATCTGACCCACATCTGCCCCACAGCAGCTCCTGCCCCATAGACCCTACCAACATGTGCAGCACAGCAGCTCCAGCCCATAGATCTAACCCACATCTGCCCCACAGCAGCTCCTGCCCCATAGATCTGACCCACATCTGCTCCACAGCATCTCCTGCCCCATAGATCTGACCCACATCTGCCCCACAGAAGCTCCTGCCTCATACATCTGACTCACAGCATCTCCTGCTCCATAGAACTGGCCCACATCAGCCACAGCAGCTCCTGACCTATAGATCTGACCCACATCAGCCCCACAGCAGATTTTGCCCCATAGATATGTGCCACTTCTGCCCCACAGCAGCTCCTGCGACGTAGATCTTACCCAGATCTGCTCCACAGCAGCTGCTGCCCCAAAGATCTGACCAACATCAGCCCCACAGCAGCTCCTGCCCCATAGATCTGACCCACATCTGCCCCACAGCAGCTCCTGCCCCATAGATATGACCCACATCAGACCCACAGCAGATCCTCCTTAAAGATCTGGCACACATCTGCCCCACTGCTTCTCCTACACCACAGATCTGACCTACATCATCTCCACTGCAGCTCCGGCCCATAGATCTGACCCGCATCAGCCACACAGCAGGTCCTTCCCCATAGACCTGACACACATCAGCCCCACAGCAGCTCCTGCCTCATAGATCTGACTCACAGCATCTCCTGCCCCATAGATCTGACCCACATCAGACCCAGAGCATCTCCTGCCACATAGATCTGACCCACATTTTCCCCAAAGCAGCACCTAAACCATAGATCTGACCCACATGTGCCTCACAGCTGCTCCTGCCCCATAGATCTGAACCACAGCAGTTCCTGCCCCATTGATCAGACCCAAATCTTCCCTACATCAGCTCCTGGCCATAGATCTGACCAACATCAGCCCCACAGCAGCTCCTACCCCATAGATCTGGCCCACATCAGCCCCACAGCAGATTTTGCCCCATAGATATGTGCCACGTCTGCCCCACAGCAGCTCCTGCGACATAGATCTTACCCAGATCTGCTCCACAGCAGCTGCTGCCCCAAAGATCTGACCAACATCAGCCCCACAGCAGCTCCTGCCCCATAGATCTGACCCACATCTGCCCCACAGCAGCTCCTGCCCCATAGACCCTACCAACATGTGCAGCACAGCAGCTCCTGCCCATAGATCTGACCCACATCTGCCCCACAGCAGCGCCTGCCCCATAGATCTGACCCCCATCTGCCCCACAGCAGCTCCTGCCTCATACATCTGACTCACAGCATCTCCTGCCCCATAGAACTGGCCCACATCAGCCACAGCAGCTACTGACCTATAGATCTGACCCACATCTGCTCCACAGCATCTCCTGCCCCATAGATCTGACCCACATCTGACCCACAGCAGCTCCTGCCCCATAGATCTGACCCACATCTGCCCCACAGCAGCTCCTGCCCCATAGATCTGACCCACATCTGACCCACAGCAGCTCCTGCCCCATAGATCTGACCCACATCTGCCCCACAGCAGCTCCTACCCAAAGATCTGACCCACATCATCTCGACAGCAGCTCCTGCCCCATAGATCTGACCCACATCTGCCCCACAGCAGCTCCTGTCCCATAGATCTGAGCCACATCTGACCCACAGCAGCTCCTGCCCCATACATCTTACCCAGATCTGCCCCACAGCAGGTCCTATCCAAAGATCTGACCCACATCATCTCGACAGCAGCTCCTGCCCCATAGATCTGACCCACATGTGCCCCACAGCAGCTCCTAACACATAGATCTGACCCACATCTGACCCAGAGCTGCTCCTGCCCCATAGATCTGAACCACAGCAGCTCCTGTCGCATAGAACTGGCCCACATCAGCCACAGCAGCTCCTGCAACATAGATCTGACCCACATCAGCCCCACAGCAGATTTTGCCCCATAGATATGTGCTACGTCTGCCCCACAGCAGCTCCTGCGACAGAGATCTTACCCAGATCTGCTCCACAGCAGCTGCTGCCCGAAAGATCTGACCAACATCAGCCCCACAGCAGCTCCTGCCCCATAGATCTGACCCACATCTGCACCACAGCAGCTCCTGCCCCACAGACCCTACCAACATGTGCAGCACAGCAGCTCCTGCCCATAGATCTAACCCACATCTGCCCCAGAGCAGCTCCTGCCCCATAGATTTGACCCACATCTGCTCCACAGCATCTCCTGCCCCATAGATCTGACCCACATCTGCCCCACAGCAGCTCCTGCCTCATACATCTGACTCACAGCATCTCCTGCCCCATAGAACTGGCCCACATCAGCCACAGAATCTCCCGACCTATAGATCTGACCCACATCTGCTCCACAGGATCTCCTGCCCCATAGATCTGACCCACATCTGCCCCACAGCAGCTCCTGCCTCATACATCTGACTCACAGCATCTCCTGCCCCATAGAACTGGCCCACATCAGCCACAGCAGCTCCTGACCTAAAGATCTGACCCACATCTGCTCCACAGCATCTCCTGCCCCATAGATCTGACCCCCATCTGCCCCACAGCAGCTTTTGCCTCAGACATCTGACTCACAGCATCTCCTGCCCCATAGAACTGGCCCACATCAGCCACAGCAGCTCCCGACCTATAGATCTGACCCACATCTGCTCCACAGCATCTCCTGCCCCATAGATCTGACCCACATCTGACCCACAGCAGCTCCTTCCCCATAGATCTGACCCACATCTGACCCACAGCAGCTCCTACCAAAAGATCTGACCCACATCATCTCGACAGCAGCTCCTGCCCCATAGATCTGACCCACATCTGCCCCACAGCAGCTCCTGCCCCATAGATCTGACCCACATCTGACCCACAGCAGCTCCTGCCCCATACATCTTACCCAGATCTGCCCCACAGCATCTCCTACCCAAGGATCTGTCCCACATCATCTCGACAGCAGCTCCTGCCCCATAGATCTGACCAACATGTGCCCCACAGCAGCTCCTAACACATAGATCTGACCCACATGTGCCCCAGAGCTGCTCCTGCCCCATAGATCTGAACCACAGCAGCTCCTGTGTCATAGAACTGGCCCACATCAGCCACAGCAGCTCCTGACCTATAGATCTGACCCACATCAGCCCCTCAGCTGATTTTGCCCCATAGATATGTGCCACGTCTGCCCCACAGCAGCTCCTGCGACATAGATCTTACCCAGATCTGCTCCACAGCAGCTGCTGCCCCAAAGATCTGACCAACATCAGCCCCAAAGCAGCTCCTGCCCCATAGATCTGATTCACATCTGCCCCACAGCGTCTCCTGCCCCATAGACCTGACACACATCAGCCCCACAGCAGCTCCTGCCTCATAGATCTGACTCACAGCATCTCCTGCCCCATAGATCTGACCCACATCAGACCCAGAGCATCTCCTGCCACATAGATCTGACCCACATTTTCCCCAAAGCAGCACCTAAACCATAGATCTGACCCACATGTGCCTCACAGCTTCTCCTGCCCCATAAATCTGAACCACAGCAGTTCCTGCCCCATAGATCAGACCCAAATCTTCCCTACATCAGCTCCTGCCCATAGATCTGACCCACATCAGCCCCACAGCAGCTCCTACCCCATAGATCTGACCCACATCAGCCCCACAGCAGATTTTGCCCCATAGATATGTGCCACATCTGCCCCACAGCAGCTCCTACCCAAAGATCTGACCCACATCATCTCGACAGCAGCTCCTGCCCCATAGATCTGACCCACATGTGCCCCACAGCAGCTCCTAACACATAGATCTGACAAACATCTGAACCACAGCAGCTCCTGCCCCATAGATCTGACCCACAACTGCCACACAGCAGCTCCTGCCCCATAGATCTGACCCACATCTGCTCCACAGCATCTCCTGCCCCATAGATCTGACCCCCATCTGCCCCACAGCAGCTCCTGCCTCATACATCTGACTCACAGCATCTCCTGCCCCATAGAACTGGCCCACATCAGCCACAGCAGCTCCTGCCCCATAGATCTGACCCACATCTGCCACACAGCAGCCTTTACCCCATAGATCTGACCCACATGTGCCCCACAGCATCTCCTGGCCCATAGATCTGACCCACATCTGCCCCACAGCAGCTCCTGCCCCATAGATCTGACCCACATCTGACCCAGAGCAGCTCCTAACACATAGATCTGACCCACATGTGCCCAGAGCTGCTCCTGCCCCATAGATCTGAACCACAGCAGCTCCTGTCTCATAGATCTAACCAACATCAGCCCCACAGCAGCTCCTGCCCCATAGATCTAACCCACATCTGCCCCACAGCAGCTCCTGCCCCATAGACCCTACCAACATGTGCAGCACAGCAGCTCCTGCCCATAGATCTAACCCACATCTGCCCCACAGCAGCTCCTGCCCCATAGATCTGACCCACATGTGCCCCACAGCAGCTCCTAACACATAGATCTGACAAACATCTGAACCACAGCAGCTCCTGCCCCATAGATCTGACCCCCATCTGCCCCACAGCAGCTCCTGCCTCATACATCTGACTCACAGCATCTCCTGCCCCATAGAACTGGCCCACATCAGCCACAGCAGCTCCTGACCTATAGATCTGACCCACATCTGACCCACAGCAGCTCCTACCCCATAGATCTGACCCACATCAGCCCCACAGCAGATTTTGCCCCATGGATCTGACCCACATCAGCCCCACAGCAGATTTTGCCCCATAGATATGTGCCACGTCTGCCCCACAGCAGCTCCTGCGACATAGATCTTACCCAGATCTGCTCCACAGCAGCTGCTGCCCCAAAGATCTGACAAACATCAGCCCCACAGCAGCTCCTGCCCCATAGATCTGACCCACATCTGCCCTACAGCAGCTCCTGCCCCATAGACCCTACCAACATGTGCAGCACAGCAGCTCCTGCCCATAGATCTAACCCACATCTGCCCCACAGCAGCTCCTGCCCCATAGATCTGACCCACATCTGCTCCACAGCATCTCCTGCCCCATAGATCTGACCCACATCTGCCCCACAGAAGCTCCTGCCTCATACATCTGACTCACAGCATCTCCTGCTCCATAGAACTGGCCCACATCAGCCACAGCAGCTCCTGACCTATAGATCTGACCCACATCAGCCCCACAGCAGATTTTGCCCCATAGATATGTGCCACTTCTGCCCCACAGCAGCTCCTGCGACATAGATCTTACCCAGATCTGCTCCACAGCAGCTGCTGCCCCAAAGATCTGACCAACATCAGCCCCACAGCAGCTCCTGCCCCATAGATCTGACCCACATCAGCCCTACAGCAGCTCCTGCCCCATAGATATGACCCACATCAGACCCACAGCAGATCCTCCTTAAAGATCTGACACACATCTGCCCCACTGCTTCTCCTACACCACAGATCTGACCTACATCATCTCCACTGCAGCTCCTGCCCATAGATCTGACCCGCATCAGCCACACAGCAGGTCCTGCCCCATAGACCTGACACACATCAGCCCCACAGCAGCTCCTGCCTCATAGATCTGACTCACAGCATCTCCTGCCCCATAGATCTGACCCACATCAGACCCAGAGCATCTCCTGCCACATAGATCTGACCCACATTTTCCCCAAAGCAGCACCTAAACCATAGATCTGACCCACATGTGCCTCACAGCTGCTCCTGCCCCATAAATCTGAACCACAGCAGTTCCTGCCCCATAGATCTGACCCACAGCAGCCCCACAGCAGCTCCTACCCCATAGATCTGACCCACATCAGCCCCACAGCAGCTCCTACCCCATAGATCTGACCCACATCAGCCCCACAGCAGATTTTGCCCCATAGATATGTGCCATGTCTGCAGCACAGCAGCTCCTGCGACATAGATCTTACCCAGATCTGCTCCACAGCAGCTGCTGCCCCAAAGATCTGACAAACATCAGCCCCACAGCAGCTCCTGCCCCATAGATCTGACCCACATCTGCCCCACAGCAGCTCCTGCCCCATAGACCCTACCAACATGTGCAGCACAGCAGCTCCTGCCCATAGATCTGACCCACATCTGCCCCACAGCAGCTCCTGCCCCATAGATCTGACCCACATCTGCCCCACAGCAGCTCCTGCCCCATAGACCCTACCAACATGTGCAGCACAGCAGCTCCTGCCCATAGACCTGACCCACATCTGCCCCACAGCAGCTCCTGCCCCATAGATCTGACCCACATCTGCTCCACAGCATCTCCTGCCCCATAGATCTGACCCCCATCTGCCCCACAGCAGCTCCTGCCTCATACATCTGACTCACAGCATCTCCTGCCCCATAGAACTGGCCCACATCAGCCACAGCAGCTCCTGACGAATAGATCTGACCCACATCTGCCCCACTGCATCTCCTGCCCCATGGATCTGACCCACATCTGCCCCACAGCAGCTCCTGACCCATAGATCTGCCCCACATCTGCCCCACAGCAGCTCCTGCCACTTACATCTTACCCAGATCTGCCCCACAGGAGCTCCTACCCAAAGATCTGACCCACATCATCTCGACAGCAGCTCCTGCCCCATAGATCTGAGCCACGTGCCCCACAGCAGCTCCTAACACATAGATCTGACCCACATGTGCCCCAGAGCTGCTCCTGCCTATAGATCTGAACCACAGCAGCCCCTGTCTCATAGATCTAACCCACATCTTCCCCACAGCAGCTCCTGCCCCATAGATCTGACCCACATCTGCTCAACAGCATCTCCTGCCCCATAGATCTGACCCACATCTGCCCCACAGCAGCTCCTGCCCCATAGACCCTACCAACATGTGCAGCACAGCAGCTCCTGCCCATAGACCTGACCCACATCTGCTCCACAGCATCTCCTGCCCCATAGATCTGACCCCCATCTGCCCCACAGCAGCTCCTGCCTCATACATCTGACTCACAGCATCTCCTGCCCCATAGAACTGGCCCACATCAGCCACAGCAGCTCCTGACCTATAGATCTGACCCCCATCTGCTCCACAGCATCTCCTGCCCCATAGATCTGACCCCCATCTGCCCCACAGCAGCTCCTGCCTCATACATCTGACTCACAGCATCTCCTGCCCCATAGAACTGGCCCACATCAGCCACAGCAGCTCCTGCCCCATAGATCTGACCCACATCTGACCCACAGCAGCTCCTGCCCCATTGATCTGACCCACATCTTCCACACAGCATCCTTTGACCCATAGATCTGACCCACATCTGTCCCACAGCATCTCCTGCCCCATAGATCTGACCCACATCTGCCCCACAGCAGCTCCTACCCCTTACATCTTACACAGATCTGCCCCACAGCAGCTCCTACCCAAAGATCTGACACACATCATCTCGACAGCAGCTCCTGCCACATAGTTCTGACCCACATCTGCCCCACAGCAGCTCCTAACACATAGATCTGACCCACATGTGCCCCAGAGCTGCTCCTGCCCCATAGATCTGAACCACAGCAGCTCCTGTCTCATAGATCTTACCCACATCAGCCCCACAGCAGATTTTGCCCCATAGTTATGTCCCATATCTGCCCAACAGCAGCTCCTGCCCCATAGATTTGACCCACATCAGCCACACAGCATCTCCCGCCCCATAGATGTGACCCACATCTGCACCACAGCAGCTCCTACCCATAGATATGCCCTACATCTGCCCCACGTCAGCTCCTGCAACATAGATCTGACCCACATCAGACCCACAGCAGCTCCTGCCTCATAGATCTGACTCACAGCATCTCCTGCCCCATAGATCTGACCCACATCAGACCCAGAGCATCTCCTGCCACATAGATCTGACCCACATTTTCCCCAAAGCAGCACCTAAACCATAGATCTGACCCATATGTGCCTCACAGCTGCTCCTGCCCCATAGATCTGAACCACAGCAGTTCCTGCCCCATAGATCAGACCCAAATCTTCCCTACATCAGCTCCTGCCCATAGATCTGACCCACATCAGCCCCACAGCAGCTCCTACCCCATAGATCTGACCCACATCAGCCCCACAGCAGATTTTGCCCCATAGATATGTGCCACGTCTGCCCCACAGCAGCTCCTGCGACATAGATCTTACCCAGATCTGCTCCACAGCAGCTGCTGCCCCAAAGATCTGACCAACATCAGCCCCACAGCAGCTACTGCCCCATAGATCTGACCCACATCTGCTCCACAGCATCTCCTGCCCCATAGATCTGACCCACATCTTCCCCACAGCAGCTCCTGCCTCATACATCTGACTCACAGCATCTCGTGCCCCATAGAACTGGCCCACATCAGCCACAGCAGCTCCTGACCTATAGATCTGACCCACATCTGCTCCACAGCATCTCCTGCCCCATAGATCTGACCCCCATCTGCCCCACAGCAGCTACTGCCTCATACATCTGACTCACAGCATCTCCTGCCCCATAGAACTGGCCCACATCAGCCACAGCAGCTCCTGACCTATAGATCTGACCCACATCTGACCCACAGCAGCTCCTACCTCATAGATCTGACCCACATCAGCCCCACAGCAGCTCCTACCCCATAGATCTGACCCACATCAGCCCCACAGCAGATTTTGCCCCATAGATATGTGCCACGTCTGCCCCACAGCAGCTCCTGCGACATAGATCTGACCCACATCTGCTCCACAACAGCTGCTGCCCCAAAGATCTGACCAACATCAGCCCCACAGCAGCTCCTGCCCCATAGATCTGACCCACATCTGCCCCACAGCAGCTCCTGCCCCATAGATCTGACCCCCATCTGCCCCACAGCAGCGCCTGCCTCATACATCTGACTCACAGCATCTCCTGCCCCATAGAACTGGCCCACATCAGCCACAGCAGCTCCTGACCTATAGATCTGACCCACATCAGCCCCACAGCAGATTTTGCCCCATAGATATGTGCCACGTCTGCCCCACAGCAGCTCCTGCGACATAGAGCTTACCCAGATCTGCTCCACAGCAGCTGCTGCCCCAAAGATCTGACCAACATCAGCACCAGAGCAGCTCCTGCCCCATAGATCTGACCCACATCTGCCCCACAGCAGCTCCTGCCCCATAGACCCTACCAACATGTGCAGCACAGCAGCTCCTGCCCATAGATCTAACCCACATCTGCCCCACAGCATCTCCTTCCCCATACATCTGACCCCCATCTGCCCCACAGCAGCTCCTGTCTCATACATCTGACTCACAGCATCTCCTGCCCCATAGAACTGGCCCACATCAGCCACAGCAGCTCCTGACCTATAGATCTGACCCCCATCTGCCCCACAGCAGCTCCTGCCTCATACATCTGACTCACAGCATCTCCTGCCCCATAGAACTGGCCCACATCAGCCACAGCAGCTCCCGCCCCATAGATCTGACCCACATCTGACCCACAGCAGCTCCTGCCCCATTGATCTGACCCACATCTTCCACACAGCAGCCTTTGCCCCATAGATCTGACCCACATCTGCCCCACAGGATCTCCTGCCTCATAGATCTGATCCACATCTGCCCCACAGCAGCTCCTGCCCCATAGATCAGACCCACATCTGACCCACAGCAGCTTCTGCCCCATACATCTTACCCAGATCTGCCCCACAGCAGCTCCTACCCAAAGATCTGACCCACATCATCTCGACAGCAGCTCCTGCCCCATAGATCTGACCCACATGTGCCCCACAGCAGCTCCTAACACATAGATCTGACCCACATGTGCCCCAGAGCTGCTCCTGCCCCATAGATCTGAACCACAGCAGCTCCTGTCTCATAGATCTTACCCACATCAGCCCCACAGCAAATTTTGCCCCATAGATCTGACCCACATCTGCCCAACAGCAGCTCCTGCCCCATAGATTTGACCCACATCAGCCACACAGCATCTCCCGCCCCATAGATGTGACCCACATCTGCACCACTGCAGCTCCTCCCCATAGATATGCCCTACATCTGCCCCACATCAGCTCTTGCAACATAGATCTGACCCACATCTGCGCCACAACAGCTCCTGCCCCATAGATCTGACCCACATCAGACCCACAGCAGATCCTCCCCAATGATCAGACACACATCTGCCCCACTGCTGCTCCTACACCACAGATCTGTCCTACATCATCTCCACTGCAGCTCCTGCCCATAGATCTGACCCGCATCAGCCACACAGCAGGTCCTGCCCCATAGACCTGACACACATCAGCCCCACAGCAGCTCCTGCCTCATACATCTGACTCACAGCATCTCCTGCCCCATAGATCTGACCCACATCAGACCCAGAGCATCTCCTGCCACATAGATCTGACCCACATTTTCACCAAAGCAGCACCTAAACCATAGATCTGACCCACATGTGCCTCACAGCTGCTCCTGCCCCATAGATCTGAACCACAGCAGTTCCTGCCCCATAGATCAGACCCAAATCTTCCCTACATCAGCTCCTGGCCATAGATCTGACCCACATCAGCCCCACAGCAGCTCCTACCCCATAGATCTGACCCACATCAGCCCCACAGCAGCTCCTACCCCATAGATCTGACCCACATCTGACACACAGCAGATTTTGCCCCATAGATATGTGCCATGTCTGCAGCACAGCAGCTCCTGCGACATAGATCTTACCCAGATCTGCTCCACAGCAGCTGCTGCCCCAAAGATCTGACCAACATCAGCCCCACAGCAGCTCCTGCCCCATAGATCTGACCCACATCTGCCCCACAGCAGCTCCTAACACATAGACCCTACCAACATGTGCGGCACGGCAGCTCCTGCCCATAGATCTGACCCACATCTGCCCCACACAGCAGCTCCTGCCCCATAGATCTGACCCACATCTGCTCCACAGCATCTCCTGCCCCATAGAACTGGCCCACATCAGCCACAGCAGCTCCCGCCCCATTGATCTGACCCACATCTGCTCCACAGCAGCCTTTGCCCCATAGATCTGACCCACATCTGCCACACAGCAGCCTTTGCCCCATAGATCTGACCCACATCTGCCCCACAGCATCTCCTGCCCCATAGATCTGACCCACATCTGCCCCACAGCAGCTCCTGCCCCATAGATCTGACCCCCATCTGCCCCACAGCAGCTCCTGCCTCATACATCTGACTCACAGCATCTCGATAGCAGCTCCTGCCACATAGATCTGACCCACATGTGCCCCACAGCAGCTCCTAACACATAGATCTGACCCACGTGCGCCCCAGAGCTGCTCCTGCCCCATAGATCTGAACCACAGCAGCTCCTGTCTCATAGATCTTACCCACATCAGCCCCACAGCAGATTTTGCCCCATAGTAATGTCCCACATCTGCCCAACAGCAACTCCTGCCCCATAGATCTGACCCACATGCGCCCCACAGCAGCTCCTGCCCCATAGGTCTGACCCACATGCGCCCCACAGCAGCTCCTGCCCCATAGGTCTGACCCACATGCGCCTCACAGCAGCTCCTACCCCGTAGATCTAACCACCATCAGCCCCAAAGCAGCTCCTGCCCCATAGATTTGACCCATATCAGCCACACAGCATCTCCCGCCCCATAGATGTGACCCACATCTGCACCACAGCAGCTCCTCCCCATAGATCTAACACCCATCAGCCTCACAGCAGCTCCTGCCCCATAGATATGCCCTACATCTGCCCCACAGCAGCTCCTGCAACATAGATCTGACCCACATCTGCAACACAGCAGCTCCTGCTCCATAAATCTGACCAACATCAGGCCCATATTTGTTCCTGCCCCATAGATCTGACCCACAGCAGCCCCTTCCTCATAGATCTGACCCACAAGTGCTTCACAGCAGCTCCTGCCCAATAGACCTGACCCACATCTGCCCCAAAGCATCTCCTGCCCCATAGATCTTTCCTACATCAGCCCCACAGCACCTCCGGCCCAATAGATCTGACCCACATGTGCCCCACAGCAGCTCCTGCCCCATAGATCTGACCCACATCAACCATGTTGCTAAACATGAAAACATACAACATGGGTTGTATCAACCATGTAATCCATGGTGTCCCTATGTGTCCCAATGTCACCCTATGGGTCCCAGTGTCTCCCTATGGGTCACTATGTGTCCCAATGTCCCCCCTATGGGTTTCTATGTGCCTCTATGGGTTCTCTATGGGGCTCTTTGGGGTGCCTATGGAGCTCTATGGGGCGTTCTGTGGTTTCTATGGGGTGTCTATGGAACGCTATAGTGTGTCTATTTGGTAAATTAGTTTCTATGGGTGGCTATGGGAGCTCTATGGGGCACAATGGGTTGCCTACGGGGCTCTATGGGATGTCTGTGGGGCTCTATGGCGCGGCTATATGTCCTTATGTGGTGTCTATGTGGCACTATGTTGTGCTATGGGGTGCTGTGAGGCACTATGGGGTGCTATGGGGCTCTATGGAGCAGTATAGGGTGTCTATGGGTCTCTATGGGGTGCAATGGGGCGCTGTGGGGCACAAGAGAGTGTCTATGAGGCTCCACGGGCTGCTATGGGGCACTATGGAGTAGCTATGGGGTGCTATGGGGTCTCTTTGGGCCCCTATGGGTCACTATGGGTCACTATGTGGTGTCTATGGGGCTCTATGGGGTGGCTATGCGGTGCTGTAGGGTGGCTATGGGGTGCTTTGGGGTATCCTTGGGTTCCTATGGGGCGCTATGGGTGACTATGGGGTGCTATGGTTTGCTATGGGGCTCTATGCGGAAGAATGGGGTTTCTATGGGGCGCTATGAGGTCCCTATGGGGCTCTATGGGGAGTCTATGGGGTGTCTTTGGGGATCTATGGGTTGTCTGTGGGGCTCTATGGGGTCTGCATGGGGTCTGTATGGGGTTCAGTGAGTTTCTATGGGGCTCTATGGGGTGTCTACAGGCAGTATGGGGCGATATGGGGTGTCTATTTGGTTCAATTGGGCTCTATGGTGTGGCTGTAGGGCCTTATGTGGTGTCTATGGGGCACTGTGGGCTGCTATGGGGTGCTGTGGGGAACTATGGGGTGTCTATGGGGCTCTATGGAGCAGTATGCTGTGTCTATGGGTCCCTATGGGGTGCAATGGGGTGCTGTGGGGCACAATGGAGTGTCTATGAGGCTCCATGGGCTGCTATGGGGCACTATGGAGTAGCTATGGGGTGCTATGGGGTCTCTTTGGGCCCCTATGGGTCACTATGGGGTGTCTATGGGGCTCCATGGGGTATCTTTGTGTTCCTATGGGGTGCTATGGGTGACTATGGGGTCGCTATGGGTTTCTTTGAGGAAGAGCCAACTCCTGCCCAACGTGTGATATCTCCTGCACCACAAGTTCCAAGTCTTGCCCCACAAGTTCCACCTACCATCCCACAAGTGCCACCTCCTGCCCCACAAGTGCCACCTCCTGCCTCACAAGTTCCACATCCCGCCCCACAACTTCCAACTCCTGGCCCACAAGTGCGACCTCCTGCCCCACCATTACCACCTCCTGCCCCACAATTTCCACCTCCTGCCCCACAAGTGCCACAACCTGCTCCACAATTTCAACGTCCTGCCTTACAAGTGCCACATTCTGCCCCACAAGTGTAGGCTCCTGCTCCACAAGTGCCACCTCCCGAACCACAACCTCAACCTCTGGCCCCACAAGTCCCACCTCCCGCCCCACAAGTGCCACATCCAGCCCCACAAGTGCCACCACCCGCCCCACAAGTGCCACCTTCTGTTCCACAACTTCCACCTCCTGCCCCACAAGTTATAACTCCTGCCCCACAAGTGTTGCATTTTGCCCCACAAGTGCCACCTCCCGCCTCACAAGTGCCACCTCCCGACCCACAAGTGCCAACTCCTGCCCCGCAACTTCCATCTCCTGCTCCACAAGTGCCACCTCGAACCGCACAATTGCCACCTCCTTCCCCATATCAACCACCTCCCATCCAACAAGTGCCACCTCCTGCCCCACAAGTGCCACCTCCTGCCCTACAACTTCCACCTCCTGGCCCACAAGTGCCACCTCCTGCCCTACAACTTCCACCTCCTGGCCCACAAGTGCCACCTCCTGCCCTACAACTGCCAAACCCTGCCCCAAAACTTCCACCTCCTGCCCAACAATTTCCAACTCGTGCCCCACATTTGCCACCTCCTGCCACACAAATGCCACCTTCTGCCTCAAAATGCCACCTCCTGCCCAACAACTCCAACCTCCCGCCCCACAAGTACCACCTCCTGCTCCACAAGTTCCACCTCCTGCCCCATAAGTTCCACCTTACGCCCCACAAGTGCCATCTCTTGCCCCAAAAGCTCAATTTCCTGCCCCATCAGTGCCACCTCCCGCACCACAAGTGCCACCTCCTGCCCCATAAGTGCCAATTTCTGCCCCACAAGTGCCACTTCCCGCCTTACAAATTCCACCTCCCACCCCACATTACCACGTCCTGCCCCAAAAGTGCCAATTCCTGCTTCACAAGTGCCAGCTCATGCTTCACAAATGCCAGCTCATGCCCCACATCATCAACTTCCTGCCCCACAAGTGCCACCTCTAACCCCACAAAGACAGCCTCCTGCCCCACATCATCCACCTCCTGCCCCACAAGTGCCAATTCCTGCCCCACAAGTGCCAGCTCATGCCCCACAAGTGCCACCTCCTACCCCACAAAGACCACCTCCTGCCCCACATCATCCACCTCCTCCCCCACAAGTGACAATACCTGTTAGACAAGTGCAACCTCCAGCCCCACAACTTCAACATCCCGCCACACAAGTGCCGACTCCTGGCAACGTGTGCCACATCCTGCCCCACAAGTGTCAACTCCTGCCCCACATCGTCCACCTCCCATCCAACAAGTGCCACCTCCTGCCCCACAAGTGCCAATTCCTGCCCCACAAGTGCCAGCTCATGCTTCACAAGTGCCAGCTCCTGCCCCTCATCATCCACCTCCTGCCCCACAAGTGCCACCTCCTGACCCACAACATCAATCTCCAGCCCCACAAGAGCCGCCTCCTGCCCGACAAGTTACACCTGCTACAAGTTCCACAAGTGCCACCTCCCTGCTCACGAGTGCCACATCCCGCCCCACATGTACCACCTCCTGCATCACAACTTCCACCTCCCGCCCCACATGTACCACCTCCTGCATCACAACTTCCACCTCCCGCCCCACATGTACCACCTCCTGCATCACAACTTCCACCTCCCGCCCCACATGTACCACCTCCTGCATCACAACTTCCACCTCCCGCCCCACATGTACCACCTCCTGCATCACAACTTCCACCTCCCGCCCCACATGTACCACCTCCTGCATCACAACTTCCACCTCCCGCCCCACATGTACCACCTCCTGCATCACAACTTCCACCTCCCACCCCACATGTACCACCTCCTGCATCACAACTTCCACCTCCCGCCCCACAAATGCCACCTCCTGCCCTACAAGTGCCACCTCAGGCCCCACAAGTGCCCCCTCCCGCTCCACAAGTGCCACGTCCTGCCCCACAAGTGCCACCTCCCGCCCCTCTATGGCCACCTCCTGCCCCACAAGTTACACATCTTGCCCCACAACGTCGACCCCCGCCCCACATGTGCCTCCACCTGACCCACAAGTGCCAACTCCTGCCCCACAAGTGCCATTTCCTGCACCACATTTGTCGCGTCCTGCCCCACAATTGCCGGTTCCTGCCCCACAAGTGCCAACTCCTGCCCCACAAGTGCCACCTCCCGCCCCACTACTTCCACGTCACACCCCAAATCTTCTTACCTTCCACCCCACAAGTGCCACCTCCTGCCCCAAACCTTCAACCTACTGCCCCACAACTGCCACTTCCCACCCAGCAATTGCCACCCCCCGCCCCACAAGTGCCTCCTCCCACCCCACAAGTGCCAACCCTTACCCCACAAGTGCCAACTCCTGCCCCACATCATCCACCAACCGCCCCACAAGTGCCACCTCCCGCCCCACAAGTGCCGCCTCCAGCCACACAAGTGCTAAATCGTGCCGCACAACTTCCACCTGCCGCCCCACAACTGCCACCTCCCGCCTTAAAAGTGCCACCTCATGACCCACATGTGCCTCCTCCTGTCCCACAGTTGTCACCTCCCGCTCCACAAGTTACACCTCACCCCCCACAAGTTCTACCACCCACCCCACAAGTGCCACCTGCAGCCCCAGAATTGTCAAATCCTGCCACACAACTTCCACATCCAGCCCCACAAGTGCCACCTCCCACCCCACAACTTCCACTTCCCACCCAACAACAGCCTCCTCCTGCCCCACATGTGCCTCCTCCTGCCACACAAGTGCCACCTCCTGCCCCACAAGTGCCACTTCCTGCCCCACAAGTGCTACCTACTTCCCCACAAGTGCCACCTCCTGCCCCACATCATCCACCTCTTGCCTCACAAATGCCTCCTCCTGACCCACAATTGCCACCTGCCGCCCCACAACTTCCAACTCACACCCCACAAGTGCCACCTCCCGCCCCACAAGTGCCACAACCCGCCCCACAAATCCAACTCCTGACCCACAAGTTCCACCTCCCGCCCCACAAGTTCCACCTCCCGCACCACAAGTGCCACCTCCCGACCCACATGTGCCAACTTCTGCCCCACAAGTGCCAGCTCCTGCCCCTCAAGTGTCACCTCTTCCCCACAAGTGCCACCTTCTGCTCCACAAGTGCCACTTCCTGCCACACAAGTGATACCTCCAGCCCCACAACTGCCACCACCCGCCCCACAACTTCCACCTCCCGCCTCACAAGTGCAACATCCAGGCCCACAAGTGCCACCTCCAGATCCACAAGAATTAACTCCTGCCCCACAAGTGCCACCTTCTGCCCTTCAAGAGCCACTTCTTGCCCCACAAGTAACACTTCCTGCCCCACAAGTGCCAACCTCTGCCCAACAAGTGCTATGACCCAGCCCACAAGTGCCATCTCCTGCCCCACTAGTGCCACCTCCCGCCCCACAAGTGCCACCACCCTCCCCACAACTTCAACCTCCTTCCTCAAAACATCTACCTCCCGCCCCACAGGTGTCATCATCTGCCCCACAACTTCCACCTCACGCCCCACAAGTGCCACCTCCCGCCCCACAAGTGCCACAACCTGCCCCACAAATCCAACTCCTGACCCACAAGTTCCACCTCCCGCCCCACAATTTCCACCTCCCGCCCCACAAGTTCCACCTCCCGCCCCACAAGTGCCACCTCCCGACCCACATAATCCACGTCCTGCTCCAAAATTGCCACCTCCTGCCCCACAAGTGCCACCTCCAGCCCCACAAGTACCACCTCCTGACCCACAAGTGCCACTACGTGACCCACAATTGCCACCTCCCGTCTCACAATTGCAACTCTCGCCCAACAAGTGCCACCTCCTGCCCCAGAATTGCCACCACGCCCCCAACAAGTGCCACCTCCCGCCCCACAAGTACCACATCCCACCCCACAAGTGCAACCTCCTGCCCCACAAGTGCCAACTCTCGCCCCACAAGTGCCACCTCCTGCCCCACAAGTGCCACCTCCAGCCCCACCAGTTCCACCGCCCACCCCACAAGTACCATCTCCTGACCCAAAAGTGCCACTACGTGACCCACAATTGCCACCTCCCGTCTCACAATTGCAACTCTCGCCCAACAAGTGCCACCTCCTGCCCCACAATTGCCACCACCCCCCCAACAAGTGCCAACTCTTGCCCCACAAGTGCCAACTCCTGCCCCACAACATCCACCTCACGCTCCAAAAGTGCCACCTCCCGCCCAACAAGTGCAACATCTCGCCCCACTAGTGCCACGTCCCGGCCCAAAATTGCTGCCTCCTGCCCCACATCATCCACCTCCAGTTCCACAAATGTCACCTCCTGACCCACAACTTCCACCTCCTGCCCCACAAGTGCCACCTTCTGCCTCACAAGTGCCACCCCTTGCCCCACAAGTGCCACATCCCACCGCACAATTTCCACCTCTTGTTACACAAGTCCCACCTCCCGCCCAACAACAGCCTCCTCCTGCCCCACAAGTGCCACCTCCTGCCCCACAAGTGCCACCTCCCACCCCACAAGTGCCACGTCCTTCCCAATTGCCACGTCCTGTCCCACAAGTGCCACCTCCTGCCATACAAGTGCCACCCTCTGCCCCACAATTGCCACTTCTTGCCCCACAATTGCCAATTCTTGCCCCACAACTTCCACCTCCCACCCCATAACTTCCACCTCCCGTCCCACAGCTTCCACATCCTGCCCCACAAGTGCCCGATCCTGCCCCAGAAGTACCACCACCTGCCCCACAAGTGCCAACTCCTGCCCCACAAGTGCCACCTCGCATCCCGCAAGTGCCACATCCCGCCCCACAAGTTCCACCTCCTGCCTTACAAGTGCCCATTCCTGCTTCACAAGTGCCAGCTCATGTTTCACAAATGCCAGCTCCTGCCCCACATCATCAACTTCCTGCCCCACAAGTGTCACCTCCAACCCCACAAAGACAGCCTCCTGCCCCACATCATCCACTTCCTGCCCCACAAGTGCCAATTCCTGCCCCACAAGTGCCAGCTCCTGCCCCACAAGTGCCAGCTCCTGCCCCACAACAGCCTCCTCCTGCCCCACAAGTGCCACCACCCTCTCCACAACTTCAACCTCCTTCCCCAAAACATCCACCTCCCGCCCCACAGGTGTCATCATCTGCCCCACAAGTGGCACATCCCGCCCCACAATTGCCACCTCCTGCCCCACAAGTGCCGCCCCCAGCCCCGCAAGTGCCACCCCTCGCCCCACAATTTCCACCTCCCACCCCACAATTTTTACCTCCCGCCCCACAAGTGCCATCTCCTGCCCCACAGGTGCCACCTACTGTTCCACATCATCCACCTCCTTCCCCACATCATCCACCTCCTGTTCCACAAATGTCACCACCTGACCCACAACTTCCACATCCTGCCCCACAAGTGCCACCTCCTGCCCCACATAATCCACGTCCTGCTCCAAAATTGCCACCTCCTGCCCCACAAGTGCCAACTCCCACCCCACAAGTGCCACCTCCAGCCCCACCAGTTCCACCGCCCGCCCCACAAGTACCACCTCCTGACCCACAAGTGCCACTACGTGACCCACAATTGCCACCTCCCGTCTCACAATTGCAACTCTCGCCCAACAAGTGCCACCTCCTGCCCCACAATTGCCACCACCCCCCCAACAAGTGCCACCTCCCGCCCCACAAGTACCACATCCCGCCCCAGAAGTGCCAACTCTCGCCACACAAGTGCCAACTCCTGCCCCACAACATCCACCTCACGCTCCAAAAGTGCCACCTCCTGCCCCACAAGTGCTACTTCCTGCCTTACAAGTGCCACTTCCCGCTGCACAAGTGACACCTCCAGCCCCACAGCTGCCACAACCCGCCCCACAACTTCCACATCCCGCCTCACAACTGCAAGCTCCTGCCCCACAATTGCCACCTCCTACCACACAAGTGCCAACTCCTGCCCCACAAGTGCCACCTCATGTCCCTCAATTTTCACCTTATGCCCCAAAAGTGCCACCTCCCGCCCAACAAGTGCAACATCTCGCCCCACTAGTGCCACGTCCCGGCCCAAAATTGCTACCTCCTGCCCCACATCATCCACCTCCTGTTCCACAAATGTCACCTCCTGACCCACAACTTCCACCTCCTGCCCCACAAGTGCCACCTTCTGCCTCACAAGTGCCACCCCTTGCCCCACAAGTGCCACATCCCACCGCACAATTTCCACCTCTTGTTACACAAGTCCCACCTCCCGCCCAACAACAGCCTCCTCCTGCCCCACAAGTGCCACCTCCTGCCCCACAAGTGCCACCTCCCACCCCACAAGTGCCACGTCCTTCCCAATTGCCACGTCCTGTCCCACAAGTGCCACCTCCTGCCGTACAAGTGCCACCCTCTGCCCCACAATTGCCACTTCTTGCCCCACAATTGCCAATTCTTGCCCCACAACTTCCACCTCCCACCCCATAACTTCCACCTCCCGTCCCACAGCTTCCACATCCTGCCCCACAAGTGCTTGATCCTGCCCCAGAAGTACCACCACCTGACCCACAAGTGCCAACTCCTGCCCCACAAGTGCCACCTCGCATCCCGCAAGTGCCAAATCCCGCCCCACAAGTTCCACCTCCTGCCCCACAAGTGCCAATTCCTGCCCCACAAGTGCCAGCTCTTGCCCCACAAGTGCCACCTCCTGCCCCACAAGTGCCACCTCCTGCCTCACAAGTGCAAACTCCTGCCCCACATGTTCCACCTACCACCCCACAAATTCCAACTCCTGCCCCACAAGTGCCAGCTCCTGCCCGACAAGAGCCACTTCCTGCCCCACAAGTACCTCTTCCCTCCCAACAAGTTCCAATTTCTGCCCCACAAGTGCCACCTCCTGCCCCACAAGTGCCACCTCCTGCCCCACAAGTGCAACCTCCTGCCCCACAAATGCCACCTTTCGCCCCACAAGTGCGACCTCCCGCTCCACAACTTCCACCTCCCACTCCACAACTTCCACCTCCTGCCCTACAAGTGCCACCTCCCGACCCACAAGAGCCACCTCCCGCCCTACATCTTCCATCTCCTGGCTCACAAGTTCCACCTCCTGCCTCAAAAGAGCAACCTCCCGCCCCACAACTTCCACGTAACGCCCCATAAGTTCCACCTCCTGCCCAACAAGTGCCACCTCTCGTCCCACAAGGACCACCTCCTGCCCCACAAGTGCCACCATTTGCCTTACAAGTGCCACCTCCTGCCCAACAAGTGCCACCTCCTGCCCCACAAGTGCCACCTCTCGTCCTACAAGTGCCACCTCCTGCCCAACAAGTGCCACCACCCTCCTCAAAATGCC
Organism: Coturnix japonica; assembly: GCF_054131305.1. NCBI lineage: Eukaryota > Metazoa > Chordata > Aves > Galliformes > Phasianidae > Coturnix > Coturnix japonica. The sequence goes on from NC_140690.1 coordinate 840,868, forward strand.
AACTCCCGCCCCACAAGTGCCACGTCCAGCCCCACAACTTCCACCTCCTGCCCCAAAAGTGTCAACTCCTGCCCCATAAGTTCCATATCCCGCCCCACAAGTGCCACTACCTGCCCCACTAGTGCCATCTCCATTTCCACAGGTGCCACCTCCCGCCCCACAACTTCCACGTAACGCCCCATAAGTTCCACCTCCTGCCCAACAAGTGCCACCTCTCGTCCCACAAGGACCACCTCCTGCCCCACAAGTGCCACCTCTTGCCCCACAAGTGCCAAATACTTCCCCACAACTTCCACCTTCTGCCGCACTAGTGCCAACTCCAATTCCACAAGTGCCACCTCCCACACCACAAGTGCCACCACCTGACCCACAAGTGCCAACTCCTGCCCCACAAGTGCCATTTCTTGCCCCACAAGTGCCACCTCCTGCCCCACAAGTGCCATTTCCTGCCCTACAACTTCCACCTCCTGCCCCACAAGAGCCAGTTCCAGCCCCACAAATGCCACCTCCCGCCCCACAACTTCAACATCCCGCCATACAAGTGCCACCTCCTGCCAAACGTGTGCCACATCCTGCCCCACAAGTGCCAAATCCTGCCCCGCAACTTTTACCTCCTGCTCCACAAGTGCCAACTCCTGCCCCACATCATCCACCTCCTGCCCCACAAGTGCCACCTCCAGCCCCACAAGTGCCAACTCCTGCCCCACAAGTGCCAACTCCTGCCCCACAAGTGCCACATCCCTCCCCACAAGTGCCAGCTCCTGCCCCACAAGTGCCACCTACCACGCCACAAATTCGACCTCCTGCCCCACAAGTTCAGCCTCCCACCCCACAAGTGCCAAATCCTACCACGCAACGTCCACATCCTGCTCCACAAGTGCCACCTCCTGCCCCTCATCATCCACCTCCTGCCCCACAAGTGCCACCTCCCGCCCAACAATTGTGGCCACATGACAAACAAGTGAAAAATCCCACCCCACAAGTGCCACCACATGCCCAACAGGTGCCACCTCCCACCCCACAACTTCAGTCTCCCGCCACAGAAGTGCCAACTCCTGCCCAACGTGTGATATCTCCTGCACCACAAGTTCCAAGTCCTGCCCCACTAGTTCCACCTCCCGCCCCACAAGTGCCACCTCCAGCCCCACAAGTGCCATCTCCCACCCCACAAGTACCAAATCCTGCCCCACAACTTCCACCTCCTGCCCCAGAAGTGTCATCTCCTGCCCCACATGTGTCACCTCCTGCCGCACATCATCCACCTCCAAACCCATAAGTGCCACCTCCTGCACAACAAGTGCCAATTCCTGCCCCACAAGTGCCAGCACATGCTTCACAAGCGCCAGCTCCAGCCTAACATCATCCACCTCCTGCCCCACAAGTGCCACATCCCGCCCCACAAGAGCCACTTCCTTCCCCACAAGTACCCCATCCCACACCACAAGTTCCAATTCCTGCCATACAAGTGCCTCCTCCTTCCCCACAAGTGCCACCTCCTGCTTCACAACTTCCACCTCCCGACCCACAAGTGCCACCTCCTGCCCCACAACTTCCACCTTGCGACCCACAAGTGCGAACTCCCGCCAAACAACTGACACCTCCTGCCTCACAAGTGCCAACTCCTGCCCAACAAGTGCCACCTCCTGCCCCACTAGTGCCACCTCCCGACCCACAAGTGCCACCTCCCGACCCACAAGTGCCACCTCCTGCCATGCAAGTGCCAGCTCCTGCCCCACATGTGCCACCTCTCGCCCCACTAGTGCCACCTCCCGCCCCATAAGTGCCACCTCCCTCTCCACAAATTCAGCCTCCCGCCCACAGGTGCCACCTCCCGCCCCACAAGTGCCACCTCCTGCCCCACAAGTGCCAACTCCCACCCCACAAGTGCCAACTCCCGCCCCACAAGTGCCAACTCCCGCCCCACAAGTGCCAACTCCTGCCGCACAACTGCCAATTCCAGCCCCCCAAGTGCCAGCTCATGCTTCACAAGTGCCAGCTCCTGCCCCTCATCATCCACCTCCTGCCCCACAAGTGCCACCTCCTGCCCAAAACCTGCCACCTCCCTCCCCACAATGCCACCTCCTGCCATATTAGTCCAGCCTCCTGCCCCACAAGTGCCAACTCCCGCCCCAAAAGTGCCACTTCCTGCCCCTCTATCGCCACCTCCTGCCCCAGAAGTTCCACTTCCTGCACCACAAGTCACACCTACAGCCCCACAATTTCCACCTCCTGTTTTACAAGTTCCACTTCCGCCCCACAAGTGCCACCTCCTGCCCAACAAGTGCCAGTTCATGCCCCACAAGTGCAAGGTCCTGTCCTTCAACTTCCACCTCCTGCCCCACAAGTGCCACCTCCTGCCCCACAACGACCACCTCCCGCCCCACAACTTCCACCTCCCGCCCCACAATTGCCACCTCCTGCCCCACAAGTGCCACCTCCCGCCCAACAATTGTGGCCACATGACAAACAAGTTCCACTTCCGCCCCACAAGTGCCACCTCCTGCCCCACATCGTCCACCTCCCACCCAACAAGTGCCACCACCTGCCCCACAAGTGCCAATTCCTGCCCCACAAGTGCCAGTTCATGCTTCACAAGTGCCAGCTCCTGCACTACGTCATCCACTTCCTGCTCACAAGTGCCACCTCCTGACCGACAAAGACATCCTTCTGCCCCACAAGTGCCAATTCCTGCCCCACAAGTGCCAGTTCATGCCCCACAAGTGCCACATTTGTCCACACCACTGCCTCCTCCCCCCCAAATAATCCACCTCCTGCCCCACAAGTGTCACTGACTGACCAACTTCCTCCTCCTGACCCACAAGTGCAACCTCCTGCCCCACAAGTGCCAGCTCCTGCCCCACAAGAGCCACTTCCTGCCCCACAAGTACCTCTTCCCTCCCAACAAGTTCCAATTTCCGCCCAACAAGTACTACCTCCTTCTGCACAAGTTCCACCTCCTGCCCTAAAAGCTCCATTTCCTGCCCCAGAAGTGCCACCTCCCGCCCCACAAGTGCCACCTCCTGCCCTACAACTTCCACCTCCTGGCCCACAAGTGCCACCTCCCGCCCTACAACTGCCAAACCCTGCCCCAAAACTTCCACCTCCTGCCCAACAATTTCCAACTCGTGCCCCACAATTGCCACCTCCTACCACACAAATGCCACCTTCTGCCTCAAAATGCCACCTCCTGCCCAACAACTCCAACCTCCCGCCCCACAAGTACCACCTCCTGCTCCACAAGTTCCACCTCCTGCCCCATAAGTTCCACCTTACGCCCCACAAGTGCCATCTCCTGCCCCAAAAGCTCAATTTCCTGCCCCATCAGTGCCACCTCCCGCACCACAAGTGCCACCTCCTGCCCCATAAGTGCCAATTTCTGCCCCACAAGTGCCACTTCCCGCCTTACAAATGCCACCTCCTGCCCCACAACTTTCACCTCCTGCCCCTCAAGTGCAACCTCCCTGCCCACGAGTGACACAATCTGCCCAAGTGCCACCTCCTGCCTCACAACTTCCACCTCCCGCCCCACAAGTGCCACCTCCTGTCTCACAAGTGCAACCTCCCGCCCCACAACTTCCACAACCTGCCCCACAAGTGCCACCTCCCGTCACTCAACTTCCAACTCCCACCCCACAAGTGCCACCTCCCGCCCTACAACTTCCACATCCCGCCCCACAACTTCCAACTCCTGGCCCACAAGTTATAACTCCTGCCCCACAAGTGTTGCATTTTGCCCCACAAGTGCCACCTCCCGCTCCACAAGTGCCACCTCCCGACCCACAAGTGCCAATTCCTGCCCCACATCATTCACCTCCCGCCCTACAAGTGCCACCTCCTGCCCCACAAGTGCCACCTCCCGCCCCACAAGCGCCACCTCCTGTCTCACAAGTGCAACCTCCCGCCCCACAACTTCCACAACCTGCCCCACAAGTGCCACCTCCCGTCACTCAACTTCCAACTCCCGCCCCACAAGTGCCACCTCCCGCACCACAACTTCCACCTCCTGCCTCATAACTTCCACATTCTCCCGCCCCACAACTTCCAACTCCTGGCCCACAAGTGCAACCTCCTGCCCCACCATTACCACCTCCTGCCCCACAATTTCCACCTCCTGCCCCACAAGTGCCACAACCTGCTCCACAATTTCAACGTCCTGCCTTACAAGTGCCACATTCTGCCCCACAAGTGTAGGCTCCTGCTCCACAAGTGCCACCTCCCGAACTACAACCTCAACCTCTGGCCCCACAAGTCCCACCTCCCGCCCCACAAGTGCCACATCCCGCCCACAAGTGCCACCACCCGCCCCACAAGTGCCACCTTCTGTTCCATAACTTCCACCTCCTGCCTTAGAAGTTATAACTCCTGCCCCACAAGTGTTGCATTTTCCCCCACAAGTGCCACCTCCCGCCTCACAAGTGCCACCTCCCGACCCACAAGTGCAAACTCCTGCCCCGCAACTTTTATCTCCTGCTCCACAAGTGCCACCTCGAACCGCACAATTGCCACCTCCATCCCCATATCAACCACCTCCCATCCAACAAGTGCCACCTCCTGCCCCACAAGTGCCAATTCCTGCCCCACAAGTGCCAGCTCATGCTTCACAAGTGCCAGCTTCTGCCCCTCATCATCCACCTCCTGCTCCACAAGTGCCACCTCCTGCCCCACAATGACCACCTCCTGCCCCACATCATCCACCCCCTGCGCCACAAGTGCCAATTCCTGCCCTACAAGTGCCAGCTCATTCCCCTGAAGTGCCAGCTCCTGCCCCACAAGTGTCACTGACCGCCCAACTTCCTCCTCCTGACACACAACTGCAACCTCCTGCCCCACAAGTGCCACCTCCCGCCCTACAACTTCCACCTCCCGCTCCACAACTTCCACCTCCTGCCCCACAAGTGCCACCTCCCGCCCTACAACTTCCATCTCCTGGCTCACAAGTTCCACCTCCTGCCTAAAAAGAGCCACGTCCTGCCCCACAACTTCCACGTAACGTCCCATAAGTTCCACCTCCTGCCCCACAAATGCCAACTCCTGCCCCACAAGTGCCACCTCCTGCCCAACAAGTGCCACCACCCTCCCCAAAATGCCAACTCCCGCCCCACAAGTGCCACGTCCAGCCCCACAACTTCCACCTCCTGCCCCAAAAACAAAAACTTATGGGGCAGGAGTGTCAACTCCTTCCCCATAAGTTCCATATCCCACCCCACAAGTGCCACTACCTGCCCCACTAGTGCCATCTCCATTTCCATAGGTGCCACCTCCCGCCCCACAACTTCCACGTAACGCCCCATAAGTTCCACCTCCTGCCCAACAAGTGCCACCTCTCGTCCCACAAGGACCACCTCCTGCCCCACAAGTGCCACCTCTTGCCCCACAAGTGCCAAATACTTCCCCACAACTTCCACCTTCTGCCGCACTAGTGCCAACTCCAATTCCACAAGTGCCACCTCCCACACAACAAGTGCCACCACCTGACCCACAAGTGCCAACTCCTGCCGCACAAGTGCCATTTCTTGCCCCACAAGTGCCACCTCCTGCCCCACAAGTGCCATTTCCTGCCCTACAACTTCCTCCTCCTGCCCCACAAGAGCCAGTTCCAGCCCCACAAATGCCACCTCCTGCCCCACAACTTCAACATCCCGCCATACAAGTGCCGACTCCTGCCCAACGTGTGCCACATCCTGCCCCACAAGTGCCAACTCCTGCCCCACATCGTCCACCTCCCACCCAACAAGTGCCACCTCCTGCCCCACAAGTGCCAATTCCTGCCCCACATGTGCCAGCTCATGCCCCACAAGTGCCAGGTCCTGTCCCACATCATCCACCTTCTGCCCCACAAGTGCCACCTCCTGCCCCACAACGACCACCTCCTGCCCCACATCATCCACCCCCTGCACCACAAGTGCCAATTCATGCCCTACAAGTGCCAGCTCACTCCCCTGAAGTGCCAGCTCCTGCCCCACAATGCCACCTCCTGTCCCACATGTGCTAATTCCTGCCCCACAAGTGCCATTTTCTGCCCCACAACTTCTACCTCACGGCCCACAAGAGCCAGTTCCAGCCCCACAAATGCCACCTCCTGCCCCACAACTTCAACATCCCGCCACACAAGTGCCACCTCCTGCCCCACAACTGCCAAATCCTGTACTGCAACTTCCAACTCCTGCTCCACAAGTGCCACCTCCTGCCCCACATCATCTACCTCCCACCCCACAAGTGCCACCTCCTGCCCCACAAGTTACATCTCCCGCCCCACAAGTGCCACCTCCTGCCTCACAACTTCCAACTCCCACCACAACAATTTCCACCTCCAGTCTTACAAGTTCCACTTCCGCCCCACAAGTGCCACCTCCAGCCCCATAAGTGCCTAATCATGCCCCACAACATCCACCTGTGCCCTACAAATTTCCGGCTCCACATCATCCAACTCCAGCCCCACAAGCGCCACCTCCTGCACAAAAAGATCCACCTCAAGCCCCACAGGTGCCACCTCCCGCCCCACAACTTCCACCTCCCGCCCCACAATTGCCACCTCCTGCCCCATAAGTGCCACCTCCCGCCCAACAATTGTGGCCACATGACAAACAAGTTCCACTTCCGCCCCACAAGTGTCACCTCCTGCCCAACAAGTGCCATTTCTTACCCCACAGGTTCCAAATCCTACCCCACTGGTGCCATTTCCTGCCCCACAAGTTCCACCTCCTGCCCCACAAGTGCCAATTCCTGCCCTACAAGTGCCAGCTCATTCCCCTGAAGTGCCAGCTCCTGCCCCACAAGTGCCACATTTTGCCACACCACTGCCACCTCCCCCCCAAATAATCCACCTCCTGCCCCACAAGTGTCACTGACTGACCAACTTCCTCCTCCTGACGCACAAGTGCAACCTCCTGCCCCACAAGTGCCAGCTCCTGCCCGACAAGAGCCACTTCCTGCCCCACAAGTACCTCTTCCCTCCCAACAAGTTCCAGTTTCCGCCCCACAAGTGCCACCTCCTGCCCCACAAGTGCAACCTCCTGCCCCACAAATGCCACCTTTCGCCCCACAAATGCCACCTCCCGCTCCACAACTTCCACCTCCTGCCCCACAAGTGCCACCTCCCGCCCTACAACTTCCATCTCCTGGTCCACAAGTGCCACCTCCTGCCTCAAAAGAGCCACCTCCCGCCCCACAACTTCCACGTAACGCCCCATAAGTTCCACCTCTCGCCCAACAAGTGCCACCTCTCGTCCCACAAGGACCACCTCCTGCCCCACAAGTGCCACCTCCTGCCCCACAAGTTCCACCTCTTGCCCCACAAGTGCCAAATACTTCCCCACAACTTCCACCTTCTGCCGCACTAGTGCCAACTCCAATTCCACAAGTGCCACCTCCCACACCACAAGTGCCACCACCTGACCCACAAGTGCCAACTCCTGCCGCACAAGTGCCATTTCTTGCCCCACAAGTGCCACCTCCTGCCCCACAAGTGCCATTTCCTGCCCTACAACTTCCACCTCCTGCCCCACAAGAGCCAGTTCCAGCCCCACAAATGCCACCTCCTGCCCCACAACTTCAACATCCCGCCATACAAGTGCCACCTCCTGCCAAACGTGTGCCACATCCTGCCCCACAAGTGCCAAATCCTGCCCCGCAACTTTTACCTCCTGCTCCACAAGTGCCAACTCCTGCCCCACATCATCCACCTCCTGCCCCACAAGTGCCACCTCCAGCCCCACAAGTGCCAACTCCTGCCCCACAAGTGCCACATCCCTCCCCACAAGTGCCAGCTCCTGCCCCACAAGTGCCACCTACCACGCCACAAGTGCCACCTCCTGCCCCACAAGTGCCACATCCCTCCCCACAAGTGCCACCTCCTGCCCCACAAGTGCCAATTCCTGCTTCACAAGTGCCAGCTCATGCTTCACAAGTGCCAGCTCCTGCCCCACATCATCAACTTCCTGCCCCACAAGTGCCACCTCCAACCCCACAAAGACAGCCTCCTGCCCCACATCATCCACCTCCTGCCCCACAAGTGCCACCTCTCGTCCCACAAGGACCACCTCCTGCTCCACAAGTTCCACCTCTTGCCCCACAAGTGCCAAATACTTCCCCACAACTTCCACCTTCTGCCCCACTATTGCCAACTCCAATTCCACAAGTGCCACCTCCAGCCCTACAACTGCCACTTCCAGCCCTACAAGTGCCACCTCCCACCCAACAACTTCAACATCCCACCACACAAGTGCCAACTCCTGCCCGTGTGCCACATCCTGCCCCACAAATGCCAACTCCTGCCGCACAACTGACAATTCCTGCACCAAAAGTGACAGCTCATGCTTCACAATTGCCAGCTCCTGCCCCACATCATCCACATTCTGCTCCACATGTGCCACCTCCTGCCCCACAAGTGACACATCCCGCCCCACAAGTGCCATCTCATGCCAAACTAGTGCAACCTCCTGCCCCACAAGTGCCTTATCTCGCCAGACAATTTACAGCTCCTGCCCCACAAGTGCCAGCTCATGCTTCACAAGTGCCAGCTCCTGCCCCTCATCATCCACCTCCTGCCCCACAAGTGCCACCTCCCTGCTCACGAGTGCCACATCCCGCCCCACATGTACCACCTCCTGCATCACAACTTCCACCTCCCACCCCACAAGTTCCACCTCCTCCCCACAAGTGCCACCTCCCGCCCCACAAGCGCCACCTCCCTCTCCACAAACTCCACCTCCCACGCACAAGTGCCACATCCTGCCCCACAAGTGTCACCTCCTGCCCCACAAGTGCCACCTTCCGCCCCACAAGTGCCACCTCACACCCCAACAGTGTCAACTTCCGCCCCACAAGTGACACCTCACGCCCCACAACTTCCACATCCCGCCCAACAAGTGCCACCACCTGACCCACAAGTGCCAACTCCTGCCCCACTAATGCAACTACCTGCCCCACAAGTGCCAACTCGCGCCCCACAAGTGCCAACTCCTGCCCCACAAGTTCTACCTCCTGCCTTACAAGTGCCACCCCCTGCCTCACAGCTTCCACATCCCGCCCCACAAATGCCACCTCCTGCCCTACAAGTGCCACCTCAGGCCCCACAAGTGCCCCCTCCCGCTCCACAAGTGCCACGTCCTGCCCCACAAGTGCCATCTCCCGCCCCACAAGGGCCAAATCCTGCCACGCAACTTCCACCTCCTGCCCCACATCATCCACCTCCCACCCCACAAGTGCCACCTCCTGTGGCACAAGTGCCAATTCCAGCCCTAAAAGTGCCAGCTCATGCTTCACAATTGCCAGCTCCTGCCCCACATCATCCACCTCCTGCCCCACAAGTGCCACCTCCTATCCCACATGTGCCAACTCCTGCCCCACAAGTGCCATTTCCTGCACCACATTTGCCACCTCCTGCCCCACAAGTGCCACCTCCTTCCCCACAAGTGCCACCTCCCACCCCACAAGTTTAACCTCCAGACACACAAGTGCCATCTCCCGCCCCACAAGTGCCACCTCCTTCCCCACAATTGCCACCTCCCGCCCCACAAGTTTAACCTCCAGACACACAAGTGCCACGTCCTGCCCCACAAGTGCCATCTCCCGCCCCACAAGTGCCAAATCCTGACGCGGAACTTCCACCTCCTGCTCCTCAAGTGCCATCTCCTGCCCCACAAGTGCCACCTCCCGCCCCTCTATGGCCACCTCCTGCCCCACAAGTTACACCTCTTGCCCCACAACTTCGACCCCTGCCCCACATGTGCCACCACCTGACCCACAAGTGCCAACTCCTGCCCCACAAGTGTTACCTCTCGCCCCACTTCTTCAACCTCCAGCCACACAAGTGCCAACTCCTGCCCAACAAGTGCCACCTCCCGCCCCACAAGTGCCACCTCCCGCCCCACTACTTCCACGTCACACCCCAAATCTTCTTACCTTCCAACCCACAAGTGCCACGTCCTGCCCCAAACCTTCAAGCTACTGCCCCACAACTGCCACTTCCCACCCAGCAATTGCCACCCCCCGCCCCACAAGTGCCTCCTCCCACCCACAAGTGCCAACCCTTACCCCACAAGTGCCAACTCCTGCCCCACATCATCCACCAACTGCCCCACAAGTGCCACCTCCTGCACCACAAGTGCCACCTCCTGACCCACAACTTCCAGCTCCTGCCCCAATAGTGCCAGCTCCCGGCCCACAACTTCCAGCTCCCGGCCCACAATTGCCACCTCCTGCCCCACAACTTCCATCTCCCACTCCACAAGTGCCACCTACTGCACAACAAATACCATCTCCTGCACCATAAGTGCCATCTCCTGCCCCACAGGTGCCACCTACTGTTCCACATCATCCAACTCCTTCCCCACATCATCCACCTCCTGTTCCACAAATGTCACCTCCTGACCCACAACTTCCACCTCCTGCCCCACAAGTGCCACCTTCTGCCCCACAAGTGCCTCCTCCTGCCACACAAGTGCCACCTCCTGCCCCACAAGTGCCACCTACTTCCCCACAAGTGCCACCTCCTGCCCAACATCATCCACCTCCTGCCCCACATCATCCACCTCCTGCCCCACATCATCCACCTCCTGCCTCACAAATGCCTCCTCCTGACCCACAGTTGCCACCTGCCGCCCCACAACTTCCACCTCACGCCCCACAAGTGCCACCTCCCGACCCACATGTGCCACAACCCGCCCCACAAATCCAACTCCTGCCCCACAAGTGCCACCTCCCGCCCCTCAAGTGCCACACACTGCCCCACAAGTGCCGCCCCCAGCCCCGCAACTGCCACCCCTTGCCCCACAATTTCCACCTCCCACCCCACAATTTTTACCTCCCGCCCCACAAGTGCCATCTCCTGCCCCACAGGTGCCACCTACTGTTCCACATCATCCACCTCCTTCCCCACATCATCCACCTCCTGTTCCACAAATGTCACCTCCTGACCCACAGCTTCCACATCCTGCCCCACAAGTGCCACCTCCTGCCCCACATAATCCACGTCCTGCTCCAAAATTGCCACCTCCTGCCCCACAAGTGCCACCTCCCACCCAACAAGTGCCACCTCCAGCCCCACCAGTTCCACCGCCCGCCCCACAAGTACCACCTCCTGACCCACAAGTGCCACTACGTGACCCACAATTGCCACCTCCCGTCTCACAATTGCAACTCTCGCCCAACAAGTGCCACCTCCTGCCCCACAATTGCCACCACCCCCCCAACAAGTGCCACCTCCCGCCCCACAAGTACCACATCCCACCCCACAAGTGCAACCTCCTGCCCCACAAGTGCCATCTCTAGCCCCACAAGTGCCAGCTCCTGCCCGACAAGAGCCACTTCCTGCCCCACAAGTGCCACCTCCTGCCTTACAAGTGCCAATTCCTTCTTCACAAGTGCCAGCTCATGCTTCACAAATGCCAGCTCCTGCCCCACATCATCAACTTCCTGCCCCACAAGTGTCACCTCCAACCCCACAAAGACAGCCTCCTGCCCCACATCATCAACCTCCTGCCCCACAAGTGCCAATTCCTGCCCCACAAGTGCCAGCTCATGCCCCACAAGTGTCAGCTCCTGCCCCACAAGTGCTAGCTCTTCCCTCACAGGTGCCACCTCCTGCCCCACAAGTGCCACCTCCTGCCCCACAAGTGCCAGCTCATGCCCCACAAGTGTCAGCTCCTGCCCCACAAGTGCTAGCTCTTCCCTCACAGGTGCCACCTCCTGCCCCACAAGTGCCACCTCCTGCCCAACAAGTTCCACATCTTGACCTACAAGTGTCACCTCCTGCCCCATAAGTTTCACCTCTCGCCCAACAAATGCCACCACCTCCCCCAAAAGCGCCACCTCCTGCCCCACAGGTGCCATTTCCTGCCCCACAACATCCACCTCCCACGCACAAGTGCAACCTACTGCCCCACAACTTCCACCTCCTGCCCCACAAGTGCCAACATCTGCCCCACAAGTGCCAACACCTGCCCCACAAGTGCCACCTCCCGCCCCACAAGTGCCACCTGTCACCCTGCAAGTCCAGCTCCTCTCGCCCCACAAGTGCCAGCTCATGCTTCACAAGTGCCAGCTCCTGCCCCACATCATCAACTTCCTGCCCCACAAGTGCCACCTCCAACCCCACAAAGACAGCCTCCTTCCCCACAAGTGCCACCTCCTGCCCCACAAGTGCCAATTCCTGCCCCACAATTGCCAGCTCATGCCCCACAAGTGCCAGCACCTGCCCCACAAGTGCCAGCACCTGCCCCACAAGTGCCAAATCCTGCCCTGCAACTTCCACCTCCTGCCCCACAACTTCCAGCTCCTGCCCCACATCATCCACCAACCGCCCCACAAGTGTCACCTCCTGCCCCACAACTTCCATCTCCCACTCCAAAGGTGCCACCTACTGCACAACAAATACCATCTCCTGCCCCATAAGTGCCACCTCCCGCCCCACAACTGCCACCTCCCGCCTTAAAAGTGCCACCTCCCGACCCACAAGTGCCTCCTCCTGTCCCACAGTTTTCACCTCCCGCTCCACAAGTTACACCTCACCCCCCACAAGTTCTACCACCCACCCCACAAGTGCCACCTGCAGCCCCAGAAGTGTCAAATCCTGCCACACAACTTCCACATCCAGCCCCACAAGTGCCACCTCCCACCCCACAACTTCCACTTCCCGCCCAACAACAGCCTCCTCCTGCCCCACATGTGCCTCCTCCTGCCACACAAGTGCCACCTCCTGCCCCACAAGTGCCACTTCCTGCCCCACAAGTGCTACCTACTTCCCCACAAGTGCCACCGCCTGCCCCACATCATCCACCTCCTGCCTCACAAATGCCTCCTCCTGACCCACAATTGCCACCTGCCGCCCCACAACTTCCACCTCACGCCCCACAAGTGCCACCTCCCGCCCCACAAGTGCCACAACCCGCCCCACAAATCCAACTCCTGACCCACAAGTGCCACCTCCCGCCCCACATGTGCCAACTTCTGCCCCACAAGTGCCAGCTCCTGCCCCTCAAGTGTCACCTCTTCCCCACAAGTGCCACCTTCTGCTCCACAAGTGCCACTTCCTGCCGCACAAGTGATACCTCCAGCCCCACAACTGCCACCACCCGCCCCACAACTTCCACCTCCCACCTCACAAGTGCAACCTCCAGGCCCACAAGTGCCACCTCCAGATCCACAAGAATTAACTCCTGCCCCACAAGTGCCACCTCCTGCCCTTCAAGAGCCACTTCTTGCCCCACAAGTAACATTTCCTGCCCCACAAGTGCAAACCCCTGCCCAACAAGTGCTATGACCCAGCCCAAAAGTGCCAACTCCTGCCCCACTAGTGCCACCTCCCGCCCCACAAGTGCCACCACCCTCCCCACAACTTCAACCTCCTTCCCCAAAACATCCACCTCCCGCCCCACAGGTGTCATCATCTGCCCCACAACTGCCACATCCCGCCCCACAAGTGCCACCTCCCGCCCCTCAAGTGCCACACACTGCCCCACAAGTGCCGCCCCCAGCCCCGCAAGTGCCACCCCTTGCCCCACAAGTGCCACATCCCACCGCACAATTTCCACCTCTTGTTACACAAGTCCCACCTCCTGCCCAACAAGTGCCACCACCCTCCCCAAAATGCCAACTCCCGCCCCACAAGAGCCACGTCCAGCCCCACAACTTCCACCTCCTGCCCCAAAAGTGTCAACTCCTGCCCCATAAGTTCCATATCCTGCCCCACAAGTGCCACTACCTGCCCCACTAGTGCCATCTCCATTTCCACAGGTGCCACCTCCCGCCCCACAACTTCCACGTAACGCCCCATAAGTTCCACCTCCTGCCCAACAAGTGCCACCTCTCGTCCCACAAGGACCACCTCCTGCCTTACAAGTGCCAAATACTTCCCCACAACTTCCACCTTCTGTCACACTAGTGCCAACTCCAATTCCACAAGTGCCACCTCCCACACCACAAGTGCCACCACCTGACCCACAAGTGCCAACTCCTGCCCCACAAGTGCCATTTCTTGCCCCACAAGTGCCACCTCCTGCCCCACAAGTGCCATTTCCTGCTCTACAACTTCCACCTCCTGCCCCACAAGAGCCAGTTCCAGCCCCACAAAGGCCACCTCCCGCCACACAACTTCAACAACCCGCCATACAAGTGCCACCTCCTGCCCAACGTGTGCCACATCCTGCCCCACAAGTTCCAAATCCTGCCCCACAAGTGCAACCTCCTGCCCCACAAGTGCCAACTCCCACCACACAAGTGCCAAATCCTGCCACGCAACGTCCACCTCCTGCTCCACAAGTGCCACCTCGAACCGCACAATTGCCACCTCCTTCCCCATATCAACCACCTCCCATCCAACAAGTGCCACCTCCTGCCGCACAAGTGCCACATCATAACATTATGTGCAGTGTTGATCATTAGAAGCTTCGTACTCCAGTTCCATGGAATAACAACGTTCCAAATACTCATCTCTCAGAAGAAAACTACATATCCCAGAGGGCTTCGTGGCCAAAGTTAGTCATGGGAGGAGGACATATGTATAATCTCCTCCCAGGCTGGAGCTCTCTTTTTTGGGCTGGGGACCCTACAGGGCAGCTGCCCCCTGTCATTCGCAAAGGTAAATCTAGGTAACCTGTGACAGATTTTGGTGGAGATGGCGGGCATAAGCTGCTGCTTTTTAGCTTTTAGAACAAATCTCTCTTTGCTCTCAGAGAGCTTCGTTAGGGATGTGATATCTTTTCATAGCTGCTCACTGAGAACGTGACCTTGAAAGTCCAGGCAAACTGTCAAAATTCAGGGGTAGCTGTAAACTCTGAGCATTGTTATCTTGCTTTTGTAAAGAAAACAAAGGGATTTCTTTCTCTCCCAGAGCACAGCTAGCTAGCTCTGACTTTTACAGTGCCTGCCAGCTACTGCCAGCTATGAGTCTGCTCTTTATTTTAGGAGCACTGCATAGGGGATTCAAAGCCATCATGTTCTTTGAAACTTACTGGCCCTTCTTAATTTATTGATTTCTTGTTATAGAATATATGCATTATACGACCAAGTAAGGGCCTGGTACTTCTACGCAATGTGGTATGATGTGAATTTTGACACTTGCATCCCAGATGAAATAGTTAATTTTAGAATGACTAATTTCACAATTGCTAATTTCACAGCAGCTAGTTTTACAAACACCACGATGTTCAATCTGGTTTCCAGGCTGCCTTATCAGATTGCCGCACAGTTTTTGAAAACCGAGTTAGTGTTCATCCTTGTGTTCATACTCATGTTCATGTTATCAGTATCAATATATATGAATGTACTCCTCTCCATTCGTTCTATGCGGAAGTCCCCTCCAAAACCAGAAAATGCTGACTGGCAGGGAATATGGAAAGGTTTAGGAAAAATCTTAGAAGCGTGGGGACCCGCAGTGTCATGGGATTTCACTCTTGAACACCTGAGGGACCCTGAGAAATTGAGTATTTGAGTCAGAGATCTAAGGAGGTAAACCACACTTGGGGTTTGGCTTATGCTTACCGTGCTCTATATACTACTACCCTGGAGAGGGAGAGTTTCCGATCTGAGGTTCAAGCCTCAAAAAAAAAAAAATCCCCAAGTCAACTCTGATCAGTCACAGGAGGCACCAGTAACAATATCAGTTGCCCCAGTGGAAGGAAGAAATGGAAACAGGTGTCCTTGTATCTAGGATGAGAAGAAGGAGAAGCAGAGGAGGAGGCAGCAGAAGATCCAGGTAGGGGGTCTGGATTGGCACTGAGAAATGCAAAAAAAAAAACAAAAAAAAACTAAAAAAAAAAACTAAGAGGCATGAAGAAGAGAGTGATGAGGAGGAAATCTCTATTACCATTCATCAATCTCTGAAGATGGATGAATTCCAAGGCTCAAGAAAGGAGTTTACATGGCATCAAAATGAAGGTCTCTTGCCTGATTGATTTTCTGCTGGGACAACGGGGCCAACAGCCTGTCTCTAGCTGGTAATGAATCTCGCCAACTAGGAAGCATTGCCAGAGACCCAGCTATCGACAGAGAGATTAGCAGATGTTTGGATGGAGCTGGCACCCTCTGGACTGTTAACAGCCGTGAGGGAAATGTAACCCTTCAAGGATGCTTTGAAGCCTCAGACTATTAAGTGGGATACCATCGAAAAAGGTATCCAGTACCTGAGGGAAATGACCGTGGTGGAAATGTTGTATGACCCTGATCCACAAGACCGTGATCCTGAGAGAGTGAGGACCAAGCCTAGCATGTGGCAGAAACTCACAAGTACAGCACCAGAAAGATATGCACACACACTGGCAACGACATTTGGAAGATCTGAGGAACAAGAGAGAAGACCCCGAGTTTTTGAACTGATTATGACACTTCAAAACTATGAAGAGCAGCTCCCCCCAGTACGCACCGCAGTTTCTGCCATCTCACGAGTAGAAGACTGATAGATGAAATGCACAAGAAACTATTTCCATCGACTAATTGTGATGGTCGAGTAGTAGTATCAGAAACGACTGATGAAGGTCAGTCTCCATACGGGTCACCAGGTCTAGTGAAGGACCTGATCAAAATATTCCAATCCTACTCTTCACCTGTATCATGAAAAGTTTCAGCTATTAGACACACGTGCTTTCCAGCTCAAGCAAGGAACAACAGTAAGATTGCACAGCGTGTTTCCATGTGGTGCTACCTACGGGACCACAGAGAAGACATGAGGAAGTGGCACGACCAGCCTACTCCTGTACTACGAGCACGGGTGAGAGAACTACAAAACAGACCAACCGCCAGTGGAGTTGCTCCATTCATCACAGGTAACCCATAGAGGGGCCCTGCCCTCAGTCTTGGCGGGGAGAGGGATAATAAGAGTTTATTGGACTGTGTGGATTAAATGGTCTGGCCCAACAGAACCACAGAACCACTGCTGGATACCGGTGCAAAGTGCACTCTAATGCCCTCGAATCACAAAGGGACAGAATCAATCAAACAGAATCAATGGAGTGACTGGGGGCTCTCAAGAATTGACTGTGTTGGAGGCCGAAATAAGCCTCACTGGTAAAGACTGGCAAAAACATCCTATTGTGACTGGCCCAGTGGCTCCGTGTGTCCACGAGTGCCACCTCCCGCCCCACAAGTGCCATTTCCTGCCCTACAACTTCCACCTCCTGCCCCACAAGAGCCAGTTCCAGCCCCACAAATGCCACCTCCCGCCCCACAACTTCAACATCCCGCCATACAAGTGCCAACTCCTGCCCAACGTGTGCCACATCCTGCCCCACAAGTGCCAAATCCTGCCTTGCAACTTTTACCTCCTGCTCCACAAGTGCCAACTCCTGCCCCATATCATCCACCTCCTGCCCCACAAGTGCCACCTCCAGCCCCACAAGTGCCACATCCCTCCCCACAAGTGCCACCTCCTGCCCCACAAGTGCCACCTCCCGCCCCACAACTTCCACCCCCTCCCCTCAAGTTACATCTCCTGCCCCACAAGTGCCAACACCTGACCCACAAGTGCCACCTCCTGCCCCACAACTTTACATTCCGCCCCACAATTTCCACCTCCTGTCTTACAAGTTCCACTTCCTGCCCCACAAGTGCCAGCTCAGGCTTCACAAGTGCCAGCTCCTGCACCACATCATCCACTTCCCGCCCCACAAGTGCCACCTCCTGCCCAACAATTGCCATTTCTTACCCCACAGGTTCCAACTCCTGCCCCACAGGTGCCATTTCCTGCCCCACAAGTACCACCTCCTGTCCCACATGTGCCAACTCCTGCCCCACAAGTGCCATTTCCTGCCCCACAACTTCCACCTCCCGCCCCAGAAGTGCCAGTTCCTGTCCCACAAGTGCCACCTACCACGCCACAAATTCCACCTCCTGCCCCACAGGTTCCACCTCCTGCCCCACAATGACCACCTCCTGCCCCACAACATCCACCTACTGCCCCACATCATCCACCTCCTGCCCCACAAGTGCCAATTCCTGCCCTACAAGTGCCAGCTCATTCCCCTGAAGTGCCAGCTCGTGCCCCACAAGTGCCACATTTTGCCACACCACTGCCACCTCCCCCCCCAAATAATCCACCTCCTGCCCCACAAGTGTCACTGACCGCCCAACTTCCTCCTCCTGACCCACAAGTGCAACCTCCTGCCCCACAACTTCAACATCCCGCCACACAAGTGCCGACTCCTGCCCAACGTGTGCCACATCCTGCCCCACAAGTGCCAACTCCTGCCCCACATCGTCCACCTCCCACCCAACAAGTGCCACCTCCTGCCCCACAAGTGCCAAATCCTGCCCTACGTGTGCCAGCTCATGCCCCACAAGTGCCAGGTCCTGTCCCACATCATCCACCTTCTGCCCCACAAGTGCCACCTCCTGCCCCACAACGACCACCTCCTGCCCCACATCATCCACCGCCTGCACCACAAGTGCCAATTCATGCCCTACAAGTGCCAGCTCACTCCCCTGAAGTGCCAGCTCCTGCCCCACAATGCCACCTCCTGTCCCACATGTGCTAACTCCTGCCCCACAAGTGCCATTTTCAGCCCCACAACTTCTACCTCACGGCCCACAAGAGCCAGTTCCAGCCCCACAAATGCCACCTCCTGCCCCACAACTTCAACATCCCGCCACACAAGTGCCACCTCCTGCCCCACAAGTGCCAAATCCTGTTCTGCAACTTCCAACTCCTGCTCCACAAGTGCCACCTCCTGCCCCACATCATCTACCTCCCACCCCACAAGTGCCACCTCCTGTCCCACAAGTTACATCTCCCGCCCCACAAGTGCCACCTCCTGCCTCACAACTTCCAACTCCCACCACAACAATTTCCACCTCCAGTCTTACAAGTTCCACTTCCGCCCCACAAGTGCCACCTCCAGCCCCATAAGTGCCTAATCATGCCCCACAACATCCACCTGTGCCCTACAAATTTCCGGCTCCACATCATCCAACTCCAGCCCCACAAGCGCCACCTCCTGCACAAAAAGATCCACCTCAAGCCCCACAGGTGCCACCTCCCGCCCCACAACTTCCACCTCCCGCCCCACAATTGCCACCTCCTGCCCCATAAGTGCCACCTCCCGCCCAACAATTGTGGCCACATGACAAACAAGTTCCACTTCCGCCCCACAAGTGTCACCTCCTGCCCAACAAGTGCCATTTCTTACCCCACAGGTTCCAAATCCTAGCCCACTGGTGCCGTTTCCTGCCCCACAAGTGCCATTTCCCCCCCCACATGTGCCAACTCCTGCCTTACTAGTTTCACCTACCACCCCACAAATTCCACCTCCCACCCCACAAGTTCCACCTCCTGCCCCAAAAGTGCCAATTCCTGCTTCACAAGTGCCAGCTCATGCTTCACAAATGCCAGCTCATGCCCCACATCATCAACTTCCTGCCCCACAAGTGCCACCTCTAACCCCACAAAGACAGCCTCCTGCCCCACATCATCCACCTCCTGCCCCACAAGTGCCAATTCCTGCCCCACAAGTGCCAGCTCATGCCCCACAAGTGCCACCTCCTGCCCCACAAGTGCCACCTCCTGCCCCACATCATCCACCTCCTCCCCCAAAAGTGACAATACCTTTTCCACAAGTGCCACCTCCCGCCCCACAACTTCAACATCCCGCCACACAAGTGCCGACTCCTGGCAACGTGTGCCACATCCTGCCCCACAAGTGCCAGCTCCTGCCCCACATGTTCCACCTACCACCCCACAAATTCCACCTCATGCCCCACAAGTGCCAACTCCCAACCCACAAATGCCAAATCCTGCAATGCAACTTCCACCTCCTGCTCCACAAGTGCCACCTCCTGCCCCACATCGTCCACCTCCCACCCAACAAGTGCCACCACCTGCCCCACAAGTGCCAATTCCTGCCCCACATGTGCCAGCTCATGCTTCACAAGTGCCAGCTCCTGCACTACGTCATCCACTTCCTGCTCACAAGTGCCACCTCCTGACCGACAAAGACATCCTCCTGCCCAACAAGTGCCAATTTCTGCCCCACAAGTGCCAGCTCATTCCCCTGAAGTGCCACATTTGTCCACACCACTGCCTCCTCCCCCCCAAATAATCCACCTCCTGCCCCACAAGTGTCACTGACTGACCAACTTCCTCCTCCTGACCCACAAGTGCCAGCTCCTGCCCGACAAGAGCCACTTCCTGCCCCACAAGTACCTCTTCCCTCCCAACAAGTTCCAATTTCCGCCCAACAAGTACCACCTCCTTCTGCACAAGTTCCACCTCCTGCCCTAAAAGCTCCATTTCCTGCCCCAGAAGTACCACCTCCCACCCCACAAGTGCCACCTCCTGCCCTACAACTTCCACCTCCTGGCCCACAAGTGCCACCTCCCGCCCTACAACTGCCAAACCCTGCCCCAAAACTTCCACCTCCTGCCCAACAATTTCCAACTCGTGCCCCACAATTGCCACCTCCTGCCACACAAATGCCACCTTCTGCCTCAAAATGCCACCTCCTGCCCAACTACTCCAACCTCCCGCCCCACAAGTGCCACCTCCTGCTCCACAAGTTCCACCTCCTGCCCCATAAGTTCCACCTTACGCCCCACAAGTGCCATCTCCTGCCCCAAAAGCTCAATTTCCTGCCCAATGTATTCCTATGGGTACCTATGGGTTTCAATGTGGTCCCTATGTGCCTCTATGGGGTCTCTTATGGGTCTCAGCGAGGTCCCTATGTGTCTCTATGGGTCTCACTGTCCCCCACTGAAATCCATGGGGTCCCTATGTGTCCCAATGTCCCCCTATTGGTCCCAGTGTCAGCCTATGGGTCACAATGTGTCCCTATGTGTCCCAATGTCCCTCCTATGTGTTGCTAAGTGTCTCCATGGGGTCTCTTATGAGTATCTCTGGGCCAAAATATCTACCTATTGGTATCCATAGGTTACATTACGTCCCTATGTGCCTCTTTGGGGTCTCTTAAGGGTTACAGCGGAGTCCCTATGTGTCTCTATGGGTCTCACTGTCCCCCACTATGTTCCATGGGGTCCCTATGAGTCCCGATATACCGCTATGGGTCCCAGTGTCTCCCTATGGGTCACTATTTGTTCCTAAGTGCCGAATGTCACCCCTATGTGTCCCAATGGCCCACTTTGGGGTTTCTATGGGGACTCTTATTGGTATCTCTTGGCCCAAATGTCTTCCTATGGGTATCTATGGGTTTCAATGAGGTCCCTATGTGCCTCTATGGGGTCTCTTATGGGTATCAGTGGAGCCCCTATGTGTCTCTACGGGTCTCACTGTTCCCCACTGTAATCCATGGGGTCCCTCTGTGTCCCAATGTCCACACTATGGGTTGCTATGTACCTCTATGGGGTCTCTATGTGGTCTCTTATGGGTATCACTGGGCCCAAATGTCTTCCTATGGGTATCTATGGGTTTCAATGTGGTCCCTATGTGCCTCTATGGGTCTCACTGTCCCCCACCTTAATCCATGGGGTCTCTATGTGTCCCAATATACCCCTATGGGTCCCAGTGTCTCCCTATGGGTCACTATGTGTCCCTATGTGTCCCAATATCCCCCCTATGGGTAGCTATGTGCCTCTATGGGGTTTTTTATTTGTATCTATGGGCTTAAATGTCCTCCTATGGGTATCTATGGGTTTCAATGTGGTCCCTATGTGCCTCTATGAGGTCTCTTCTGGGTCTCAGCAGAGTCTCTATGTGTCTCTACGGGTCTCACTGTCCCCCACTGTAATCCATGGTGTCCCTATGTGTCCCAATGTCACCCTATGGGTCCCAGGGTCTCCCTATGGGTCACTATGTGTCCCTATGTGACCCAATGTCCCCCCTATGGGTTGCTATGTGCCTCTATGGGTTCTCTATGGGGCTCTATGGGGTGCCTATGGAGCTCTATGGGGTTCTATGGGGCGTTCTGAGGTTTCTATGGGGTGTCTATGGAACGCTATGGTGTGTCTATGCGGCAAAATGAGTTTCTATGGGTGGCTATGGGAGCTCTATGGGGCACAATGGGTTGCCTACGGGGCTCTATGGGATGTCTATGGGGTTCTATGGCGCGGCTATATGTCCTTATGTGGTGTCTATGTGACACTATGTTGTGCTATGGGGTGCTGTGAGGTACTATGGGGTGCTATGGGGCTCTATGGAGCAGTATAGGGTGTCTATGGGTCCCTATGGGGTGCAATGGGGTGCTGTGGGGCACAATGGAGTGTCTATGAGGCTCCATGGGCTGCTATGGGGCACTATGTAGTAGCTATGGGGTGCCTTGGGGTCTCTTTGGGCCCCTATGGGTCACTATGTGTCACTAGGTGGTGTCTATGGGGCACTATGGGGTGGCTATGCAGTGCTGTAGGGTGGCTATGGGGTGCTTTGGGGTATCCTTGGGTTCCTATGGGGCGCTATGGGTGACTATGGGGTGCTATGGTTTGCTATGGGGCTCTATGCGGAAGAATGGGGTCTCTATGGGGCACTATGAGGTCCCTATGGGGTTCTATGTGGAGTCTCTGGGGTGTCTTTGGGGATCTATGGGTTGTCTGTGGGGCTCTATGGGGTCTGCATGGGGTCTGTATGGGGTTCAGTGGGTCTCTATGGGGCTCTATGGGGTGTCTACAGGCACTATGGGGCGGTATGGCGTGTCTATGTGTTTCAATTGGGCTCTATGTTGTGGCTGTAGGGCCTTATGTGGTGTCTATGGGGCACTGTGGGCTGCTATGGGGTGCTGTGGGGAACTATGGGGTGTCTATGGGGCTCTATGGAGCAGTATGCTGTGTCTATGGGTCCCTATGGGGTGCAATGGGGTGCTGTGGGGCACAATGGAGTGTCTATGAGGCTCCATGGGCTGCTATGGGTCACTATGGAGTAGCTATGGGGTGCTATGGGGTCTCTTTGGGCCCCTATGGGTCACTATATGGTGTCTATGGGGCTCTATGGGGTATCTTTGTGTTCCTATGGGGCGCTATGGGTGACTATGGGGTCGCTATGGGTTTCTTTGAGGCACTATGGGTCTCAATGGGGTCTCTATGGGTCTCAATTTATCCTTATGGCTCCCAATGACTGTCTATGGGTCTCTACGTGTCCCTATGGGTCCCAGTGTCTCTCTATGTGTCCCTATGGGTCCCAGTGTCTCTCTATGGGTCCCAATGTCTTCCTCTGGATGTCTATGGGTCCCTAGGGGTCCCAGTGTCTCTCTATGTCCCCCTGTCTAGGTGGTAACTCTACAGATGGTAACAAAGATGGTAACAAATGTACAGAGGTTCTAAGCGAGAGAGAAACTCACCAGTGGTGATGCCTTCGCTGAGGAAGCTGGGGCGGTCTTCACTGCAGAGCGATGTCCAAGAGATGCTGCCTCACAGAATCACAGAATTCTCAAGGTTGGAAAAGGGCTGCCAGCTTTTGTAGGAGAATAGCATGGGAGACAGTTGTGAAGGCTTTGCTGAAGTCCAAGTAGAGCACATCAACAGCCTTTCTTTCTTTCCTTCATCCATCAGATGGGTCACAGGATCGTAGAAGGAGATGAGATTGGTCAAGCAGGAGCTGCCCTTCACGAACCCATGCTGGCTAGGTCTGATCTCCTGCTCATCCCACACCTGCCGCATCTGTCATCTCCCTCAAGACAATTCGTTCCATTCCCTTCCCTGGCACCGAGGTCAGGCTAACAGGCCTGGAGTTGCCCGGATCCTCCTGACAACCTTGCTTGGAAATGGGAGTCACGTTGGCAAGCCTCCAGTCTTCTGGGACCTCACCCGGTAACAGGGAGCTCGGAAAGATAATGGAAAGCGGCTCGAGTGAGGGTCAGCCCTTAAATGAGGTCTCAGAGGAGGTGGAGTCGAGCTCCAGCCCTCCCGGGAGCACAGCTCCATGACTCTCACCTGTGCTCCCGCAGCTGACCCCACACTTGCCTCAGCTGATTAATCAGAGGTTCAGGCTGTGATTACCAATCTCCCACACAGCCCCTGTGGGTCCCAATGTTTC
The DNA here is from genome assembly GCF_054131305.1 of Coturnix japonica. Classification (NCBI taxonomy): domain Eukaryota; kingdom Metazoa; phylum Chordata; class Aves; order Galliformes; family Phasianidae; genus Coturnix; species Coturnix japonica. The sequence goes on from NC_140690.1 coordinate 864,770, forward strand.
TCTATGGATCTCTGGGTGTCCCTATAGGACTCTATGGGGTTATTATGCCTCTAAATGGGTCCCTATATGTCTCTATGTCTCTCTATGGGGTCCCTATGTGTCCCAATGTCCCCCTATAGATCTCTATGTATCCATATGGGTCCCAGTGACTCCCTTTGGGTCACTAATGAGACACTATGTGTCCCAAAGTCTCCCCTATGGGTTGCTATGTGCCTCTGTGGGGTCTGTTATGGCTATCTCTGGACCCAAATGTATTCCTAAGGGTACCTATGGGTTTCAGTGTAGTCCCTATGTGCCTCTATGGGGTCTCTATGGGTCTCAGCAGTGTCCCTATGTGTCTCTATGGGTCTCACTGTCCCCCACTGTAATTCATTGGGTCCCTATGTGTCCCAATGTCCCCCTATGGGTCCCAGTGTCTTCCTACGGGTCACAATGTGTACCTATGTGTCCCAATGTCCCCCCTATGGGTTGCTATGTGCCCCTATGGGGTCTCTATGGGGTCTCTTATGGTTATCTCTGGGCCCAAATGTCTTCCTTTGGGTATCTATAAGTTTCAAAGTCGTCCTATGTGTCCCTATGGGTCTTAATGGCTCCTAATGTGTCCCTATGAGTCTATATGTGGTCTCACTGTCCCAGTGGGTCTCTATGTGTTCCTATGTGTCTATATGGAGTCTCTATCTGGTTTCTATGGGTCTTGGTGTCCCTCTATGTGTCACTTTGTGCCTCTATGGGGTCTCCATGGGTTTCTATGGGGTCTCTATGTCTCTCTTTGGGTCCCTATTGGTCCCAATAGGTCCCTATGAGTCTCTATGATGTCTCCCTTTGTCCCCATATGGGTCCCAGTGTGACCCACATGTGCCCACAGCAGCTCCTGCCCCATAGACCTGACCCACATGTTCCCCACAGCAGCTCCTGCCCCATAGATCTGACCCACAGCATCTCCTGCCACATAGATCTGACCCAAATCAGCCCCACAGCATCTCCTGCCCCATAGATCTGACCCACATGTGCCCCACAGCAGCTCCAAACTCATAGATCTGACCCACATCAGTCCAACAGCAGATTTTGCACCATAGATATGTCCCTCATATTCCCCACAGCAACTCCTGCCCCATAGATCTGACCTACATCATCCCCTCTGCAGCTCCTGCCCCATAGGTCTGACCCACATGTGCCCCACAGCAGCTCCTGCCATATAGATCTAACCACCATCAGTCCCAAAGCAGCTCCTGCCCCATAGATCTGACCCAAGTCAGCCCCACAGCAGCTCCTGCCTTATAGATATGACCCCCATCAGCCCCACAACAGCTTCTACCCCATAGATCTGACCCACATGTGCTCCACTGCAGCTCCAGTCCCGTAGATCTGAACCACAGCAGCCCATGCCCCATAGATCTGACCCTCATCAGCAACACAGCAGCTCCTGACCCATACATCTGACCCAAATCTGCCCCACACCATCTCCTGCCCCATAGATCTAACTCACATGTGCCCCACAGCAGCTCCTGCCCATAGATCTGACCCACAGCAGCTCCTGCCCTATAGATCTGATTCAAATCTGCCCCACAGCAGCTCCTGCTCCATAGATCTGACCCACATGTGCCCCAGAGCAGCTCTGCCCCATTGAATTGACCCACATCAGCCCCACAGGAGATCCTGCCCCATAGATCTGACCCACATCAGCCCCACAGCAGATTTTGCCCCATAGATATGTGCCACGTCTGCCCCACAGCAGCTCCTGCGACATAGATCTTACCCAGATCTGCTCCACAGCAGCTACTGCCCCAAATATCTGACCCACATCAGCCCCACAGCAGCTCCTGCCCATAGATCTGACCCACATCTGCCCCACAGCAGCTCCTGCTCCATAGATCTGACCCACATCTGCCCCACAGCAGCTCCTGCCCCATAGACCCTACCAACATGTGCTGCACAGCAGCTCCTGCCCATAGATCTAACCCACATCTGCCCCACCGCAGCTCCTGCCCCATAGATCAGACCCACATCTGCCCCACAGCAGCTCCTGCCCCATTGATCTGACCCACATCTGCCACACAGCATCTCCTGCCCCATAGATCTAACCCACATCTGCCCCACAGCATCTCCTACCCTATAGATCTGACCCACATCTGCCCCACAGCAGCTCCTGCCCCATAGATCTGACGCTCATCTGACCCACAGCAGCTCCTGCCCCATTGATCTGACCCACATCTGCCACACAGCATCTCCTGCCCCATAGATCTAACCCACATCTGCCCCACAGCAGCTCCTGCCCCATAGATCAGACCCCCATCTGCCCCACAGCAGGTCCTGCCTCATACATCTGACTCACAGCATCTCCTACCCCATAGATCTGACCCACATCTGACCCACAGCATCTCCTGCCCCATAGATCTGACCCACATCTGACCCACAGCAGCTCCTGCCCCATAGATCTGACCCACATCTGCTCCACAGCATCACCTGCCCCATAGATCTGACCCCCATCTGCCCCACAGCAGATCCTGCCTCATACATCTGACTCACAGCATCTCCTGCCCCATAGAACTGGCCCACATCAGCCACAGCAGCTCCTCACCTATAGATCTGACCCACATCAGCCCCACAGCAGATTTTGCCCCATAGATATGTGCCAAGTCTGCCCCACAGCAGCTCCTGCCCCATAGATCTGACCCACATCTGACCCAAAGCAGCTCCTGCCCCATAGATCTGACCCCCATCTGCCCCACAGCAGCTCCTGCCCCATAGATCTGACCCACATCTGCTCCACAGCATCTCCTGCCCCATAGATCTGACCCCCATCTGCCCCACAAGAGCTCCTGCCTCATACATCTGACTCACAGCATCTCCTGCCCCATAGAACTGGCCCACATCAGCCACAGCAGCTCCTGCCCCATAGATCTGACCCACATCTGACCCACAGCAGCTCCTGCCCTATAGATCTGACCCACATCTGCCACACAGCAGCTCCTGCCCCATAGATCTGACCCACATCTGCCCCACAGCATCTCCTGCCCCATAGATCTGACCCACATCTGCCCCACAGCAGCTCCTGCCCTATAGATCTGACCCACATCTGACCCACAGCAGCTCCTGCCCCATACATCTTACACAGATCTGCACCACAGCAGCTCCTACCCAAAGATCTGACCCACATCATCTCGACAGCAGCTCCTGCCCCATAGATCTGACCCACATGTGCCCCACAGCAGCTCCTAACACATAGATCTGACCCACATGTGCCACAGAGCTGCTCCTGTCCCATAGATCTGAACCACAGCAGCTCCTGTCTCATAGATCTTACCCACATCAGCCCCACAGCAGATTTTGCCCCATAGTTATGTCCCACATGTGCCCAACAGCAGCTCCTGCCCCATAGATCTGACCCACATCAGCCACACAGCATCTCCCTCCCCAGAGATGTGACCCACATCTGCACCACAGCAGCTCCTCCCCATAGATATGCCCTTCATCTGCCCCACATCAGCACTAGCAACATAGATCTGACCCACATGTGCCCCACAGCAGCTCCTGCCCCATAGATCTGACCCACATCAGCCCCACAGCAGATCCTCCCCAAAGATCTGACACACATCTGCCCCACTGCTGCTCCTACACCACAGATCTGACCTACATCATCTCCACTGCAGCTCCTGCCCATAGGTCTGACCCGCATCAGCCACACAGCAGGTCCTGCCCCATAGATCTGACCCACATCTGCCCCACAGCAGCTCCTGCCCCATAGATCTGCCCCACATCTGCCCCACAGCATCTCCTGCTCCATAGATCTGACCCACATCTGACCCACAGCAGCTCCTGCCCCTTACATCTTACACAGATCTGCCCCACAGCAGCTCCTACCCAAAGATCTGACCCACATCATCTCGACAGCAGCTCCTGCCCCATAGATCTGACCCACATGTGCCCCACAGCAGCTCCTAACACATAGATCTGACCCACATGTTCCCCAGAGCTGCTCCTGCACCATAGATCTGAACCACAGCAGCTCCTGCCCATAGATCTGACCCACATCTGCCCCACAGCATCCCCTGCCCCATAGATCTGACCCACATCTGCTCCACAGCATCTCCTGCCCCATAGATCTGACCCCCATCTGCCCCACAGCAGCTCCTGCCTCATACATCTGACTCACAGCATCTCCTGCCCCATAGAACTGGCCCACATCAGCCACAGCAGCTCCTGACCTATAGATCTGACCCACATCTGCTCCACAGCATCTCCTGCCCCATAGATCTGACCCACATCTGCCACATAGCAGATTTTGCCCCATAGATATGTGCCACGTCTGCCCCACAGCAGCTCCTGCGACATAGATCTTACCCAGATCTGCTCCAAGCAGCTGCTGTCCCAAAGATCTGACCAACATCAGCCCCACAGCAGCTCCTGCCCCATAGATCTGACCCACATCTGCCCCACAGCAGCTCCTGCCCCATAGACCCTACCAACATGTGCAGCACAGCAGCTCCTGCCCATAGATCTAACCCACATCTGCCCCACAGCAGCTCCTGCCCCATAGATCTGACCCCCATCTGCCCCACAGCAGCTCCTGCCTCATACATCTGACTCACAGCATCTCCTGCCCCATAGAACTGACCCATATCTGCCACACAGCAGCCTTTACCCCATAGATCTGACCCACATCTGCACCACAGCAGCCTTTGCCCCATAGATCTGACCCACATCTGCCCCACAGCATCTCCTGCCCCATTGATCTGACCCACATCTGCCCCACAGCAGCTCCTGCCCCATAGATCTGACCCACATCTGCCACACAGCAGCCTTTGCCCCATAGATCTGACCCACATCTGCCCCACAGCATCTCCTGCCACATTGATCTGACCCACATCTGCCCCACAGCTGCTCCTGCCCCATAGATCTGACCCACATCTGACCAACAGCAGCTCCTGCCCCATACATCTTACCAAGATCTGCCCCACAGCAGTTCCTACCCAAAGATCTGACCCACATCATCTCGACAGCAGCTCCTGCCCCATAGATCTGACCCACATGTGCCCCACAGCAGCTCCTAACACATAGATCTGACCCACATGTTCCCCAGAGCTGCTCCTGCCCCATAGATCTGAACCACAGCAGCTCCTGTCTCATAGATCTTACCCACATCAGCCCCACAGCAGATTTTGCCCCATAGTTATGTCCCACATGTGCCCAACAGCAGCTCCTGCCCCATAGATTTGACCCACATCAGCCACACAGCATCCCCCGCCCCATAGATGTGACCCACATCTGCACCACAGCAGCTCCTCCCCATAGATATGCCCTACATCTGCCCCACATCAGCACCTGCAACATAGATCTGACCCACATCTGCGCCACAACAGCTCCTGCCCCATAGATCTGACCCACATCAGCCCCACAGCAGCTCCTGCCTCATACATCTGACTCACAGCATCTCCTGCCCCATAGATGTGACCCACATCAGACCCAGAGCATCTCCTGCCCCATAGATCTGACCCACATCTGCCACACAGCAGCCTTTACCCCATAGATCTGACCCACATCTGCCCCTAAGCATCTCCTGCCCCATAGATCTGACCCACATCTGCCCCACAGCAGCTCCTGCCCCATAGATCTGACCCACATCTGACCCACAGCAGCTCCTGCCCCATACATCTTACCCAGATCTGCCCCACAGCAGCTCCTACCCAAAGATCTGACCCACATCATCTCGACAGAAGCTCCTGCCCCATAGATCTGACCCACATGTGCCCCACAGCAGCTCCTAACACATAGATCTGACCCACATGTGCACCAGAGCTGCTCCTGCCCCATAGATCTGAACCACAGCAACTCCTGTCTCATAGATCTAACCCACATCTGCACCACAGCAGCTCCTGCCCCAAAGATCTGACCCCCATCTGCCCCACAGCAGCTCCTGCCTCATACATCTGACTCACAGCATCTTGCCCCATAGAACTGGCCCACATCAGCCACAGAAGCTCCTGACCTATAGATCTGACCTACATCTGACCCACAGCAGCTCCTGCCCCATAGATCTAACCCACGTCTGCCACACAGCAGCCTTTGCCCCATAGATCTGACACACATCTGCCCCACAGCATCTCCTGCCCCATAGATCTGACCCACATCTGCCCCACAGCAGATCCTGCCCCATAGATCTGACCCACATATGACCCACAGCAGCTCCTGCCCCATACATCTTACCCAGATCTGCCCCACAGCAGCTCCTAACACATAGATCTGACCCACATGTGCCCCAGAGCTGCTCCTGCCCCATAGATCTGAACCACAGCAGCTCCTGTCTCATAGATCTAACCCACATCTGCCCCACAGCAGCTCCTGCCCCATAGATCTGACCCACATCTGCCCCAGAGCAGCCTTTGCCCCATAGATCTGACCCCCATCTGCCCCACAGCAGCTCCTGCCTCATACATATGACTCACAGCATCTCCTGCCCCATAGAACTGGCCCACATCAGCCACAGCAGCTCCTGACCAATAGATCTGACCCACATCAGCCCCACAGCAGATTTTGCCCCATAGATATGTGCCACGTCTCCCCCACAGCAGCCCCTGCGACATAGATCTTACCCAGATCTGCTCCACAGCAGCTGCTGACCCAAAGATCTGACCCACATCATCTCGACAGAAGCTCCTGCCCCATAGATCTGACCCACATGTGCCCCACAGCAGCTCCTAACACATAGATCTGACCCACATGTGCACCAGAGCTGCTCCTGCCCCATAGATCTGAACCACAGCAACTCCTGTCTCATAGATCTAACCCACATCTGCACCACAGCAGCTCCTGCCCCAAAGATCTGACCCCCATCTGCCCCACAGCAGCTCCTGCCTCATACATCTGACTCACAGCATCTTGCCCCATAGAACTGGCCCACATCAGCCACAGAAGCTCCTGACCTATAGATCTGACCTACATCTGACCCACAGCAGCTCCTGCCCCATAGATCTAACCCACGTCTGCCACACAGCAGCCTTTGCCCCATAGATCTGACACACATCTGCCCCACAGCATCTCCTGCCCCATAGATCTGACCCACATCTGCCCCACAGCAGATCCTGCCCCATAGAGCTGACCCACATATGACCCACAGCAGCTCCTGCCCCATACATCTTACCCAGATCTGCCCCACAGCAGCTCCTAACACATAGATCTGACCCACATGTGCCCCAGAGCTGCTCCTGCCCCATAGATCTGAACCACAGCAGCTCCTGTCTCATAGATCTAACCCACATCTGCCCCACAGCAGCTCCTGCCCCATAGATCTGACCCACATCTGCCCCAGAGCAGCCTTTGCCCCATAGATCTGACCCCCATCTGCCCCACAGCAGCTCCTGCCTCATACATATGACTCACAGCATCTCCTGCCCCATAGAACTGGCCCACATCAGCCACAGCAGCTCCTGACCAATAGATCTGACCCACATCAGCCCCACAGCAGATTTTGCCCCATAGATATGTGCCATGTCTCCCCCACAGCAGCCCCTGCGACATAGATCTTACCCAGATCTGCTCCACAGCAGCTGCTGACCCAAAGATCTGACCAACATCAGCCCCACAGCAGCTCCTGCCCCATAGATCTGACCCGCATCTGCCCCACAGCAGCTCCTGCCCCATAGACCCTACCAACATGTGCAGCACAGCAGCTCCTGCCCATAGATCTAACCCACATCTGCCCCACAGCAGCTCCTGCCGCATAGATCTGACCCACATCTGCTCCACAGCATCTCCTGCCCCATAGATCTGACCCACATCTGCCCCACAGCAGCTCCTGCCTCATACATCTGACTCACAGCATCTCCTGCCCCATAGAACTGGCCCACATCAGCCACAGCAGCTCCTGACCTATAGATCTGACCCACATCTGACCCACAGCAGCTCCTAATACATAGATCTTACCCACATCAGCCCCACAGCAGATTTTGCCCCATAGTTATGCCCCACATCTTCCCAACAGCAACTCCTGCCCCATAGATCTGACCTACATGTGCCCACAGCAGCTCCTGCCCCATAGACCTGACCCACATGTGCCCCACAGCAGCTCCAAACTCTTAGATCTGACTCACATCAGTCCAACAGCAGATTTTGCACCATAGATATGTCCCTCATATTCCCCACAGCAACTCCTGCCCCATAGATCTGACCCACATGTGCCCCACAGCAGCTCCTGCCATATAGATCTAACCACCATCAGCCCCAAAGCAGCTCCTGCCCCATAGATCTGACCCAAGTCAGCCCCACAGCAGCTCCTGCCTTATAGATCTAACCACCATCAGCCCCACAACAGCTTCTACCCCATAGATCTGACCCACATGTGCTCCACTGCAGCTCCAGTCCCGTAGATCTGAACCACAGCAGCCCATGCCCCATAGATCTGACCCTCATCAGCAACACAGCAGCTCCTGACCCATACATCTGACCCAAATCTGCCCCACACCATCTCCTGCCCCATAGATCTAACTCACATGTGCCCCACAGCAGCTCCTGCCCATAGATCTGACCCACAGCAGCTCCTGCCCTATAGATCTGATTCAAATCTGCCCAACAGCAGCTCCTGCTCCATAGATCTGACCCGCATGTGCCCCAGAGCAGCTCTGCCCCATTGATTTGACCCACATCAGCCCCACAGGAGATCCTGCCCCATAGATCTGACCCACATCAGCCCCACAGCAGATTTTGCCCCATAGATATGTGCCACGTCTCCCCCACAGCAGCCCCTGCGACATAGATCTTACCCAGATCTGCTCCACAGCAGCTGCTGACCCAAAGATCTGACCAACATCAGCCCCACAGCAGCTCCTGCCCCATAGATCTGACCCACATCTGCCCCACAGCAGCTCCTGCCCCATAGACCCTACCAACATGTGCAGCACAGCAGCTCCTGCCCATAGATCTAACCCACATCTGCCCCACAGCAGCTCCTGCCGCATAGATCTGACCCACATCTGCTCCACAGCATCTCCTGCCCCATAGATCTGACCCACATCTGCCCCACAGCAGCTCCTGCCTCATACATCTGACTCACAGCATCTCCTGCCCCATAGAACTGGCCCACATCAGCCACAGCAGCTCCTGACCTATAGATCTGACCCACATCTGACCCACAGCAGCTCCTAATACATAGATCTTACCCACATCAGCCCCACAGCAGATTTTGCCCCATAGTTATGCCCCACATCTGCCCAACAGCAACTCCTGCCCCATAGATCTGACCTACATGTGCCCACAGCAGCTCCTGCCCCATAGACCTGACCCACATGTGCCCCACAGCAGCTCCAAACTCTTAGATCTGACTCACATCAGTCCAACAGCAGATTTTGCACCATAGATATGTCCCTCATATTCCCCACAGCAACTCCTGCCCCATAGATCTGACCCACATGTGCCCCACAGCAGCTCCTGCCATATAGATCTAACCACCATCAGCCCCAAAGCAGCTCCTGCCCCATAGATCTGACCCAAGTCAGCCCCACAGCAGCTCCTGCCTTATAGATCTAACCACCATCAGCCCCACAACAGCTTCTACCCCATAGATCTGACCCACATGTGCTCCACTGCAGCTCCAGTCCCGTAGATCTGAACCACAGCAGCCCATGCCCCATAGATCTGACCCTCATCAGCAACACAGCAGCTCCTGACCCATACATCTGACCCAAATCTGCCCCACACCATCTCCTGCCCCATAGATCTAACTCACATGTGCCCCACAGCAGCTCCTGCCCATAGATCTGACCCACAGCAGCTCCTGCCCTATAGATCTGATTCAAATCTGCCCAACAGCAGCTCCTGCTCCATAGATCTGACCCGCATGTGCCCCAGAGCAGCTCTGCCCCATTGATTTGACCCACATCAGCCCCACAGGAGATCCTGCCCCATAGATCTGACCCACATCAGCCCCACAGCAGCTCCTGCCCCATAGATCTGACCCCCATCTGCCCCACAGCAGCTCCTGCATCATACATCTGACTAACAGCATCTCCTGCCCCATAGAACTGGGCCACATCAGCCACAGCAGCTCCTGACCTATAGATCTGACCCACATGTGCTCCACAGCATCTCCTGCCCCATAGATCTGACCCCCATCTGCCCCACAGCAGATCCTGCCTCATACATCTGACTCACAGCATCTCCTGCCCCATAGAACTGGCCCACATCAGCCACAGCAGCTCCTGACCTATAGATCTGACCCACATCTGCCCCACAGGAGATTTTGCCCCATAGATATGTGCCACGTCTGCCCCACAGCAGCTCCTGCGACATAGATCTTACCCAGATCTGCTCCACAGCAGCTGCTGCCCCAAAGATCTGACCAACATCAGCCCCACAGCAGCTCCTTCCCCATAGATCTGACCCCCATCTGCCCCACAGCAGCTCCTGCCCCATAGACCCTACCAACATGTGCAGCACAGAAGCTCCTGCCCATAGATCTGACCCACATCTGCCCCACAGCAGCTCCTGCCCCATAGATCTGACCCACATCTGCTCCACAGCATCTCCTGCCCCATAGATCTTACCCACATCTGCCACACAGCAGCTCCTGCCCCATAGATCTGACTCACAGCATCTCCTGCCCCATAGAACTGGCCCACATCAGCCACAGCAGCTCCTGACCTATAGATCTGACCCACATCTGACCCACAGCAGCTCTTGCCCCATAGATCTGACCCACATCTGCCACACAGCAGCCTTTGCCCCATAGATCTTACCCACATCTGCCCCACAGCAGCTCCTGCCCCATAGATCTGACCCACATCAGCCCCACAGCATCTCCTGCCCCATAGATCTGACCCACATGTGCCCCACAGCAGCTCCTAACACATAGATCTGACCCACATGTGCCCCACAGCAGCTCCTGCCCCATAGATCTGAACCACAGCAGCTCCTGTCTCATAGATCTTACCCACATCAGCCCCACAGCAGATTTTGCCCCATAGTTATGCCCCACATCTGCCCAACAGCAACTCCTGCCACATAGATCTGACCCACATGTGCCCACAGCAGCTCCTGCCCCATAGATCTGACCCACAGCATCTCCTGCCACATAGATCTGACCCAAATCAGCCCCACAGCATCTCCTGCCCCATAGATCTGACCCAAATCAGCCCCACAGCATCTCCTGCCCCATAGATCTGACCCACATGTGCCCCACAGCAGCTCCTAACACATAGATCTGACCCACATGTGCCCCACAGCAGCTCCTGCCATATAGATCTAACCACCATCAGCCCCAAAGCAGCTCCTGCCCCATAGATCTGACCGAAGTCAGCCCCACAGCAGCTCCTGCCTTATAGATCTAACCACCATCAGCCCCACAACAGCTTCTACCCCATAGATCTGACCCACATGTGCTCCACTGCAGCTCCAGTTCCGTAGATCTGACCCACAGCAGCCCATGCCCCATAGATCTGACCAACATCAGCCCCACAGCAGCTCCTGCCACATAGATCTGACCCACATCTGCTCCACAGCATCTCCTGCCCCATAGATCTGACCCCCATCTGCCCCACAGCAGCTCCTGCCTCATACATATGACTCACAGCATCTCCTGCCCCATAGAACTGGCCCACATCAGCCACAGCAGCTCCTGCCCCATAGATCTGACCCACATCTGCTCCACAGCATCTCCTGCCCCATAGATCTGACCCCCATCTGCCCCACAGAAGCTCCTGTCTCATACATCTGACTCACAGCATCTCCTGCCCCATAGAACTGGCCCACATCAGCCACAGCAGCTCCTGACCTATAGATCTGACCCACATCTGACCCACAGCAGCTCCTGCCCCATAGATCTGACCCACATCTGCCACACAGCAGCCTTTGCCCCATAGATCTGACCCACATCTGCCCCACAGCATCTCCTGCCTCATATATCTGGCCCACATCTGCCCCACAGCAGCTCCTGCCCCATAGATCTGACCCACATCTGCCCCACAGCAGCTCCTGCCCCATAGATCTGACCCACATCTGCCCCACAGCAGCTCCTGCCCCATAGATCTGACCCACATCTGCCCCACAGCAGCTCCTGCCCCACACATCTTACCCAGATCTGACCCTCAGCAGCTCCTACCCAAAGATCTGACCCACATCATCTCGACAGCAGCTCCTGCCCCATATATCTGACCCACATATGCCCCACAGCAGCTCCTAACACATAGATCTGAACCACATGTGCCCCAGAGCTGCTTCTGCCCCATAGATCTGAACCACAGCAGCTCCTGTCTCATAGATCTTACCCACATCAGCCCCACAGCAGATTTTGCCCCATAGTTATGTCCCACATCTGCCCAACAGCAACTCCTGCCCCATAGATCTGACCCACATGCGCCCCACAGCAGCTCCTGCCCCAAAGGTCTGACCCACATGCGCCTCACAGCAGCTCCTGCCCCATAGATCTAACCACCATCAGCCCCAAAGCAGCTCCTGCCCCATAGATTTGAGCCACATCAGCCACACAGCATCTCCCGCCCCATAGATGTGACCCACATCTGCACCACAGCAGCTCCTCCCCATAGATATGCCCTACATCTGCCCCACATCAGCTCCTGCAACATAGATCTGACCCACATCTGCGCCACAACAGCTCTTGCCCCATAGATCTGACCCACATTAGACCCACAGCAGATCCTCCCCAAAGATCTGACACAAATCTGTCTCACTGCTGCTCCTACACCACAGATCTGACCTACATCATCTCCACTACAGCTCCTGCCCATAGATCTGACCCGCATCAGCCACACAGCAGGTCCTGCCCCATAGACCTGACACACATCAGCCCCACAGCAGCTCCTGCCTCATAGATCTGACTCACTGCATCTCCTGCCCCATAGATCTGACCCACATCAGACCCAGAGCATCTCCTGCCACATAGATCTGACCCACATTTTCCCCAAAGCAGCACCTAAACCATAGATCTGACCCACATGTGCCTCACAGCTGCTCCTGCCCCATAGATCTGAACCACAGCAGTTCCTGCCCCATAGATCAGACCCAAATCTTCCCTACATCAGCTCCTGCCCATAGATCTGACCCACATCAGCCCCACAGCAGCTCCTACCCGATAGATCTGACCCACATCTGCCCCACAGCAGCTCCTGCCCCATAGATCTGACCCACATTTGCTCCACAGCATCTCCTGCCTCATACATCTTACTCACAGCATCTCCTGCCCCATAGAACTGGCCCACATCAGCCACAGCAGCTCCTGATTTATAGATCTGACCCACATCTGCTCCACAGCATCTCCTGCCCCATAGATCTGACCCACATCTGCCCCACAGCAGCTCCTGCCCCATAGATCTGACCCACATCAGCCCCACAGCAGCTCCTACCCCATAGATCTGACCCAAATCTGCCCCACAGCAGATTTTGCCCCAAAGATCTGACCAACATCAGCCCCACAGCAGCTCCTGCCCCATAGATCTGACCCACATCTGCCCCACAGCAGCTCCTGCCCCATAGATCTGACCCCCATCTGCCCCACAGCATCTCCTGCCCCATAGATCTGACCCCCATCTGCCCCACAGCAGCTCCTGCCTCATACATCTGACTCACAGCATCTCCTGCCCCATAGAAATTGCCCACATCAGCCACAGCAGCTCCTGACCTATAGATCTGACCCACATCTGCTCCACAGCATCTCCTGCCCCATAGATCTGACCCACATCTGCTCCACTGCATCTCCTGCCCCATAGATCTGACCCCCATCTGCCCCACAGCAGCTCCTGCCTCATACATCTGACTCACAGCATCTCTTGCCCCATAGAACTGGCCCACAACAGCCACAGCAGCTCCTGACCTTTAGATCTGACCCACATCTGCTCCACAGCATCTCCTGCCCCATAGATCTGACCCCCATCTGCCACACAGCAGCCTTTACCCCATAGATCTGACCCACAACTGCCCCACAGCATCTCCTGCCCCATAGATCTGACCCACATCTGCCCCACAGCAGCTCCTGCCCCATAGATCTGACCCACATCTGACCCACAGCAGCTCCTGCACCATACATCTTACCCAGATCTGCCCCACAGCAGCTCCTACCCAAAGATCTGACCCACATCATCTCGACAGCAGCTCCTGCCCCACAGATCTGACCCACATGTGCCCCACAGCAGCTCCTAACACATAGATCTGACCCACATGTGTCCCAGAGCTGCTCCTGCCCCATAGATCTGAACCACAGCAGCTCCTGTCTAATAGATCTAACCTACATCTGCCCCACAGCAGCTCCTGCCCCATAGATCTGAACCACATCTGCTCCACAGCAGCTCCTGCCCCATAGATCTGACCCACATCTGCCCCACAGCAGCTCCTGCCCCATAGATCGAACCACCATCAGCCCCAAAGCAGCTCCTGCCCTATAGATGTGACCCACATCTGCACCACAGCAGCTCCTCCCCATAGATATGCCCTACATCTGCCCCACATCAGCTCCTGCAACATAGATCTGACCCACATCTGCAACACAGCAGCTCCTGCTCCATAAATCTGACCAACATCAGGCCCACATTTGTTCCTGCCCCATAGATCTGATCCACAGCAGCCCCTGCCTCATAGATCTGACCCACATGTGCCCCACAGCAGCTCCTGCCCCATAGATCTGACCCACATCAACCATGTTGATAAACATGAAAACATACAACATGGGTTGTATCAACCATGTAATCCATGGTGTCCCTATGTGTCCCAATGTCACCCTATGGGTCCCAGTGTCTCCCTATGGGTCACTATGTGTCCCTATGTGTCCCAATGTCCCCCCTATGGGTTGCTATGTGCCTCTATGGGTTCTCTATGGGGCTCTATGGGGTGCCTATGGAGCTCTATGGGGCGTTCTGAGGTTTCTATGGGGTGTCTATGGAACGCTATGGTGTGTCTATTTGGTAAATTAGTTTCTATGGGTGGCTATGGGAGCTCTATGGGGCACAATGGGTTGCCTACGGGGCTCTATGGGATGTCTGTGGGGCTCTATGGCGCGGCTATATATCCTTATGTGGTGTCTATGTGGCACTATGTTGTGCTATGGGGTGCTGTGAGGCACTATGGGGTGCTATGGGGCTCTATGGAGCAGTATAGGGTGTCTATGGGTCTCTATGGGGTGCAATGGGGCGCTGTGGGGCACAAGAGAGTGTCTATGAGGCTCCATGGGCTGCTATGAGGCACTATGGAGTAGCTATGGGGTGCTATGGGGTCTCTTTGGGCCCCTATGGGTCA